>NC_092877.1:133373564-134001064 GCF_028372415.1 Notamacropus eugenii
GGGGAAAAAATGGTCATTCAATGAAATAGGGGGCATAGATATATTTTTTATTGAAGAAATCAGAGCTGAATAGAAGATTTGAATTTCAAAACAAGAATCTAGAGAAGCATGAAAAGGTAAGCAGAAAAGAGAAACCTTAAGGAGCTCATTAAAGTTGAACTGCTTGCATTGCTGCATGAAAAGATGATATTTGTAACTCATAACACTTTTATCAATCTTAGGATAGTTTGAGGGAATATATGTATGCATGTATTGTGTGTATATATGTACACATAAACATATGTATATATGCACACATATACATACATATATGTATGTGCATGTATATGTGTGTATACATACATACTTAAATGTGTATGTGTGTATATATGCATGTGTATATATGCATATGCATGTACATGCATGTGCATGTTTCTTTGTATATGCACATGTGTGTACGTATTTGTGTGTATATGTTTATGTTTATATGTATGTGTGGAGAAAGAGAGAGGTCACAGGAAAAGCTGAATATGAATGGATGATATCTAAAAAAGAAAATTAAGTTTTGGGAGGAATTACTAGGAGAAAGAGGAAAAGGAGAGGTAGAATGTAGTAAATCATCTCACATAAAAGAGGTAAGAAAGAGATTTTACAATGGAAGGAAAGAAGCAGAAGAGAAGAGGGAATAAATGAGCCTTCCTTTCATTGACTTTGTCTTCCAGAGGGAATAACACACATCTTCAATTTGGCATGTAAGTTTATCTTACCCTACAAGAAAACAGGGGGAGGGGATAAGAAAGGGTAGATAATAGAAGGGACAGTAGGTTGAGGAAGGGGTAATTAGAAACAAACACTTTGGTAGCGAGACAGGTCAAAGAAAAGAACAGAATAAATGGAAAGCAGAACAAGATAGAGTGAAATACAGTTATTCTTTCACAAAACAAGAATTATGAAAGTGTTTTGATGACTACACATGTAAGACCAATATCACATTGCTTGCCTTCTCAATGGGGGTGGATGGTAAGGGGGAAAGGGAGAGAATAGAACTCAAAGCTTCAAAAATAAATCTTAAAAATTGTTTTTACATGCAACTAGGAAATAAGATATATAGGCAATGGAGTATAGAAATCTATCTTGTCCTACAGGAAAATAGAAGGTAAGGAGATAAGTGGGGGAAGGATGATAGAAGGGAGGGTAGATTGGAGGAAAGGATAATCAAATATGTATATTGTTCTGGGGTTAGGGTAAAGAGGAGATGGAGAGAAAATTTGAAACTCAAAATTTTGTGGAAGCGAATGAGGTGAATTGAAAATAAATTTTAAAAGGAATAGAAACAAAAGTAATAAAGAAAATAACTCCTTAAAAAGCAGAATTGGCCAAATCGGAGAAAAAAGGTACAAAACTCAATGAAGTAAAAAACTAATTGCTTAAAAATTAGAAGTGAGCAACTAATGCTAATGACTCTTTGAAATATAAAATAATAATAATGATGATGATGAAGATGATGATAATGATGATGATGGTGAAAGCCCAAATAAATTTTTTTTTAAAAAAGAAGAAAATGTGAAATATCTTATTGGAAAAACAATTGACATAAAAGAGGAAAGATAATTTCAGAATTATAGGACTATTCGAGAGGTATGATAAAAGAAATAGCTTACATATTATATTTCAAGAAATTATCAAGGTAAACTTCCTCAATGCCCTAGAACCAGAGGATAATGTAGAAACCGGAAGAATTCACTGATTCCTATCAGAAAGTAATCACAAAATAAAAATGCCCAGAAATATTATTGCCACTTTCCAGAGGTTCCAGATGAAAGAGAAAATTCTTCAAGCATCAAAAGAAACTATTCAAATATTCTGGAGTCACAGTCAGGATCACACAAGATTTAACTGCTCCCACATTCAAGATTTGAAGGCTTTGGAGGCTGAGCCAAGAGGACAGAGTATAAGCAGGAACTTGCTTGAATTCTCCCCTAAACCTTTCCAAACACCTATAAAAATGAGTCTAAAATTCTAGAGAAGTAGAAAAGACAGAGTGAAGCGAATTTCTAGCCCAAGATAATCCAGATACACAACAGGAAAGGTTTGCTGTGCCAAGTTTGGGAGAAGAGCACAGTCCAGTGTGGACAGCACAGGCACAGACCCAGCAGATCCAGAGTAGGATTCAAGGTATTAAATCACTGGCAGCCAAGGCAGTATTCACACTTCTCAACCCACAAATTCCAAAGACAACTTACAAAATCAGTGGGAAAGGTCTATTGGAATGGGTAGAAGACAAGTTCACATCAGCCCCAGTTCTTTTTTAAAGGGGTTTTGAGGGGTTTTGGGGAGAACTGTAAGAAATTCATGCTTCTACTCTGCCATCATGGCTCCACCTCCCCCCCAGAGTCTTTACTTTGATCATGGTTTTCTAATAGTTCAATAATTCATAAACTATCTCTCTGAAATGAGTTTTCAAGGTCAGTCATTTTGCAGTGAGATATTTCACATTTTCTTCTACATTTTTTGATTATTTTCATGCTATTTTATTGTTTCTTGATGTCTTATAGAGTCATTAGCTTCCACTTGCCCGACTGAAATTTTTGTGATACTATAAGCTTTTAATATTTCCCCCAGTTATGTGCAAAAACAATTTTTAAGATTCATTTTTAAAAGTTTTGCATGCCAAATTACTCCCTTCCCCCCTCTCCCATATTGATAAGGAAAGTAATTCCATATAGTTTACAGATGTACACTAATGCAAAAATTATTCATAATAGTCATTTTGTGAAAGAAAAGAGAAACACACACACACAAAAAAAACAAAGTTAAAAAAGCATACTTCAGTCTGTATTCAGACAGTTCTTCCTTTAGGGATGGACAACATTTTCATCGTAAGTCTTTCAGACTTGTCTTTAATCATTGTATTGCTGACAGTAGCTAAGTCATTCACAACAGGTCACATTGCAATATTGCTGTTACTTTGTACACAGTACATTTCATTTTGCATCAGACCATGTAAGTCTTTTCAGTCTTTTCTGAGAGCATTCCCATAATCATTTCTCCTGGCACAATCTTACTCCATCTTAATCACATACTGCAACTCATTCAGCAATTCCCCAATTGATGGGCATCCTCTCAATCTCTAATTCTTTAACATCATAAAAGAGTTGCTATAAATATCTTCATACATGCAGGTTCTTCTCCTTTTTATTTATCTCTTTTGGAATACAGACCAAGTAGCAGTATTGCTAGGTTCGAGGATATGCATGGTTTTAAAACCCCTTAAAGGATAATTCCAAATTGTTATACCAAATGTTTGAATCAATTCACAACTCCATTAACAGTACATTAAAGTCTCATTTTTCTCACCTTCCCTCCCACATTTGTCATTTACCTTTTCTGTTTTATTAATCAATCCAATAAGTATGAGGTAGCACCTCAGAATTGTTTTAATTTAAATTTCTCTAATCATTAGGGAGTTAGATTATTTTTTCATATGACTATAGATAGCTTTTATCATTTCATCTGAAAAATGATCATTTTCATTTGGGGAATGGCTATTACTTTTTTTTTTTTATAAATTTGACTAAGTTCTCTATGTTTGAGAAATGTGGACTTTATCAGAGAAACATGTTCCAACATTCTTTCTTAGTTATTATTGAGAACTTCATTTCCCTCTATCCTGTTCCCTCTAGTTTACTCTCTTCTCTGTCTTCTTTCATCCTGTCCCTCCTCAAAAGTGTTTTGGTTCTGTCTACTCTTTTGACCTATCTGATCCTCCCTCTCCCACCACAATCCCTTGTCTCCATTAATTCCCTTCCCCTCCTACTTTTGGTGAGGGTAAATCAGGTAGATTTCTATATCCACTTGACTGTGTATGTTTTTCATCTGAGCCAATTCTGGTAAGAGTAAGGCTGACTCATTCCCCTTCACTTCCCGCCTTTTCCTCTCCAATGCAAAAGCTTTCTCTTGCCTATCTTATGTGAGATAATTTACCCCTTTCAACCTCTCCCTTTCCCTTTCTCCCAGTATATTTCTCCTTTGAAATGTAATTTTATTTTTGTAGATATTGTTCCTTTTCATTCCACTCAAACATGTGCCTTCTGCCTGTATCCTCCTTCTAACTACCCTAATAATGAGAAACTTCTTATGAGTTACAAATGTTACCTTCTCATATAGGAATGAAAACAGTTTAACCTTATTAAGTTCCTTATATTTCCCCTTTCCTTTTTATCTTTTTATGCTTCTCTTGAGTCTTGTATTTTAAAGTCAGATTTTCTATCCAGCTCTGGTCATTTCATCAAGAATGCTAGAAAGTCACCTATCTCATTGAATGTCCATTTTTTTCCTCCCTGAACGATTATTCCAGATGACTCTTAGTTATAATTCTAGCCCCTTGCCCTCTGGAATATCATAATATAAGCACTCTTATCTTTTCATTTATAAGCTGCTAAATCTTGTGTTCTCCTGACTGTGGCTCCATGATAATTGAATTGTTTCTTCCTGACTGCTTGCAATATTTTCTCCTTTACTGGAAATTCTGAAATTTTGCTATAATTATCACTGGTAGTTTTCCTTTCCAGATCTCTTTTAGGAGGTGATTGAAGTATTCTTTCAATTTCTATTTTACTCTCTTGTTCTAAAATACAAGGAAAGTTTTCCTCAATAGATTCTTGAAAGATGATGTCTAGGCTTTTTTTTTTTTTTTTTAATCACAGCCTTCAGGTATTTAAATAATTTTAAAATTTTCTCTTCTGGATCCATTTTCCCAAGTCAATTGTTTTTCCAGTGAGATATCTCACATTTTCTTCTGTTTCATTTTTACACTTTTTGTATTGTTTTTTTTCATTTTTTATAAAATTATTAGCTTCCATTTGCTCCATTCTAATTTTCAAGGAATTAGTTTCTTCACTGAGCTTTTGGATGTCCTTTTCTATTAGGCCATTTCTGTTTTTCAAGACATTCTTCTCCTCCTTGGTCTTTTTGATCTCATTTATCATTTGGCCTAGGCTCTTTTTTTAAAGTATTATTTTTTAAATATTTTGTGTGTCTCCTTTGCCACGTTGTTGATTCTTTTTTCATGATTTTCTTGTATGACTCTCATTTCTCTTCTCAATTTGTCCTCTACTTCTCTTACTTAATTTTCTTTTTTTTCATTATGACACTTCTTTTTTATATATAATCACTTCTTTAAGTTTTAGATTTTCTCCCTCATATCTTCCTCACCAAGAGGGCATGCAAGTTCACAGACATACTACAGATGCATTCTTATTAAAGACATTTCACATTAGTCATGTTGCATAGAAGAATTAAAATGAATGGAAGAAACCATGAGAAAGAAAAGCAAACCAAAACTTAACACAAGAGGAAATAGTCTGATTCATTCTGTGTGATGATTCCATAGTTCTGTCTCTGGATGTGGATGGCATTTTGCCTCGAGTCCTTTTGTTTTAGGTCCTTATAATGCTGTGAAGGACTAAGTCTACCAGAAACAGTCCTCACACACTGTGACTGTTCTACTCATTTCACTCAGCATCAGTTCATATAAGTCCTTCCAGGCCTTTCTGACATTCTCTTGTTCATCAGTTCTTATAGTACAATAGTATTCCTTTATATTCATATACCGTAACTTGTTCAGTCATTCCACAATTGATGGGCATTCCCTCAACTTCCAGTTCTTGGTCATCACAAAGAGAGTTGCTATAAATATTCTTGTATGAGTGGGACCGTTGTCCCATTTTTATGATCTCTTTAGGATAGAGTCCTAGAAGCGATATTACTGGATCAAAGGGTATGCTCATTTTTGTAGTGCTTTGGGCATAATTCCAAACTTCTCCCCAGAAAGGCTGGATTAGCTCACAGCTCCACCAACAATAAATTAGTGTTCCAACTCTCCCACATCTTCTCCAGCCTTTAACATCTTCCTGTTTTGTTATGTTAGCCACTTTGATAGATGTGAGGTGCTACCTCAGAGATGTTTTGATTTGCATCTTTCTAATCAGAAGGGATTTAGAGCATTTTTTCATATACATAACTTTAATTTCTCCCTCTGAAAATTGCTTGTTCATATCCTTTGACGATTTATCAATTGAAGAATGGCTTGTATTCTTGTACATTTGACTCAGTTCTCTATATATTTTAGAAATGTGGCCTTAATCACAGACACTACTTGCTTTCCCAGTTTTCTGCTTCCCTCCTAATCTTGCTTGCATTGAGTTTGCTTGTGCAAATACTTTTCAATTTAATGTAATCAGAAGTATCCATTTTGTGCTTCATAATGTTCTCTTTGTGTTGTTTGGTCATAAATTTCTCCATTCTCCATAAATCTGACAGAAACACTATTCCTTGCTCCCCTAAGTTGTTTATATTATCAGACTTTATAACTGGATCATGTATCCATTTGGATTTTATAATTGCTTATGGTGTCAGGTATTGGTCAATGGCCAGTTTCTGCCGCACTGTTATCCAGTTTTCCCAGAAGCTTTTGTCAAACACTGAGTTTTTATCCAAGAAGCTGCGGTCCTTGGGTTTATCAAACAGTAGATTGCTGTATTCATTGACTTCTATATCTTGAGTTCTACTTCTCTATTTCTTAGCCAGTACCAAGTAGTTTTGATGATTCCTGCTTTGTAATACAATTTGAGATCTGGTAGGGCTAGGTCACCTTTCCTAGCATTTCTTTTCACTAGTCCCCTTGATATTCTGAACCTTTTGTTCTTCCAGATGAATTTTGATATTATTTTTTCTAGGTGTAGAAAATAATTTTCTGGTAGTTTGTTTGGTGCAGCACTGAATAAGTTAATTAATTTGGGTGGAATCGTAGCTTTATTTAATTAGCTTAGCCTACCTACGAGCAACTAATGTTTTTTCTGCTTACTTAGACCTGACTTTATTTGTGTGAAAAGTGTTTTATAATTGTGTTCCTATAGTCCCTGGGTTTGTCTTGGTAGGTAAATTTCCAAGTAATTCATAGTGTCTACATAACTTGCTCAATTTCTTTTTCTGAGGTTGATTATTTAATATTTAACATCCTCTTCTATTAATCTGGACAAATTAATTTTTAAAAATATTCATCCTGCTCATTTAGATTGTCAGATTTATTAGCATACAATTTAGCAAAGTAATTTCTAATTACTGTTTTAGTTTCTTCCTCCTTGGAGATAAGTTCAACCTTTTCATTTTTGATATTGATAATTTGGTTTTCTTCTTTCTTTTTTTTATGAAATTGACCAAAGAGTTATCAATTTTATCATTTTTTCATAAAACCAATTCTTTGTTTTATTTATTTATTCAATAACTTTCTTAATTTCAATTTTATGAATTTCTACTTTGGTTGTTAGTATTTTTAATTTGGTATTTACTTAGACATTTTCGATTTCTTCTTTTTCAGTCTTTTTCAGCTATATGCCCAATTCATTGATTTCTTCTTTCTGTATTTTATTCATGTAGGTATTCAATGATATAAAACTTCTCTTAAGAACTGCGTTTTCAGCTTCCCATAAGTTTTGGTAGGTTGTCTCATTATTATCATTCTCTTGAATGAAGTTATTGATTATTTCTATGGTTTGTTGTTTAACCCATTCATTTCTTGGGATTAGATGATACAGTTTGCAGTTAATTTTTCATCTCTCTTTCCATGACCTTTCATTACATATCATTTTTATTGCATTACGATCTGAGAAGGATGCATTGACTATCTCTGCCTTTGTGTGCTAGATTGTGAGATTGTTATGCCCTAGTACTTAGTCAGTTTTTTTTATATGTTACATGTACCACTGAGAAAAAGTGTATTCCTCTCTATCTCCATTCAATTTTCTCCAGAGTTCTGTCATATCTACTTCATCCAGAGTTCTATTCACCTCCTTAAATTCAGTCTTGTTTATTTTGAGGTTAGACTTTTCAAGTTCAGAGAGGGGGAGGTTGAGATACCCCACTAGCACCATTTTGGTGATTTCTTCCTGACTCCCTTAACTTCTCCTCTAAGAATTTGTATACTATACTACTTGGTGCAAATATGTTTACTAATGATATTGCTTCATTGTCTATGGTGCCTTTTAGCATAGAAGTTTCCTTCCTTACCTCTTTTGATTAGATCTATTTCTGCTTTTGCTTTGTCTGAGATTAGGTTGCTACTCCTGCTTTTTTTACATTAGCTGAAGCATAACATGTTCTATTCCAGCCTTTTACTTTTACCCTGTGTGTATCCCCCAGTTTCCTCTGTGTTTATTCTCAACAATATATAGTGGGATTATGGTTTTTAATCCATTCTTCTATCTGCCTTCATTTTATGGGAGAGTTCATTCCATTCACATTCACAGTTATGATTATTATCTGTGTCTTTCTCTCCATCTCACTTCCCCCCAATTATGCTTTTATTTCTCACTTGCCCTCCACAACAGCGTTTTAGTTTTTGACCACTGCCTCACCCAGTCTTCCCTCTCAACTATTAGGGCCCTCCCTTTTACCCCTTTCACCTTACTATTTCTTCTCACCCTTTTAACCTCCTCTCTCTTTTCTTTCCCCTTTCCCCTCCTACTGCCTATAAGGCAAGTTACATTTCTATACTTAACTGAGTTTGCTGTTCCCTCCTTGAAACAAATCAGATAAGAATAAATCTCTTACAGTGCTCATCTCCTTCCACTCTTTTCCTCTACTATAATAGTTTTGTGCCTCTTCCTGTGATGTAATTTTCCATTTTCTACCTCCTCCTTTTCACATCTCCTATTACAATCCTATCACACCCTTAAATCACATTTTTATCATCATATCACTTAATTTATACCCATTCCACATATATGAAGGGATATATCAATGTATGTCTCTTTTAAATGTCATAATCAATATACATTTCTCAAAATTAACTAGTATTATCTTCCCTTATAAGACGTAAATAGTGAGCCCATATTGAATAACAAGTGTTTTTTTTTTCCTGTTTACCTTTTTATGCCTCTGTTCAGATTTGTACTTTAAGATCAAATTTTCTTTTGAGCTCTGATCTTTTCATCAGGAATTTCTGGAAATCTCTTATTTCACTGAATGTTCATCTCCTTGTCTGAAATGTGATGCTCAATTTTACTGGATAATTGATCCTTGACTGCAGTCCAAGCTCCATTGTCTTAGGGAATATCATATTCCAATCTCTCCTATCTTTCATTGTAGAAGCTGCAAGATCCTGTGTGATCCTGACTACAGGTCCTCAATATTTGAATTGTTTCTTTCTGGCTGCTTGAGGTATTTTCTCCTTACTTTGATAGTTCTGGAATTTGGCAAAAATATTCCTTGGTGTTTTCAGTTTGGGATCTCTTTCAGGAGGTAATCAGTGAATTCTGTCAATGATTCTTTTGCCTTCTACATCTAGGACCTCAGGGAAGTTTTCCTTGATGATTTCTTGGAAGATATTTTCCAGGCTCTTTTTTTTTCATCATGGCTTTCTGGTAGAACAATAATTCTTTGATTTTCTGTCCCATATCTATTTTCAAGGTCATTTGTTTTTCCAATAATTTACATTTACATTTTCTTCGATTTTTTTCCATTCTTTAGATTCTGATTGACTTATTCTTGATGTCTGATAGAGTCACTACCTCCTACTTGCCCAATTCTAATTTTTAATAGATTGTTTTCTTCAGTTACTTTTGGCATCTCCTTTTCCATTTGCCCAATTGTTTCTTTTAAGGAGTTATTTTCTCCATTTAGGTGTACTTCCTTTTCCATTTGTCTGATTTTTCTTTTTAAGGAGCTGTTCTCTTCAGTGAATTCTTTTTTTTTTTTTAATTATTGGTCAGTTATCCTTTCACCTTTCTAATTTGATTTTTAAAATCCTTCTTGAGCTCTTCCAAGAATGCTCTTTGGGCTTGGGGTCAACTAATGTTCCTTTCTGAAGTTTCATATAGGAGTACAGTCTCAGCGCTTACCTCTTCTGTATTTGTGTTTTGGACTTTGTCGTCATAGTAAGATTCTATGATCTTTTTTTTTTTTTCTGGTTTGCTTCATGCTCATGGTGATTGCTTTTTTCCTGATTTTTAAAATGGATCTCTACTTCTGAGTCACAGGGGGGGCTCTCTCCCATGATTCTTGTCCTGAGAACTTGAGGCTTTGTGTAATGTGGTCTCTGGTTGTTTCTTCTAGAAGTTAGAATGCTGAAGCTTACTTGGTGTTGAGCTGACTGGTGAGCCAAGACAGAGGCCAGGTGAAGTACTTCTGAGTTTCATCAGAGTTAACCTGGAGCTTGCTGTGTGAGGTAAGGAGAGAGGTTTTCTCACCACAGGAGATCTCCTTTCCTGAGCTACAGCACAGGCAGGCTCTGTGGTTGGTGAACCCCTGTCTGTGCTGGTGTCTTCTTGATTCCTCTAGCTGTGATAAGTCACACATGGAATCCTGGTTTTGGTGCTAATGGGCTCCATCCCCCACTGCAGCTCAAGAGCTCCTCCACATTGGCTAAGGTGGGGGTGTCTGGAACTGTTCAGGTCCTTCAGTGGTCTCCTTCAGCCACAGCAAGAGGGTCTCTCCTTAACACTTCTCCTAGCATCTTGATCTAAGAGGCTGTTTATCCGTTTGACTGATCCCATATTCCAGGATTTTCCTGGGGAAATATTCTCTGGATTTTTCAAGGTCAGCAAGGGGAGGGAGAGAGTACTTACAGATCACCTACTATCTTGGTCCCCAGAAGTTCAAGTAAGTGACTTAGAGACATTTAATCTGTAGGCTAATATTCTCATGAGTGACTACGGCTGTTACCAGGGGTCCTGCACTTCTCCATCACTCAATTCCATTAGACTCTTGTCCTGGGCTTATATGTTAAAGAATTCTCACTGCTGTTTCTGCTTCAGTCCACCTGGGTGTTCCACTCTGTGTGGTCTGCCCTGGAGTAGCCTGGGTGCTCTTTGCTCCCCCAGCTCCGTGTAACAGACCCTTCCCATCAATCTTCTGGGCTATCCTGGGCTTGAAATCTTCCACACTCTGTCTCCTAGTGGATTTTGCCACTCTAATATTTGTTCAGATTCTCTTTTTAGAGGTATTAGGTGAGCTTAGGTGAGTGTGTGCTCTTACTTTGCCATCTTGGCTCCCTCTTACATGATTTTCAAAATTCTTTCTGAGCCCTTTCATGTCCTGAAAACAATTCACATTTTTTGGAGGCTTTGGGTGTAGGAACTTTGACTTTGTTTTCTCCTCAGTGTGTATTTTAATCTTCCTTGTCACCTTGTGAACTTTTACAAGTCAGAGATGTTTTTATTCTTCTATTGTTTGCACCATATTACTTTTCTTTTAACCCTTTGTCTTTGCTTCCATGGTAGAGGTCACACTGTCTTGAGTCTCAGTGGTTTGGTGCAGATGTTTTCAGATATACTCCTAGGGATTTGTAAGTTTTTAGTTCTTCCCAATTGATATGATCTAAGAGGAAGTATTTACTCTTCTCCTGACCTATGCTTTGGCCTGTGAGAGACCACCCATTTTATTTTCTATTCTGAAGCAGTGAATTCTGGAACTTTGCCTGAAAGGACTGCTATATTAGTACTCCTTCTCACTTTGATACTGCCACCTAGGACCCAGATCTGAGTATGGACAAAGCACCAAGTCCTGCCTCAATGCTAGGGAAAAAAACCCTGTAATTGCCTTCTGATTTGTAGTTTGACCCACTTACCCTCTTTGGGCTGAGAGATCTGGAAACAGCCTCTGCCTCTGCTGATTCAGTCACTCCTAAGGCCTGCTCCTGACTTGTTGGGGCTGTGCTGTTTCAGCCTGCACTGGACTGCCTTCTACTCTCACACATACACTAAGGATATTGACTATTGACCTTCCATGTTGTCTTTGGCATGTGTGTGTTGAGAGATCTACAAACAGTTATTGATGTGATTGACTAAGTTTCATGCCCCCCATGCCTATTCTAGAATGTTTGTGTCTTGTCTGCGCTGCCCCAACCTGCTCTGAGCTGTGTTACTCTCTCATCCTGGTGCAACAGACTTTTCCTGCCAAGGTTTCAAGTAGTGTTGGGCTGAAATTTTTTTCACTCCATCTTTTTGTGGGTTCTGCTGCTCTAGAATTTGTTTAGAGTAATTTTTAAAGGTATTTGGGTGAGTTTGAGGGAGAGTTCAAGTGAATCCCTGCTTTTATTGCATTATTTGGTTCCACTTCCCCCAATTCTAACTTTTAAGGAATATTTTCTTTAATCATTTTTGTACTTCCCCTTTCTTTGACCAATGATACTTTTTGAGGCAGTATTTTCCTTGGTAAATTTTTGGACATCTTTTTTCCATATAGTCAATTTTGATTTTAAAACCATTCTTCACTTTAATAGATTTTTGTGCCTGTTTTATCATTTGCAGAATTCTGGTTTTTTTAAGGTATTATTCTCTTCAGTTTTTTTGTGCCTTCTTTCCAAGCTACTGGATCTCTTTTGATGATTTTTTTTTTTGCATCACTCATTTATTGTTTTGAGTTTTTCCACTAATTGTTTTATTTGATCTTTAAAATTCTTTGTAAGTCTTCAAGAACCTGAGTGCAACTAATATTTTTCTTTTAGATTTTGCATGAAGCTTCTTTGATTTTGCTGTTTTCTAAATCTGTGTTTTGACGCTCCCTGTCGCCATAGTAACTTTCTACGACCTCTTTTTCGATGATGTTGTTTGCTCAATTTGCCTGCCTGTTTCTTGACTTTTAATTTCATGTAAAATTTGGGCTGTATTATTGGACTGAAGGGGGCATTGTCCCAAGTTTCATGTTTTCCATGTTGCTGTTTTCATAGTTAGTTCTTGGGGTTTGTTAGTTTTCAATTTTCACAAGTGGTAAGATCTAAGTAGAGGTGTGGTCATTGATCTTCTAGTGTATACCCTGGTTTTTGCCAAGGAAAGGACATTGTTTCACTCTTCTTTTCCTGGAACTGTGACCAGGTCCTCTGCTCTTCTTTAGACACTAGTGCCAGTGCTCCTTTTTGTCTTAGAACTTTGATTGGGGACCCTTCTCTCATATGAATGATCATAGGCACTTTATCCACCCTGAAAGTATGTACAGAACACCTGGTTTCTTATGACCACTCCTTTTCACTCTTGAACTACAACTCAAAATTTGGTATAATCCATGTAATAGGGTCTTAAACTCAGTGCAAGCAAAGGTCATGTTATCGCATTTTGACCAGTTCTCTGATAACCTTTCCATTTGTTAGTGGAAAAGTTGCTTTTGATACTGATGCAGCTCCCTTCAAAGCATGTGGTTGGCATTCCTGCAGCAGGGTCTACACTTTCTTCAGGATCAACTAACATCCAGACAGGAAATACCTGTCCTGTTGATCTTTGAAATTATCTTGGAATGGAAAATTGTTTCACCTTGACTTTTTGTCACTCCAGAATTTATTTGAGGTGTAATTTCAGAGTTGTGTATAGCAGAATTTAGGAGAGTTCAGTTGAGTTCCTGCCTCTACTCCAGCATCTTGGCTCATAGCACAAGGAATTCGTATTCTAATAATGACTTTACAATCTATGCTACCTTCCTGTATCAGCAAGGAATCCCATTATCCTTTTGGCATATTGAAGTATTCCTCTTTTTTCAGGATATAGGTCAGGTGCCGTATTCTTAAAGATTATTTTGTATATATAGCTATGCTTGTTTTCTCCATTCCTCAGTTTTTGCCTCTTTTTGTATTGCCATCACACAGCACAGTGCAAGGCACATAGTAAGCACTTAAAACATTTATTGACTGATTGGTTGATTGAAGAAGTTGTTCCTAAATATCTCCTTTCCCCTCCTTACTCCGCTAAACCCATAAGAAAGTATCATCTCTTGCCTAAAATTTTCTTAGGAATACTTTGTCTGAATCTCTCCTTTTGGTTTGTTTTTTCTACTTTGATGTTCAACATGTCTATTGCCATTGTAATAACTAAAACTAAAACAGATTTATCTATTTAATAGTAATTTTCAGTGCTATGGGAATTGACTTCAGATTAGTTAAGTAGTCAGAGGAATATTTTTCTCAGGGATGGAATCAAGATGATAGCACAGAAGCATGGAGTTGCTTGAGTTCTCCCCCAAACCTGACCAAACACCTGTAAGAAATTTTTCTAAGCAAATTCTGGAACTGCAGAACCCATAGATTGACAGTGTAAAGTTAATCTCTAGTCCAGGACAGGCTGGAAGGTCAATGGAAAGTATCCATCATTACTGGCTGGGAGCACAAGATGTAGCAGCTTTTATATAAAGGGATCAAAGTGCTTGGAATATGATATTCTAGAGGTCAAAGGAACTAGGATTAAAACCAAGAGGCATCTACCCAGAAAAACTGAATGTAATGCTTCAGGGAAAACAGACATTCATTGAAATAGAGGACTTCAAGCATTCTTGATGAAAAGACCAGAACTGAATAGCAAATTTGACTTTCAAATACAAGAATCAAGAGAAGCATGGAAAGGTAAGCAGGAAATATAAATCATAAGGGACTTACTAGCATTGAACTATTTACATTCCTACATGGAAAGATAATATTTGTAACCATTCAGAATTTTCTCAGTGGGGTAGTTAGAGGAGTCATATGTATATAAACAGAGGGCATAGGGTGAGTTGAAAGGATGATATATAAAAAAGTAAACTAAGGTATGAGAGAGGAATATTATGGGAGAAGAAAAGAAGAAAGAGAATGGAATAAATTATCTCTCATCTAGACAAGAGACAAGAAAATGCTTTTTTAGTGGAGGAGAAGAGGGGGGAAGTGAAAGGGAAAGAGTGAACCTTACTGTCATTGCATTTGGTTTGAGGAGGGAATAACATGTACACTCAATTGGGTATGAAAATCTAACTTACCTTATAGAAAAATAGTGGGAAAATGGATAAATGGGAGTATGGGGGGATGATAGAAGGAAGGGCAATTGGGAAGAGGGAGTAATTAGAAGTAAACACTTTTTTTTTCTTTTTATTTAGCTTTTAACATTCATTTTCACAAAATTTTGGGTTACAAATTTTTCCCCTTTTCTCCCCTCCCCCCCCAAACGCCAAGCATTCTAATTGCCCCTATGACCAATCTGCTCTCTCTTCTATCATCCCTCTCTGCCCTTGTCTCTGCCTTCTCTTTTGTCCTGTAGGGCCAGATAGCTTTCTATACCCCTTTACCTGTATTTCTTATTTCCTAGTGGTAAGAACATTACAGTTGATCCTAACACTTTGAGTTCCAACTTCTTTAGCTCCCTCGCTCTCCACCCCTTCCCTTTGGAAAGCAAGCAATTCAATATGGGCCAAATCTGTGTAGTTTTGCAAATGACTTCCATAATAGTTGTGTTGTATAGGACTAACAATATTTCCCTCCATCCTATCCTGTCCCCCATTACTTCTATTCTCTTTTGATCCTATCCCTCCCCATGAGTGTTGACCTCAAATTGCACTCTCCTCCCCATGCCCTCCCTTCTATCATCCCCCCCCACTCTGCTTATCCCCTTATCCTCCACTTTCCTGTATTGTAAGATAGGTTTTCATACCAAGATGAGTAGGCATTTTATTCTTTCCTTTAGTGGAATGTGATGAGAGTAGACTTCATGTTTTTCTCTCACCTCCCCTCTTTATCCCTCCACTAATGAGTCTTTTGCTTGCCTCTTTTATGAGAGATAATTTGCCCCATTCAATTCTCCCTTTCTCCTCCTAATATCTTTCTCTCTCACTGCTTGATTTGATTTTTTTTTAAGATATGATCCCATCCTCTTCAATTCACTCTGCGCACTCTGTCTCTATGTGTGTGTGCGTGTGTGCATGTGTGTGTGTGTAATCCCACCCAGTACCCAGATACTGAAATGTTTCAAGAGTTACAAATATTGTCTTTCCATGTAGGAATGTAAACAGTTCAACTTTAGTAAGTCCCTTATGACTTCTCTTTGCTGTTCACCTTTTCATGGTTCTCTTCATTCTTGTGTTTGGAAGTCAAATTTTCTTTTCAGCTCTGGTCTTTTCATCAAGAATGCTTGAAAATCCTCTATTTCATTGAAAGACCAATTTTTCCCCTGAAGTATTATAGTCAGTTTTGCTGGGTAGGTGATTCTTGGTTTTAGTCCTAGTTCCTTTGACTTCTGGAATATCCTATTCCATGCCCTTCGATCCCTTAATGTAGAAGCTGCTAGATCTTGTGTTATCCTGATTGTATTTCCACAATACTTGAATTGTTTCTTTCTAGCTGCTTGCAATATTTTCTCTTTCACCTGGGAGTTCTGGAATTTGGCCACAATGTTCCTAGGAGTTTCTCTTTTTGGATCTCTTTCAGGCGGTGTTCTGTGGATTCCTTGAATATTTATTTTGCCCTCTGGTTCTAGAATCTCAGGGCAGTTTTCCTTGATAATTTCATGAAAGATGATGTCTAGGCTCTTCTTTTGATCATGGCTTTCAGGTAGGCCCATAATTTTTAAATTGTCTCTCCTGGCTCTATTTTCCAGGTCAGTTGTTTTTCCAATGAGATATTTCACATTATCTTCCATTTTTTCATTCTTTTGGTTTTGTTTTGTGATTTCTTGGTTTCTCATAAAGTCATTAGCCTCCATCTGTTCCATTCTAATTTTGAAAGAACTATTTTCTTCAGTGAGCTTTTGAATCTCCTTTTCCATTTGGCTAATTCTGCTTTTGAAAGCATTCTTCTCCTCATTGGCTTTTTGAACCTCTTTTGCCAATTGAGTTAGGCTAGTTTTCAAGGTGTTATTTTCTTCAACATTTTTTTGGGTCTCCTTTAGCAGGGAGCTGATTTGCTGTTCATGCTTTGACTTCATGTCTCTCATTTCTCTTCCCAGCTTTTCCTCCACCTCTCTAACTTGATTTTCAAATTTCTTTTTGAGCTCTTCCATGGCCTGTGCCCATTGAGTGGGCTGGGACACAGAAGCCTTGATTTCTGTGTCTTTGCCTGATGGTAAGCATTGTTCTTCCTCATCAGAAAGGAAGGGAGGAAATGCCTGTTCACCAAGAAAGTAACCTTCTATAGTCTTATTTCTTTTCCCTTTTCTGGGCATTTTCCCAGCCAGTGAATTGACCTCTGAATATTCCTCACACCCACCTCACCTCCTGATCCTCCCAGCCAGTGTTTGGGGTCTGAGATTCAAATACTGCTTCCAGCCTCAGGGCTTTGGGCGGGGGCAGGGCTGCTATTCAGTGTGAGATTAAATTCAGATGCTCAGGTGAGGGCAGGGCTGCCTCTCAGGCTCAGTTCCCTCAGGGAGTTTATGCAGAGACCTTCAACAATGGATCCAGGCTCCTGCCTGCTTGGGGAGCCCTGGTCTGCCGCTGCCCCTCAGCTTCTGTCTCCCAAGGGGGCCCGAGCCATGGGGGCACCCCACTCCCCTCTCGACCCGCCAAAGGGACTCTCTCACAGACCCCCGTCACCTGTGGGTGGAGGTACTTGTGCGGCCGCTGGAGATCCCGTCCCTGAAGCCCGCTCGGATCTTTTCCTCTCTGTGCTGCGGGCGGGCTGTACTCAGCTCCCAGTCCCGGCGCCCAGTCCGCGGCACGAAGTACCTTTTACGAGAGGTTTGCAGGTCTCTCCGGAACAGAAATCTCCCTCGCTCCAATGTTCTGTAGCCTCTGGGTGCAGAATTCGCCGTGAGTTACTTCTTTGTAGTTGTTCTATGGGTTGTGGGTTCGGAGCTATGTGTATGTGCGTCTTTCTACTACGCCATCTTGACTCCGCCCCCTAGAAGTAAACACTTTTGAGGAGGATGTGGTGAAAAGAGGGAATACAATAAATGTGGGGCAGGATAGGATGGAGGGAAATATAGTGTTTCACAACATAACCATTGTGGAAGTGTTTCACATGACTACACATGTATAACCTATATCAAATTGCTTGCCTTCTCAATGGGGGTGGGTGGAGAGAGAGGAAGGGATAGAAGTTGGAACTCAAAGATTTAAAAATAAATATTAACAACTCTTTTTGCAAGCAACTGGGAAATAAGACATACAGGAAATGGAGTATAGAAATCTATTTTGCCCTACAAGAAAATAGAGGGAGAGGGAATCAGAGAAGAGGGTTGTTTTAGAAGGGAGGGCAGATTGGGGGAAGGGATAATCAGAATATAAACTGTGTTGGGGTGGGTGGATAGGAGAGATGGGGAGAAAGTTTGGAACTTAAAATCTTTTGGAAGTAAATGTTAATAGGTAAAAATTAATTAATTAATTAATTGAAAAATTAGAACGGCCAAGGTCATCCAAAAATAAAAACCAGGAACACTTTTCTCCTCTGCTTTATCATCAGTTGTAGTAAAGCATTTGCACAAATGGGAAGTCTTTTAGTCTATTACCTTATTCTCCTCTCTGCCTCCTCA
The DNA here is from genome assembly GCF_028372415.1 of Notamacropus eugenii. Lineage (NCBI taxonomy): Eukaryota > Metazoa > Chordata > Mammalia > Diprotodontia > Macropodidae > Notamacropus > Notamacropus eugenii. The sequence goes on from NC_092877.1 coordinate 133,391,798, forward strand.
CTGAGGTACCCAGAATGATGCTCACTGTTTGGTTTTCATGCTAAAAGCAATGGCTGTCCTCAGAATGTTTTCATTAGTGGAAACAAATGAGCAATTAAAATGATCAACAAATACACTTCTGTGTTTTATTTTTGCCTCATTTCACTAACAAGCAACTTAAATTTCACATAGGTCCAAGGAATCACAGATTTTTAGCTGAGAAAGAAAGTTTAGAAAGTTATCAAGCTTAAGCCCTTCATTTTACAAGAACTGTGGCCCAGACAGACAATCTGATGACTTGCCACAGGTTACACAACTCAGAAGTGGCAGATTCAGGGTATGAACTCAGATACTACGATTTCAAATCTTACAGTCTTTCCACCCTACCACCATGAAGGTATGGTGCAGAATTTCTTAAATAATTTTTGCTACTTTCGATTTGTATTTTCCAGCAATTTATTTGAGTACTTAATACAATGTTTGGCACCTAGTACGTTCTTTCAGCAAATTTACTGATTGATTGAGTTAATGAGAGGCAGCCTGGTTCAATGGATGTACTATAGGACTTGGAGCCAGAGAGATCTGAGTTCCAAGACTGGCTCTGGAACTTAAATAGGTATGTGACAATGGCAAGTAGTAAACCTCTCTAAATCTAAGCTTGCTCTGTAATTGAACAAGAATTTATTAAATGCCTCCTATGTGCCAGGCATTGCATTAGATGCTAGAACTACAAAGGAAAAAATAAAAACTTTTCATTGTCTTCAAATAGTGTGGAGGAACACATTACATACACATACAAGTGATTTCCATACAACTCTATCTGTCTGTCTATCTATCTATCTATCTATCTATCTATCTATCTATCAATCTATCTATTTATAAATTAGGGAAGGAAAGCAAAAAATCACTGAAGAATTATGGCATTTGTGGGGAAGAAGGACAATGTTGGTTTTGCTTTCTTTTAAATTGGTATCTCCAAGTTCTGCAGAATGCCTGACATATAGTGAATGTTTAACAATGCTTGCTAATTGATTGATTGATGGATTCCCAATTCATCTTGTCCTCTAAGATCTATTTTTGGTGTTCACTTGACCCCTTCCATCTGGATTGAACATTCTTGCTATTTCCATTTCTGACTTCTAATCAGTTTGGTAATATTAAGACCAAGATCAAGGCATGAGTTCCTTTCCCCAGTGTTGATAGAAATCGATGAACAGCATAGAGTATGTTTAAATAGAATTTCTTTCTAGGTTTAAATAGAACTACTGGTCATGAATTTTTGATTTTCTATCCTATAATATCCTACACTGATATCTTATTATGGTATAAATGTGAAAGTGGACTCTTGGAGTCAGCATCAGAAGAAAGCAAACTGTGTCAGATTCTTTCAAGCTTCAAAGTGTTCAGATAAGTCCACAGAAGCAGACTGAAGTCCAGTGATTGATGCATCACTTTGTTTAAGTTCAGCAATGCATTATCATGAGGTAGGCCATTGAGTGTTGATTTTTTAAAGGTTGTATCAGTTGATGAATATTCAGTTGTGGAGGAATTATAGTTTCTGTCAATGTAGGCAGAACTCATGCAAATGAGGTTTCCTAAGAAATATTTTAGAAAATAAGGAATAGGCCATGTCTCAGGGCTACAGTTTTATGATTGCATTAATGTAGTGTGACTCTGATGAGCAAATAGTGGGTTTATTTTTTCCTTCTTTTTTTAACACTTCATTTTTTTTCTTTTCTTGCAAAAAACAGTATGTAATTCAGAATTTCATCCAAATTGTATAAGTCATTTTGTGACAGTGAAAAATGTGTTGGATTTTGAACCAGAAGAACTAGGTTAAAATCCAACCTTTGCTTTGTGCTATCTATGCAATCTTGGGTAAATCACTTTGAATCTAAATTTTCTCACCTATAACATGAGATAGTAAGATTAGATGAACTCGAATATTCCCTCTACTTCTAAATCTATGAACCTACTACTGGAGCATTAAAATTGTTAGAATACTCTTTTGTTGGTAATGGTGCAGAATAGCACTTATATTACTACAGTGCCTAAGAAATCCAATCTGGACAATTTAAGCACAGATCTTCCTTCTTTCAATTCAAACCAGCAACTATATACTAATTTATAGTTGGAGTTACGTATTATATTATGTTATGTTATGTTACATTATGTTATATCATATCATATAAATTATATCACATCACATCATGTCATTTGCCATGTCATGTCATATCATATCATATCATATATTTTATTTTATTATATTTGTATTCATATAATGTTTATATAGAAGGTAAAATGCTTTCTCTAAAGCACAGATTTTTCCATAAATTTTCCAGGTCCTAATCTAAATTTTCCAGATTTTCTGCCTTTATTGATGTGTTACAGATCAAATTGAGATGGACCAAAATCATTAATGTTCAGATAATTTACAAGGATTTATTGTGGACTCTGTGCCAGTCATTGTGCTAACTCCTCAAATAACCAGTTGGGACAGCTGAAAAATGTCTTATCTAATATACTAAATAGAAGCTCCAGAAATAAGGCAAATTGAAACCAAGCATGGAGCTATGCCTTTTTCACAAACAGGGGTCTCTGGGTATACATATTATACCAAAATTTTGAGTATCTTTTCAGTAGTTATACTGGTTTACTTTTTTAATGTTTTGTTTTATGTTTTTCTTCCCTGGCTTGAAGTAAGATAGTAAATTCTTTCACAAAGGACATAAATTGGCTTTAGTGAGGGTTCAAAGTGACAACATATTACAATATATCCTGGCATCTTGTCTTCAATATAAAATACCAAAAGCAGATAATTGTTCAACTATGAAATCTCTTAGTAAAGGAAAATGGTGCTAATCTTAGTTTCCTGCTGACATGCTGTTAAGTAGTGTATGCAACCAGACCCTACAATTTCCAGCTGGAACCATCCATCATCATCATAACCAGCACTGATCAATAATTACTCATTGTTATTTGGAGACTAATTTACATTTTTTCCCCTTACTTACTCTGAATGATCATTCCAAGCCCTAGTCAGAAATGAGAAGGGGTCATGTAATTTTTGATTTGCTACCACATTTCTTGGCATCAAAAGAAACAGTTTCAGAAGTGACCACATATGCCATCAGATGAATTACACAAAGGTGAGAGCACAAAGTAAGACACCCTTAACCTTTCATGTGTGAACAATGATGAGCATTTCACAATTGCCAATATGGCTTTCCTCTGGGGGCACAGGAATCTCCAGGCACATAGCCAATCTGCCATCTGTTCAGTTAACTCAGGGCCAGCTGGACACCTGGCAGGTGTAATGAGGTGGCTAAGTGGCCTAGACCATGCTTCTGAAGTCCCAGATAACATTGAGAGCTCTAGGGACCATCCAAGCAAATTAATTCAAGTTGGGATGGGCCTGTGGTATATATTCCATTTTATAGCTATTGAGATGAATTTTTAAGATCTTATTTATTCTCTCTCACATATATGTATTCTTATTTATTAATATATATATATGTATGTACACACATATACATATTTACTTTTTTTCTCTTTCCATTTATTTCTCAGACAGGAACACTGGAGTTCAGAAATGATAAGTGACTTTTACAAGGTCATAATGCTAATGGACCATTAGCAGTCAGGAGTGGAAACCAGAATTTTCAATTCTTAGAACAATATATTTTCCATTATAATATAATAAGTACCTGATTCGTGATGCAATAGATCCTCTCTGAACTCATCAACCTCTTATAATTTTACAATAGGTTTAGGATATTTCTACTAACTTCTGATCAAAGAAAATTCCAGGGAGAGTGAGAACTCTATCATAAATATACCTTTTGGTAGTACAATGGATAAAGCATGAAGTTAAGAAGACCTGAATTCAAATTCAGGCTCAGATATTCACTAACATTAACCTGGACAAGTCACTTAGCATCTTTCTCACTGTTCCCAACTATAAAATGAGGATAAAATTTCACCTACTTCAGGGTTGTTTGGAATCTCAAATGAGATATTTGTTAAATGCTTAATATTAGGGTTGACACACAGTAGGTGCTATATAAAGGCTTATTTCTTCCTTCTTGTCTTGAATGACCAACAGACAGGTCAAACCAATATATATTAAAATGAACTCATTATTTTTTTTTCCCCTCAAATACTCCTCTCTTCTCAATTTTCCTATTATAATTAAGGGCACCACCATCTTTCCAATCACTCAGGCTCATAGTCTCAGTGCCATTCTTGACTCCTCACACTTACTTCACACATCCAATCTGTTTCCAAGTCTTGCCATTTTTACTTTCACAACGTTTTTTTTATACATCTTCTTTCCTCCACTTGGACAGCTACTGCTCTGGGGCAGGCTCTCATAATCTCATACCTAGAGTGTGGAGATAGTCACCTGGGTAGTTTCCCTCCAGAGGACTCCAGTCCTTTCTCCTTTCAGCTTCCAAAATAATTTATCTTCTTAAGCATAATTTTTTTTAACATTCCATAATATTATACATAATAAATGCTAATATTTTCCTATTACCTGCAGGATTAATAAAAAATGTTTTCTTTGTCATTTAAAACCCTTATAAGCTTACTGTTCCTTATCTTCCCATGCTTCTTATGTTTTATTTCTCTCCATCTACTTTTTGATCCAACACACACGTATTTGTACTTTTATGTATCACACTAGATCTCCTGAGAGTGTCTTTTGATTGGATGACCCTGTGATCGACGTTCCTCACCTCTGCCTCCTGGCTTCCTTCCACTTCTACCTTTTTTAAGCAACATTTCCTTGTCTCCCTCATTTCTAGTGCCTTCTCTCTGAGATTATCCTTTATTTGCCTTTAATTTCTCTTGAATGTAAATAATCATTTCCCTGATATCTGCCCCATTTGAAAGTGAGCTCCTTAAAGGCAAGAACTGTTTTGTTTTGTTTTGTTTTGCCTTCCTTTGTGCCCCAATTGTTCAGAATGATGCCTGGCTCATTGAAAGTGCCCAATAAATTCTTGATGATTGATCAAAATAGGTTTTGTGATGAGGAACAGGTTGGCCCCTTTGTCCTCAAGTGTGATCCTTTGACTGAATCCAAGTTTTCCAGAACAAATATTTTTATGAAGGGAATTTGTTCCATGAAGTTTGGATTCCATCAAAGGACTACACTTGAGGACCTAGAGAGCCACATGTGACCTTGAGACCACAGGTTTCTTATCCTGGGGTTATACCAAAGGAAGTCAAAGAACATGAGACTTGTAGGAAATGAAAGGTTTCCTACACTTACCTCTAACTCTACAGAAAGTTGTTAACCCCAAATATCAAGGCATGCACCTGGTCAATTTCTATGGCCACAATAATAGCTTTCATGTCAACCACAGATGTTACCTGAAGCTCAAAGTCACAAAGGGACTTATTCAGCATCCTATAGAGAGTACTTGTCAGGAGCAAGATGTGAGTACATGTGACTCCTAATCTAACACCATTTTCACTACACTACACTGCGTTTTTAGTTCATGTAATGAAACCTAAAATTATTCAATCATTTAGCAATTTGCCAAGTAGGCATTGTATCATTCTTTACTTGCAGAATTGAATTAACAAAAAAACAAATAATATAGCAATTTATTTAATCTTAGTAATTTCATATTAACTATCCAAATTATGAAAATCTTTTAATATATTGTTCATTGTGTTTTAGCCTGGAATTTAAGGCATTTCATATTTTAGCTCCAATCCCCCTGCCCTGTTTTATTACACATGCCACTATTTTGGTCATATTTATCTTCCAGACATGGGAGATCCTTCCTTCCAGGGGTCACCAAGGTTTCCTTCCTGAGCTTCATCTTCATGTCTGATACTCTGTTCAGGGAAACAAAGGAGAGAACTTTAAATTTCCCATGATTAACTCCATGTTAAAAAAAAAAAAAGCAGTATGGATAGGGTCTACCTGAGAGATGTTGTTCCTTTAGATCAGGCATATCCCCAAACAATGAAATCACTTGACTTGGGGAGCCTAGACCATATTAGGCAATGGGGATTCAGTCCCTTCTATCCACCCATATAACTTGCCATACTTGCAAGAAGTGTCCAACCTTCTCTGAATAGACAATACACTCCACAACACATCATTCTACTTCAAAAACGAGACCACTCTAGGACTGTTGACATTCTAGGGAGCAAGGGTGGAACTATTATTGGGAAGAGAAGCTCCTTCAAGGACAGGAACTCTTCAAATTCTTGGCACTTCAAGGGTATAGGAAGCCTTGTCTGTTTCACAATTTAGAGTGGTTTTCAGTGTGAGGAGGATGACAAGGCTCTTGGGCAGTACCCAAAACAACCAATGATCTGGCAAGCACTCCACTAAATCAAGGTCCATAACTCCTAGCCTTTAACTTTCCTCAGGTTCCAAAAATACTGGTTATGATGCAGTTCCCTCATTTCAGAAATTTATACTGAAATGCTACAAGACTCTCTTCAGGAACCCCATCTCCCATGAAACTTATCCTGAATCTTCCATATAGAATCATTCACTCAACTATTTTTTTTTTCTGAATTACTATTTGCATCATTCCTTTGCCTCTTTAATTCCTTCCCTTAAAATTTTCTATCCTTCCCAGAATAATGCAAGCACTTTGAAGGAAAATACTACAATTTTTTAAAGTCTCTGGCATTTATTTACATTGTGTCATGTTTTTTCAAATTTAATAGATTTCAACATATTAACTATAATCTTTTGGCTTTTTGTTTTCATACCTTAATGTAATAATCACTCCTGTGACTTCTATGTTTCTACTCTTGCTTCTGCTTTCTGAATCACAAGCCATTCTGGAAGATCTCCCCACTCCCCCATCCCCAGATGTAAATCAGTCTCTTATAGCTTATATTCTCTGCCCTGGTTATTGCTTTGTCTCATACTCAGTTTGCTCTGGAATTAAATCTCTGAAAATATTCATCTCTGAATGCCACAGTCTCCCCTACAGTGACTTTTGTAAGCTTCTACCTTCTTGGAAAATTCCACTCAAGGGCAAGAACATAGGAATTTGATGAACTCTGGACAATGTCCAATGTCTTTTCCCTCAGAATAGAACTTTCTGAACTTCGTATTCCTGCAATAATACTGAGAATGGTGAGGGTGAGGATTATATCTGCCATGTTTCTAGTTAACTCACTGATTAGGTGTAAAGGTTATGCAAACCAACTTTAGTATTGGTCTCCTATTTGTGCTTCTTGTCCCTGAAAATGAGTAGCTCTTCACTATGAAACCTCATGCTCCAGTGCACACATATAATAATCAGAAATAGCAATTATTATTCCAGGTTTATGGATGTATAAACTGAGCCACAGAAATTTCAAGCAAATTTCCCAGGATCATATAGCAAACAAGCACTTAAAATGAGAGTTTAATCTATGTCTTTCTGGTTCCAAATCCATCATCTTACACCCTGGTCAAAGCTCCAATTTCAAAGAAGCACATAGCTATACATAGTTGTATTGTGTTCGGGAGATATCAGACAACTACAAAGAAGGATCCAGTTACACAAAAGAGTATTGTGAACTGAGCCAGACTAATATTTAGTACCTTCCTACTGAAGAAAAAATTAGTTGTCTGGGAACTCAGATATGGAGATGTGTGCTTGTCCTTCATTGCCAAAGAAGACTATGCCATCAGAGAAATAATGACATGACTTGCACTTGACTTTGTTTTGAGTGAGGGAGGGCTGTGCAGGTCACCAGCCTCACTTCTCCTCCAGAGCCATATGAATCCAGTGACCAGATATTCATCGGGATGACTGGAGATGACCTAGGATGAGGTGATGGGAGTTAAGTGACTTGCCTAATGAGCATAAAGTGTTTGAGGTGAGATTTGAACTCAGGTGCTCCTGACTTCTGCACTGGTGCTCTATCCACTGCATCACCTAGATGTCCCTTATCATAGAGATAATAACCAGAAGGATGGCTCCATAGTGTTTGACTCCTCACAAGTAGGCAGTAACTGCTGCTAAGGGCATGTTGAAATATCTCTGTCCTGGGTATGGTGTTTTCTATGTTAATTCTGCAACATTATTGGTTCAAGTTCTGATAATCACTTGATAGAGGGATTGAGCATTAACGGTGTTTATCTTGAAGTCAGAAATATATGGGTTCAGATCACATCAATGACACTGCCATATTATCATGGCTAAGTCACTGGTTTTCCTTGAGCATTGGTTTCCTTATCTGTAAAATGGGGATAGCAATAAATGTATCATTTGCCTCATGAGTTTGCTTTGAGACCAAAATGAGATAACATATGCAAAAGATTTTGATAACTTCACACATTTTATGTGTCAGTTATTATAATTTTCCCAAATCTAGTTATTTGTCAACCTGATAAGTACATTTTCTGTATCTGTAAGTCACTGAAAATAATGTTAAAGAGAATCAGGAAAAGTATAGAGGCTTATGACAGTAATAAAGACTCTTTTGTTGCTATTTAACAGAACAAGATGCAGATTTTGTTTTCAAGGATAATTTTTGTTTCATTTTTGTACTTTTAAGTCAAAATGCTTCATCAATGCCAAAGGCAAACATACACTTTATGTGCTGAGTAGACTCAACCATAAACCCCATGTGAATGGCAAGTTCATTTATCAATTTCTTATTCAACTTTGAATATCCTCTTTGGAGGTAGAACATTCATAAATATGGACAAGTAGTGCAAAAGATATATATATGTGTGTGTGTGTATATGCAAATATATGGATGCATACATATGCATATCTGTATATGTATATGTGGTTGGGTATATATTAACTTTTAAGATTTATGTACATATATGTATAGATATAGATATAGATATGTTTTAAATTTTTAGGACAAATATGCTCAAAGAATATATTTCCTTGAATTAATATATTGTCTTCAAAACAGTTTATGACAAAGACTGTTTGAATATGTAAGAGAGTGAATCATTTTAATCTGACTACAAAAAAACTAGGCAGTATGACTTGAGTTATTTCCGGTTGTATTTAAGATTCATTCAGACCTCTACAAATAAGAATTTATAACCCATAATACAATAGCGAAAAGAAAGCAAACACTGTTGGTTGCCTAACTTTTTTCAGGTGTGTGGGCAAATTTCCAAAACATTTACTGAAACTTAGTGGCAATCCCATGAGGCATTGAAGTTTATGAAAATAAATAATGTTAGTCTTGGTTTAGGGATCCAAATATAATGATGGAACTGTAGAACTGACAAAAAGATTTTGAAAGTTCCTGAGGAGATATGTTTTCCCCTTCTCAACAAATTTTTGGTGACAAAATTCCCTTGACATTTTCAAGTTTCCATGAACTCATTGTGAATAAAGATTAGTAGGGGAAAGAAGTAAAGAAGAGAGGGAGGGGGAAAAAAGAAATTTATGAAAGGTGGAGGGAAAGAAAGTAAAGAGAAAAGGGGAGGGAAGAAACAATTCCACTGAAAAAGGAGAAACCAATGATGAAACTTTCAGATGTATTTATTATGGATTATTGGTTTTGAGTGAAACAATAAAATACAATTGAACTAAAACAGAAGTTGCACACTTCACCATATATGTGTGGGTGAGTATTATATATATATTTCTCTTGACTTAGTTCTTGAGCATATAGTTTAGTGAGCTTTCTTGGAACAATCAAATAGTTGTATTATGGAATGTACCACTTTGAAAAACTAGAGACTAAGTGATGTTGACTAAGGAGTGAGAAATATGTTTAAAGGGATAGAAAAAAATTAGAAAATGTATATATAACCACAGGGTAACACTACATCAAAAGAGTCATTTGGTGAATTTTCAGTATGAGCTGAAATTTGAAAATGCTACAAATCACGGTTTGATATATTGTTTTATTGAACATTTAGACTTCAAAAACTGATGGAGAAAATGTTAATACAATAAATTTAAAATTTTGTTGTGTACATACATACACATACACATACACATACATATACACATATACAAATATACATGCATGCATACATACACATGTATAGAAAGTCAGTTGTTTAACATTTAGCAGTGTAACCCACGGCCTAGAAATGAAGCTTTTAGATTGATTGGCTAATATTTATGATTAGAGGCTTCTTTCTAAAACCTCTCTCCAATGCCCACAATAAGAATTTCCCCTGGGAATATTAACTTCTACTTTTTGGACCCATAATATTTTTCTCATATTTAAGTCTCTGTATAAAAGTTTCCATGAAATTACTCAGGCTAAAAAGACATAATTTGGACAGTGTTTACTTAAGCTAACCAAAAATGCCAACAATGAAATCTCACCTCCCCAAACTTCAAAACAACTCTTCCTGTTTTTATAAGCTTTTTGCTGCCAGGGACCTATATAGTTCCCAATGAGGAGACTGATATAATTAATACAATTTATAGTCATAAAAAATGTTCATGTCAGTATTGATTAGAGAAATGCAGATTAAACCCCCTTGAGATATCATTTTCCACCTACCAGACAGACTAACATTATAGAAGGGGAAAGTGACAAATGTTAGAGAGGATGTGGAAAAAATGGGATTTTAATTTATTGTTGGTGGAATTGTAAAATGATACAACCATTTTGAGGAGCAATCTGGAGATATCCCCAATGAGATATTAAACTACGTATATCCTTTGACCTACTAATACCACTAATTCTTATATTTCCAAAGATGATTAGGGGAAAGAAAAAAATCTGTATTTTCTAAAATATTTATAGAGCTCTCTTTGTGGTGGCAAAGACCTGGAAATTGTAGGGAGCCTCATCGATTGGGGAATGGCTGAACAAGGTGTAGTATTAGTATTGTGATGGAATACTACTGTTTTAAGAAATGATGAACTCAATAATTTTATTTTTTTCATATATATTTTTATTTTTAATTTTAACACAGTTCATATCACATAAAACAATTCCAACTTTTGGTCAGGTGATACTTCTTTTAAAGTATTTACAATATAGACTGCAATGGAATTTTTTTTTTTTTTTAGCATGAACCAACTGAGACACACATAATAATTATGTATGCTAACTCCACAAGCCCTTGACCTAATTGTCTCCACACTATTACTAAGAATTAAAGGACCCTAACTTATTGTTGCTGGTCTAAAGTCTTAAGCCTAATAGTTTATCTTTAGACTTAACCTCGGATGTTTCCCTACCAACAATCTATAAGGTAATAGATCTGGTATTAACATTGCAAACTTTTTGACTATAGAAAATTGCCACTAAGAAAGAGTAGGGATATTACAAAGAAACAATATGTCCCCAACTTCATGTCAGTTCCAGGCTGGAGTAGATTGTCAATTTGCATTCAGTCAGGCTTAAAGTCTGTCAGGTATCAGTGGGGAAATTGAGTCAGGAGAATTCTACCTCAGCCCAGGCTGAACAGCTGTTCTCCCATCCTTCTCATGTGATCACCTTCTTCAGCTCATACCACTGGCATCATGAATTGGAGGCTCAGACCACCTTTCTTGCTATGCATATCTAGAGTTAGACTCAGAAGAACAGTCAGTTAATAGGTCCATAGCATCTTAAAATAGCAAGTTTCAATAACCAGGTTTCAGATATGACTATAATTTCATATTGGCTAAGGAACATCTTTTGAGGCAAGTCTTAAATGGCTTACATGCTTTTCTGTACATGTTCTGATTAAATAACAATCATAAAATCAAATTTACCATTAAAACTTTAACTTTTCCATCAATGTCAAATTTTTTACCCAAGGTTACCTGCCTCTAGGAAACTTAGACTAAAATTCTTTTCCCCAAACCAAAGATGCCTCTGATTTAGTCTCAGTAATTATTTCAGTCAATTGTTTTAATGTTAATTGCTTTTACTTCACTTTATAGCATGTCCAATTTTTCTCCCCATCTCTCCCCTACCCCCAACCCCTAATATCTTGCATTCTGGTTACCCTTTCCCTCAATGTACCCTCTCTTCTATAACACCCCACCCTTCCCTTATCCCCATCTTTCTCTATTTTCTTGTAGGGCAAGAAAAATTTCTATACTCCATTACCTGTGCTTCTTATTTCCCAGTTATATGCGATAATAATTCTCAACTTGAGTTTCTAATACTTTGAATTCCAACTTCTCTCCCTTCCTCCCTACCCATCCCCACTGAGAAGGTAAGCAATTCAATACAGACTAAATATGTGTCATTTTGCAAAAGATTTCCATAATAATCATGTTGTGTAATATTAACTATATTCTTCTCTATCCTACTCTATCCCCCTTATTATTTTATTCCCTCATTTGACCTTGTCCCTTCCCAAAAGTATTTATTTCTAGTTACTCTTTTCTCCCATTTGCCTTCCCTTCTATCATTCCCCTCACCCCACTTGTCACCTCCTCTCCTACTTTCCTGTAGTGTGAGATAGATTTTCATAACAAATTTAGTGAGCATGTTATTCCCTCCTTAAGCCATATGTGGAGAGAGCACCTTCACTTTTCCCCTCTCCCCTTATCCCTTTTCTCCTCCATTGAACAAGATTTTCTTATCTCTTTTATGAATTATAGCCTGCACCATTCCATTTCTCCTTTTCTCCTCCCAGTATTTTCCTCCCTCACCCCTTAATTTTTATTTTATTTTTTTGTGTGGATATCATCTCTTCTGATTCAACACAGCCTGTACTCTGTGTGTGTGTGTGTGTGTGCATGTTTGTATGTACAGTTCCTCCAACTACCAAATACTGAGAAAAGTCTCAAGAGTTATGAATATTTTCTTTCCATGTAGGAAAGTAAACAGTTCAGCTTTAGAAAATCTTTTATGAATTCTCTTTCCTGTTTACCTTTTCATGCTTCTCTTGATTCTTGTGTTTAAAGTCAAGTTTTTTTTTGATTTCTGGTCTTTTCATTATGAATGCTTGAAAGTTCTCTATATCATTAAATGACAATTTATTCCCTTGAAGTATTATACTCAGTTTTGCTGGGTAGGTGATTCTTGGTTTTAATCCCAGTTCCTTTGACTTCTAGAATATCCCATTCCAAGCCGTTTGATTCCTTAATGTTGAAGCCACCAGATCCTGTGTTATCCTGATTATATTTCCACTGTCCTCGAATTGTTTCTTTCTAGCTGCTTGCAGTATTTTCTCCTTAACCTGGCAACTCTGAAATTTGGTGACAATATTCCTAGGAGTTTCTATCTTCGGGTCTCTTTCAGGAGGTGATAGATGGATTCTTTCAATATTTATTTTGCCCTCTGTTTCTAGAATATCAAGGCAGTTTTCCTTGATAATTTCATGGAAGAAAATGTCTAGGCTCTTTTTTCATCATGGCTTTCAGGTAGTCGCATAATTTTTATATTGTCTCTCCTGGATTGATTTTCCAGGATTGTTTTTCCCATGATATGTTTCACATTATCTTGTAAAAGTTTTGGTTTTGTATTTTAACTGCTTGGTTTAACTCGTAGTCATTCATTTCCCTGAACTCAATTCTCTCTTTCAAAGAACTGTTTTGTTCAGTGATCTTTTGAAACTTCTCCTCCATTTGGCTAATTCTGCTTTTTAAAGCCTCCTTCTCTTCATTGACTTTTTGGACCTCTTTTTCCAATTGAGTTAGCCTCTTTTTTCTCAGCATTTTTTTGGTTCTCCTTTAGTAAGCTGCTAACTTGCTTTTCAAGCCCTTCCATGGTCTGAGGCCAGTTTAAGTTTCCTTTGGAGGCACTGGAGGCAGGGGCCTTTACTTCCTGTGACAGTATGCTTTGTTCTTCCTCACCTAAAAGAATGGGAAGAGACACCTGTTCACCAAGAAAGTAACCTTTTATGGTCTTTTTTTTTTTTCCCTTTTTTGGACACTTTTTCAGTCAGTTACCTGACTTCTGAATCCTTTGTCAAGAAGATGGTCCTATTGTCCCTCCTTTCCCCAGTGCAGTGTTCAAGGCTGAGATTCAGCTCAGCTGCTCCATTTCCCCAGGGCTTTGGGTGAGTGCAGGGCTGTCACTCAGGGCTGAGGTTTTGATCAGCTGCTCCCTACTGCCAGAGGCTTTAAGCTGAGTTGCTTGGACAATGGACCCAGGTTGCTTTCAAGCCTGCAGTCTGCTGCCACGGCCTCTGCCGTGGCCTGGGGCTATTGCTGGAGGAGCCCTATTCCCAGCTGGGAAAGCCCTTCCATGCTGACCTTTGGAGCTTTCTTTGTTGTTTGTGGGTTGAGGTATCTGAAATCCTCCCTTCTGGGAACTCTGCCCCAGAGACCTGTACAGGTCTCTGTTCCTCCCAGTGCTGCGCTACCAGGGTTGGGATCTGCTCTGCTCAGTGCCCCCTGCAATAGACCTTTTCTGTTGGTCTTCCAGGTTACCTTTGGCTGGAAACCTCTTTTGCTTTGTCATTCTGTGGCTTCTACTGCTCTAGAATTTGTTGAGAGTCATTTTTTACAGGTATTTTGTGGGCTGTGGGGGAAGCACTAGAGTATATGCGTCTTTCTACTGTGCCATCTTGGCTCCACCCCCTGAACTCAATAATTTTAGAAAAAAAATGTAAAGACTTGGATGAAATAATGAAGAATGAAATGAGCACAATTAAGGGAACATTGTATACAGTAACAGTAACATAATTTTAAGAATGAGTGAATAAGTTATTTTGTCTATTATAAATATCCAAATTAGCTATAAATAATATAAGTATGTTATCTATAACCAGAGAAATGATTGATAAATGGAAGTATATATAGAATAATTTTACACACACACACACACACACACACACACACACACACACACTTATTTGTGCCTAATGGCAGGTATTGCAGCCAGGTGGGAATTGGAGAAAAAATTACATGATAATTTTGTTATATATTTGAAAGTTGTGCATAGTAGGTTTGCAGTATATTGTATTTTATTGTACTGTGTTATGGAAATGTTTGTTTTATTTCATAAAATAAAAATTAAATAAAAACAACTCTATGTGGCCTCCTCAAAAGGGAAAGCAATTGATGTTGCTTTACAAAATCAAGCAAACCCTTTGTTAAGGTGAGTTCCACCTTTCCCAGGGGTCAATATAGTTGTCCCAACTTAAGGTATTACTCTGGAGTGGAGGCTTCTCTACTGGGAGAACACATTTAGTATCAGCAGAGAGTTAATATCTTTCCTTTGTTAAGTTAAAGTTAACCTTTTCTCATGGACCTGAACACAAATCCTGAATTTATAATGCTATCCTGAAGTTGAGCATTCCCTCCTTGTCCCCAGGGAGGAAGTAATGAAGAGTCAGCCTCTTTCCTCCAAGTTGGCAAAGTCCATATAACTCAGAGAACTAGTGAATGGCCAGGCTTCCTTCTTTGATCCTCCATATTTTGGTTTAGCCCCTTGCTTCTTGTCAACGCCAGCTTCTATCTGGACCCATGAGGAGGTTTGGCCTGGTAACTAGGCCTCTTCCAGAGACTCCTCTGCTAGGTCTGGTAGACTTGGCTCATTACTTACCCATCATCACAGTGCTGGCCCTCGACATATCTCTGAGCTTGTCCCATGATCTTCTGTTCTGTTGCTACCTCCAATCCCTGCCAACTCTGCAGTCACTGATATTCTAGAGATGTGCAAGTTTCCTATCTAGGGAAATTAGCCTAACTTTTGAAGTATTCCCTTTTTTCTCTCAAAACAAACTCTGGATTTAATGACCATGTTCATAGTCATACATAGGTCAGAACTTGTCATGAAGCAATCAACTATGACCAGATCAAGGGAAATTTAAGATATCAATGCCAACTTTGTTAATAAGGATTTGAAGAGCGTGTAGGAATAAAGGCACATTCATGCACTGTGGGTGGAACTTTAAATTGATGCAGATGTTCTGGAAACAGTATGCAAGTATATGAACCCAAAAGTTAATAAACTGTACATACTTTTAAACTTAATGATCCCTAGTGTTATCACTGGGCCCCTACCTCAAACAAATGATTAAAAAAAAAGAAAAGGATCCATATGTACAAAAAAGCCTCTTTGCTATCTTTTTTTGTGATGACTAAAAAATTGCTAAAGAAGGAGGAGTCCATTGTTTGAGGAATAGATGTACAAAGTATAATAAACAAATGATTAAGGAATCAGTTTCTCTGAAACTTAAGAAACTTGTATAAACTGATACCAAGAGAACACCTTATACAGTAATAGCAACATTTTAAAAATGAACTATTTTGAAATACTCTTACAGAACTGTGGTTGAACTCTGATGAACATAATGAGTATTCGTGATTCTCGAAGTCAAAGAATGACGGATTCTACCCAACATTTGAAAAAAATGTCACAAAGGACATCAAACTTGCAAATTTAAATATGACTATTATGGGAATTGTTTTTGCTCAACTCTTCATATTTGTTACAATGTTTTGCATCTTATTTCTCAAAGTGGATTAGTGAGGTGGTGAGGTTGTGAGGGAGAGGAAATAAATAATAATACCTGGAAACACCTGAAAAAATAAACATGGCAAAAAAACCTCACAATGGAAATAAGAAGTTAAATTTCACAAGGGATTAACAAACCCCCATCAAAGAGGTAGCAAGAGATTCAGGAGGGCTTTATTAGTCTCTTCTTGGACATATCCTTTATAAATAAATGCAAAAAATGGATAATATTGCCTACATTCTGCTAATTTCAGGCTGCTTAGAGATAGTATCTGAAGGTAATCACAATGATGCAGAACATGTGAAAAGAATTTAGCTTGGTAGAATAAAAGGAAAGAACACAGGAGTGGTACTGAGAAAATCTGTATTCTATGTCTGTCTCCACAGCTTATATAATATATGATAAGCAATTTAACCCTCTGAGTTTCAGCTTCCTTATCTGTAAAATGATGATGTTGATCCTGACTAGGGTACCTCTCAGAACTAACATTTTATGATGATCTGTGACAAGGAAAAAAAAAACGTGGCACATTTTACTCCTTTCTCTGAAAGTCAGTCTTCATACAGATCATATGGGACAGATTTCTACATCTTGTATTGCATGTTTTCCTCTTGTGCTTCTGAGTTATATATATGATAATTAATAGCTATTGTCCTAAAAAAGCATCATAAGAAGCTATTAAAATAGCCTGGGTAATTGTACTCCAGTGCTCCTTCACAAAAGGGATATCAGTAATGTGAATATTCTCTTCAATGACTGTTCGTGTATTCCTGTTCAACTTACGCAACTTTGCTCCAGGTTCTTACATAAATTCATCACAGAGAGTCAATGCAATATGTTGTTCTCCTGACATTACAATGATTATAGAGCTTAGCAGGTATTCATCATTCTTACTATGTAACTAAATCATGTTTTAATAACATTTGATGACATATTTTTCATATTTTCATTGAGGTCCTCACCTTTAATGTGTTATAATCTCTCCCTGATCATCATTCCCCTCTCTGTTATTCTTGTCGATGGCTTTCAACTTTAATTCTTAGGCAGTTGAGTGTTTTAACCCTCACAGTCAACAAAAAACTACTACAAGTACATTGACGGGGCATTTATTTAAGAGAGAAAAAACTTGGAGTCACTGAGAAAACAAAACTATACCATTTCCCAAAGACATCCTGTGTTCCTTACACCCTCCTGTTTTCCTTTTTGCTTCTGGAGTAGTTCTTTGATATCCTTGTACTTGAGTGTATATATGAACTAACACACACACACATACACACACACACACACACACACACACTTGCTCATTGTATAAAACAAGAAAATTGGAATTTTGCATTGCTTTTCTCTCAAAAAACAGTGGGAAGGGAAATTGACTTGTGCCAGGTTTCTGTTAAAACATGCCTGTCAACGTAAAGACTTTTGAAAACAAACGCCATGAACAATCTCTTAAAATCAAATGCTACTAACAATGTAGTGGTTTCAAACTTTCTTTATTAAAGAAGCTGATTTTCTCCTGAAATTCTAAAATTATTTTCCCCAAATTATATAAACATCATTAAGTTTAATGAGTCTTATGCTTTTTATTTTTTACTCTCTGACACATGCATCTCAGTCTTATTCATGTGAAATGATTAACATTGCTACCCTATTCAGCCAGAAATTATGACTTCAGCAAAGTTGATGAATAATCAGTCATGCACCTTAGCTTATCTGAAGATGAATTGGAAGACAATAAGACTGTTCAGAGATTGTTTGGCTTTCAAGATTCATGCCAATAATTACATTTTCAGAATATAATAACAACAATAAAAAGTATACTTCAGCTGCTAAAAAGAACTCACAAGAAGAATTGGAAAAAAATAATTACTGTCTTGTATTGAATAATCTTTTCCAGTGAGAAGAAGTAGGTACATGATTCCCTTGTACAGTGGATGTCTGTTTGTAAATATACTTGAAAGTAGTATTCAGAAGTAATGTTTGAGTATTTTTATCTAGTCTCAGTTTCAAAGTTAATGAAAGGATCAAGTAGATCAAGTCTATGTAATGAAAACAAACAGAAGGTCCTGTGAAGGTCACTCAGAGAGTCAAGTATTACCAAAGCAGGCTGAATATTAATAGGTCATAAAGACACTTTCTCACATGCCCTTTGCAGATATTGAGGGAGGTAGCCAACAATATAAGACATGTTGTCCGATTTTTCACATTAATTGATGGGTTTAATTGATTTCCTTTACTTTTTCTTTAAAAATATGTCATTATAACAGATGCTATATGGTAGTAGAGGGAGTAATATAATAACAAAAATGTAATGCAAATTTCTTTAAAAAGTTAAAATTGTGTATGAATTTTTGTTAAAAGTGGTTCAGGAATTGGTGACTTGTCCAAAAGAGATAAACTGTGATGTAGCCTCCTAAAGACAATCTCTCTGTTATTTTCACTTTTATTGATCTCATGTTTGTTGAATCTCAAAGTAGTCTTTTGCAAGTAAAAAACAATATCATGAATGGCAAATTATTAAAGGTAAATATGTCAATCTACTTGTCCAACTTGGAAGAAACACAAGCAAATTAAAATAAGGGATCTTCATGGACAAAGAATTCATCAACCAATGGCTTACCTTCTCTGGAAAGGTCTTAGCTAAACTGATAAACGGACAACAGATATGCAGCTCCATCACTGTCACTCTTCCCTAGAAGCTCATTTTATTTTTTTTCCAATATATTTTACTTATTTGAAAATATTTCTCATTTGTACATAAAATATTGGCACTTGTTTTATAAAATTTTGAGTTTAAAATTCTATCCCTTCCTCTCTACTTCCCTCCTTGAAAAGAAAATAAATTTGATATAGATGTTATTTTGAAGTCAGACAAAACATATTTTCATTTCAGTAGTGTTGCAAAAGAAAATACAGAGCAAAACCAACAACAACAATAAAAAAAAAGAAAAAGAGGAAAAAATAAAGTGTGCTTGAAATTGTATTGAGTCTCCATCATCTATGTCTCTGGAAGTAAATAGCATTTTCATCGGTAAGTCATTCAGAATTTTCTTTGATCATTGTATTAATCAGAAGAGCTAAGTCATGCACAATTCATCATCATACAATATTGCTGTTACTGTGTACAGTGTTTCTGTTGCTCTGCTCCCTTCATTTTGCATCAGTCCATATAAGTCTTCCCAGGTTTTTCTGAAATCATCTTGCTTGTCATTTTTATAGCAAAATAGTATTCTATCACAGTCTTATGTCACAACTTGTTCAGTCATTGCTCAATTGATGGAAATTCCCTCAATTTCCAAATTTTTGCTAGCACACAAATTGCTGCTATAAATATTTTTGTGCACATTGGTTGTTTCGTGGTATTGTGGTATTTTGGCTGAAAGGGGATGAATAATTTTATAGCCTTTTTGGAATAATTTCTATTTGGTTTCCAGAATGGTTGGATCAGTTTGTAACTCCACCAACATGCATTGGTGTTCCAATATTTCAACATCCCCTACGCCATTTGTCATTTTTCCTTCTCTGTCATATTAGCCAATCTGATAGATGTGAGGTGGCACCAGAGAGTTGTTTTAATTTGCACTTCTCTAATCATTAGTTATTTAGAGCATTTTTTGTATGACCATAGGTAGCTTTGACTTTTTCTTGTCAAAAATATCTGTTCATATACTTTGAACATTTCCCACTTGAAAAATGATTCATATCATTATAAATTTAACTCACTTTTTTGTATATTTGAGAAATGAAGCCTTATCAGAAAAAATAGTTTGGTAAAATGTTTCCCCTAGTTTCCTACTTTCCTTCTAATTTTGATTGCATTGATTTTGCTTCTTCAAAGCAACTTGTTTTTAATGTAATGTAATCAAAACTGTCCATTTTACATCTTTTAATACTATCTTTTGTTTGAGCACAAATTTTTTCATATATATATATACATATATATATATATAATCTGACAGTTAAAATTTCCATGATTCCCTAATTTGCTTATGATATGAACCTAGTTTCTGCCAAACTGCTTTCCAGTTTTTCCTGCAATTTCTGTCAAAAGATGAGCTTTTGCCACAAAAGCTTCTTTCTTGGGTCTATCAAACAGTAGATGGCTATGAACATTTACTTCAATCTTATGTACCTAATCTAACCCATTAATCCACCACTCTATTTCTTAACTACTACCACATTGTGTTTGATAATTACAACTTTGTGATACAATTTGACACCTGATACTGCTAGACCATTTTCCTTTACATTTTTAAAAATGATTCCCATAATATTCTTGACTTTTTGTTAAGGTGAATTTTATTATTATTATTTTCTAACTCTATGAAATGATTTAGGTAGTTTGATATGGGACTCAACAAATAAAATTAATTTTGGTAGAATTGTCATTTTGCTATATTTACTCAGTCTACCTATGAACATATAACATTTCTCCCACTATTTACATGTGACTTTATTTACTTGAAATGTGTTTTACAATTGTGTTCATATAGTTCCTAGGTTTGTCTTGGGAGGTAGATGCCCAAATATTTTATACTGTTTGCAATTGTCTTAAATGCAATTTCTCTTTCTATCTTACTGCTGGACTTGGCACTATGTAGAAATAATGATGATTTATGTGGGTTTATTTTACGCTCTGCCACTAAGATGAAGTGTTCATTGCTTCAACTAGTTTTTTAGTTGTTTCTCTAATAATTTCTAATTGTCATCACATCATCTGCAAAGAGTTGTAGTTTTCTTTCCTTCTAGACTATTCTGATTCCTTAAATGTCTTTTTCTTTCTTATTTTGATAGCAGATATTTCAATACAGTATTGAATAAGAGTGGTAATAATGGTCATCCTTGCATCATCTCTGATTTCATTTTGAAAATGTTTAGCTTATCTCCAATATGAATAATGCATGCTAGTTCTTTTCTTTCCTTATAAAAACTGGTACCAGTATTCATTATTAGTTTGGCGCTTTTCTTGTTTCAAATTTATTGATCTCTGTTTTGATATTTGGAATTTCCAATCTGTTAATTGTGAATTTTTAACTTTTTTTATTTGCATCCTCAAGTCATTGATAATTTCAATGTAATTATCGATGTAAGTGTTTATATATATATATACATATATATATGTATATATAAAAAAAAATAAATTTTCCCATATGACCTGTTTGGGCTGTATTCAGTAAGTATTGGTATGTTGTTTCATTGTCATTCTCTTAAATGAAATCATTTATTGTTTATTTAATTTGTTCTTTGGCTCAATCGTTCTTTAATATTAGGCTATTTTCCAATTAACTGTAATCCATTCTTCCAGGCACTAATGGAATGTAATTTCTACTGCATTGTGATGTAAGAAAAGGATGCATTCAATATTTCTGACTTTCTACATTTGGTTGTGATGCTTTTATGCCCTTATTTTAAAATTTAACTTATTTTTTCAATAAGCAAAAATCAACTTCCCTTCCATACCTTTCCACATAGACAACAAAACAAAACAAATAGAAAAAAAGAGCAAATGCATACCTCCAAGGAAAAAATCAAATTCCTTTAGTAGTTATGTCTAAAATTAAATTAAAACAAAATGTATCATTATATAACCTAAGTCCAGTATCTACCTCTCTGTTATGACATAGATAGCAAGTTTCAATATTTGTCCTTTAGAGGCATGAATATATTTTTCAGAGATCTCTTTTTTCAAACTTATTTGTTTTTAAAGTGCTGTTACTATACAAGCAGAAGTTGTTCTGCTTCTATTCACTTCATTCTACATTAATTTATGGGATGTATTTGTTCAGGGAATTCAAGTGCCTTTGGTGTGATGGCTGCTGAGTTTTTTGGGGGATCCTTTCCACCTTTGGTGTTCACTTCTTCCACCCAATTCTCACCTGTGCCTCCAAGAAGTTGAAGCATGCACAGTGGCCACACCCCAGTAAAGCATTTTGGTAGATGGGTCAAACCAGGTTGAGGGTAACCAAGCAGTCTCAAACCCACTGGTGAGTTAGGGGGGTGTCTACCCCAAACATGTGAAGACTTCCTCTGCTGGAACAGGCAGATGAGAAAAATTTGTTCCAACAGGCATGAAGGCAGCTGAAGCAGGTGACGTGAAGTGCTTAGAGTTTGGTTAGACACTGAAGATGCCAAGGTCATCCACTGTATCCTGAGCCATAGTCAGTCATCTTGACTCTGTCCTGCCACTGGACCATGATGACTCTGAAGGAGAGAGTGAGGCTGATGACTTCGTGCAACTCTGCCTCACTTAAATCCAATTTACATACAAATCAAAAGACATCACCCATATCATTTCACTATTATTCTTCAAAGTCCTGTGACCACAGACAAGGGATGAAGCAGCAGGTGTGGACACAGGGAGCTATAGTCACAACCCTGCACATAGGCAGCCCAGGCCATAGGGCTGTTTCTCACTGGAAGCAGCAGTGGGACTTGGCAGCCCCCTGGGTGTCTGAGCAGCCTTTTAAGGATCGCATTGCTCACCTCCTGGTGTGAGCAAGGGGGCTAAGAAAGGTGCCCTAAATATTGTCTACTTACTCAATCCTGGACTGATTACTGCAGCAGGTGGGGAATCTCATTATGTGGTAGAAACACCCAAAAAAATGTACAAAATGTACAAAAACATCTGCAAAAATGATTCTACTCATCATTGGCATGTGGAACATGTGCACATTTATAAACAACACAAAATCCAGTAGAACCGAAAGACAAACTGCTTTTGTTGCAAGAGAAGTGAACAGGTATCACATCCAAATAGGAGCCCTGAGTGAAACAACTTTGATAAATGAACACCAACTGACTGAAATTGAAGTTGGATACATATTTTTCTGGAGTGGACACAGTGAAGGGGAGCACCGTGAAGATGGCATGGGTTTTGCAACCAAAACAAATCTAGTCAGGAAGCTGGTATGCGTGCTCAAAGGAGCAAATGGCAGGTTCATGACAATGCGATTGCCACTTGCAGGAAGACGCCATGCCACTATCATCAGTGACTGAGTTCCCACCATGACGAACCCTGATGAAGTCATACAAAAATTTTATGAAGACAGTCAATGTACCAACAGAGGACAAGCTTATAATTCTGGGTAACTTTAATGTTAGAGTGGGCTCAGATTACAGACTTAGCAGGGGATCCTAGGGAGGAATGGAATTGGAAACACAACAGCAATGGTCTTTTACTGCTGCAGATTTGTGTATTGCATGACCTTCTTATCACCAACACTGTTTTCCATTTACCTAAACACAATAAAACTTCATGGATGCAAACACTGACATCTAATAGACTATGAGATTGTAAGGAGAAGAGACAGACAAGATGTGAGAGTGACAAATGCAATGTGTGATGCAGAGTGTTGGACTGATCATAGACTTATCCTTTCCAAACTAAATATTCGTATTCATCAAAAATGTTATCCCCCAGGCAAAATGACTATCAGAAGAATTAATGTCAACAAATTAGAACTCTTCTCTGAGCATGAACAGTTTTTTGCTAACTTGGAGAGAAAGTTGAGCCAACACATAGTTTGCAATAGTGGAGCAGAATAGGAGTGGACAACTTTCAGAGATTTGGTGTACATCACAACATTTGCTCATCTGGGTCAAAACACTCGCAAACACCAAAACTGGTTTGATGAAAATGATGGGGAAATTCAGAAGCTGTTAAACGAAAAAATAAGAACTCCACATGATATACCAGCAAAGTAGTTCATGCACCTCTAAGAAGGAAGCACTTAATTCCATCAAAAGCAAAGATCAACAAAGCTTAGAGAGATGCAGGATTGCTGGCTCAGTAAAAAGGCAGATGAAATTCAGTTTTATGCTGATAGTAACAATCCAATGTACTTTTAGGATTCCCTGAAAGCAATTTGTGGACTAAAAACCTATGGTGCATCACAACAAGTCAGTGCTGATGGAGCCACATTGATTAGTGATAGGGAAATGATCCTAGAGAGATGGGCTGAATACTTCCATAGTATTCTCACCAGACCATCATCAGTCATTGCTGAGGCCATTGACCATTTACCTCAGGTTGAAGTCAACCCTTCCTTAGATGAACTTTCAATTGAAGAAAAGGTTTTGAGGCCATCAGGCTGCTTTCAGGTGGCAAAGCACCTGGTGCTGATTCAATTTCAGCTGAGATTTACAAGGTGGGGGAACCACTGCTCATACAAAAGCCAGCTGAATTTTTCCAGGTTATATGACAAGAGGAAGTTATCCCCCAAGAGTTCAAGGATGCCTCCACTGTTTATCTTCATAAAGGTAAAGGGAATAGATTGTCCTGTGACAATCACAGGGGGATTGCTCTATTTGTCATTGCTGGCAAAATTCTTGGTAGAGTCTTGCTTAATAGTTTGATCCTTCATCTAGAAGATGGTCATATACCTGAGAGCCAGAGTGGCTTCAGAAAAGGCCAAGGAAGAATATATATGGTTTTTGCTGTCTGACAATTCCAGGAGAAATGCTGGGAGCAGAACAGAGTTCTGTATGCAACGTTTATAAATCTGACCAAGGCCTTTCACGTTGTTAGTCATGAGGACTTATGGAAAATTATGTCAAAATTTCGTTGCCTGATGAAATTCATCAGTATTGTATGTCAGTTTCACGATGGCATATTTGCCCAGCTTCTGGATAGTGGACAATGCTGTTGTGCTTTTTCAGTCACTAATGGAGGAAAACAGGGCTGTGTGCTTGTTCAAATGCTTTTTAATATGATGTTTTCAGCCGTGTTGTCAAATGCTTTTAATGAGGATAAACATGGCATCAAGTCAACTACCAAACTGATTTGAATTTGAAAAGGCTACAAGCCAAAACCAAAGTGGAGGGAGTGTTGATGCATGATTTTCTGTTTGCAGATGATTGTGTACTCAATGCAACCTCTGAAGCTGAGATGCAACAAAGTATGGATCAACTCTCTGATGCTTGTGCTAATTTTGGCCTAATGATTAACATGAAGAAAGCACAGGTCCTCCATCAGCCACCACTACACCATCCATACATGGAGCCATGGGTAAAAAGAAATGTAGAACTTTTGAAGTGCCAAGTACTTACCTTAGTAGTGTACTTTCCAGGGATGTGCACATTGACAATGAGGTTGATGCATGCATTTCCAGAGCTAGTTCACTGTTTGGGGGGCTCTGAAGAAAAATATGGGAGAGAAGAGGTATAACATTCACTACCAAACTGAAGGTCTACAGAACTGTTGTGCTGAATTCAGTATTGTGTGCCTGTAAAACATGGACAGTCTGCCAGCGCCATGACAGGAAACTGAATCCTTTCCTTTTGAACTGTCTCAGGTAGATTCTGAGGATCACCTGGAAGGATAAGGTACCAGACACTGAAGTCCTTGCTCTAGCTGGACTGCCAAGCATTCAAACTATGCTTCAGAGAGAGCACAACTCTGATGGCCTGGCCACGTTGTTTGAATGCAAAACATGTGATTCCCAAAAAGGCTATTTTATGGAGAACCTGCATGGGGCAGGTGATCAGATGATGGTCAGAAGAAGTGATACAAGGACACTCTCAAGGTCTTTCTCAAGAACTTTGAATTTGACTGGGTAGCATGAGAGACACTGGCATAGGACTGCTCAGCATGACATGCCCACGTCAGAAAGGGTGTTGTGCTCTATGAGTGAAGCAGAATTGAAACAGCACAAAATAAGCATAGGATGTGCAAATTTTGCAGTATCCACCCCAAATATTCACATGGTGTATCTGTGTCCAACCTGTGGTAGAGCATTCCAAACTGTTATTGGTCTGTTCAGTCACAGTCAGACACACTGAAACTTCGCTTTATCTTGGTGATGTCATTTTGGTCCTTTTCAGAAATGAAGGACAACTAACCAACCAACTAATTTATGGAAGTCTTCTAACTTGGTAGTACTCATCAGAGATTCCCTCCATAGATACAGACCCAAATTCATTCTCTGCATTCTTGCTCATGTGATACCATAGAGGATCTATTCAATGTGCTGCAGGCCTTCCTCTAACTCTTTAAAAATATGTTTTCAGCATCTCATTGAAGTTCAGTACATGGACCATTCACTCATATCTCTTAGTTTTGCTACCTGATTGGACAGCATTTTTTCCTGATCCCACATTTTCTTGATGACATTACTTAAGGTGCTTCTCAAGAAGAGGTCATTGATAAGAATATGCTACAACTTACATAATCCTGTCATTTATCCCTTTTCATCGTGGGTGACATGTGATTTTGATTCTTCAGGGTTTGTGATAATCCAGGGCTAGTAGCCATAGAGAAATACCTGGGAAAAAAGTTGTGGTAAAAAGATGGGCTTTTGTATCAGGATGAGGATCGTTAAAAGCCATATTCTTTTTTCCCCAAATGATTCGAGAGGTTTGAAGTGTACATCCCTTAAGCTGACCCCAAGGAAGAAAAAGATATCAATAGATCAACATGAAGTAAAAAATTATTTTTTAAACTATTACCACTCCCCGCCCAACCTAAAATAGCTCTCAGTGATAAAGCCTTGTTTTCTGGCATTTAGGATATAACAATGAAGAAAAAGCAATAACTCTTGAAAAACTCTAGTATAATTTTCTATCCATATAAAATAATGCACCATTATTTCTATGGTGAAATGTCTATTTAAACACCAAAATGGAGGAATGAAAAGTTCTTTTTAATGCAATGTGCTTGGCTAACTGAAAATCCCTTTCAATCAATACTTATTAAAACAACACTAATAAACAATTATCTTAGTAAGCAGAGTACACTGAATATTTATTTCTTTTCATGACTGAATCTCTGACCCTACCTCGCAGTCTTCATTTTGAATATCACTTTTTCCTTCAACAGATTTTTAGATTTTCAAAGAGGTTGAGTAGAGTCTGTATGGATACTCAGTGAATACCCTGTGAGCTATTTTCCTTTCTATTTTAAAATAACTACCTTGTTTTCTTGTCATTTGCCTCTTTTTGATGAAAAGGAAACATAACAATCCTGCCTAATTAAAGATTCAACTTTAATTGAAGTTTTATTGGGCTTTGCTCTCCTTTCCCCTTTAAATGGCATCCTTGAAGTGTCCTAGGGGTAGAGGCTGATGAATGATAATAGGGAAAAGCATCTAAATAATAACTTTTTACAACCTTTCTTTGGGGTTTTAAATGCATGAGTATCATGTGGACACATTATGCAAGGCAGAGTATTGTGCAAAATTGTATGAATGCTTATAATAAGCATCTCTCTACGTGACAAATTAGCACTTACTTCAACTTCTAAAATTGCTTTTTATTTTACATATAGTTCTGTCATTTATAGTGCCACATGTCAAGCAGCACATTTCTCAATCTATATGTCATAGTGTCTATAGACAATGCCTTCTTTAGACTCACAGCTGTTTGATATTATACAAGCAGATGCTTCTAATACTGAGATGAGCTTTTAAGGATTGTGTAACTTCTCAGGATTAAAAATTTAATTGAGATTCTTAATCATAATTTTTATGTTTTATAGACATAGGTGCAGATATATTGATATAAATACAGTTAACTACGTTGTGTTAGTGTGTACAGTGTGTTCCTCAATCTAGAGAGACAGATGTAATTGATATAAAGTGAAGTAAATATAAAGATACAGGCATATATGTAGAGAAAGAGAAAAAGAGAAAACAAAGATTATGTAGACATAGTTGAAGGTATAGATAATAAATATAGAGATAAAGGTAGGCTAGATATAACTATCGATGAAATAGGTCACCTATAGATCTACAGGTAGATACAAGTAAAAATCTAGATGTCAGATGAACAGAGCTCATCTCAAAGACAGAAATTTCTAGGTTCAAAACCTGCTTGTGACCTATACTATTTGTTTAATCCTTGCAAACCACAAATCTTCCATCTTCTAGTCATCTCTCTAAGACTGTAAACTGCTAGGAAGGTGCCTATCTGCTTTGGAAAAATTAGTTTCTTCATCTAAGATATCATTCTATCTGTGAATTCACTATTCCAGTCCATAGCAGTATAGATGTAGATGTAAGTATATAGATATATTAACAGAAAAACAATAATTTGTGGATAGAGATATTTGACGAAATGTATAACGTAAAAGAGTTTTTACAAAAGAAAACATTAGAAAGACGGACTTCTTTTCACTGAAAAGCAAAATACTCACCATTTCAGAAGTGCTTTTTCTCATTTTTGGTTCTGGATTTGAAAGAATTCACACAAAAATCATTCTAAAAATATTCAGAATCTCATATGACCAGTAGAAAACCCAGAGCTTATAGGTCAATTTCTTGATATTCTTATTTCCCTCTGAGAATTTTGCAGTTATCTTGAGGGGTCAGGTAAAGATGACAAAGAGGTGGTCAAATAAACATTATATCAGGATCCCTTCATTTGAACTGTTATTTCAAACTGTCCTTTATCTTTATTTTAGTTTGTGGAAAAATAAAACCCATCAATTTGAAGCAAGGCTAAACCTAGAAGCTTGGAGTAATTATTTTTCCTCTTCTTTCTTTTTTTTTCCATCTTTCATTGAATTGAAACTCTAACATTACTGTTCTTCATCTCAGTTGTATAGAACTTTGCCCCTGATGGCTTCTTCATCAGTATTAAAGAGGTAACATGAAAAGAGACACTTCTAATCATTCTTCTCCCCTTTTCCCCCTAATCCAAAGCTCCTTCCAAATCTACCCACCTTCCCCATGCTTTTTCAATGATCATTACCTTGACAGACATACACATTTCAGGAAGCATTATGGACAGAACTGAGCTTAAGTTAGGAACTTATTGATGCTGGCCATCTGAGGCAAGGATAGAACTCTGTACAAATAGAAATGTTTCTAGGGAGGTACACAGATCCACTGCTGGTGGCAATAAAATCATAGATTTAGAAGTAAAAGGTAACACATTGGTCATTTTGTCCAAATCTTTCTTTTTAATAGATTAGGAAACAGAGATATAGATGGACTAAGTGACCTGATCAAGGTCATAGAGATTAGAAAGGCAGGATTTAAGCCCAGGTTCAGCAACTCAAGACCTAGCACTCATTTAACTGTATCATACTTTACTCAAGCATATCTCAAATAACCAAACTCTTTTTCTTTCTCAGTGAACATTAACTCTTTGAGTAAGAGTTTAATCAAATTAATTTGATTCTTTCCATCTCTAGGATTCTACCAAGTTTGAATTTATTATAAAAAAACAAAAGTACCTTTTTGCCTTTAAAACCAAAGATAAATATTATTTGATACCAATATGATATGAGGTCACAAGTATGTTAGTTTATGATAAATAATCTGGTGATATTCCTCGTACATCTTGACTGGAATCCTGCTCTGATCATTAATGCAAATAGCAGTAAGAGTCATGCAAAATTAAAATTGCAACATGAATCCCATATCATAAAAGCTTCATATAATGAAACTCATTTTGGTTAAAGTAACATAATTATTAATTTCAATTTTTACATGATAATGGGAAACAGAAAGACTTCGTATTTAAAAGCACTCCTAATAGCATATGGCTTAAATTAATTACAGTTGACAAACATCAGTTCACTGAGGGGTTAACTTCTAAGGTATTTATTTTCAACCTAGTCCAGTACAATTCCAATAAGTTTAAAACTTGGGATATTGCCAAAATGAAAAATTGACTCCATGAGATAAAATTTGTTCCCAGTGTATCTCCTAGACTGATGAGTTATATTCCTAAACAGATTCCTTACCAAGATTAGCCACGAATAAATGTGAAATTCCAGAAGTGTGGTCTACTATTTATGATAAATGTAAACTATTTGTCAATATAATCTAATATTCTGGTTTTTAGGTTTTTTTTTTTCTTCTTCTTTTCCTTGTTCTTTCTTTTCCTCTCCCCAAAATGGAGTAGTAGTTGGACAATTTGTCTCCCAAATCTGTGACACCCACTAACTGATGGAAAATGGGGTTACTAGTACTAAAAATTTCTATTCCTATCCCAACAATGGGAAGTCAAATAATTTGATCACGACATATAGCATTTGAAATAAAAGTCAAATCTTTGCATTCACTAATTAATTAACTATCCACTATGTCTAAAGAACAGATGTCTCTAAAAAAGTCTTTCAAGTGTGAATTAAAATCTTTTAACTGTTGGCAATCCAACTTCATTTATTGACTAAGTTGATCCATAACACACTAACAAGAGTAAAGTATGTGTCACACAATCTCACAAAAAAGTACTTATGTGACATTTGATATTACTTCTTAATTCCCACTTGCTTTAGCAGTCTAGGTTTCTATAGTGTAGCTGTCTACTTCTCCCACAGTTCTAGGGCTAATTCTAAGAGTTTTGAGGTGGATTATAGTACAATACCTAACAAACTGTCACTAATACGTTCCCCGTTGATTATCTACCTTGCATGTTTTAGGCAAACAGATTTAATTAGCTAGGTGGTTCAGCGGATAGAATGCCAGGGCTCAGACTCATCTCTCTGAGTTCAAATTCAGCCTCAGACTCTTACTAGTTTTGTGACTCTGGGCAAGCTATTTCACTATGCCCTGTTCCTCATCTGTAAAATGAACTGGAGAAGGAAATGTTAAACCATTCTAGTACCTTCATCAAAAAAACAAAAAGCAAAAAACAAATGGGGTCAATAAAGAGTCATACAACATTGGATACAACTGAACAGCAAATTTACTAAGATCAGTATGGGAAAAGCAGTTGGTACAAAACATTCTCCCCAAAATTCTCTTCCATAATGAGTCCCCAAGGTAATATTCACAGCACCAACAATGACTATGAATGTGCCTGCATAGTTCTGAATCACAAAGTATAACAGACTCTCCATATAGAAGGCAGAAGAAAAACATTCAGACACTAGAAAGCCATATTTGTCATGGTAACCAAGAACTCAATAAACATTGGCATTTCAGGGGACAAAGTCATTTCCAAGTCTTCTCCCCGAACTCTGCTGGGGCCTTCCCACAAACAAACACTCGTGAGCCTAGCAGTCTGTTTGCCTGTGTCCTCTCCTTCCTCCACTCTAACTGCTCTCACCAACTTCCCCCCAGTTCTGCTCCATCCTTCCTGTTCCACTTGTTCAGCAAACTCCTCCCACCACAAATGACTTAGGCTTCCATGTGATTTAAGCAAGTCATGTGTGCCTATTAATGAATGGGAAAGATCTTCCCATTTAAATTACCTTTATACATACTCTCTCACCACTATACAGAGTCCAGTGGATACTGGATTTGAGCTTAGGGATCACTCATGGCAACATGATAGCCCACAGTTCCTCCTTGGATAGAATTCCTTTTCTCCTTTCCTGGAATATTTGTGATATTCCCTTTAGATATTTAGTATTCTTTAGGATTCTGATAAGTCTTAAAGCTGCATTTCTCTCTGTTTCAAAGAAGTCCTTTTTCCTAAAGCTGCCTTGTCCTTTCTCCCTCAACTCAGTCAGATACATTCTTTTTGATGACATGGTCAATGGGAAGGAGGAACAGGAATGGAAGAGAAATGTAATATTCACTTTAGGCTCATTCACCTACCTATTTTTCCCTCTGGTACAGACACTAGGTCCTGGCTACTCAACGTTATTGAAATTTCTTTCTCTGATAGCTACAAATGTACAATTGGACATGTTATGCATGAATACATAATCATATACACACTCCATTAACTAAGTTGATCACATCTAGTTTATGCTTTGATTTTTAAATTTATTCAACAGACATATCTAGGAATTATTAACTTCGATTATTTTATACTTTAATTATTGTATTTCTTAATTTTTTTATACTTTATTATATTTCTTAATCAAAGAAGTCATTTTACCACGTATATGGGCATCAGGATATAACGTATCATGATAATTATATTAATTGGTGCTGGGATATGAAATACCTCTCATACTTCTACAATCATAAGTATACCAAAATTTATATTTATAACTATATGTTACCCTACTTGTTTAGACATAAGACAGTGCCACATAATAGTCTGAAATTTAGCCTTAGACTCAGGAACACCTGATTTCAGATCTGACCTTTGATAAAGACCATATGATCCTCTTCAAGTCACTTAGCTTCCTTCAATTCCAAAAATCTCCAATAGCTCCTTATTACCTTTAGGATCATATGTAAACTTCATATCAAACCTTTCTCAATTTGTCCTCTTCCCGTCTTTCCAATCTTCCTTTATATAACAGCCTTTATATAACAGGTACAGCTGTTTGGACTTTTTTACTAATCATAACACATGCAACTCCATGTGCCATTTCTGTTCCTTTGAATTTAATAAATGCATGTTGATTGATTAATAATGAATCAAAATGACCCACTAGAGAATTTAATGCTGCTACTCATATCTAGGCAAATTATTTTGAGGATGAAAGTCATAATAGCATTAGAAAACTATGAAAATGATATACAATTCAATTGAATTCAATGGGACAATCATTATTTAATCACCTTTAATGTGCTTAGCACCAGAGCAAGGCAAACTATATATTTGTATTGTTTGACCATTTTGAAATGTTTCTTGCTTTCGTGTGATTTGAAATGTACCTGAAATGTAACTTCAAAAGACAATATCCAGTCTGAAATGACAGTTATTAATAATAACAGCAATGACTAATATTAATTCTGTGCTTTATATTTTACAGAAATGCTGCCTACATTACTTCATTTATGATTTGCTACAACCTTGAGGTAGGTAGAATAGGTATTATTATTGCCTCTGTATAGATAAGAAAGTTGAGTCTCAACAAAGTTAAGAGTCCTGACTGTAGATATAAAATTCAAGTGAGGTTCTTACATGGACTCTGAAAATAAATAAGCTTTCCTCTGTCAAGTATAGATCAACATACTGACGATTTAGGGAATGAACCTGTCATTTAATTGATGCGGTAAATTTCTGGATGAGAAAACTTCCTTTACCAATGCAATTCATTTTTGAAATTTTTACAAATATATTAACATATGAATGTATTTAATATTTAAATTAGATTATTCTAAATTAAATTATTAACTTATTTTATTCTGTCATATCTAAATAAGAAAATAATCAGTTTTTAAAATCTAAACTAAGATAAGAACTTTTTGAGTTGCTGGCTTAATGACTTTGATAAAGTAAGTGTACATAGCTTTTGATTTTCTCATCTCTAAAATTATCACACCATTAAATAATATATTTCTACCATCATGGAATTAGATGAAATACTTCAGATTCCTGAACAAAAATTAAAGTCATAATGTTTGTTGACAAATGAATAAAAAATTTCACAAAATTTTAACTTGGTGTCTCTCCATAATGATATGAAAGTGACCCAAAGTGGCTGAAGGCTATGACCTTGTATAGAAGCTCTGGAAGGTTCTTCCAAGTTGGGAGAATTTTGCAGTATAATTTGGTTCCAGGAACAGATCTTCTTTTGTGTCTGAAATTTGCCCTAGCTAAATAAAGAGAGACATTATCTACTTCCTGTAATACATTCTTTGCTGATGGTTCAGGTTCAGGAATGGCAATCTGGAATATTTGGGTCCAAATGCCTCAGACAATCCTTAACCTGTGTGACTTAAGTCACTTAAACTCTCTTTGACTCAATTTCTTTACTTAAAAAATGGGAATAATAATAATAATAATACTTCCCTCAAAGTCTTGTTTTGATGATCAATTGAAATAATATCTATAAAGCACTGCACAAATCTTTAAGTATTATATCAATATTATCATTGTTCTTATTATACAGACAAAAATACAAAATTTTCTTAGTCCTGTGTGGTTTCTATTCATCTGCATATTGATGATAATGTAGAGATAGAAAAAAGGTAGAAAATAATTTTAAGAATCATAATTTTTAGATAATCAAATTTTGTTATTGTTGCTAGGTGTTTGATATGTGACATTTTTGTACAGTAGCTGGCGAGCCTACAGATGGGACAAAGATATAGGTGCAGGAATGGGATGGCTATATATTAGGTAATTGTTCAGGTCCTAAATGATCTCCCCAGTTTAGAATGATGGGTTGAATCTATTACAATGAATTTTAATAGAAATAAATGTAAAATCCTAGAGTCAATTTTTAATAGCTACTTATAATTACAAGATGGAGAAGACATTAAAAATATTTTATGAATTATAAGTTAACAATATGACATGAGCTAGATGAACAATGGTCTGTAGTTAGATAGAAGGATTGCAAGAAAAGATAAGATAAGGGTCAGAATATATGACCTCTGATATCATTCTGACCTCTGTTATTGAGATTCTCTGAGACATTCAGAACTATACCACACGATGTTCTTGCTATGGATGAAAACATAATAAATAGTGGAGTTACAGTTAAATGGAAATACAGTTCACATATTATCCTTGGTGAGTTCCACTCCTCCCAAAATTAGACCGTAATTTCACTAATATACTGAAAGGTCACAATAAAGTAGCTTCTTGAGGCACTTCATAAATCTTTCGGTTTAGAACTCACAAGGAATAAACAGACTACAAAAGTATTTTTAGCTTATGAAGAAGTCAAAATTTTTATCAAGAAGTTGACAAAAACCCCCTCAATTATACTCAGTAACTTCAATGTGAAAGTAGGCACAGCAGATGACACAATTATATTGGAAAATATTGTTTATATAAAGCATAAAGTCCATGGCTCTTCCATTGCTCAAAAAAGTTTGTTCAGATAACTTGAATAGTTACTTCTAGAAGAGTCAGAAGGCATGTAGTGTGGTGAACAACAGGAACCACACAGTCAAATGAAGATGTCTATTTCTTAACAAGCATGAACTCCCTTGTTATTGACTTGGTAATGATTTCAAAATCAACTTTCTATGTGTCCTCAGTTCATTGACTCGATCAAAGTTCAGAAGTAATGCCATAATCTAGATACTGGGTATTTTTCATATTTTGTTATTGCTATCTATATAGTCCAAATTCATTCAAGTCTTTATGATTATCGTTTAGGAACACTTAACGTATTATTAGCAACTCTCTAGGAAGCTCTTGTCTAGTTATAGCCTTTAAAAGAATAAAATTTCTTATATATACTTGTTCTCTGCATGCAAAATTACTGAACTCTAGGTTTTACCCTTCTGAAAGCATTCATCTAGTTAGAAGGAAATGCATTATTTTCATTTAAAATGCAACTTCCCTGATCAATTTATGAGATTTGCTTCCCTGAAACATGGAAATAACTAGAAATCACCTTCCTTTCTCAGGATGACTGCTGAGTCTGATAAAAATCTGAAAATTACATACCTATCTTCTGCCTCAGAATTAATCTTCTTGAATATTTTGACATCTATAAATATCTTTAGGTTATTGAGACTTGGAAAATTAGAATGAAATGTCAAAAATTGTTGCATCAGAAAGCACATTTTACCCAAGATTGTTTGCTTTCTTCTCTGCACTTATGAAAAGACCAGAAGAAACTCAAACAATGGTATAAATAGAACTTAGCAAATGTGCTTGGCAAGATCCCTATGCCATCTTCATTTTAGCAAAAATTAATAGAGCTGGTAGGCTTTATCTTTTGCTTAGATTACTCTTTCACAAGTCTAGACTGAAAAAGTCTCTTGGAGGCAAATGATTCTCCTCCTAAGGTTGCTGTAAAGTAAATAGTTCTTTCAAAGGAACATGTTAATCAGCTAAATCAAGTGATTTTTGAAGCACATGGGTTTGGCAGAGTAGTGACTCACAACATGACAGAACCATTGGGAGATGATGTCAACTTAAACAGGATGATTAACTTTACTTGGTGCCTCCTCTGAACACTAATGGCTCTTCTGTTTAAGGCTTCACAGCGTCTTAGTAGCATGCCAGACGTCAGAAGCTATTATCAGTGCTGCTGGGAAATTTGCTTATAGTCATAGAGAAAACACAAAGCTTTTGCGAGTCTTCTTGTGTCAGGAGAATCAGTTAGAGCCAAGGTTTTTGATTTCACACTCAGATTGCTTTGGACCATTTCTATGAGTAATGATTTCCTTTTAAATAACAGCTTTGAAATTAAATTATCTGGAGAGCATTTTGTTGATTTTCTTGAAGAAAACATATTTCACTCTTGCAAGTCTGTGTACCATTTTAACAAATTCCAAAACACTATTTTCCTTAACTCTTAATCTGGCAATGAGAATTATCAAAGCTACTTCAGTCGTATAATATTTCTTTTTTTTTTTCACTTTGAGGGGGTGGTTTCTTCCATTTTGAATTAATTCTGGCCTGTTCTGAGGACAGAATGATCTTGCTAGAAGAGAAAGGGTAAAAAATTTTAAAAGATAACCAGAAACACTATACTTGCAATTGTAGGAGCTTTTGAGATGGAATACACTTGGGAAGAAATTTAGATTCCCTAGTTTCCAGAGCAAGAATTTATTCTAAGTCATTCCCAATGCCAGTTACCTAGCTTCTCCATGAATGTTGCCTGTGATGGAGACTTCACCATTTTATAATATGACTCTTGTGGAAAAAAAAAAAAAAGCTCTGATTTGGGAGAATTTCATTATATAAAATAAAGCTTGTCTCCCTATAACTTTTATCTAGTTCTACCAATATGGTGATTTTTAGAATAATTACACAGATATTACTTTTCTCCACAATAGTTCCACAATTAATTACCTGTATTCTAACATGGTTGGAGGTGAACTTAGATTCTCAATGTCTATGTCAATGGAGCATAATTTCTGACCCAAGGCGGGTATTGTATTGCATTGGATAAGCTATCTGATTTGGAATCAAGAATGCCCAGGCTTAAATCCTGCCCTAAATACTCATTGACTGAGTGTCCCTAGGAAAGCCACTGAGCTTTTCTCAGTACCAGTACTTTATTCTGTAAAATGAAAGTGCTGAATCTGATGGCATCTGAGTTCCCCTCTTGTTCTGAAGTTATGATCCTGTGAAGTTATACCAATCAGGCATAGCTGAGAACGGTATCAGAACAGACAAGATATGGTTATACCAGAAAACTGGGTATCAGGTGGTGCAGTTTAAGGCTAAAGTAATTCATAAAGCAAATGATATTAAAAGGTTTCTCAGTCATGTGCAGTCCAATTTTATTTATGCTGTGGTCATGGGGGATTGACAACAAGTGGAAATGAAAATGCTAGGAATGGCACATTTCTTAGTTCATCAACAGGTATTAATTTAGTGATTTGGTTAATATATGATCTGTGAACCATATGCTCTTCTGCTTCACCTAACAGACCAGAGTAGTAGTGTCAAACTCAAATAGAAATGAGGCCACTAAACCTCTATAGGTATCCCTGCAAGACTTAGAAAACTCTTTATTAACTATATTCTATTTTTAATTTATTCTGTTAAATGTTTTCCAGTTACATTTTAATCTGTTTTAGGCTCACAAAAGAGTGTTGGGGTATATTTTACACCTCTGCCTTAGAGGATTTAATCCTGTAAGATCTGGACTGGAGTGTATATTACTCTGATTTGTGAGTACTTTTCAGTACCACTATATCTTGAATAGTTCTACTCATGTTTTACTTTACATGCTAGCCATATTCTGCCCTTCCACTCTGTATATGACGCCCCCCCCTTCTTTCTAATTCTGGAAACATAATAAAATCTATACTTCTAATTCTTAAGGAAATGGGTATATAAATCTAATTCTTTTTTCCCTACACTCACATTCTTTGTGTCTTTGCAATCAAAACTGGCCCTAGGATAAAATAAAAAATGCTCTCTTTTTCACATAAAGCCCTTAAACATCTGGCAACAATGTATCTTTCTTAATGAATTTCCCATTTGAAGTGGAATTTGCAGCATGAATATGGTACTAGAGTTGTAATAAATAAGATATGGCTCAAATTCCACTTTGCACACTTTTAGACCATCCAAAGTCTTGTCATTTTGTAAAAGTTCAAGGTTAGATTTGAACCTGGGACTTTCTGATTCCAGTTTCAGAACCCTATACTTTAATGCATAGATCCCTAGACCATAATATAGATCAGAACCCTCTATTAGGTCTAGAAACCTATACCATATCCAGAACCCTGTACCTTACTATACAGAACTGATATCATACCACGCAAACCCTATACCTTACCATTGACAAAAACCCTATACCAGGGTCCAGAAACCTATACCATGCTTAATAGAAAACTATACCAGATTCAGAACTTCAAACCATGCTATAGAGAATCTTATAGTACACCATGGAGAAACCTATACCATACCATAGACAAGAGCCCTCTGCCGGGTTGAGAACCATTTGCGATACTACAGATAAAAGATTTTTAACTCTATCTGCTTCACGGTTTTTTTTTTCCTATTGAGTCCTGATGCAATGGACAGGGTCCATCATTTAATAGCAAACCAAGGCAGCAGAGCTAAATACTAACACTCCAGTATTGTTCTACCATGAAACGAATTATCTTTCTTTCTTTTTCTCTCAATTTTTTTCTTTTGTTCTTTTTTCTTTCCTGTCTTTCTTTCTTCCTTTCTTTCTTTCTTTACCAGAAAAGCTTTTAATTCTGTTAGAATAGAGGCTTCCACTAAGTATTCCACTAAGTATAAGAACTTGGTTTAGAAGACAAATGCAATGAACAAAGAACGTACATGTGATACAGTTAAAATGCAATATTAGTATAATAAAATTAAAATTGCATAAAGAGGAATAGTAAGGTGGTTCAGTGGATCAAAATGCAAACTTTTAAATGCCAAATTTAATATTGCATAAAAACATTTTGATGAAGCATTTTTACATAATTTATCTCTCACATAGCTGCCAAATTGATATTCTTTTTTTTTGGTTTTAAATTTTTTTTATTAATTTATTTAACTTTTAACATTCATTTTCACAAAATTTTGGGTTCCAAATTTTCTCCCCATTTGTCCCCTCCCCCCAACCCAAAACACTGAGCATTCTAATTGCCCCTATCACCAATCTGCCCTCTCTTTTGTCATCCTTCCCTTCCCTTGTCCCCATCTTCTCTTTTGTCCTGTAGGGTCAGGTAACTTTCTATACCCCTTTACCTGTATTTCTTATTTCCTAGCAGCAAGAACAGTACTTGACAGTTGTTCCTAATACTATGAGTTCCAACTTCTCTTCATCCCTCCCTCCCCACCCATTCCCTTTGGGAAGGCAAGCAATTCAATATAGGCCATATCAGTGTAGTTTTGCAAATGACTTCCATAATAGTTGTGTTGTGTAAGACTAACTATATTTTCCTCCATCCTATCCTGCCCTCCATTGCTTCTATTCTCTGTTTTGATCCTGTTCCTCCCCAAGAGTGTTGACTTCAAATTGCTCCCTCCTCCCATTGCCCTCCCTTCCATTCTCCCCCCCTACCCTGCTTATCCCCTTCTCCCCCACTTTCCTGTATTGTAAGATAAGTTTTCATACCAAAATGAGTGTGCATTTTATTCCTTCCTTTAGTGGAATGCGATGAGAGTAAACTTCATGTTTTTCTCTCAGCTCCCTTCTTTTTCCCTCCACTAAAAAGTCTTTTGTTTGCCTCTTTTATGAGAGATAATTCGCCCCATTCCAGTTCTCCCTTTCTCCTCCCTATATATTTCTCTCT
The DNA here is from genome assembly GCF_028372415.1 of Notamacropus eugenii. NCBI lineage: Eukaryota > Metazoa > Chordata > Mammalia > Diprotodontia > Macropodidae > Notamacropus > Notamacropus eugenii. The sequence goes on from NC_092877.1 coordinate 133,431,572, forward strand.
CACCACTTAATTTCATTTTTTTAAATATATGATCCCATCCTATTCAATTCACTCTGTTCTCTCTGTCTCTGTGTGTGCGTTTGTGTGTGTATGTAATCCCACCAACCACCTAGATATTGAAAAGTTTCAAGAGTTACAAATATTGTCTTTCCATGTAGAAATGTAAACAGTTCAACTTTAGTAAGTCCCTTATGACTTCTCTTTGCTGTTTACCTTTTCATGCTTCTCTTCATTCTTCTGTTTGAGAGTCCAATTTTCTTTTCAGTTCTGGTCTTTTCATCAAGAATACTTGAAAGTCCTTGATTTCATTGAAAGACCATTTTTTCCCCTGAAGTATTATACTCAGTTTTTCTGGGTAGGTGATTCTTGGTTTTAGTCCTAGTTCCTTTGACTTCTGGAATATAATATTCCACACCCTTCGATCCCTTGATGTAGAAGCGGCTAGATCTTGTGTTATCCTGATTGCACTTCCACAATACTTGAACTGTTTCTTTCTAGCTGCTTGCAATATTATCTCCTTCACCAGGGAACTCTGGAATTTGGCCACAATGTTCCTAGGAGTTTCTCTTTTTGGATCTCTTTCAGGCAGTGATCAGTGGATTCCTTGAATATTTATTTTGCCCTCTGGTTCTAGAATCTCAGGGCAGTTTTCCTTGATAGTTTCATGAAAGATTATTTCTAGGCTCTTTTTTTTTGATCATGGCTTTCAGGTAGTCCCATAATTTTTAAATTGTCTCTCCTGGATCTATTTTCCAGATCAGTTGTTTTTCCAATGAGATATTTCACATTATCTTCCATTTTTTCATGCTTTTGTTTTTGTTTTGTGATTTCTTGGTTTCTCACAAAGTCATTAGCCTCCATCTGTTCCATTCTAATTTTGTAAGAACTATGTTCTTCAGTGAGCTTTTGCACCTCCTTTTCCATTTGGTTAATTCTGCTTTTGAAAGCATTCTTCTCCTCATTGGCTTTTTGAACCTCTTTTGCCAATTGAGTTAGTCTATTTTTCAAGGTGTTATTTTCTTCAGCATTTTTTTTGGGTCTCCTTTAGCAAGGTGTGGACCTGCTTTTCATGCTTTTCTTTCGTCTCTCTCATTACTCTTCCCAGTTTTTCCTCCACCTCTGTAACTTGGTTTTTGAAATCCTTTTTGAGCTCTTCCATGGCCTGAGCCCATGGTGTATTTATTCTGGATGTGTGGGATACAGAAGCCTTGACTTCAGTGTCTTTCCCTGATGGTAAGCATTGTTCTTCCTCATCAAAAAGGAAGGGAGGAAATATCTGTTCACCAAGAAAGTAACCTTCTATAGTCTTATTGTTTTTTTTCCCTTTTCTGGGCATTTTCCAAGCCAGTGACTTGCCTTCTGAGTTTTCTTTCCACCCCCACCTCTCCTCCAGATCCACTCAGCCAGACTTAGGGTCTGAGATTCAAATGCTGCTTCCCAGCCTCAAGGCTTTTGGCTGGGGCAGGGCTGCTACTCAGTGTGAGATCAAGTTCAGGTGCTCAGGTTGGGGCAGGGCTGCCTCACCGGGACTCAGTTCCTTCAGGAGGTTTATACAGAGATCTTCAACAATCGATCTGGGCTCCTGCCTGCTTGAGGAGCCCTTGTCCGTTGTTGCCCCCTCTGCTGCCTCCCGAGGGGGCCTGAGTTATGGGGGCACTCCACTCCCCTGTTGGCCACCCAAAAAGACTCTCTCACTGACCCCTGCCACCTGTGGGTGGAGGGACCCTCATGGTCGCTGGAGATTCCATCCCTGGAGCCTGCTTGGATCTGCTCCTCTTGGTGCCATGTGGCCAAGGCAGGGCTGGGCTCTGCTCCGGGTCCAGGGTGCGAGGGACCTTGCGTGTCAGGTATTCTGGTCCCTCTGGAACAGAATCTCGTCCACTCTGTTGTTCTGTGGCTTCTGCTGCTTCAGAATTTGTTGGGAGGTCTTCTTTACAGATATTTTATGGGCTGTGGATTCAGACCTAGCATATGTGTGTGTCTTTCTACTCCACCATCTTGGCTTCCCACCCCCCCCCCCCAAATTGACATTCTTAAAGCACAAATCTTCCAGTGCTCAGTAAGGTTCAAATCTCTCTCTATGGATATAATAGCCTCATATGTGTTTTAATTTCCTATTAAACTGCAGGATCATTGAGGGATGGTTTAACTTTTGTTCTTGTATAACATGTGCTTAATACATATTACATATTTAGTAAATGAGTTTAGTAAATGAGTAAAAATAAGTTATTTTTCTAACAAGTGATTGTTAAAATTCTAGAGAAATTGAATAACATCTATCTTGGATTTTTCAATTCTATTTAAAAAATATACTAATTAACTACTATATACCACGAATATCTTTACTAGAAATGAAATAAAAAAGGATAAAGAATGGTAAATAAATTTGATTCATAAGTTTCTATAAGAAAGACCATCAAAACAGTAATGCAGTTGGGTTTCTTAGCATGTCTACTGGTAAAAAAACAATAAAAATAGTATTTCATGTGACATTGGATATAAGTGTATTTTCAGTAAATATAAAAAAGAAACAAGCACTATGAACATAATTGCTGCTTATCTATCACCATCTATGTCAGAAGAGGAAGAAGTAGAGAAATTTTTGCAGAGAAATAATAGGTGTCTTGAAGCATGGATAGGGTTTGGGCATGTAGAATGGAGAAAAAAAAAAAAGATCTTTCCAAGCAAGAGAAATATAAGCAGAGGATCAGAGGCTGAACTGAATATATTAAGTACAGAAAGTAGTAAGGAAAGCAGTCTGCTGGAGTGCTTGCTCAATGTTAAGTAGCAGCTAAAAACTAGATGGTTAAAATATTTAAGAAACCTTAAATTATGTCATGTGAGCCATCTCAACCTCCAAAGTTGTGTAAGTTTGCATGCAAACATTTATTTATTAACATTCAAATTGCATTCCAAATTTTATCTCTGGACAGAAAATGCCTCTCAAGATCATCAGAGCTGCATATTTCTTTTAAGAAAGAGGAGAGAAAGAAGGAAGGAAGAAAAGAAAGTGAGAAAGGAAGGAAGGAAGGAATGAACGAACGAACAAAGGAACAAATGAATGAACGAACGAAGGGAGGAAGGAAGGAGGGAGGGAAGATATTTAGGGAGAGGAGAGAAAGAGAGAGGGAGTGAGGAAAGGAGAGAGGAAGAAAGGGAAATAGAGAGGAAAAAGAAAGGAGAACCATTTTATTCTTTAGCATCATAGCTTTGCTCTTTTGTCCCATACTTTCTTTCAAAGAGCAGACAATTTCATCTGTCACAAAACCTAAAAACAGGCAAAAGAACAAATTTAACTCATAATTATTTCTTAAGCAAAACATAAACATAAAAATAAAAATGTATTGCTATGTTGTGGCAATTTTTGAAACTATTTTCCTCAGCAATAAAAGGAGATTATTTCTCATATTGTAACAAGAAAACACCATACATTTCCTAAGAAAAAGCACTGCTATGGACAAAATATGAAGAGGAAGTCAGAAGAAATGGGGATGGCTAAATGAGGAGCAGCCCCAGAAGCTTAAATCCAGATAAGAATGCCTCACAAAGTGGAAGTCTGGGCAGATTAGGAAGCAGCAGTATGAAATGATAAGTCTTAGGGTGTTCCAGACAAAAGCTAAAGTCTAACAATGTACAAAAGACACAAAAAGAATCTTCCTTAAAGGTTTTGGGGATAACAGAAAAGGAATGGAAAGCATTTCTTTTTCTCATATTGGTAGGGAGCACAGAGAAAATACTGTCATGGCTTTTAAATCCTTTTCTTACATTCACTCAACTTTCCCCAGACTATAAAAATGTGAACTTCAAACAGGAGCTGAATAACAGAGTTTGGAAGGGTAAATGCTTTGTAAAAGATCTGATTATTGGGCTCAGGGATGATAATAATAAAAATGATTTATTCAACCTTCTCTTTTCTCATGAAAATTATCATTATTCCTAATTTATAGATGAGGAAACCTGAGGATGCCCAGAGAGATAAATTACTAGTTCAGATCATATGACCGGCAAGAGGGAGAACCAAGACTTGAAATTAACCACAATATGACACAAACAGTTTGGGTAATTTAAAGATTTACATTGGAATCAGACTTACTAGTGAGTGGTAGAATGCTCTCATTTTCATTCAGCACCATTAAATTTGTACAAAAGAATGCTTAAAGCTCAAGTAAAGATATCTAGAACTAAGAATATACTTGGAAAAAAGTAACTGGGGATGGGAGGATACAATCAAATTGCAGATAGACAACATCAATGACTCTGATTTTCTTTTAATAGGTAGAACAGGCCATTCTTTGCTTCATTTCTTACCTGTTCTTAATCATTGAATGGATATTGCCTCAGTCAAACTGAGATCGGTTAAAGACCTTAGCTTAAAAAGACCAACGTTTCCTACTGTATACAGAACCATGCTCAGTCATCCTGATCAGTATCTTGCCACTGGATCCAGATGGCTCTGGAGGACAAAGTGAGGTTGGTGACTTTGTAAAGACCTGCCTCACTTAAATCCAAATCACTTGCATGTCATGGCATCACCTCCCTGATGTCATGGATCTCTTCTAGAATGAAGTACAAACAACAAAAATTACAATTATCATTACAATTAACATTTCTATAGCTCTCTAAGGTGTGTAAAATTATGCATGTATATATAAACAACACTATGTGTGAATACATATACCTACACTCATATATACATTTGTACATATATCATACATGATACATGTATGTATATATTGTAGGTGCATCTTTTGTTCTTCAGTGATTTCCACATCTTCTAAACCATTGTGACCATATTTGGAGTTTTCTTAGCAAATATATTGGAATGATTTGCCATTTCCTTCTCTAGTTCTTTTTACAGAAGATGAACACAGCCAAAGGGCTGAGTGACTTGCCTAGGATCACACAGCTAGTACTTGTCAGAAGCTGGATTTGAACTCATAAAATGAGTTTTCCTAACTTCAGGCATGGCACTCCATCCACTGTGCCACTTAACTGCCCTGTTGATAGATATATTGATATTTATTCCATTTGGTCCATATATATATATATATATATATATATATATATATATATATATATATATATATATATATATATATATATTTATATATATATATATATATATATATGTGTATATATATACACACACATACACATACATATATATACATATATATATATCTGTATACTTGTGTGTATATAAGTATATGAGTGTATGTATACACACACACACACACACAATTTTCTCATTTGATCTTGTAAATGAGATGCTATTATAGCTCCCATTCTAAGGATGAGAGAGGGAAGTAACGCTAAGAGATATCTAGTAACTTGTCAAGGATCACAGAGCTAGTAAGTGTTGGAAACAGAATTTGAATTGAGGTTTTCCTTATTCCATATCTCACCCCCTTTATCCGATGACTGACCTGGTCGCCTAAAGGTGTATGGACTCAGGAAGCCTCATCTTCAGGCTATAGCACAAAGAAAACAAAAGAATCGATAACCCGTGGAGAGGAGCCATACTCTCCTGACATCCACGTTATGGCAGGCTCTCATCACTCATCTCAGATGGATGTGATTAATCCTGGTTTATATCAAACCCACAAGGGAAGCTCTGGTTTAAAGATGAGACCCAGAGTTTTTAAATAAAAGGGCAAGATTTCAATTTGATATAATTTATTTGTTTTCCACAGAAAGAATGTTATAGAGGTTAAGCTAGTTTTTCAGAAATTTTTCATTATGGACAATTCCAGATATGAAATATTATACAGGGGGAAATGTCAGGGTCAAAATAACAGGCAGGAGAAAGAGGAATGACTAGAGTTGAGCGACATTGTACAAAGGTCAAACAAGTGTTACTAGAATTTAGAGCTTAAAGGATTCTTAGAAAGAATTTGAATCTACCCTCTCATTTTACATAAGAGAAAACTGAGGCCCAGGGAAAGGGAAGGATTTGTTTACTCAGTACAGCTAGATTTTGAACAAATGTTCTAACTAACTCCAAATTCCATTTTATTTGTCAAAGGAAATTTTTGTTGTTTTACTGATGCAATCATCATAGTCTATTTTCTTCCATTTAAAAGTGATTTTTCCTAAAAAATGCAAAGCATTATTCAAGTCAAATCAACAAGGCAAAGAGACAAGGTTTCATTAGACAACCACTATGTGCTACCACATAGGGGCAGTCAGGTGCCATGGTGGATAGAGAGCCAGGCCTGAAGTCAAAGAAGATTTTTCTCCGTGAGTTCAAATGTGACCTCAGATTTTTACTAACTGTGTGATCCTGGGCAAGTCACTTAATCCTGTTTGCCTCATTTCTTCATCTGTAAAATGAGTTAGAGAAGGAAATCACAAGCTACTCTAGTATTTTTGCCAGGAAAACCCCAAATGGGGTCACAAAAAGTCAGACATGACTGAAACTAACTGAACAAAACAACAACGTATATTACACAGTGTGCTACAAAGGAAAGGAAAAAAAAAAACTTGCTCTCAAAGAGCCCACAGTTTAATGTGATAGTTAATATGTAAACAACTATGGAAACTCAAGATGTGTTCAAGATAAACTGAAAATAATTATCAAAGGCACTGTCATTAATAGAGACTGAGAAAGGCTTCTTGTAGAAGGGGGAATTCTAGGTGGTGTCTGAAAGAAGCCAGGAAGGCTAATAGATGAAGATGATGAGAGAGAAAACTCCAGGCATAGGGTACTGCTAAGGAAAAATACATATAGTTAGGAAATAGTGTGTCTTTTGCAAGGAAGATCAAGTAAGCAAATATCCCTGGGTCACAGAGTATTTGGATAGAGTAAAATGTAAGGGGCGGTGAGGTGGTAGAGTAGATAAGATGCCAGTCAGGAAGACATCTCCCAGAGTTCAAATCACACCTGACACTTACTAGTTGTATGACACTGGGCAAGTCGCTTAGCCCAGATTGCCTCAGTTTCTTTATCTGGAAAATGAGATGGAGAAAGAAATGACAAACCACTCCAGTGTCTCTGCCAAGACAATCCCCAAATGGGGTCACAAAGAGTTGGATACAACTGAAAATGATTATGCAGTAACAAGGTATAAGGAGACTATAAACGCAGGCAGGAACCAATAGGAGTTTATATTTATTCTTGGATGACACAGAAGCACTGAAATTTATCAAATAATAGAGTGACATGGCCAGAATTGTGCCTTAGAAAGATTGATTTGACAGAGGTGTGTGGGAGTTAGAGCAATGAATTATACCTGAAAAAAAACACAAGAAACTTATTAGTGTTTGATATATTTTTGAAAGGGAAAGAAGGATGTCTGTTCAAATTATGCATCAGCAGGATACATGACTTTTGCTAAGGAAAATGATTATAGAAGTATCAAAGTAATTTTCTAAGCACCTTAATGAAGTACAATATTTTACAAGAGCTAAGGCACTTTGCAACAACACATTTGGTTAAAATAATCAGATTCCTCCTCCTCTCTCCCATCATTGAGTTACCAACAATTTTGTATCTGTTGAACTTAAGAAGGCTTTTGAATTTGTTTTTTACAGTACTGACATTGTTAGTCTAAAAATAATACCACCTGGACTTCCAGATATTCTGTGAATCTGGGACTAAATGGCTAGGCTGCACATCTGGTATAAAACAATGGGGAGGAGAACACAGAGAAACAAGATCTTTGAGGAATCTAGTCTGAGATGCAGGATTCACTATTGTTATAAATGGCCTGGATAACGGAGCAAAGAACATATTTATTATTAAATTGGTACATGAAGCAATCAAAAGTTTAGAAAGATCAGCTAATCACTACCGATACAGGTTCAAGAATTAAAATAAGCTTTACGTTTGTGTTTTCCTCTTACTTTACCCTGCCTCCCCCATCCTCTGTAGGAACACTTCTTACACTGACACAAAATAAGTCTTAACTGAACATGTTTTTATCAGTTGAACTTTTGTGTATTTAATGATGAGATCATACATATATCTCTTTTCTGTACAAAAGAAATACTATTGGGAAGTTGCTTTGCAAACTTTAAATACTCCAGTATTCAATGGACCTGCCATTTCATTGATATGGATATAATCATGCAGATAATAATCAATAACACTTGCCCATGCAGTGCAAATCATAACTATTGCCACCAAAACTCACTAGGAGGAGTCCAGCAAATGGTGGACGGTCCTTGATCATGTTCTTTTGACTTCTAATTTAACCTATTGAATGGGCTATGATGGACATGTGTTTAACATATGTTAACTCACAGAATTTTCATAGCCACCATATAAGTATAATATGATGAAACTGAAGCTCAGAGATATTATGACTGTTATCTAATGCCTCACAGATTAGTTTCTTTTTTCTTTCTTAATTTTCCCCTACGTGGAATTTATCAATGTAAGTACTTAAAATAAAGTTTATATATGTACACCCCACGTCTAGGTTTCCTCAGATATGGATAATAGGCTTCTTACTTCCTAGACAGGTACTAATTGTTCATTTTGAATATTGGGATGGAGACAGCTCGTACTTCATTCCACAGAAGATACTAAAATGATAAGAATTCTCAGGCACCCATGAATAAACAGAAACATAAACTACTTGGATAAACTTGAAGCTTACCCTGGAAGGGAATTTTATTAGAGAAATACCAAATCACTACTAAAATTCCCTCTTTCTCACAGAGTTTTATATGATCTCCCAAAAAATGATGGGAAGAATGAACCGCCTATACTTCATAATCCTTTCAGGGCAGAAACATATTTGGAGGTTGCTGAACATGTGCCATTGGATCTACATCATTGGAATAACATTATCTAGGCTCTCTAAGCATGGTCCCAAATTATAATTACATGGAATTTTTGTTTCTTTTTCAATGAACGCATTGTTTGCTATGCAAATAGAACATCGTTCAGTTATGTAGCTTATCCTCTTCTCTTTCAAAGCAGCAATGAGAATCAGGAAAGGGGTTGAAGGCCACAAATATTAACCACAAACCACCATGTCAGACTGCATGATGGCACATATCTGCCATTGTCTGATGTTTCTTCTGCTGTAAGTTCCAACTGCTCTTCTTGACAGGAGAGACGGGGGAAATAAATATCAACATACTATATTCCTCTCCATCTCTCCCCCAAATTGACTCTGCTGATGTCTGTTACAATTTGGAAGTCCAAAGGAGAGAACATACATGAGAATGTTGAGCTTTTGTCTCAGCTTGCTCAATAAAACTTTTTGGAAGAAAGTCCACTTCCCTATGTGTCAGTCACCCTATCATTAGAAAGTAACCTTAGTCTTTGATGTAAAATCACCAAGTGAGTATTAGGCATGCCCTATTAACCCTACCTTACACAATGGGAAATGGAATCACTATATACATTGCTTTTGGTCAATGGTTACTCTTTTACTTACAAGAGAAGGATCATTTTGATGCTTGAAGATGAAGGCATAGCTGCTATAAAAATGACTGTCATTTAAAAACGCATCAAAATTTTATTTATATAAAGAATAATGGAACTCAAAATTGAAATTATTATTATCTGAATTTTTTATCATGGAAAATGAAAAATGAAACTCCTCTCCCTACTCTTGTACTTCAGAGTTCTGTATGCTACATACTAAATCTTCTGAACTTTAATTATAGGTGCTAAAAATGTTCTCACAAAACCAAATGCTGATCTCTACACACATACCAAAATACTATGAAACCATGGGGTAGGCAGCATTTGTAAAACTTGATGTAATGATTATTTACAGTTCCCTGCTTGGCAAATGTATGCATACATAATGAACAAAGGTGTTACTGTTTCCAGGTTCTTTGTTTAATTAGAGACAACCAGCAGTTCCACACAATTGCAGGGGGGAAAACGATGGATAATTTCTTCTCTGCATTAAATATAACTAGGTATGCTGCACTGAAAACAGAATTTTAAAAAAATCTTTCCCCATTCCAATTTCATTTACCAGTATCTATGTGATGAAGCTAAGTTCAACAATTTCATTTTCAAGTGTAATGCATCTAGGTTTATGTATTGCTTGCCTGACTGTACTTAATTCTTCCTGCCTCACTTCATGAAGATCTTCTATACTTATCTGTATCAGTCATTTCATCATTTGTTATACCACAGTAATATTCTATTAATCCATGTACCACAATTTATTATCCATTCCCAGATAATTAGACATATGCTTTGCTCTCACTAAAAGTTCTGCTATAAATATTTTGGTGTATGTAGAGACGTTCTTTTCATCAATGACCCCCTTGGAGTACACGTATAAGGATGAACTCACTAGCCCAAACAATATGGAAACTTCATTAATTTTATTTGTATTATTACAAATTACTTTGCAAAATGTTCATACTGATTCAGAGTTCTACCAAAAATGCACTAATGTTTCTATCTTCCCACAACCACTCCAACATTCATGACACCAATCATTTATCATCTTTGCTAACTTACAGAGGTATGAGGTAAAATTCAAGATGGTTTTAATTTGTGTTGCTCTTAATTTTAGTGATTTGGAGCATTGTTCCATATGGTTATTAAGAGATGATATTTCTTTTGAGAACTTTTTGTTCATGCCCTTTGACCATTTATCTATGGGGTAATACCTTTTTATCATACTCACATTTAAATACGTATATATACACACATATTTGCCTATCTATATAAGTGTATATATGTACATGCATATGTGTATAATCTGATAAATATTTCTCTGTCTTGGATACCAAACCCTTATCAAAAATTTTTGATCCAAAGATTGTTTCCCTCTTCAACTACTTCCTATGATATATGCATTTTTTTGTTTGCACTGAAGCTTTTTTTCAGCTTCAGGTAATAAAAATTTCTATATTATCTTTTGTATTTGCTTCTGTATAGTGAAAGGCATACATTCCATTTCTCTTCTTTTTTTTAGGATATAATATTTACTATTAAGATCACAAAATCCACTTAGAAGTTATTGTGCAGTATGGCATAAGTTGCTGGTCTGAGTTGAATTTCTGTTAATTTTTTTTCCAGTAGCTTTTATAAAAGAGGGATTTCCTTCCTAAGCAACTTTTTTTCTAGCTTATTGAACGCTTGATTATTGAGTTCCATTAGTTCAGATTCAACTTCATCTGTTTTGTGTTATTGATCAGACTTTTATTTTTAACTAATAGTGAATGGTTTGGATGCTTGGTGTTTTATAATATCTTAAGGAATAGAAATATTATTCACCCTTTACTTTGACCTCTTTTCATAATTACCCTTGATGTTCTAGATTTTTTCTCTTCACATTGATCTTTTAATTACTTTGTCAGCTTCTGTAAAGTATTCCTTAGCTATTTGATGAACATGACAGTAAAATTATGAACTTACTTAGTATTATTATTTTGTTATATTGGTATAGCCCAGTATTGAGCACTGAAAATTCCTTAAGTTATATACATGGTTCTTTATTTTTTTAAGTAGCACTTTGAAATTGAAAATATAAAGTTTTGTGTTCTTTGATGTGTGCATATATGTATACATACATGGATATGTATATGTGCATACATACATATGTGTCAGTATTTGCATTTTGTAGTTATTTTGAATTGGAATTCAAAATCTTGTGGAAGTGAATGTTGAAAAGTGAAAATAAATAAATTATATAATAGAAAAAAAGAAAGAAAAACTTGTCATTTTCCTCAAACAACCAGTTTTTATTTTTATTTATTATTTCTTTTTACATTTATTTGCAATAAATATTTGCTCTATACATGGTCAATTTTTAAAGTCTCATGTGATTTTGTGAAAAATAAGTGGAATGCATACCTTTCACAAAAATATAGAGGCACTTGCAAAGACCAATATGAACAATTGATTTCCTGAAGGTGGAAAAAAAACATATCATATATCTATATATCTATATCCATTTATCTATGTATCTATCTATCTATGTGTATATATATATATATGTATGTATGTATGTATGTATGTATGCATGTGTGTGCTAAGTATTTATCTATCTGGGATACCAAAATGTCATCAGAGAAATTTTATCTAAACACTGTTTCTCCATTCAGCTGTTTCCTATCTAATGTGCATTTCTTTTATTTGTATTAATGTTAGTTTGTTGTCTATGGTTTCTTTTGGCATAATGTAGCTATACTGTTTGTTTATTTTTTCTCTGGTAACATAATTTCAACTTCTTTTTTGACACACAAGAGGGAAGTTGAATAGTTCAGGGGTTAGAAAGGATGATTAAGGTGCCACCCTTGGAGGCATGATGTTTACAATTAGAAAATTATTGGAAATGCTTCTAACTTATCCCCATTACATGTAAGGCTTCCTGATGATTGTAGGTAGACACTACTTATCATTTTAAGGAAGACTCCATTTATTCCTATGCTCGTTAGTGTTTTTAATACACTAAAAAGTTAGAAGCACAGTCAAGAGGGAATTATGTCCCATCCCAAAACCGGAAACTCATCAATGAGAAAAGGGTCCAGTTTGACAGAAGATTATTCTAGGGCAAGAAGGTCATATGAGCAGATGGTTGACAAAACATGAGAAAGCCCTTGGTGGTGAGGGTGGTTGCAGAATTAGAGTGCAGTTGAGGCATGTTTTGGAAGTCCAGAAATTCAGAAGTACAGTTGAACAGAAATGAAAGTTGGTTTGTTGGGCTCCAAAATGGAGGCCATTGGAGGACTTTCACAATAGAAGGGGAACAGCTTGGTAAAAGGATAATCTGTGGTTGAAACCCTAAAAGGACCCCTTCTTGTCACTAAATTAAAATTTTCACTTTTATTTTCTCCTATTTAAAACATTCCCTTCACCACCACATTCATTCTTCTGTACATTCTCTTCAGCCTGAGACATTATAGAAGATATTTTCCCTTCATTACTATTGACTCAGCAAAGCTGTATGAAACTTTTCTATAATCTATTTTTTGTCTCCCCTTTCCTCATTTAAGTGTCTTTTCATTCTGAAGTTTATTAAAAAAACAAAACAAAACAAAACAAAAAAAAAAACACTTTGCTTTACTTCTAGGTAGTATATTGTGAAATTTACTACATATTGTTCCAGGTTTGTTTCTCCATAATCATTTTTTTTTCCATTTACATACTCCTCTCCCTCCCCTTGTCTCCTTGTTCACTTCTAAACAGAAATTTCTTAATAGTCTCTATGTTAATGAGGTATATAGGGAAATGCAATGGAAACACATTCATTGACTTTGGAGTCAGAGGACTGAGATTGGCATCTCCAAATTTTTTACCACATGCACAAACAGGCTCAACACATTGAACTTCTTTGGCTTTCATTTTCCTTACATCTAAAATGATGGAGGTGAACTAGGTGATCTCTATGTTCCCTTTATTTTCTCTTTGTATATTTCCAAATTTCCACCCAGGCCCCAAAATCTCACTGCTTTTCAGATTGAACCAGCAAGTTGCTAACCTTAATATATGCTCAATAAAATTGTTCTGTTTTTCTACATTGTTCAGTCTATCACTCAACAATGAAAACATTTTTGAACATGAATGAGGCACTCTGAGAATAGAATAAACAGCTGTTTAAGAGCTGATACCCTTGACAGCTGAGCAGAAATGAAACAACTGATTTGTGAAAGAGGTACACCAGCCATTTGAATTCCACTTCAGAGTTTTCATTTAAGTTATTTCTCAGAATAAATGAACTTCTAAATGCTTTGCACCACTTGAAATACATAAAAAATTCAAAAGAATTGTAACACCCTTTCTAGAATAAGATGTTCAATGATTCCTGTGTAATTAGCGAACTTGGTGAATGATTTCTGATTGTCATGACCAATATTGACCTTTGAGAAAGGATGGAAAAGTCTATTCACCACTTATCCTTGGAGAGATGTGAGACTATGTGTGTAGAATGCTACACACAGTCTCAATTGGTTGCTCTTTTGGTTGGTGTTGCTTTATTGTTTCATTTATTTTGCAAGGGAAAGATATGTGGGTGGGTGTTTAGGAGGACAACTGGAAATGACTGCAGTGGTAAAGGAAGAGGCATCAATAAATATTTAATTAAAATGAAATAGAAATATAATCCAGATGTGTGTATACATATGTTTGTGTATATATATATTTTCATACATACACACACATATATATATATATATATTTATCTCATATAGCTCATATTTCAATTTTATTCTCTATCTATACCCATATATGTATGGGTATATGTATGTGTGTGTGTGTGTGTGTGTATACACATTGAATGTATGTATGTGTAATGGTAATTTAAATGGTCATTCATTAATAGGCCCATGTGACTTGCTTAAATCACAAGGAAACCTAAGTCACATGTGATGGGAGGAACTTGCTGAACACATGGAGCAGGAAGAGTGGAGCAGTACTGGGAGAAAGTTGGTGAGAGCTGTTAGGGGCTGAGGAGAGAGGACATAGGCAGGCATAGCTATTCTTGTGAGTGTTTGTTTATGGGAAGGCCCCAGCAGAGTGGGGAAGGCTTGGGAATGGCCCTGTCCCCTGCAGTGCTAATATATATGGACTTCATGGTTACTATGACAGATTTGGCTTTCTGGTGTGGTGTCTGAATAAATGTTTTTTCTTCTGCCTTCTCTATGGAAACTCTGTTACATTTTGCAATTTAGAACTACACTGGTATATTCATAGTCACCATAGGTGCTGTGAATATTCCCTTGGCAATACAGTTTGTACGTATGAATATTTGCTATCCCATTCATTCTTCTCTATACTTACATGACAACATTGCTTCCAATGCTTTTCATCTATATATAATGAAATAATGAAATAAGCTCCTAGTTTTTCTGCTTGTCCCCACTCTCTCTCCTTTCCAATCTATCCTATTCACTAGCTGTCACATTGGTATTTCTAAATTGCAGGTCTTAATATGTTACTTGGATGTTCAAGAAGCTACCACAGATTCTTATTTTTCAGGATAAAATACAAACTCTTAAGTTTGGTTTTTAGAGACCTTTGCAGTTTGTCTACACACTACCTTTCCAAAGTATGCGGGGTGTTCAGGGAGGACTATTATTTAAAGTGTCAAGATTTGCTAAGGCTTTTCTTGGGTTCATCCATTGTGGTATACACCTTTCATCTAACCCTCAACTGTGACTCCATAAAGCTATAACATGCATAGTAGCTACACCTCAGTAACACCATCTCAATAGATGGACTAAACCAGGTTGAGGGCAACCTACAGGACTTAAAGCTGTTGCTAATTTAAGGGAATGTCTACCTCAAGCATGTGAAGACTTTTCTTAGCAGAACGATTAGATGAGAAAATAATGTTCTAATGGTCATGAAGGCAGGTGAAGTAGGTGCTAAGGAGTGCTTAGAGCTTAGTCAGACATCAACAATGCCAAGATCATTTCTAGTCATCTTGATTTTGTCCTACCACTGGACTTCAATGACTGTAAGACAATGAGGCTGATGTCTTAGGGCAACTCTGTCTCACTTAAATCCAATTCATGTGCAAGTGAAGGAATTAGCTGTGATGTCATTCATCCTCTTCAAAAATGAAAGATGAACAATACCTTTCTAGTCCTACTTCATATTACTCTTTCACTTTCCTCCATTCTAGTTTAACTAGTTTACTTGCTCTTCCTTATTTATAACATCATAACTCTTGTCTCCTGTCATTTCCACAGGTTCCCTCCCCTCCATACCTGGAATGTCCTTCTTCCTAATCTACATGTTAAAGAATCTGTGTGGCTCATTTCAAATACTGGTTAAGTAAGGCTCCTAGAGAAAACCAATCTAGATCCTGCTACTTTCTAGTTCTTTCCACACTGAAAGTGTCTTTAAGTACTTTGTATGTGTTTTGTTTTTACTCTTCTATATTCCTTGATTTCACATAACTTTCAATAGTCTATAAGCTCTTTGAGGATAGATCCTTTGTCCTTGAGGCCATTTTGGTTTTAGTCGGTGTATATTGCCCCATTCACTATAGGACCTGGGACATTTCAGATCCTCACAAATGAAATCCATTAAAAGACTTTGAACCAATCATACATTAGAAAAAGTTAAGTGAGGGAAGAATGACTCATCTCCAGAGGATATGTGGTAGTATGCACATCCTAGAGAGCTATTCCAGCAACACATCCTCTTTTATCATCCCACATTCCAAAACTGAATGTTTACTTGTTCCTCAGGTTCTCTTTATTTCTTGTTCAACAATAGTTTCTCCTCATCTGTCAAAATCAAACATCTGTCAGAATCAAACATTTAATCCTTGATCAAGAGGTCAGCAAGGTAGTATGTGTAATAAAGTGATGAACCTGGAGTAAGGGAGTCCTGAGATCAAATCTGACCTCAGTCCCATCCTAGCTGTGTTTCTCTGAGAAAGTCAATGAACCTCTGCTTACTTCAATTTCTTCATCTGTAAAATGGAAATAATAGTAACACCTACCTGGTAGTGTGGTTGTGGGAGTCACAGGAGATAACTGTAAAATGCATAGCATATTAACCAACACATAGCAGGTGTTAGATAAATATTAGATACTGTTGTTTTTGTTCTTATTATATTTTAAATACAATGAAAAGCACTAAACCAATCTATTGCACTTGATTTGAAGAACTTTAATATTTCCTTAGAGAAGCAAACTAGTCAAGGTTGTTCAAAAAATTAGATCTTTATTTTATAATGCTCAAATTCCTCTCCTTTGTTTGATGTACTTCCTTCTCCTACCCCCAACTTCAGCCCCTCTTTGGAGTGGTGATTATAATCATATTTGTGAGATATGTTTTCTTGGTGTTAGTTTCACTTTCTTTTCTGTTTTGGAGTTTCCTATTGCATTCTCTTCCCTGAAGAGGACTCTCCGAGTGGGAGTTCTAAGTACTTAGGTTATTGGATGTTCTAACACCACTTCTTAAAAAAATGTGTCTCATTTCTAAATTCTTATCTCTTGGATTCCGTTTCAGTTCATCTATAGGCATGTATACCCCATGGTTCCTTTTTCTTATGTCTTGGAGTTGCTGAAAGAAACTCTGTAACCCCTCTGCCATTGAAGTAATGAAGCCTTTTTTTTTTTACTATGTGATAACTAGGGAAGCATATGAGAAAGGAGTTGGCAAGGGCAGGGAACAAGAGGAGGAGAGAGCTAAGAACACATTTTTATCAAAGTCACTTGAGAGGTAAGAATGTAAGCAAATTTCTGGAAGTATAGCATGTATCCACAAGCTAAACACTAGGAGCTATCTTGGACTCCAATCAGAATATCTTTAGACTCTGACTAAGAGAAAGAAACAAATCAGTGATCTAGCAAGGGGCTACTCTCCCAGTCTGTGCCAGGTTCTCAACAGTATTCTTATCAGTGTAGGAACACCTGGTATCCTGCACCATAGAGATACTCTGGGGTGAGTGGAGGAATGGTGCCAGATGTTTCTTGCGTATGGATAGGGTCTTGCTTGGGTATTTATTTCCTTTCCCTATTGTCACAAGCAAAGAAACACCAATTAAGAAGGTTGTAAGAGTCATAGACTATACAGAATGGAAGGGGAGAAGAGGAAGCCTAGAAAAAATGGCAGAGAAAAGGAAGAGAATGTTTAGAGTTTTCAGAAATATGTCAGAATACGTTCTTTAAAAATTCAGGTTAGATTTTCCCACAAACTGACTTCAAGGTCACTGGCCTGTTACTTAAAACAAACCAACAAACAAGTAAAAAGAAACAAACCTTCTTTCTCTATTTTTTTTTAAATTAGAGGCAACAAACCATTGCCAAACCTGAACTGTGCCCACAGTTCTCCATGACTTTTTTTTTCTCTTTTTTAAACAATAGATTAGTGGTGACACTTGAATATGTTACATCATTGAGTGGAACTTTTGAACAAATGAAGTAATTTTGAATATAGGAAAATAACTAGCTTGGCATGACATAATACTTTATTTAGAATTAGGAAATAATTGGGTCAAATGCTACATCTATGAGTTATTGTGTGTGTGTGTGTGTGTGTGTGTGTATGCGTGTGTGTGGATAAGTTTTGGAAACTCAGTTTCCTCATCTGTAAATGGAGAAAAAAGAGTTGTAAGAAAATTAGATGATGCAAATGTGTGTTAAATGAATAAATGAACACCCTCACCCAGATGGAATGGAATGAAGGAAACACAGAATGGTAAGTTTTTAATAAATTCAAACTATTTTAAGAATTAAAGTGAAGCCACTGTGAATTGCATTATTTATTTTGAAAAAAAAATACTGAGATCTATATTATGCTTAACAGATAATTGGATCTTTTATTTGTTTTCCTTTGGGCAGCTTGCATTTTTCTCTCTGTGTAGACAGAGTTTGAGCATGGTTGATATGGGAATAAATAATTTCATTTATTATATATTTTATATATATTTACATATACATTTAATTTATAATATATTTTATGGATACATTTATTATAATCATATATACTGTTAGATATAAAAATTATTAATAATTTGACATTTCTACTATATGTCAAGTACTCTGTTAGATACTAGAGATACAAAGAAAAACATGAAACAATTCCTACCCTCTAGGATCTTATATTCTATCAGTACTCATATTTCTTTAATGTTATAGCTGAGCACAGGATATCAAATGCGGTCAGGAATTTGAGGATAGAGCACTTATTAATCTGAAAAGGATTAATTCAACTTACACACTCTAAAGAGAATTTTTGTAATCTTAATGATGTTTTCAGGTCCTCAATTCTATCCTAGGCCCACCTCAAACAGAGTTAGGAGATGAATCTATAAAAAGACTATAAAGGTTCTGAGATTCTTTTCACCTTTTGTAGGATATTAGAATCAATAAGCCTACTTGAATGTCAACTAGTCCAATTCAATCATTTAATAGAAGCAGAAACTGAGGACCAAAGGAAAGAAATGACTCACCCTAGAAACGTCATAGAAATAGTAAGCAAAAGAGCCTGTATTCAAACCCAAATCTGCCAACTCTACGTCATGTATCATTCACACTCTCTATTTCTGTCTTTCTGTTGCTCCTGCTCATACACACTACACAGTGTGAAGAATGTAGATTGGCTACCACAAGAGGAAAATTTAAGACTTTCAAAAAAAATTGGAACATAAATAGCTGAGACAAACTGCATTTCTCCTGTTTTGAGGACCTAAAAAGAAAATAAGGTGTTATGATCTATAGTCAACCTTAATTATGTCAACACTTGAATGTACTACAAAAATCAAAATTCCCAGCAAAAAAAAACGTTTGATGATGAAGGACACCATCCTCACAAATCTTCATCTGTTTCCTTAAGTTCAGTGTTTTAGGACAATGGTATGTCAGTGCCCTTAATTTTGCTCTTATCATGGACAGTCCCTTGCCATTTTCCAACTGAAGTAAATTTCATTGCCTATAGGTTAGATTATAAAATCCCCTTGTGACTCCTTCCCAGATTTCACTATCATTTCTGTAAGAAACAGCTGGGCTAAGTGGGAAAATGAAGCTGGCCAATTTAAAGGAATAAAGGTAAAAAAAGGCAGTTTAGAAATGTGAACTGTTGGATTACATGGAAATAAAGAGTCTAACCTCCATCATTCGCTAATTGTCTTACATCTTCTTGGGAATAGCTTGTGATGAAACGGTTAGCAGGAACATAAAATTTGTGCATTCCCAATGGTTTGTTTGCAAGATGAGTGTAAATAGCATTTTCTAAATCTGCTGTTAAGTCAACTATGGTTCATTGCAATGAAATTATTTTCTTTTTACAAGAGAGATTCCACATCGCTACTTCCATACTGAATTAGGTACAATTCCTTTCTAGGCCAAGCACCATCTGAGTGCTTTTAGTGTTAGTCACACATGCAAGGGCTTCTCAACAGAAGAGAATGCTAAATTTACTAAATTTGGATACCCAGCATAAAGATGCCTATGTGCAACTGAAACGCTCATTACCTTATGTTACAAAGGAAAGAATGGCTGCAAATCTCATTTTCTATAATGAGTTTCTGAGGAGCAAGTTTAAATTAAAATGCACCAGGGACTTCCAGACCCATGGGATCCTTGGAAAATGTGATCATCCACCTCAGATGGTATACTCATGTATTTTTGACTACAAAGATAAGGTTTTCTATTATACTTTCATGTTATCATTCAGGCAAGATGAGGATATTCTGGCAGTGTAGCAAGAAGTCAACAGTTGAGATCTTCTAGGACTGGTACTGAATGCAAACAGATGGTCTTTAACTTGAACATGACAGGATTGAACTGGGAGAGTCATTCTAAATCTTTGAGATATGGCCAATAGTAGCTGCATTTTATTAACATTTTCATTGGCATTAAGTAGGAGCATGTGTGGTGTTTGTGAACCTCATATATTTTATTATCATAGTCACGATCTCTAAGGCCTAGAAAAAGGACATAATGAGATTTTTTATTTTTTTGTGGGATATAGTTTTTAAGAAAAGTTGATAGTAAAACTTTAAAATCAAATCACTGATATTTTAAAGTAGCTAGGATGTCAATGAGTAGGGGATAAAAGGAAAATTGGAAAAGAAAGGAAAGGAAAGAAAAGAAAAGAAGAAAAAGAAAGGAAATCAAATATCTAATGGCATATAACAAAGTTCTCAGCATTTAGTTAGGGCTCAAATGCCCTTTGAATTAAATCAAGATCGAGTTCTAGTCCTCCTGTTCCCAAACTCATGTCTTCTTTATTCTCTTCTCAGTTTAGGTTAGTTTCACAATTTTCTATGTCTGTCCAATGATGGACTCCATTATTCCTTCGAAGATGCAGATGAAAAATTTAGAGTTATTTGATTTCCCCCCTCATCCCATCTTCTAATGTCTAGTTAAACACTATGGATTCAATCATTCTCATCCCTTCCTCTCCCTCAGCATTGATATCCATGCTAACTGAAGTCCTTGTCACCTGTCTTCACAACTATTCTAGATAGCCTTCTTGCCTCCAGTCTGTTCCTTTCATTTAATCTGGCCCATTATTACAAATTTAATTGTCTCCTTTTACCATATTATGCCCTATTACCTATAGTGATCATGTTCATCATGTTTTTTCTGCCCCTTTCTCCTTTATTCTCTCTGTTCTATTTTGTTCTCCCAAATGTGATCATTATGCCGTAGGGCATTACAACGAAAATAATAATATTAAAAATTAACTTCTGCGTCAGAGACCAGCCCCATATCATTCTGTAGGGTGGTATATGTTTCAAACATAACTTGAACATGGTGGATACAGCAGTTTCTTTCATGGACAACCATTACTACACTTTAGAATAATTCTTACTACCTTTCAGGGCTCAAAAGAACAAGGCTTGGTCTGCCCCTTCCCAAAAATATAATCAGGAAAGGACAAACATAAAGAAAAAGACAGGTGTCTTTTTGTTTTGTCATCCTCACAACCAGAGTAGGATCAGGAGTCTAAGACTCACAGAAATTCATCACCCTTGACAACCACCAGACACAGAAAGAGATTTTGTCTTTTTATGCATTTTGTATGCACATTCACTTCTGGCTTAGAAACCAATTAAACATTTTCTTACTTTGTCACACAGTAAATTGGCAGGGAACAGTTGCAGAATACTGAGTATACTCTGAAACAGGCCAAGGCCACTTCATTATGCACAATTACTCTTTTCTGGAAGTTGGCTCCATTTGGTTATCTATCAATCAGAGAATAATGCATGTGTACCCAAGGACTGGGTCCTATTTGACCAGTTCATCCCTTACAATTTTTTTCCCATTAAGAAAAAAATTATCTTCAATTGGACTTTTAGTTCCTATACCTTGACAAGAACATTTCTCTGGGGTCTCTAGGAAGGAAAAACATTGTCTTTTTCAATATTAATTTATTTAATTTTAGTTTAAACATTCATTTCCACAACATTTGAGTTTCAAATTTCTCCCTATCTCTCTTCCCTCCAACCCTGAGATGGCATGCATTCTGATTACCCCTTCCCCAAGTCTTCCCTCCCTTCTATCTCCCCCTTCTTAACCCCTTCTCCTTTACTTTCCTGTAGGGTAAAATATCCAATTGAGTGTGTATGTTATTCCCTCCTTAAGCTACATATGATGAGAGTTTACTCATTCCCTCTCACCTCTACCCTCTTCTGCTACATTGTGAAATCATTTTCTTGCCTCTCTTATGTGAGATAATTTACTGCATTCTATCTCCCTTTTCTCTTCCCAATATATTCTTCTCTCACCCCTTAATTTTATTTTTAGATATCATCACTTTATATTCAACTCACTATCTAATATAATATAATCTATCTATCTATCTATCTATCTATCTATCTATCTATCTATCTATCTATCTATCTATCTATCTATCCTCCAACTACCCCAGTAAGCAAGATCTCAAGAGTTACAAATATCTTCTTTCCACATAGGAACGTGAGCAGCTCAACTTTAATAAGTCCCTCCTGATTTCTCTTTCATGTTTACCTTTTCATGCTTCTCTTGATTCTTGTGTTGGAAAGTCAGATTTTCTATCCAACTCTGGTCTTTTCATCAAGAATGCTTGAAAATCCTCTATTTCATTGAATGATCATTTTTCTTTTTGCATACAGTTTTGCTAGGTAGCTGATTTTTGGTTTTGTAATCCTGGCTCCATTGACCTTTGGAATATCATATTCCAAGCCCTACACTCCCTTAATGTAGAAGCTGCTAAATCTTGTGTTATCCTGATTGTATTTCCACAATATATGAATTGCCTCTTTCTGGCTGCTTGCAATATTTTCTCCTTGACCTGGGAGCTCTGGAATTTGACTACAATATTCCTAAGAGTTTTGTGTTTAGGATCTCCTTCACAAGGCAGTTGATGAATTCTTTCAATATCTACTTTACCCTCTCATTCTAAAATCTCAGGGCAGTTTTCCTCAATAATTTTTTGAAAAACGACGTCTAGATTTTTTTCCAGTTCTGAGAGCCAAGATGGCAGAGTGATCAGTAATTGCAATTTCCCTCCCCTTGTTGACCTTGATGAGCCCAGAGAATATTTCCCTGGGAAATACCCTGAAGAATTGGGAGCAGCAGAAGGGGTAAACAGTCCCTCAGCCCATGAGGTTAGAAAGATTGCTAAGTAGGGTTCCTCTTGCTGTGACCTGAAGGCAACCAGTGCAGGATCAGAGCAGTCCCAGACAGCCTCACGTCAAAAAATAAGAAAAGATCCTGAACCCCAGAAGGATGAAGCCAGAAACTGCCAGTACCAGGAACCCAGGAGTGCTTCAAAACCCCAGTGGAATTGGGAAGAGACTAAGGTGGACAGCTGTACTTGCCTATGCTCTAGCTCAGCAGAGGAGCCTCTGACATCCAGACCATCCCTCCCTCATACTTAATGAGCTTGCACCAGGGTAACTGTGGGGAAAACTCAAAAAGACATCATCTGGCCTCTGCTTTCAAACACCAGCCAGCTCAGCATGAGATAAGTGGCAGCATTTTAGTTTCTAACTGAAAGAACCAGAGGCCACAACTCACAAAGCCTAAAGTTTTAGGCCCAAGAACTGTGGTACAGAGCTCCCTGTACCACATATGCAGAGATCTACTTTAAAAGCCAGAAAAGGGTTATTATAATGACTAAGAAACAAAACAGAAAAGAAAAGACCATAGAATCTTTGTATGGGGACAAGGACCAAAATACAAATACCAAAGAGGTCAGCATTGAGGCTGCACTCTCTTCTGAAACTTCAAAAGGGATTATGTACTGGTCTGAAGCACAAAGAGTCTTCTTGGAGAAGCTCAGGAAAGATTTTAAAATCAAATTTTAGAAATAGAAGAAAAACTAGCCAATGATTTTTAAAAAAATGAAAAAAAAGAATTTATGGAAGAGAATAGCTGCTTAAAAAGGAAAATTGGACAAATGAAAAGGAAGTACAAAACATAACTGGTGAAAATAACTCCTTAAAAGGAACAATTGAACAGATGGAAAAGGAGATGCAAAAGTTAACTGAAGAAAACAATTTGATAAAAAATAGAATCAGGCAAGTGGAAGCTAATGAATCTATGAGCCTTCAAAAATCAGTCAAACAGAATCTAAAGAAAGAAAAGACAGAAAAAAAATGCAAAATATCTAATTGGAAGAACACTTGACCTGGAAAATAGATCCAGGAGAGAAAGATCTAAGGATTATTGGTCTATCAAAAACCCACAATTAAAAAAAGAGCCTGGACAATATTATCCAAGAATTCATCAAGGAAAATTGCCCAGAAGTTCTAGACCCAGAGTGCAAAATACTCATCAGAAGAATCCACCATTTACCACCTGAAAGGGACCCAAAACTGAAAACACCAAGGAATCTTATGGCCAAATTCCAGAACTATCAAGTTAAGGAGAAAATACTGCAAGTAGTCAGAAAGAAACAATTCAAATATTGGGGAGCTACAGTCAGGATCACACAGCACCTTGCAGCTTTATGTTAAAACATCAGGAATTGGAATATGATACTCCACAAGGCAAAGGAGATGGGATTACAACAAAGGATTAATTACCTAGCAACACTGAGCATAATATTTTAGGCAAGGAGATGGCCATTCAATTAAATAAGGAATTTCCAGACCTTCCTGAAGAAAAGGGCGGAACTCAATAGAAAATTTGATCTTCAAATGCAGGTCTCAAGAGAGGCATAAAAAGGTAAACAGGAAAAAAAAATACTTGTTACATAATATGGGAAAACTGTTTACATCCCTATAAGGGAAGATGATACTTGTTAATCTTGAGAACTGTATATTTACTATGAAATTTAAAAGGGATATACATAGAGAGAGGGAGTGGGTATAAATTAAATGGTGTTATGATAACAAATGCGATTTAGGGGTGCAAAGGGATTGCGATGGAAGATGTGAAAAGGAGGAGGCAGGAAAAAAAAAATTCCATCACAGGAAGAGGCACAAAAATGTAGTACATTAGAGGGAAAGAGGGGAGGAAGATAAGCATTGTTTAAGAAGTACTCTTATCTGATTAGGTTCAAGGAGGGTACAACAAGCTCAGTTAAGTATAGAAATACAATTAGCTCTAGAGGCAGTAGGAGGGGAAGGGGGAAAGAAAAGGGAGGGGAGGCTAAAAGGGAGGGAAAAAGTAGTAAGGAAAAGGGGGGGAGGCTGAAAGAAGGGAAGGAAGACTGAGGGAGGCACTGGTCAAAAATTAAAACTCTATTGTGGAGGGGAAAGGAGAAGGCACAACTGAAAGCATAAAGAAGGGGAAATGGGATGAAGGGAAAGACACAGATAGTAATCATAACTGTGAATGTGGATGGAATAAATTCTCCCATAAAATGGGGTAGCAGAATGGATTAAAAACCATAATCCAACAATATGTTTTTTACAAGAAAAACAATTGAAGTGGTGGATACACACAGAGTATAGGTAAAAGGTTGGAGAAGAATATATTGTGCTTCATCAGATGTAAAAAAAAACAGGGGTAGCAACTTTAATCTCAGACAAAGCAAAAGCAGAAATAGATCGAATCAAAAGATATAAAGAAGCAAACTGTATCCTGTTAAAAGGCACCACAGACAATGAACCAATATCATTACTAAACATATATGCTCCAAGGGTACAGCATCCATATTCTTAGAGCAGAAGTTAAGGGAGTTACACGAAGAAATACAAAGCAAAAGTATACTAGTGGGGTACCTCAACTTCCCCCTCTCTGAACTTGATAAATCTAACCTGAAAATAAACAAAAAAGAAATTAAGAAGGTGAATAGAACTCTGGATAAAGTAAATATGATAGATCTCTGGAGAAAATTGAATGCGGATAGAAAGGAATATACCTTTTTCTCAGTAGTTCATGACACATATACAAAAACTGACTATGTCCTAGGCCATAAAAACCTCACAATCTAAGGCAGAGATAGTCAATACATGCTTCTCAGATCATAATGCAATAAAACTTATATGTAATCAAAAGTCATGGAAAAATAAACCAAAAACTAATTGGAAACTAAACAAACTAAACAATCTAATCTTAAAGAATGAATGGGTTAAGCAACAAATTATAGAAACAGTCAGCAACATCATTTAAATAATGACAATAATGAGACAACATACCATATTTTATGGGATACTGAAAAAGCAGTTCTTAGAGGAAGTTTTATATCTTTGAATGCCTATATGAATAAAATAGAGAAAAAAGGATATAAATGAATTGGGCATGCAGCTGAAAGAGCTAGAAAAAAAACAATTTGAACATCCCCAAATAAATACCAAATTAAAAATACTGAAAACCAAAGGAAGGATTAATAAAAGTGAAATTCAGAAAAGTTTTGAGCTAATAAATAAAACTAGGAGTTAGTTTTATGAAAAAAATCAATAAAATCAATAAACTGCTGGTCAATTTGATTTTTAAAAAGAAAGAAAAAAACTAAATTACAAATAGCAAAAATTGAAAGGGCAAACTCACTTCCAATGAGGAGGAAATTAAAACAATAATAAGAAATTACTTTCCCCAACTGTATGCCCGTAAATTCGACAATCTAAATGAGAAGGATGAGTATTTTAAAAGATGTAAATTGCCCAGGTTAACAGAAGAGAAAGTTGAATACTTAATTGCAAGGACTTAAAAAATTACCAATGGTCTCTTAAAGCAAAATGTCTTCCACATCCAGAGAAAGAGCTATGGAATTCAATTGCAGAATGTAGCAGATCATTTTCTTTTGCATTATGTTTTGGTTTGTTTTATCATTTCTCCCATTCATTTTAATTCTTCTGTGCAACATAACTAAGGTGAAAATGTATTTAATAGGAATGTATGTGTAGAATCTATATAAAATTGTAAGCTATCTCAGGAAGGGAGAGGGTATGGAGGGGGCAAGGAAGGTGAGGGAGGGGAAAAAATCTAAGTTATGTGGAAGTAATTGTACAACACTGAACACAAAGAAAATTTAAAAAACTAGCATGAAAGACACTTTTAATAAAGTAAAACATCAGAAGAATTATGTCTAGGTTCTAATAAGTTTGCTCATTTGAAAGCATTTTTAAAATCAAAGTATGTCTAGATTACATAATAATTTTTATTTTGTGAGTCTTGAGTCTGATACCAGAAAGCTAAGTTTAGTTCATATTTTCATACACAGAAGTCTCTGATCAAGGCATAAAGGTTCTTACACTGTCATGTGACTTTGAGAGGTGACACATAAACAGGAAGATAATTCAGAAATTTTATAATTATTCTTCCCTATTTGCTATATTAGCTGGCATCAATATTTAACCATACAGTCATAATCAGCAAAGTTTCTGTGTGACAACACTTTTCTTAGTATCTCCATAAACAGTTTTACTTCTAAAAGAAATTCATCTGAAGGGGAAAACATCACTGATAACAGTCTCATAAAAGGTGGTTTGACTCATTTATACATCACTTTAACCAGCTTTGAACCAAAATTAGTTCCCTGTGTCATCAGTTAGCGGATATTAAAGATCTCTACCAACCACAAAGATGTCCAGAGTGTCTGAGAGGAAAACAAGGATATTCACAGGGTCTACAAGCTGTCAGATTTTTAATTTAAGGCTAAATGATAAAGGAAACACAATATCACCGAAGCCACAATACCATTCGAAGATTCCCTGTGTCTTTTTTCTAAAAATAAAACATCCAGACACGTTGATAAGTTCTCATGAAGCATGTGGCTTTTTTTTTTTTTTTGGTTGCGAACATCTGTTGTTTAATCATTGTTTTTGCAGTACAGCAAATGCAAAGCATATTTTACCTTAATTAACTCATTTGGGGAGGGGGTGGAAGTGAAAACCGTCAGACATTTGAGAACACTGGTTTTAAGCACATCGGCAGGAATGGAATGTTACCTTGTTCATTTTATGGCCAGTTTTATGGTTCCCCCAGCTACAGCATGACTGTTCAGCACAGAGCCCTATCTGCATATCATTAAGTGCAGTTAGACTCTGCAGTCTCTAGAGGTCTCTGCACATCACCATTTTGCAAACTACCATCCCCAAAACTGATGCCTTTGCAAGTCACATACTTTCACATGAATAGGACCTAAAGGAAACTGATCATGCTGACCATACTCTTAGCACACACCTCTGGACAAGCAGCTGACAACATGATTTTCTGTCTGATTTCTTTAATTTTTTAATCTGTTGGCATTCATGTGCAGAAATACAAAACAGATACAAGGAATTTCAGTGGGCAAACACTAGCATCTGGAATAATTGTAATAATTATTGTTGTTATGTATATTTATTTATATCTTTATTTATTTACATTATATAAGCTTCATATTTGCAAGGTACTTTGATCCTTACCACAACCCTGGGAGGTAGGTACTAATATCCTCATTTTACATGTTGTGAAACTGAGGCTGAGAAGTTCATTGGCTTACCAGGGTCATACTACTAGTATGTGTCTGAGGCTAGATATGAACTCAGGTCTTCATGACTCCAAGTTCAATTCTCCATCCTTTATCTGATCCTTCTTCTCATAAATGAATGAAGCCTTTATTAATCACTTACTGTGTGTAAAGCAGTAGCGGTACTAACAGAAAAATGACAGGGTTTTCAAGGAGCTTACATTCTAATTGGGGAGATGGCAAATATGTTAGATGGAAACAATTTTAATTAATTTTATTTTTAATTTATGCAATATTTCCATAACAAAATATACTGCTGATACTACTACTACAATGACAACGATGACGATGACGACAACAATGATGACAATGACGACCACTAGTCACACAGAAAGACTTTGTGGGCCTTAGGATGGAATGAAGGGCTGACACTGAGTCTGAAGCATGGTTGCTCCTGAGGCTCTTGGTTTTGGAATCCTAGATTGTCACCAGCAGGATCTGAGTGGGAGACGGCAGTCCAGATGTCTGGTACATGCAGCCTCCTATCTTCCCCTCGAGGTGCCTTGTTGCTTTAGCAGGGGTGCGGTGGGGAAGGGGGGGGCTTGCCTGCTCCAGCTGTGGATACCAGCTGGTTAGCAATTGGTTGGACTATCTGACCCATCACTGTACTTACCTGGGTGATGATTATAAGGACTGAGAAAGAAAGAAGATGCTGCCAATCCTATAGCTCCTTGCTTATCGAACTTGGAGCCTTTGGTCAGCAGCTGTTGCAGGTTGTGATGAGGAAGTTGGTACCTTTCTTCACAAGGAACGCATGTTGATGATGGCTGGGGCAGAAGCAGCTCAATGAGGTCTGGTGGTTTAAGGAGACACAGATTCTCAAGGCGCTTGGGCTTAGAAAACTCAAATGTCTTTGTCAGGGGCTTAGTGGAAATGGTGGATCAAGGTGGTGGTGGTGATTTGATTTAACCTTTCTTTTGTCCCTCCCTCTGGGTGCCTTGATGGTTCAGGTAGATTGGCTTGCCTGCCTTGTATGTGGCAGTTTATTGGCACTTGATGAGGGTGACTGACCCCTTCTACCCAAAGTTCCTTCCCTAGATATTGGATGCAACTCTCCTTTCTCCACAGGAGTTGTTTTTTCAGATGTTGGCTGTGACAGTTAGGCTGGATGTAGGATTAATCGTCTGCAAAACATTGTGTCATTTTTGTTTATCATAAAAGAGATCACAAGAAGTCTTATATGAGGTGATCTTCCAGCTGAACTTTGAAGGAAGTGGGAGATTTGCAGAGCCAGAGGTGAGGAATTAATATGTTCTAGTCATGAGGATAGACACCACAAAGACACAGGGAAGGGAAGTGAGGTGAGGTCAGAAAGTAGGTCAGTTTGGCTGGGATGTGCACTGAAGGAAAATACTATATAATAAATCTAGAAAGGGAGTTTGAAGGCAGTATGTGAAGAGCTTTGAATGCCAAACAGAGTTTACAACCAAAGGACTGAATCTTTTAGAGCAGAGTCATGATATGGTCAAATGTGGACTTTAAGAAAATGACTTTGGCAGCTGTGTGGAAAATGAATTGGACCGAGAGAGATTTCAGGCACAGAAGACAATTAAAAGGTTATTTCATAGTCCAGGCAAGAGTGCTTGAGGGCTTGAATTAGAATGGTGGCATGTGGGTATATAAGAGACAGATGTCAATAGCACTTGGAAACAGAATGAAAACAGAGGAATGATTGAGAGTGAGGAGTCCATGATAATTCCTGGATTGCAAACTTGGACGACATGAAAGATAATCTATGGAAATATCAAGGAAAGGAAAGCCAGGTTCCAAACATAGGGCACTTTATTTTTAGAGGCCAGTACTACAAAAGCACCTCCATTGGATAGTGAACCAACTCAGTGTTAGAGGGTCCTCAAGGCCTGAGTGAAGTCCTGATTGTAGAACCAGCCAGCAACAGTGATCTTCTCTGACTTAACATACTTAGCTAAGCTCCAGAAAACAGGGAGTATTCTCTGAAGAGAAATTTAATGATATTAATTCTTGGCAGCGGTGGCAGGAGCAAGAGCAGGAGGAGGAGGAGGAGGAGGAAGAACATTTGTGTTATTTTCTTGTCTGTCTTGCTAGATTGTAAGTTGCCAGAGGACAAAAATTGCATTCTGTGTGTATCTTCCACAATGCCTGGTGCCATACCTAGTATAGATTAGCTACTCATAAAGTACTTGTGTTAAGTTGAAGAAGTAGCACCCCCAAGAGATGTAATATTTTCTTCTTCTTAAGGACTTCAGAGTGATCTGCTTCCATTAGTTTTCTCCTTTGAATTCACATTCAGAAGGTTGTATTACTAGAATCCTTCTCTGTTCTGACACTTTCTTTTCCTCTGCAAAGACAGAGTACTTGGTCTCTCTTCATTCTAACCAACACTATATCCATAATGATCTCCACACAGGTATTCAAAATACAACATGATCCGTCTTTTACATTTTCTCTCCATGAAGAGCAAATTAAGTAAATGGCAAGAGAGATCAAGCGTTTAAGTCTCTCATATGAGCTCTTGCTTTCCTGATTTCGTGGGCATTTTCCCGCTTACTTTTCTATCCATTTTTATCTAATCTTTAAATAACCCTTTTCAGATCTTTGCAATATGAACATTTCTTCCAGTAAATCTGATTTTCAGAGCAGGCAAACTTGATTTCCAATGGAATGATTAATCTCTCTACAATTTCCCAATCTGACTCTGATTTCTTTTTTGTTGTTGTTGTTGTTTATAAATGTGTCAGTGTCTTGCCTCCTTTGAAGGATTTGGCATATTAAGATAAATAGGTATTTGAACATCAAACCCAAGGAACTTTTAGGTTCTGGACAATGACAACATGTTGCAGCATTGTGCACAGCTTCTTTTGAGAATTTTTAAATACCCAAGCCCATAAAGTTTTTAAATAATAGTAATATTACAGGAGAGAAATAATAATTAAAATTCTCCTACCATTCACAAAGTGATCTCCTCCCAGGTTTCTACCAGCTCTGCCAATTGTCTGAATTCATGAAGAAGCGGCAATAATAGAAGGCATGTTTTATTGTGTCCATAGCAAAATAAATCTTCTTAATGAATTCAGTCACCTGACCCAAATGAACTACATCCTTAGTTACTGTAAGACTTGACTGATGTAATTGAGCCACTATCAGGCAACTAATAAAGAGTGGAGAGCAGGAGAGGTAGTGAGTACAGCGCCAGAAAAGAATGAATGCTGTTCTGATTTTCAAAAAAGAGCAGAGATCAAAGAAATTTTTACAATAAATTTTGGAAAGATTCTAGAAAGCAGCGCTTAATTGGTTTTTTTGCCATGGGCCTCTTTGGTTTTCTAGTAAAGCCTAATAACACTGTGATTTGTAGCATATTCATCACTGAAGGAACTACTTAAATTCATAAAAAGACTGGTGAACATACACACATATATGTACACATGCATATGTACATGTATGTGTATATATACACATATATTATATGTATAATATGCATGTGTGTATATATACACATACATACGTTGTATGTTTGTGTGTGTATGTTCATAGATTTCCTGAATGTCATACATGAATCCCTTTGTGAGTCTGTGGATCCCAGGTTAAGAATCTCTGTTGTACAACATATTAATAAAGACAAGGTTATTGAATACCAAGAAAAGGCAATGGTGAACACAAAGAATCAATATGATTTCATCGAGAAAAGGACATGGAAGACGAACCTTATTTTCTTTTGTGTCAGTTACTGAACTACCTTAATGGAACAGATCAAAGAAAGTTTGTTTAAAAAATTTAGACTAAATTTTAGCAAATGAAGATTCCAGAGCATCTAATAACTATTCTTGCAGAAACGATGGAATCATGATAGAAGTTCTATCATTTGTTTCATAGCACAATGAGATGGTTCTGAGAAGAGTTTGAATGGCCAGATGTAAAGAGCAGTTGTTAAACATCTATGTAAACTTGGTGGAGTGTTTCCAGTGAAGTGCCTCAGGAATCTTCTCTTAGTCTTATACAATTGAATCTTTTCATCAATGTCTTGGATAAATTCAAGGATTGCAAATTGGTAGAAGGCCCAAAATGTAGATGGAGGGATAGCTAATGTATTGAATGAAAAAGTCAGGATTTTAAAAATATTTGTATTCTTGAATGGGCTGAATCTAATAAGATGAAATTAATTTACAATAAATGCAATTTTTATGCTGCAGTTCAGAAATTATTTTCAGGAGCTTCACCCAAACCTCTTAGAGTCTCTGTATCCTTTCCAGTCTCCCTTCAATTGCTACCTCCTACATGAAGCCCTTCCTAGTTCCCTAAGTTATTAGTCTTTCTTCTTTCCTTAAATAATTTAGTATTTACTATAGATACAGATATACGGATGTATGTGTTTGTGTATACATATGTGTATGTATATATGTACATATGTATGTGTATATACATACATACACACAGACACACACACATATATTTAATGTAGGTTCCTATTGTTGTCATATTTCTCTACCACAAAATAAGCCCTTTTTAGGAGAGGAACTATTTCCTTTCTGTCATTATGTCCCCAGTGTCCAAGAGTAGAGTCTGGCATCTAGTAGACACTTTTAATAAACACTTGTTAATTGGAATTTAGTGTCTATGTAGAAAGAGACTAATCAGCTGGGCTACCAAAGAATTTTCCTCTTGATGCCCCTGGAACTGTTTGCAAACAATAGCTGAATGTGATCCTGACTCTTGGAGCACTTTTCCCTGCTACCCTGCTACCTTCTGTGTTTACAGGCAATCCAGAACAAAGGAAAAAAAAAAAAAGAAAGAAATAAACATGATTTTCATTTTGCTGACCTTGGCTCAGAAAGAGACAATGCCCTTAGTATATATTTGCATAATAGTATCTCCTCTGTAATCTTTCTTTCTGACCTGTACACTAGGGAGTTTTTGTCCTAAAGAACAGAAAGATTTCAGGAGGGCAGTCACTGAATGCCACTGCATCACAAGGTAAATCTAGCAGCACAAATTAATGTATTGGAACCAAAGCAAGAGAAGTTGATTTCAGTCCTCAAGATTATCTATCAGAATGTCGAAGGAAAGTGATTTACTGAACTGTTCCTTATTATCCTTCAACCAGAATGCGGACAACTGTCATTGTCATTGACTTATATTCTTGTCCTCTGCATGATTTTTCTATTTAAGTTTGGCAATGCACCATGCACCCAGAAAAGTACATTACTAGAAGAGACTAACTCATAGGAACATAGATTTAGATTCAGAAGGGACCCTGGATAAAGATCACAATAAAGTCTAACTTACTCTTTTTAAAGCTGAAGAAACTGGGACCAGAGAAATGAAGTGATTTTCACCAGGTCATACTGATATTAAGTAGAAAGACTCTGGATTTGCATCTAAGCCTTCTTGACTCCAAGGCAGATACTCCCTCTATCCTTCTATACTGTGTTCTATTTCACGTTTCATGTGAAAAATGACAGATTGTTACTTGATGACCTCTGTTTCTAACTCAATGAATATTAACCATTGGCTACTAAGAGGTTCTAGTACAGAAAATATTTATTGCAGCTGGCAAAATGATAGTTTGCATTCCCATTTGTCTCTCTTTTCCTTTTTTATTTTAATTGAAGAATCTTTCCTTATGTTGTGTCCCAAAAGAGAAATCAGGTAGAGTTGTTGGTTTTTCTGATTTAGTTTTTTTTCCTTTGATTTTTCTTTATTTTTCTTCAATCATTAAATTGAGATCAGAAGAGTCTAAAACATAATCTAAGAAACTGATGGCAAGTTGATAATAGCTAGAGGAGAGATTTGAATCATAATATACTTCATTCCCCAAAACCCCTAATATAATTTAAATATCTTTCATAATATTCAACTAAAAGGTAGTGGCATAAAGTTTATCCATGATGACATTCTTGGTGAAAAAGTGGATAGGCCCAGTGACATCACAAAAGTAAAGGAGAGGGGCGGAGCCAAGATGGCGCAGTAGAAATACACACATATGCTAGCTCTGAACCCACAGCCCATAAAATATCTGTAAAAAAGAACTCCCAACAAATTCTGGAGCAGCAGAAGCCACAGAGCGGACAAGATTTCTATTCCAGAGAGCCTGAAAACCTCTCGCAAAAGGTCCGTCATGCTGCAGACCCGGAGCCAAGCCCAGCCCTGCCCTGGCCTTGCGGCTCCAAGAGGAGCAGATCCAGGCAGGCTTCAGGGGCAGAATCTCCAGTGGCTGCACTGGTCCCTTCACTCACAGGTGACAAAGGTCGGTGAGAGGGTCTCTTTGGCAGGTCCAGAGGGGAGTGGGGTGCCCCCATAACTCAGGACCCCTTGGGAGGCAGCAGCAGAGGCGGGAGCAGATCAGGGCTCCCCAAGAAGGCAGGAGCCTGGATCCATTGTTGAAGGTCTCTACATAAACCCCCTGAGGGAACTGGGCCTGAGACCCTCTCACCGACCATTGTCACCTGTGGGTGGCTGTGGGTTCAGAGCTAGCATATGTGTGTCTTTCTACTCCACCATCTTGGCTCTGCCCCTGATCCAGTCCTTTTAGTACTTACACTTTATGTTACTGTCATACCTGCCCTTTTTCCAATATTTCTTCCAAGTCTTCTCTAGGTTAAACAACCCCAAATCCTTCCTCTTATATAGTGTAAATTCAATATCCTTCAAAATAAATACCTCTCAAATAAACATACCCTTCAACCTCCTCTGGATACTGAAATCCATCAATGGTCTTCTTAAAATGTAGCACTGAACTGAATACAATATTGAACATGTGTTCTGATCATGGCAGAGGACAGAATGACTATCATGTCTTTATTCCTGGAATCTATTCCTTTCTTAATACAACTGAAAAGCATACTAATTGTTACCTGTATGTTTGTGTGCTATACAATGCTGATTCATATTAAACTTGCAGTTCACCAAAAATCCCTAGATATTGTCAGACTCTCTGTTATCAACCCATTCTTCTTCCATCCTGTACTCCTGAACTTGAATTTTAAACCCATTCGTCCTTGTTCAATTGTGTCTTATTATAGTCAGCCCAATATTCTAGCCTGCCATATTCTCATTAACTCCTGACTTGTTATTCAGTGTGCAAGTTATTCTTCTCAGCTTTGTAGGAAAGTTATATGAGCATGCCATCTTTGTCTTTATCCAAACAATTGCAAAAATGTTAAAAAAAAGCAATGGGGTCAAACACCAGCCCCTGGGATACTTCAATGGAGTCCTGTAGCAATGATTAAATAGCTACTATGTGCAAAGGCACTGTGGTAAGCCCCAAAGGCACACAAAAAAGCAGAAAAAATGCATTAAAAATATAAAGTAATTGAAGGAAGGGTATCAATGATTGGAGGGAGAAGAAATAGAAAAAACAAAGCATCATGTAAGATGTGGTGCCTAACCCTAAACTTGTCAGGATGCTAGGGATTCTAAGAGTAGGGGTGAGGAGAAAATGGATTCCAGGCTTGGGGAACAGGCACAGAATTTTTACTGATATGCAGAATTCAAAGTAAACAATTCTCATCTGAAAAATTCAATAGAACACCATTTAATCTTTGTAGCTTTCACATGAGCTTTGTGCTTTGCACATACTTAAACTTTAATAAGAAAAATACAGAGTGAAATCCTAGAAAACAAGACTTTTCCAAATATTAACTTAAATGTTAAGAATGTACTAAGTATGTGGTATGGAATTCACACCATAGAGAACTGACCTCACCTCTGATAAATACTAGTTGGTTGACCTTGAACAAGTAATTTAGCCTCTCAGTGCCTCAGAATCTCTTCAAGACTAAGAGTGGTGGTTACCTGAACAGAAATTATAGAGGGAATTTTCTACTTCCGTCTGTAAAGGTAGAATCAAAGGTTTTGAAAAATAAAGGGAGGGACTGAGAGGTGGGAGATTGGCAAAATAAAAAAGTACTTGAGTTAATGTGTAAAACTATCATACCCATGATCTGATTACCATGTACCACAGGCATCTCCCACTCCACCTTTGTGTTCCTCACGCTTGGTTTCATTTTTACCTCTACAATACATTTTGTTTCTTTCATCTTTTTTTTTCCTGTTCCCTGGACCAACACTGTTGTTCTGGCCATCATCACTTGACTCCTGAACTATTGCAATTTCCTCATAGTTGATCTTTTATCTCTAGGTCCTTTGCTTTCAATCCAACCTCCATGCAGCTTTCAGACTGATATTCATAAAACAGAGATCTAATGGTGTCACTCTTCTGCTTAAGAAGATCTAGGGGCTCCCAATAAACTCTCAGGTAAATTGAAAACTTCTCTAATAGTCAAAGTTCTTCATAATCTTGGTTACAGTCTAACATTACAGATTTATTACTCTTCTATTTTCATTCTCTGTTCCAACCAACTTGATCTTTTGCTCTACTTCTTCCCTTTCAGGTTCCTTTCATTTGTTATTATGAATTAAATGAATTATTCCAGCCCTTTGACAGATTATAAATTTCTTGAGGACAGGGACTTGCTTTCTTTTTTTTCTTATTTGTATTTCTAAGTTTGGTGCTTAGTACATGTGGTTTTTAAATGAATTATCTCCTTTTCTTTCTCTATATCATTCTTAAACTTTATTCCTCCTTCCCTTAGACTTTCCTCTTAGACTCTCTGACTCTCCTTTAATCATAACTTCCTAAATAT
This sequence comes from Notamacropus eugenii, assembly GCF_028372415.1. Lineage (NCBI taxonomy): Eukaryota > Metazoa > Chordata > Mammalia > Diprotodontia > Macropodidae > Notamacropus > Notamacropus eugenii. The sequence continues at coordinate 133,468,472 of NC_092877.1, forward strand.
GTTATGAGGTCCAAGTCTATCTAGGTCTATCCCCTGTAATATAGCATAGGGTGCTAGTGCATGGCTGGAAGGGAGGCATGGTAAATATCTCTTGCCTCCTTTCCTCCTACCCTTCTCCTTATTCCTGCCAAGAAGGAAAAAAGGAAATTAGAGATAGAGACCAATTGACTCTCCTGGGGGCAGAGGGAGAAAAGGGAGAGAAGAAACCAGCAACAGCTCTTATCTATTAGTTCCCTTAAATATTGCTAGTCTATGGAATGAGATTTATTGAGTCAGCCTAATTTCTGATTGCTGTTCAATATCGGGGATAGGGCTTGACCTCTTTCCCACTGAATATGCAATCTAAAATGAACACATAAAATGCTTAGCAAAGAAAACTCATTTATACTAATTGGGATTAAGACAGAAATTAGGGAAGTTATATGTATAAGAATATATAAGTCAGATAATACAGAATGAAGTAGCTCTCCTACTGGGAATGAGGAGAGACAGAGATACAGACAGCACATACAGAGAGAGAGAGAGAGAGAGAGAGAGAGAGAGAGAGAGAGAGAGAGAGAGAGACAGACAGACAGACAGACAGACAGACAGACAGACAAAGACAGACAGACAGACAGACAGAGACAGAGTGATTTACTAGAGAAAAGGAAGGGGGACCAAGAAACAGAAAGATGGAGACAAAGAGAGAGAGACAAAGACAGAGAGATGGAAAGACAGAGATGAAGAGAGACAGACAGACAGAAAGAAAGAAAGAGAAAGTAATTATTGGATGTTAGGGGAAGTTCCTTTTCTCTGCTGTAGTAATCTGGGACATAGGAACATGATGGAGACTATCAGTTGCTTTCATATCTTGTGAGTTTTTTCTTCCTTCAGGAATCTTAAGTGGGGTTGACTTCATCCATCTTCCCTACAGAAGTTGAAAGCCAGAAGCCCCTGAATTGATGACTGAGCCAGAAGTGACTCAAAGCTTTAAGACTGCTAGAGAGTTCTTCTCATACTCTCATCAACTTTGCTCCATCACAGGACATTGATCTCCACCAATAAGGAGAGCATAACACACCAATGGACTTTTCTAGGGATAAAACAAATTGGAGTAACACACATGTTTTTTTTATTTGTGTTCATGCCACTATAGATTGTAGCACATAGTAGATATCCGATATTATTTTTACTGAATAAATGAACAGAGTGAATCACAATGAGAATGAAGGAAAGATTCCTCCTAACTCAAATCCTTGCCCACTACAAAATTTGCTCACAAACTTCTTAAGAAGTGACTCACCCAGCACTACAGAATCACTCTTTGTATATTATCTACTCAATTAGAAAATAACATAAAGATCTTGGAAAGATCTAAAGCAGGGACTGACTACGTTTTTGCATTCATATCCCTATGTTTTAGTAGAGTGCTTGCCATATTACAAAGGTTAAAATAATGCTTTTTCATTCATCCATGCATTCATTGCCCCAGGTTCTGCAGGTAGTAAGGGAAAGTATATGTCGAATCCAGTTCTTCTGATTTAAAAATCTTTCTTTATGTCATATTGCAATTATTGCATGTAATTGAACCCTCATCATCAGCTCAGTCTTCAAAGATGTTCATAAGATGAAATTCCTTGAGACTGTGTGTGTTTATTTTTATGATGTCTAACAAATTAGCATTGTATGAAGGTTGGAATAGGTTTAGGTCCAAAGATGAGAGGTTGATGACAGTTTCTTCCTAGTATTAAAAACAGCTTTGCTAGTTTTGGTTTTATTTTTAGGAACAACACCAATTTTGAGTGTGAAAGGTATTTAGAGGAAGCTGAAACAGATGGAAACACCAGATCTCACATAGACACCTCAGAAAGACTCGCTTGATATCTCACAAGCAAAGATCATTTTAAGATAATCAGAAGATGAACCAATTCACTGGAAATGCTGCTCAAAATGTAGGAAAAAATGGAGATATCTGTCTATTGGAGCTTGGATTAGATGGGTGAAGACCTATGTTAATGAAGAACAATACTGTTTACAAGGAGAAGCAATAGTACAGGCTGGACATCAGGACTAACGTTTGAGCCGTACCTGTGGAGATGAGAAGTATTTCTTAGAAATATTATAAAAACAAGGAAAAAGTATAATTTGCTAAACATAAAACATATAATCAGAGTACTGGTTAGATTGGAGAAAAGCATGCACATCAACTTTCTTCCCCATAGCATCTTGGCAGAAGTGGGTGGAATCCAAAAACATTTGGAATAAATCTAGGTTTCTGAGTGAGAGGAGTGGTGGTACATTGTAAGGAGTACTACATTCAAGTGAAGAACTTGAGTCTGAATCCAGGTTCTGTCATGTATTCCTGTAAGATGTTACTGAAGTATTTTAATTCTGTGGACCCCAATGTCCTCATTTGCACAATGGAGAGTAGACAGGATGACTTCTGAATTCCTTTAATCTCTTAATCAATAATCCCACTATGTCATTACTTTGAAATAGATTTACTTTGCAAATAGAAGAGAAGTTTCCAGAGAAACAAAAGACATAGAGGTTCATAGATTTATAGGTGGAAGGGATCTTACAGATCATGTAGTCTAAGTCCCTCATTTAACAAATAAGGAACCTGAAATTCTGGCTTGCTGAAATTAACTAAGATAGTAAATTGCAAAACTGGTGTTGGAACTTAGCTCTCCTGACAACTAATTCTATATTCTTTCCTCAGCAGCATATATAGCTTTCTGTGTCCTTCCGTAACAGATAAAATTAGCTCTTTCATATAGTTGTTTTAGAGGAAGCCTTCTAAGTAAAGGAAATTACAATAATAACCTCCTATCTATGGAGGGAGCTGTTGACACTGGTGGGAAAAGAAGGTGAAATAAAATGACTTCCTTTCAGAACAGTGGTTAATCAGCCATATCTGCAGTGGCCTCGTAACTGGGCTTTTCTGCTTACTTATTAATAAAAATGGAATAAATTGCTCATGTGTGGATAATGAGATTCATATTCAATCAAACTGAGACACACAGTACGAATTGTATTTTAGCATGAAAGCAAAGGCTACTTCCAAATCCTTTAGATGACACAAATTAGTCAAAGCTTGAGGCTGTAGGAAAAGAATGGTGTAATTTTCTCATAAGTATAGTTAATAAAAGAAGGATTAAGAGACACAAACAGCATGGTGAGCTTAAACAGAGCTCCATGTAGCCGTAGGTAGAGTATTAGAAAAAAACACCCAGCATAATTCCCTAGATCTGATTCTCTATCCTCATGTTCCTTCCTACTTGTGTGTGTGTGTGTTTTAACTAGTGTAAGCTTACATTAATACCCTTTTATATGAGCAGTGATGATTTGCTAAAATATGGTATACTACAGATGTTCCATGATAAAGAAAAAAGCAGGTTTATGATTAAATAAACTGGTTTATTATGCCTAGAAATCTTAATTGCCCTTGTTAAGACTGTTATATTACATCAGACTTGTTTCCCCTTTTTTATATTGTATTACATGGTCTGAAAACACAATTGTCTAGTCAGGTCATAAAAGTCCAAACTTTTAGATGTGGAAATTCACTCCCTTTCTCTCCATTTAGAATCTCTAAAAAAAGGAGTTTTTACATATTTACATTTTTCCCCAAACCAACTATTCCTAAATTATAGTTCACATGGATCTTGTCCAGAAAGACAGAGATATCATAGAATCACAAGTGAAAAGAACCTTGGAGTTCATCTGGTTGAACACCTCTATTTTAAATGTAAGATGAGTAGAATTATCAGGGTTAATTGATCTGATAAGTTCTATCATGAATTTGGTGAATTTCCTCATAAACCTAATCATATGAACATTTTGTTAAAAACATCTACCTGACATCTTCCATATAGACAGGTCTGCCAGAAGAAGTTGCTGAGAGGACATAGAGTAGGTACAATTTCTGTCTTCCCTGTTTCTTCTTTCTCCCCGTATCCCCCCTCCTTTCTCTAATTCTTCCTACTACTCCCATCTCTCTCTGCCAACCTTATTTCTCTAGCCCTTTCCTTTTCTTTTCCCATCCACTGAGAAATATAAAGTATGTATGTGACCGGATAGCTGAGATTAAGAGAATTCTTATAACCTTATGATTATCTCTTGGGTAATTTCAAATTTGAAAGCTCCCAAATCCAAAAGTCTGGATTGTGCCCTTCCATATGGACAGATGAAAAATATTTCCTTAACACTATGCTTCTTAGAGAAAGATGAGGGTTTTTATGTCATGAGGGGAGCAGAGACTTGGAAATTGCCAATCGTTCTAGTTTTGGTCAGTCTGTACAGATCAAATGTAAATCAAATTTCTTGTGCAGTAGATGTGAAGGACTCTGGGTAGGTTTCCTCATTTGTAAATAAAAGAAGGGACACAACTCCCACATGGGTACTCAAAATGTACTAAATAACTTTCAGATACAGGACAGTATTAATTCTACAAGAATTATGTGACACATAAAGGACTCACAGCGACCCATTGAATAAATAGGGAAGTACATAAAACATATTAGATCCTTATCGTAAGATATGTTTTTGGTTTTTATTTTGTTTTTGTTTTATATTATTCCCCTTCAAACACTTCATATTCCAGTAAAACTTTCCTGCTAGTTTTTGTACTTCTTGGGCATTCCATCTCCCACTTTGATGCCTTTGTAAAATTGGTCTTCTGTGTGAATATATTCTTTCCTTGCTTCCACCTGACAGAATCATTGACTTTCAAGAAAGCATAGAATAGGTATAACTACTTCCAACCTGATGCCTTTCTCCTTCAGGACCACATCTTCCTCCATCTTTAGCCTTCTTATCATTTTAAAATTATTTTCTTTTTCTTCCCATAAGCTTTGCATTTCCTTATCCCCATAAATCCCCTCCCCTACTCCTAGCACTTTGAAAGGCATGAACTGTTTCTATTTTGGCTTTCTTGAATATATGGCACATAGCATAGTAACTGCAACATAGTAGGTACTTAACATTCAACAAAACAAAAGTTGAATTCAGTGTCTGTTGAATTATTCACTGAAGCTTTAAAAGTATGTTCTTCAATATTTACTCCAGAGTGAAATAAAAAAAAAAAACATCTTAATGATTTAACACAATTAACAGCAGCAACTTGCAGCTTAAACTAATATACTAGAAAACAAACTCTAATCTTAATACTCATTCACGAGGGAAGATCTGTTAAAATAATTAGAAGGCTAGATAAACTGACAGACAAGAAATTACTCTAAGGGCAGTTGCAATCAAGCAACAGATGGGTATGATTCCCAAGGTACTTTCCTTCCTAACTAACCCAAACAGAATCAAGACAAATCATTCTATATAATGCTCCTAATTGTCACATATTATCATGACCATGAAAGTTTTCCAAATCTGCAGACAAGTTAAAATTTTCTTTTTGACAGGAAGGAAGGGGAGTGAGAGTTGTCTGGACCTGTGATTTCATCAATATAAGAACTCTCAAGTTGGAGACTCCCTTCATTGATGTAAATCAGAACTTCATTTACAATAATGAACCTTAGAGAATTTGTGGGGGAAAAGTCTCCGGCCCCTGGTCAAATGGCTCTGACATACATTTCAGAGACAAGACTAATGTAGGTATATATGATTCTCAGGTCATGCTTCTTAAGTAGCACATATGTGGCATTACTAAGATACATGCTGTTGGAATATTTAGCTACTATACAGGAAAGGAAAGGGGGGGGAGGAAGGGAATGAAGGAAGAAGGAAGAGAATAAGAAAAAAAAGTCCCACAAGAATCATTTTTTCAGAATCATTTTAAGAAATAAAAAAGGAAGTATAAGCAATTAAAAGGGTGGTGTCTCTTGCTGATCTGATTAAAGTTATTTTTAAAATTTATTTTTATTTCATCAAATGTTTCCCAATTACATGCAAAAGATTAACACTTTTAAAAAAATGAGTTCCAAATTCTCTTTCTCCCTTTCTCCCCACCATCTTCCTTAAAAAGACAAATAATTTGATATTGATTCTTGCCAAGCCTAGAGGCCTGTATTGGGCTACCCGAGTCTTTCTTACCTGTCCAGGTCTTCGGCTGGCCACGCCGGATGCACATATGAGAGAAAGGACGTTCCAGAGTCAAACAGGGGTTGAGCTTTATTACAGGGTTTCGGTTACAAGTGCAGGGGCTCTTCTTTCTTAGGACGAAGAGGGGGAGATTTCCTAAGAAGGCTAAGCTTAAGGGAATGGAAGTAGAAGTACAAGCGGGGGAGAGAGGGGGAGTGGAGAGGGGAAAGAAAAGAAGCGGAGCCCTACTTTTCTCTTTGGCTCCACACGTGCTAAGAGAGAGCTTTCTGGCTTCCTCAATCCTACTTAATCTTCAGCCACACAGTTTGCATCTCAATACCATGCTGTTAGGTAACTAGGTGTGCTCCAATCCGGGACGACCTCGAGGGCAGGGAGACTCCACCCATCAGGTATCTCCGGGGGAGAGGCGGAAATACCCGAGCTAGCCGAGCTAGCTCGGTCTGACCTTCTCGAACCCCCGCTGTTCATGGAGGGCCTCGTAAGACTCTAAGATTTAGAAGTCCCACTTTTACCTGCCCGAGACTGTCCACACGGAATTGAGCTTCCAGTCCCAACATATCCCCTTCTTTGTTATGCGCGGAGCGCACCTGGCTCTAGAGCAAACAGTGGCTGGAGGCTGAGTGGATTAGGAAGGCCTTTAGCATATGAGTACCTTACAACAAGACTTCATTCACACAGAAATCTGCAGCTAGCACAACTGACAAAGGGAGGCATCAAATAAAACAAAGATGAAACTAAATGGCTGAGTTACAACAGAGGAAGTGCAATCAACTAAAATCCCAAAGCATATTTTAAGAGAAGCAGGTGGTGTAGGCGCCTTACACCACCACTCCCTTAATCTTGCAAATGGATCTATACAGGTGGAAAATTGGTCACCTCCTCCCCACCCAAGTGTCCTGGGTTTGTGATATCAAAGTCCTCATTCAGCTGGCGAAAAAAGGATGCCTAGATGGGAAGCTGTCAGCAGCAGTGTCTGCGGTTGTGATGAGGGCTGCTTCCTCTCTGGGCAGCAAGGTTAAAGCTGTCAGCAGCAGGCTCAGGTGGTGTATGATCCTTCTCCGGGGTCTCTGGGCTCTCCGGGGTCTCCGCCTCCTGAGTCTCCGTCGTCTCCGACCTCGGTTCCCACCTACGGATCCTTCTAATGGGAATCCACGCATCACCTTTTCCTGTGGAGACACAAACATACCCTGGACCCCATATTAGTATCTTATACGGACCTTTCCATTTCCCTGAGGCCATATCCTTTACCATGGCCCATGTGTCTTTATATCCAGCCTGGGTATTACTTTCCTTGCGGGGTTGTCTTGGAAAAGTCACAAAATGTCTCATAGCTGGAGTAGTATGTGAGTTTCTTGAGACAGCTGTATCAAGCTCTGATTGTATTAGGCCTCTTAATCTTAGCTCTGATTGTATTAGGCGATCTCTATCTCCCCTTCTTTGTTTAGCGAGGATCGCCTTTAAGGTAAAATTGATAAGAATGCATAGTGGCTCTTTACTTAGGTATAGCTGCTGCCAGGTGCTTACAAATGCTTCATTAACATCTGTAAGGAACCTGACTTTCCCAGATTTTTTCTTTATAACAAACACAGGAGCATTCCAGGGTGCTAATTGCTCCTTAACCAATAGTTGTAGTGCCTGGAGTTTTTCTGGAGTCAAGGCCCAAATCGGGGTGTCTGACTTCCAATTCAAGGGTGGGGACTCCAGTGCAACTGCAATGGCCCTTACTAAAAATTTGATAGCTTCATCCCGAAGGCGGCTCATAATGTCCCTGCCCCAGATGTTAAAACTAAGTCCTGGAATCACCAACGGCCATACGGTCCCTTGGCGATCCTCTGCCTCCCACTTTACTGGGTGCATTGTCTCTAAGGTATTTTGGCACCCTCCTATTCCCCACACTGGTCTCTGGCTTTCTTTGACCTTCCAGTGCCTTAAGGGAAGGGCAATAGCTATGGGAAGCTGATCCTGGCCCCTCCCTGTACTTATTTCTTTCTGCCCAGGGGTAAGGCAGGCTCTAGCTAAGCTCTTCCAGTCATTAGGAGTCAGAATGAACTGACCGCTGAGAGTTTCAAGCATGGCTATAACAAAGGGTGAATTAGGGCCATGCTTGGTACAAGCCTCTTTAAGAGTCGCCACTCTCTTCCACTCTATAGGTATGTGGCTCCTCCGAACCCCACCGGGGACACTGGGGTCCGCTATTTCTAACACAGGAAATGTCCCTACATCTTCTCCATTCTCTATAGCCTTTCTTATTCCTTTTTCCAAACTGGACTGTGGCCCTGAACTGTCTGACCAATGGAGCAGGTTATAAGGAGGCGCGGAGGGAAGGCACGGCGTATTCTCCCCTGCTTCGCCTTTTCCATCCGCTAGATGGAGCTCCGAATCTATTTTTTCTCTACACTCCTTAACTTTCTGCTCGCCAGGGTTCTGCTCGCCAAGGTCCTCCCCTCCCCTCTCTCCGCTTCCACTCTTATTCCAATCCCGCCCTGGCCTCTCCGGCCCTTCCTTACAAAATTCTCGGAGGTCGTTTAACTCTATTGTGACCCCCGCCTCCCTGCCTTCCCTGTGAAGTTTCTCAGCCCAGACCTCCTGTTCCTCTGGCTTTATTACTGGCAATTGATTCCTCATCCCTGCCCTTTTCCCAGGGGTTTGGGAAGCTTCTCTCCCCTTTCTCTCCTTCCGAATCTAGGATTCGGGACTCGCTTCTTTCACAGCCCCTTCCGGGTGTACCCCAAAAGCACCCAGGATTATCTACGCTCCCAATCCCTGTTGGGGCGACAACTGGCAAGCCTAGAGGCCTGTATTGGGCTACCCGAGTCTTTCTTACCTCACCTCCCGAGGTCTTCGGCTGACCACGCCGGATGCACATATGAGAGAAAGGACGTTCCAGAGTCAAACAGGGGTTGAGCTTTATTACAGGGTTTCGGTTACAAGTGCAGGGGCTCTTCTTTCTTAGGACGAAGAGGGGGAGATTTCCTAAGAAGGCTAAGCTTAAGGGAATGGAAGTAGAAGTACAAGCGGGGGAGAGAGGGGGAGGGGAGAGGGGAAAGAAAAGAAGCGGAGCCCTACTTTTCTCTTTGGCTCCACACGTGCTAAGAGAGAGCTTTCTGGCTTCCTCAATCCTACTTAATCTTCAGCCACACAGTTTGCATCTCAATACCATGCTGTTAGGTAACTAGGTGTGCTCCAATCCGGGACGACCTCGAGGGCAGGGAGACTCCACCCATCAGGTATCTCCGGGGGAGAGGCGGAAATACCCGAGCTAGCCGAGCTAGCTCGGTCTGACCTTCTCGAACCCCCGCTGTTCATGGAGGGCCTCGTAAGACTCTAAGATTTAGAAGTCCCACTTTTACCTGCCCGAGACTGTCCACACGGAATTGAGCTTCCAGTCCCAACAGATTCTACATGTGAAAGCACAACTAAAACAAGAAAATTATTTTTTTTAAAGAGCATGCTTCATTATTAATTTGTAGTTGATTAGTTCTCTTTCTAGAAGTGGATAGTATTTTTCATCAAGGGATCTTTTTAATTGTCTTGGGTCATTACCTTAATCAGAGTAGCTTAATCATAATTAATCATCTTTACAACTTCACTTTGCATCAGTTCATAGAAATCTCAGATTTTTCTGATATAATCCTGCTATTCATTTTATATAACATATTCGTATTCCATCACAATTATATCACACAACTTGTCCAGCCATTCCCAGTTTGATAAGCTTCCCTTCAATGTCCAATTCTTTGCCACCACATATATTTTAAATTAAACTAACCAATGATTTATCTATTTTATTGGTTTTTGTTTTTTATTTAGTGAAACAAGCTTCTAGCAGTACTTATTTTTTCAATGCCTTTCTTGCTATTCATTTTATTAATCTCTCCTTTGATTTTCAGGATTTCCATTTTGGTGTCTAACTGGGAATTTTAATTTGTTGTTTTTCTAGGTTATTGTCTGTTTGTTTTTGTTTTGTTTTGTTGGTAATTACTTGCCCAAATCATTGATCTGCTCGCTCTCTCTCTCTCTCTCTCTCTCTCTCTCTCTCTCTCTCTCTCTCTCTCTCTCTCTCTCTTTATTGAGGTACATATTTAAAAAAAATAAAGTTTCCACTAAGTCCTGTTTTGGCTGTATCCCACAAATTTTAGAATGTTGTCTCATTTTTGTCTTTCGCTTTAAGGAAATGATTGGTTGTTCAATAGTGTTTTCTTTGATTCACTCATTCTTTAGGATTAGATTGTTTCCAATTCTTGAATCTATGTTTCCATGACCTTTTATTAGATGTAATTTTATTGTGATATGATATGGCAACTCTTCCAAGAGTAATTGTTTGGATTGTGTCAAATTCAGTTTCATTTGAGACTTTGCTTTTAACTCTTTTGATTATGTTGTCTTCTGAGTTTGTTTCTTTGTCTCCCCTGTCACTACAGTATATTTTTATAGTTGGATCCTTTCTTGTTGGCTCATTTTTATATTCTATTTCTTGATCTTGACCTTTATGATAAAGGTGCATTATGTTCCCAGCATGGAGAGGAGGAAGGGCACTTTTTCAAGTTTTAGACTTTTTCGCATTACTGTTTTCAGAACAATTTCTGTGCTTTTAGAAACTTTTAATGTTTCCAAGATGGTGTGATCTGCTCTCTTAATCTGTACCTTAGTCCTCCCCAAGAAAGGGCTCCTGATCCCTTGGGATACTTCTCTTTAAAGCCCCTGTTCCCTTGGTACTGGAAGTAATACTGTTCTTAAGTATTCTGATCTCTTGAGATCAAAAGAGGTATTGTCCCTCAGGGTTTCTGTACCTTCTTGATCAAAAGTGCTCTTTTCTGCCTTTGAATTATGACTCAGAAGTGAGTATAGGCAATGGATTTGTTGAACAATATCTGTTCCTATGCCCAGTGATATGACTGAAGAGCTGCCAGGTCTCTTCAGTGTCTCATGTTTGAGAAATGCCAAAATTGTTGCTGCTTCTGTCTCCACCACATTGTCCCACCACTGGTGTTTTATCCACATGCACTTTGGGTCAGCTTTCACCTGCTTGTTATAAGCCCTTTTTTTCAACTCTTAAGTTACCTTGGGCTGAATGACTCATTCTAACCTTTTGTTGACTATGTCATTTTAAATTTGATTTTGGACATTATTTTAAAGTTGTTTGGAGGAATATATTGGGAGAAGTTAGCTGAACACTTTCTTTACTTTGCCATCTTGGCTTTATGCACAAAATAATCTATTTCGTTTGATCTCATGTCTTGTGAAGTCTATGTTGCAGTTAATGTTAGAAGTGAGTCTGTTTAACAAACCCCCACTAGTGAGAAACATACTCACCTTAAGTAAAGAATAATACCTGTTGTGAAATCAGGAAAGCTTTTATTAGTCTTTGTATCCATTCCTCCTGAATGGACGGGTAGCCTCCCTCAGTAAGGTTACAGGGAGACTACAACATGTGCAGGAAGATGGGGCTTCTTATACTGTTTTCTGAAGTTTGGATCTCCCACAACACCATCTCCTGGCCATGTGACTCCATGTTCTCCTCTCTGATAGCCCTTCCTCACACCGCTCTTTGGGTCTGCACTTTAATTTCTGACCTCTAACCTGTCCATGCTAGGTCACAACCTAGGAATGTTGGCAACAGAACTTCCTTACTTCCCACATTTAATAGTTATAAATTTATGCAACCACTTTACTTAATGTATGGAAGATGGACTTGATCTAGTTTTTGGAGGTATATTTACCCAGCTTCCAAGAGTGAGTGTGAAAAATAAATCATAGAGGATAGCTCAAATAAATTTGTTTCTATTTTGGACAGTGGGTTTATTCTCAATCACTCTGAGACTATCTTTAATATTCATACTTTTAAATGTTTTCCCTGTTTCAGGGCTACACCTGGAAATGTGAGATGAAAGCTGTCAGGGACATCCTGTGATTTGAAGATATTTACAAGAGCTTGGTAGCAGCATTCTTGTATATAAAAACCCCTTTGAACCATGTAAGTGAGCAATCTGGCAAATCATAACACCTTAGAATCATGTAAGTAAGTGTGATATATGTTATAAAAGAAAAATTGATTAGGAGTAATGGTAGAAAGGATGCTATCTGAGAGATGGGGTTGGGATTTGGAAAGACTGGAAGTGTAGCAAGAATAAGGGATAATAAAGGCTCAGCCAATAAACTTTATTCACATCTCCTCAATGCTAAAAGAACAAAATTCCAACATGTTGGTCAAACATTTTCAGCTCAAGATAAACAGGAACGGAAGGATTTGATCTGCATCAGTAAGGTCATACTCACACAGATGAGATCCTGTACTTATCTATGAAAGTATTTTATCATATGCAGAAGAACACAAGGTCATTGAGGTCAAGGGTCATTTCATTTTTTGTCTCTGTATATCTCTATATATCCAGCGTATAACCTAGTGCCTTTTGTGGAGCTGGAGTTACACCAACACAAAGGGAAGGCACTAGACAAACATACTGTACAGAGTTGGAGTACTCTGTCATAAAGCAAATTAACTGTGTGTGTGTGTGTGTGTGTGTGTGTGTGTGAGTGCGTGTCTATGTGTTCACTTTCTCTATGCTACTGCCTTTGCAGCCATACTAGAAAGGCTAGTTTAGGAAACACCAGCTCAGAAGCCTAGGTTTTCTCTTCTTTTGTATACTGTATAAAGAAAGCAGGAAAGAGGGCAGTGTGAAAGTTGTCAATTATTGTCTTTGCTGACACTTTCAAAAAATGAAGCTATATATTCCTAAAAGTAAAGTCAAAGCTACCAAAACTATTCCTAATACTATTAAGAGACAATCAACCTCCAGTCTTTGGATCTAAATTGAATCTAACCTTGAGACAATGCTAATCCATTGGCTACCATGAAAATAAAAATAACAAAAACACCATAAGAAATTTCATGTTACGAACATATCTGAAAACTGGTCTCACAGCTGACTTGTGCATCCTGTTTGCGATAACATAGAAACAGTAAAATACAGCAGGGGGGGAAATGGAACTGGAATCTACTGCTCAAACTGTGATTGGATGTACTTTTCAGAATCATTCTTAAGCCAGGTTGCAAAATAACAAAAGAGCCCATTAAGCTGAAGCAAGTGAAGGGAGCTGCAAATTGCATTGCTTTGGTATGTAGTGTTCTTATCCAATTCAACATGTTAATCCTTTGTCATATAATCCTGCCTGGGAGGATTTCACCGCAGGGTGTGAAATTTGTAGAAAAAGAAAAGCAGCTGGTCATGTGGGTCAGAATGTTTGTTGACTCTCAAACTGCTATTCTAGGTGACTGGCACCAATATCCTATACATTTGTGGTCAAATGCCCAGAATCCATCATCCTTTTATTTGACTTTCAGGCACAGGTGAGAGAAACATTTTCTTCCTCACCTAAAGCTAGAAAAATTTACATTTTCCCTTAGATATTCAGGCACATTGTCTGGCAAAAAGTCATTTCTCGAGAGTTAGTCATGAATGTAGAGGTTTTATCTAAGAGGCTTAAAAATGCAGTGATAGTTAAGGTAACATGTATTCAAATAAATAAAATTTAAAAATGCATTTGTAAGGACAAAAAGGACATATAAAGTTAAAAATACTTGTATATAAAGCAATTTTGAGTATCTATAACATCTAATAAAATAAATTTAAAATGAAACATTTTTGTAATGTCCTACTAATTTGTCCTTATGCTATGCAATGTTATGTGCTCTCTTTCATTTACTAATGCTAGAGGTAGTACGGCAAGGTGGATGAAGGCACAGCTTTGGAATAGGGAAGATCTGGGTTCTGACACATAGTAATGGAACTCATTGACGCTCATCTGGAAGTCATTGACCCTCTCAGTGTTTATTCCTCAGTTTACTCTCTACAAGCTGAAAAAAAAATTGATGATCTGCATTTTCTGCACTGTTGGTTCCCTACACTGAAAAAAATCACAGATTTAAATATATCATCATACACACACATACACACAAATACATACACACCTATACATATGAGCATATATATATATATATGCTCATATGTATAGGTATGTACACACATTCACACATAGACACCTATACATATACAAATATATATACATATATACATATGCATATACACAGAAAAATTACACATACACACATGTATGTATGTATATATGCATGCATCATGCATGCATATATGTATGTATGTTTATGTGTGTGTATTTTTTCCCTTGACCTCAATGGCCTTTATTCAAATACAGGATCATAGTGTTTAGAGGGACAATGGATGGGAAGTCATGTGGCATCCAGCATACTCTGACCATTTCATGATTATTTCAAAGATAAGGAAACTGAAGGCTCCGAGTCACAGAGGTAATGTCATTAACTGAAACTTAAACAGTCCTTTGTGGTTTATGTTATTTTAACTCAAAATCCTGAGAAGCATTAGAGATGTTATTGCTTGCATTTTGTAAATGAGGACTGGAGTTCAAGGAAGGCATCATTTAGAATTCTAGGATCTGAGCTAGAAGAGACCATTGAAGAGATCTGGCTACCTTTGCATGAGGATACTGAGAACCAGAGAGATTAAATGTCTTTCCCAAAGTTGTACAAGTGGTAAATATCAGAGCTAAGATCTTACACTTGGATGCTTAGACTCCAAATGTAATTATCCTTTCATTTGTGACACTCAGCTATTCTTAAAAACTAGTTTCAAACCCAAGTCTCTCCTGATTCCAAATTTAATAAGCAACTCTCAAAGCAGGACCGCATATGCAGGCATTTTGGGGACAATATAGACATTCTTGGGTGTTATGGGAACAGTCTCCAAGTTATTAGAATCATTGAGTCTTGTGGTCATCATAGGTCATAAGGGTCATTGAGCCTTGTGATCATTCAGCAGAGTATATAACCAAAGTTAGTGTGGTGGGAACAGGAGTGCAGTATCTGGTTCGGTTCACTTAGCAATGACAAGCAAAGGGATTGTTCAGAGTGTCAGGAGATCTGATTGATCACTTTCTGCTGTAGGATGTTGGCTATAGCCACAACTCTCAGGCCAAGATCTCCTGAGAAACAGGGAAATCATAAGTTGTAATCATGAGGTTGTGCTGTAGCTGAGATCATCCAGAGGGTGAGTGCAAAGGATTGCTGTTATGACAACCTCAGGGCACAACTTACTTGCTGGACCTTAGCTCTAAAAAACAAGGTGTCTCCTAAAATCTTGACATTTTCTCCTTTTAGCTAAATTGAGTGGAGTTAGTGGATAAATAAATTTGGAAGCCAATCATATACAGCACTATATAGTTCTTAGGGAAATAGTCTAATCCTGTTGCTTTCTCAAAATTTATTATTCCATTTCATTAGAAAACCTTCACATTACATATTTGTCTTATTTTAGGAGGATACCATCATTATGGTATAATTTGACCACAAATATAGGTTAAATTGTGAGAGGTTCATACTTGCATTTTATTATAGTTACTCAAAATATTCTAGTATCAATGTCTTATATAGTAAATTTAATATTATATTTACAATATTTCTTGATTATAAAAATTTACTGTGAAAGGAAAAAGAGGGACATAGTTATAACAATGTCATAAATCAAAACAAAGGGGAAAAACTTTCTTACTTCTATTTGATTTGAAACATGAGTCATATGTGACAGGCAATCATGTAGTCACAGGGTGTTAAAAACAAGGCTAAGAATTAACCAGTTGGGAATTTTCCTTTTCAGAAAGGAAGTAGCACAGCATGGAAATAGAGTCAGGAGGATCCAACCCAGGCCGAGTCCGTGGTCCTCCCCAAAACTTTTTCCAGGCACAGACATCTACCTTTAGCAGTTCCCAGATTGTAGCACATGCCATTTTCTAATATTGACTTCCTGACAATTCAGGCAACTATCCCTGTAATCCAAGCTCCAAACAAAATTCTGGTCCCAGCAATTTTTACCTTAAATAGAAAAATTTCACTAATCACAACTTAAAGCTTGAATCTTTTCTGATGTTTCCCTAACAGTTAACATTTCATTTATCCTTTAGCAATAAATTAAATCTACACATATTCAGGGGTTTCAGATATAAAGCAAATACCTGATAGTGGACTCATCATTAATATGTTGAAGCTCCACCTTTAAACTGTCCCATATACTTTTATAATAGCCAAGAATTTCAAATCAAAATTCAGTATTATAGTAAACTTATTATTATTATCTGTTGTATAGCAAAATAAACCTCATTAAATATTTAACAGTTTTCAAATATATTTTTTTATGTATCACATTCTTTTAAAGGCCCAATTTATGTGTAACAACATCCAGATAAAAAGGTTGTTTTGTCTAACAATATTTCTGTTACAGTAGTCTCTCAAATTTCATAATATAAGAGAATTAGAAATATAATAATAATGCAAAAAATCACATATTTAAAACATGACACAAAATTTCAGATGAGATCAATTGCATTTCCAAATTAGCAAATGTAAAAATAATTGATCTTACTACCTTTAGAATTTTCAGGTTTGAAACAATTACATTTGATTAAAGAAATAATAATAATAATGTACTGCTTAACATATGCCAGTCACTATGTTAGGCACCTTACAATCATTATATTATTTTTGATCTTTACAGCAACACTGGGAGGTCAGCACAATTGTTATTTTTCTCTTCACAGATCAAGGAACTGGGGCACATGGAGACAACAAAACTTGCCTAAGATTATATTGCTAACGAATTTCTGCAACTGAGACAGAGAAAGATAGGTTCATCAAAGGCAAAGGTTGACTGGCACCCACCTCCTATTGCTGCCCCAGGGTCACCAAGACCTTCCCAGACAAAAGTTGGGCCTAGGTATCAGTCACCACCACAACATACACAGGGGTACTTACTACCACAGGTTCTTTGATCTGCTTCCCTAAAAGGAAAGGCAACTTCTGAGAGGTTAACAGTCACTTTAATCAAGCACAGGTATCAGAGAAGATCAAACTAAAAATTTCAGAAAAATCAAAAATCCACAGATAGCACTTCCAAACTGCCTGACCATTAACATGCATACATCTTTACCAGAGAGGGAAGCACCTACATTTGGGTTTAAAAGCCAGGGTGCTGCTTAATGGCTTCCCAAACTCTCATCTGGCACTCTAATGTTCTTCAAAAAACTCATCCCCAAAGTAAAACCTCACCCTCAGAGTATTTATATACTTTTCAGAGCCACAGAGCATGAACTTCTGACTCAGTGTCTCAACAGAAAAAAACAAAAGATACTTGGGACTCTCCTACAAAACAACTCCTTTAATCAAGCTTCCCTCAATGGGCAGGCCCATCAATGGGTGGGGAAGATCTTCTTTAATCAAATTCAAATGGAGACATCATATTTCTTGATTATACTAAAACAAAAACACCAAGAGATCCTACTTGGCCTCACAGCCCACCAAGACTGGGCTTGTATTGGAGACATTGGCTGATGGTAGAATGGGAATTACAGGAGCTAGGATGGCTGCTGCTAGGATCTTCCCATTGGTGGTAGTTCCTGGTGACGGGGTGAAGTTAGCTGTGAGGCCTGACCCCCTGACAACTGCAGCTTTGAGACCAGGATGTATGACACCTGAGTGATAACTTTAGGCTTGCCTAGAGGGGTGGATTGCAGGATGTTCAAGGGCACAGGGCTGCAGGAGACATTGCCAGTGGAGGGCCCTGCTGCAACTGCTGCCCCCAGTTAGGACAGAATGTAATTCAAGTTTCCCTATATTTTCCAACATTTATTTTTTAAAATCTGTATTTGGCCATCTAATCTGGGATAAGAGAGGTTAATAGAGGGAGACGGTCTCTGACCTGGGGGAATCACATGGGATCTGTAGTTTAAACAGAGGTTCAAGGTGGAATTAAAAAGAGGTTGTTACAAGGTGAAAACTGTATACCTGTTTCTTTTCTTTCATCACTATAGGATTACTTCCAAACTAGCTGCCTTCCTTCATTGCCTTAGAACGATGAAGTTATTGACCTTGCCATTTACTTCCGAAACATTAAATTTGATCCTTATTTTTTTCTTAAAACATAATCTTCAGAGTGGCACCCCAAAACTTATTATTTTAGAAGGGAGTGAGTTCCTGGAATTATCCAAAGTCTCAGGAGCTCTCTTCTACAATCTTAAAATGATTAATCTCCAAACTCCTTAATCTACTAAGATGTTTTTCTTTAGCATTTCCACAAGTTTGATTATATAACTTCATTTCCGTAAACCCAAGATAGACAAAACTGAAATGGCAGGGGAAAAGTGTCTTACAGATTTGCTTGGTTTTTTTTTTTTTCCCCTCTTTTCTTATAACCTAATCTCCCTTGGAAAGCCCAAGTGGGAGTTGGATATTTCACAGCATAATTGTCACAGATTTGGTGCTTTTTTTTTCACAAAAAAATGGTGTGTGAACATTATGTAAAGCTTTAAAAACATTGTTCTGTTGTCACTGAAAAATAATCTATTACTGAACTGTATTGCTGGCAAACAAACTATACAGTTTAGCTAGCACAGGAAGATGCAAGTCTTATCATATAAGATGATTTATTCATGGCAGCTTCACTTGCCCTTTATGGCTATGGCTCTTCATTAGGTTGAATGATAATACCTTTACTACTGCAGAGCTCTAAACAATCCATTCAAGTTGGCTTTTGGAAACATACTGACAATGTACATGTGCTAAGAATTCTAGGCTCATGGCTTTCAGTATGTGAGAGATAACTTCACATCCACATGTCTGTGGTGAATACATTGCTGCTTTGTTTACCTTTTAAGCAGCATGAAGAACAGAGTTATACCATGTGACAATTATGTGATGAAAGATTATAATTCAATTTTTGGACTGAAAAAATAGGGTGTGATGATGTGGTGATTATGCAGTGAAATATCGTAGTCCAACTTACTGAGGCAATTGCTTCAACTATGAAAGTTTATTAATCTTTTCCAGTGTTCTGAATTCTCTGGCTTCAGCCCTTAAAGCTTTTCAGACTGGTTACACTTTAGATCTTTCAAAGCAACAGAATCTAGCTTATAACACGAACAGAACACAGACATTTTACATTTTATAAAGATAGACAAAATGACAAGAGAAATACGAACAGCAGGTTATCTCACAGAACAAACATGACACAGTCAGTTTTAACAAAGCACACAATCACAATTAGCTAGTTTATCTGAGGAAGAAAAGTTACTGAGGCACATGCTATTGCAAATTTAATAGGGTCATGGGATAAAGGAGCAAAAGCATGCAGAAAAACCAGTTAAGAGGTGTTCAGTTAAAAAAAAAGGATATCTTTACCAGAGTGATCCATGATGAGCTGGGTCAAGAAGAGGGTCCCAGAATTTTCCTCAGAAACAAAGGTGAGCTCATCCAAGGCCTGAGAACAAAAGCAGAGCATGAACAAGGCCAGAGAGCTCACCAGATGAGGAGTTATTGGACTTCAGAGGAATAAATCTCTTCCAGTGCCTACTCTGTTCCTACTGGTACCAGAAAGCTCAATGACCCAGTTCTTTGTCCAATCTCACTTTTGACAGCAATTTAAATGTCAACCAAAGCAAAACCTGTCTCTAACTTGTGGGTGGCCAGAGTTCAACAACAGAACAGAGACAGAGACAGAAGGGACAGAGACAGAAGAATCAGGAATCAAATAGAAGCTTAATTTCAAAGTGAGGAAAATGTTGCAAGTGGAAATCTTCCTGAGAAGGAGGGCTTGTGGCTTGTGGCAAGGATTGAGATTTTTAACATGAAAACCACAGAAAGGGGGAGACCCAACACAATCATTCTTCGGTCTTGAGTTAACAGTTTTCAAAGCTGTCCCATGTGTATAAGCATTTATTCAGACAATACAGGTTTTCTCAGGTCCCATGGGAACAGTCTCCAGATAATTAGAATCATTGAGCCTTGTGGTTGTCACAAGTCATAAGGGTCATTCAGTCCAATACACAACCAAAGTTAGTGTGATGAGAACAGGTGTGTAGTAAATGGCTTAGTTCACTTATCACTTATAGGCACCAGGATTGTTCAGAACGTCAGGAGATGTGATTGATCACTTTCTGTTGCAGCATATTGACCATAGCCCCAGGTCTCAGGCCAGGATCCTCTGGGAAAGAGATAAATCATAAGTCCCAGTTGTGGGTTTTTGTTGTAGCTGAGATCAACCAGAGAGTGAGTGCAAAAAATTGGTGTTATGCCAAGCTCAGGGCTTACCCTGCTTGCTGGGCCTTAGCTCTGGGAAATGGGGTGTCTCCTAATATCTTGACACTCTATAGGTGATATTTCCTTCCAAAACAGAGAACTTGGACAATCTGTATTTAAGTTATGATAACAGTTACATTTCTATTGAACTTTAAATTTTGAATAGCTTTACTTTCCAATATCCCTGGGGATTGGTATTGTGGTTATGGTAATGCACATTTACAAATGAAGAAACTGAGTCTCAGAGGGGTTAAACATTTTGTCTGTGGTTACAGAGATGGGATTTGAATTTGTTTTCCTGATCCCAAATATATCACTCTCTCTATTACATCACATGACTCTGATAATAGATTCTCATATTAGGTAGTCTTTGAGATTTCTGTGGCCAGCAAGTTCATTTCTTTGTAGGTAAAGTTGTAAGCCCCTATAACCTTATCTGGTATGGTTTTTACACCAAAAAATATATAAATAGGCAATGCCTGACACATCTCTTACTTGGTAGATTTGTCCAAGTTTGTGTTCAAGTGGCAAAATCTTCATGACAGCAGGATCACCTCCATACCTTAATGAGCTATCAAAGGAAGACATTTAGAGGTATGAACACAAACATACATCCATAGGGAGAAAATATATATGGAAATGTAAAAAAAAAAAAACCATACTGCTGTATAATAACACAACCTTGAATTTCCTCTTATGCTAATAAATAAGAGGAAAAAACTGAAGGAATTAGGAATATTTAGTGTAGTGAAGAGAAAATTTAAGTGGAAACATAATAATGGCCTTCAACTATTTGAAAGGTTGTTGTGGAGAAATAAAATTAGACATACTCTGTCTAACCCCCAGAAAATAGAATGAGGAGCAATCAGTTAAAGTTGAAAATTTAGGCTATATGTCAGCAGAAACAAAACAAAACCAAGGGAAAAAAACAAACAACCAAAAAAAAACCAACCAAACAAAAAAAGCTTCTTCCTATCCCAGACTAGATTACATTGCAGGAAGTTATAGAAAAACTGAATGGATGTTTTCAATCAAAGACTAGAAAATGACTTGCTTCATATATTGTATTTGAGATTCTTCTTCAGGTTTGGAAAGCTAAATGGAAGCTTAGGATCCTTCTTATTCTGAAATTAAGTGATTCTGTGAAATATTGTATTGAGATTAAGGAAGCTCTTTGAAAAGTTACCTAGAAAAGATTGAGTGCTATTTTTCTCCATATTTACACTCCCCTATTTCATGAACTAGTACACAGAAAAAACTACAGAGGTCTAACGTGCTAAAAATTAATTTAAAATCTAACATTCAAAATGTGAGGTCTTTGCCAAATGTTTATTACAGAATTATAAATTTGCATCTATCACAAATCTCACAAACCAGCTTGTCCAACTCCCTCATTTTACAGATAAAGATATTGAGACATAACTAACTTGAACAACGTCACGCAAGTAGTAAGTGGCAGAGCCTTAGTATGAATCCAAATCTCTACCAATGGTGTCATGACAAATAAAATGAAATGCGATAAAAGAAAAGAGGGTCCTACCAAATGGATACTAGTTAACATTCTTTCCTAGGAGAAATCAGTAAAAGAGGTAAAGGAGGTGGTTTTCATATGTGCTACACAAAACAAAACAAATTAAAAAATAACAAGAAGCATTTAATGGGATATTTAATGGGACATTTTGTCTTCTTGAATTCATGAAAAGAATAAGGAATGGAACTATTGAGAAGAAAACTGCACCTTTCATGTCAACATCTGATGCAGTAGGTAAAAAGAAGAGAAATTTTATGAGGAACTTAAGATTCCAATTTTAGCTAAAAATTATTTTCATGACTTCAATATAAAGGAAGACAAATGAGAGTGACTAAAAAATTGGAAAACAATGTTTATGATCAAGAAATGAAAGAAGCAAAAGGTTTACTGTAGGCTGCAAGTCAACATGTATATATAAGAGATATATTTTTTTAATGATAGAACATACTTTAATATTCTGAGGTAAAAAGAACCGTAAAAGTTTCATTTAATTCAACCTTTTCATTTTATATATCATACAATTGAGACTCAGTAACTTAAGACTATTCAGATAGCAAGTAGATGAATGGAGATTTGAACCCATGTCCTCTGAATATAATTGTGGTATTCTTTCTGTAACCCTGCCTTTGATAATGAGACCCTCCTGAATATTAGGGAAGAAAAACAGGAGAAATGTATGTAACTTAATCATAAATTTAAAGGAATAACATGTTGTAAATAATAGAGTTGAAGTTTTATGTGCAATCACCTTTTTATTATACTATGCTACAGAAATGCTTGTTTTAGTTCATGAATTAAAAATAAATAACTATGGGAAAAAAGAAAAGCAGACACTAGGTAATTAATGAAATTTAAAAAAAAAATTATTGAGGTTGGTTAATTAATAAAACGAAACTAAGTGTGGTTAAAAGTATCAGAAATGGGAATGGAGCCAAGATGGTGGAGTAGAAAGTGGCAAATATACTAGCTCTTCCCCCACAGCTCATAAAACACCTGTAAAGAAAGACTCTCAACAAATTCTAGAGCAGCAGAAGCCACAGAACAACAGAGTGGAGGAGATTTCCAGCACAGGGTGACCAGAAAGGCCAACGGAAATGTCTGTCACACCTAATGCAGAGCAGAGCCTAGCCCAGCCTTGGCCACATGACTTGGCTCTGGGAGGAGGATGAGAGCAGGCCTCAAGGGCGGAATACCCAGTCTCAGTAGGAGAGATTCCCAGATCCCTCAGGCCACCAGTGCCAAAGGTCAGGGACAGGGTTTTTTCAGCTGGCTGAGAAGGGAGAAGGGCCTTCCCATAGCTCCAGCCTCAGGAGGAAGCCCCAGAGGCCTCATTGGGTGGGCAGCAGCAGCTTCCACAGCAGCTCCTACAGCAGACCGCATCCATTGTTGGATGGTAAAACACCTGGGGGCACTCTGTAGAGGCCCTGCCCCCACCTAATACTCCTGGGGGATCTAAGCAGCTGATCTTTTTCTCACACTGAATGGTGGCCCTGCCCATACAGCTTACCTGAATCCTAGCCCCCAGTGCTGGTTTGACAGAACTGAAGGCGAGGCGGTTGTGAAAAGGAAACTCTATTACTCAGATTCCAGGCACAAAAATTTCTTCTTGCTCCCAGACCATTGTACAGGCTTGATTGTACCACCTTGGGGGAACTGAGATCTTACAGACCCTTAGAGTATACCCTACTCTTGATGAAGGATCCAAAAGTCAAGTAACTGGTTGGGAAAATGCTCAAAAAGGGGGGAAACAATAAGACTATAGAAGGTTACTTTCTTGGTGAACAGATATCTTCTCCCATCTTTTCAGATGAGGAAGAACAATGCTTATCATCAAGGAAAGACATAAAAGTCAAGGTATCTCAAAAATCCAAAGTAAATATTCAGTGGTCTCAGGCCATGCAGGAGTTCAAAAGGAGTTCAGAAAGGATATTGAAAATCAAGTAAGAGAGATGGAGGAAAAATTGGGAAGCGAAATGAGAGAGATACAAGAAAATCATTAAAAGGAGATCAACAACTTGCTAAAGGAGACCCAAAAAATGCTGAAGAAAATAACACCTTTAAAAATAGGCTAATTCAATTGGCAAAAAGAGGTTCAAAAAGCCAAGGAGGAAAAGAATGCTCTAAAAAGCAGAATTAGCCAAATGGAAAAAGAGGTTCAAAAGCTCACTGAAGGAAATAGTTCTTTAAAAATTAGAATGGAACAGATGGAGGCTAATGACTTTATGAGAAACCAAGAAATCACAAAACAAAACCAAAAGAATGAAAAAATGGAAGATAATGTGAAATATCTCATTGGAAGAACAACTGACCTGGAAAATAGATCCAGGAGAGACAATTTAAAAATTATGGGACTACCTGAAAGCCATGATCAAAAAAAGAGCCTGGACACCATCTTTCATGAAATTATCAAGGAAAACTGCCCTGACATTCTAGAACCAGAGGACAAAATAAATATTGACAGAATCCAACAATCACCTCCTGAAAGAGAGCCAAAAAGAGAAACTCCTAGGAACACTGTAGCCAAATTCCAGAGTTCCCAGGTCAAGGAGAAAATATTGTAAGAAGCTAGAAAGAAACAATTTGAGTATTGTAGAAATACAGTCAGGATAAGACAAGATCTAGCAGCTTCTACATTAAAAGACTGAACATCTTGGAATATGATATTCTAGAAGATTTAGGACTAAAGCCAAGAATCACCTACCCAGCAAAACTCAATATAATACTTCAGGGGAAAAGTGATCTTTCAATGAAATAGAGGACTTTCAAGCATTCTTGATGAAAAGACCAGAGCTGAAAAGAAAATTTGATTTGCAAACACAAGAATCAACAGAAACATGAAAAGGTAAACAGGAAAGAGAAACCCTAAGGGACTTGCTAAAGTTAAACTGTTTACATTCCTATGTGGAAAGACAATATTTGTAACTCTTGAAACTTTTTTCAGTATCTGGGTAGTTGGTGGGATTACACAAACACACACACACACACACACACAGCACAGGGTGAGTTGTATAGGATGGGATCATATCTAAAAATGAAATTAAGGGGTGAGAGAGGAATATATTGGGAGGAGAAAGGGAGAAATGGAATGGAGCAAATTATCTCTCATAAAAGAGACAAGTAAACGACTTTTCAGTGGAGGGAAAAAGAGGGGAGGTGAGAGGAAAAATATGAAGCTTGCTCTCATCACCTTTGGCTTAAGGAAGGAATAACATGCACACTCATTTGGTATGAAAATCTATCTTACAATACAGCAAAATTGGGGAGAAGGGGATAAGCAGGGTAGGGGGATGATGGAAGGAAGGGCAATGGGAGGAGGGAGCAATTAGAAGTCAACATTCTTGGGGAGGGACAAGGCCAAAAGGAATAATGGAAGAAATGGGGGGCAGAATAGGATGCAGGGAAATATAGTTAGTCTTACACATCACGACTATTATGGAAGTCATTCGCAAAACTACACAGAAATGGCCTGTATTGAATTGCTTTCCTTTCTAATGGGGATGGGTGGGGAGTGAGGCAGGAAGAGAAGTTGGAACTCAAAGTTTTAGGAACAGTTGTTCCTAAAACTGTTGAGTATTTATCTTGCATACAACTAGGAAATAAGAAATACAGGCAATGGGGTAAAGAAATTTATCTTACCTTAAAGGACAAAAGAGAAGATGGGGTTAAGGGAAGGGAACTCAAAATTTTGTGGAAATGAATGTTGAAAACAAATAAATAAATTTTAAAAAGTATCAGAAATTATTGCATATGGTTCATGCCACACACCATCACACCAGTCCAAATGATTGTATTTCGAATTTTTCAGCCATATAATGACATGTATAGCACAATATTGTTTTAAGCGATTATGTAGGTTACACAATTTTGTTTTATTTCAATTATATTGCTATTTTTTTCTATGGCACCTGTGTTTCTCAACATTTCTCAACCATACAAATTTTCCATTTTTTGGAAAGAGAAACAGAGAGAGAGAGAGAGAGAGAGAGAGAGAGAGAGAGAGAGAGAGAGAGAGCAATATCATTCAATTAAAAATTGACTAAGGATTTTATTATGTGCAAAACAATATACTACAAAGCATCCTTTCCCCTCAAGATGCTTGTTTATTTTTGGTAGATTATTGGTGGACATACATTGCCCAGCAATATAAGGTATTCTTGAAATGTTTTAGTTCTCTTCAAATCTAGGCAAGGATTCTTTCTGAAGAATCCTATGAGTTAATGTTTCTCTATCCAGAGAGTACCCTTAGAAAGCTAAGAAGAATTCTTCTTTAAGGATCCCTCTGCTTTCTCTTCTTACTTGCAAGATCATATACCCATAGATCTAGGACTTGAAAAACAAAATCAGACAAGTAAAAAATCAACTCCAAAATCATCTAGCTTAACCCCTTCATTTCACGGATGAAGGAATTGAGCCTAATGGATTTTAGGTGACTTGTCCAAGATCACACATTGTCAGAGGCTAGATTCAACTGCAAGTCCCCTTATTTCAGAGCCAATGTTCTTTCCCAGCATTTTTTGCATTTTCCTTTTCACTTATTCCTTCCTTTCAAATATATGTAAATATGCATATTTATCTATATTTCATGTCTCTAAAATAATACTTACTATCCTGCCTAATATCCTATATATCTGTCCTTTCTCAGCTAAAGTCTGTGAATGTGCATTCTTATTGAAGAATCTATCATAGTTTTTAATAAATTGTCCCCTACAAATGTAAACTGAATGATACTTCTGATAATCACTTACAAACTGGAATCACTATTGTCTCCTCCAGTCTGTTGCTTCAGTCACTAGGGGTAGTTGCTACCTGATAAGGACTCTTTCTCTCTGACTCTCACTGCTTCTTTTCCCTCCACCTGCGTCTGTGTATTTGTTTTCTCCTTCCCTGGTTGTTTTGACTGCTCCCTGCCTAGCATGCTTTTTCATGGCTTCAGCATGTAATTTGCCTACTTTATGCCTCCAATTATTTTCTGTTACCTAGGTGATAAAAATTCATATTACTCACTCTGGCATTCAAAGTCATTTATTAACTAATCCCTCCAACCTCACCTTAGTTGATCAGTCAGATTTCATTTCTTGCAATTTTCCCTTCACCATATCCATGCCTCTGTGCCTTTATTAAAAGGGATTCTGCTTCTTGCTATGTCTTTCCCATCAAATGGTGACAATCTTAATTCTACATCTTTAAAAAAAAATTCTCCTCAATTTCTACCTGTCTAGTGTTTTTCTACCTGCCCAGAAATTTTTCTACTAATTCTAGTCTACTTTTCATTTATCTGACTTTTTCTTTTCTCATAGTAACTATAGCCTGGGCAATATTTTGTTAAAATCATGGAACTTCTTTGATGGAAGAGATTTTAGAGTTTGTATAATCTTTATTAGTCTCCTCTACAAGTTCCTTGTCATGTCTCCTCTATAGCATCTTTGACAAGTAGTCATCTAGATTTCATCTGAAGATGTATATTATTGGAAGCTCACTACTTCTGTGGGCAGGACATTCTATGAAAAATAAGGAATTATTTCTTACAACAAGTCAAAAAATCTGCCATCCTGAAATTTGTAATGTGATCTTCACTTTCTTCTGAGGCTGAACAAAACACTTGACAGCCCTTGAAATATTTAAAGCTATGTATATTTGAATGAAGATGTTATTTTTTTCCTCTTGTTCAGGCTAAAGAGCCCTATGTCATCCAAAGGATTCTCATATGTCATCATGTCTAAGTTGCCCTTCTCTGTGTTCAAACTAATTTATTGATAATATTCACCAAATTGGGAAGTGCCCAATTTAATGTGAGTGAGATTTCTTATGATATTAGGCAACTAGAAAACTCTGTCAAGAGAATAAAGAGTTTCTTATAGATGAAGAAACTGAGTCATAGAGTTGTAGATCTGGGAGTGTATCTGAAAGCTCATATAACCCAAACTACTTACTGACCAAAGGAGCCCCTCCAGAGGACTGATAGATAATATGGCACGGCAGATTGACTGAATTACTTGGTTCTCATTTCTTTCTACCAAAGAGCCCCTGTCAGCAAAAACAGACATATAACTTCTCAAAGCCTTCAAGTGGACTCTGACCTATATAATTTTTGCACTAATAACTATAATTCAAATTTTCCCAGTGCTTTGAAGCTTCTAATGAATCCTCAGTATTCATAGTTCAAGTATCACTATTTCCATTTTACAGATGGGAAAACTGAATTTTAGGGGTAATTAAGCTGTATCCAGTCACATATTTAAGCTGTATCACAATTAAATTTAACCTCAGGACTTCTCACCCCTTAACAGTACTCTTTCAGATGTAATATGGCCATAGCATTTCACACAGCAAGGACAGTATCTTAAAGAAAGAAATGGAAAAGCTGAAATATGTTGTTCCAGGAAGTAGGCAGTTAAAATTATTTTTATTAATAATTGGGAATCCAAATCCATGAAAAAGAAAATCTCACTTATGTCAGCTTCAGTAAGTCTGAGAACTAGATAGCCTAGACCTTCAGTCTGCAGCCTTGGAAGTTTTAATTCATGCCAAAGGATCAATTCATTATTCTCAATTGGTTAGTCATTATTTTGATGTGGATGGCTATTGTATGACCAAATAGAAAAATAGTGTGCCATATTTATATTTCCCTCTCCCGTGTGCATCTTGACTCTTCCCTCAATACTGAAGAGTTACAGAATGTTTTTCTTTAGGTAATTTTTCCTGGGATTAGCTGTCATTGTTGAGAGTCACAACCGAGAGTACCTGAAGGCTTAGTGGTTGGAATGTCAAGGTAGGTTTCCAGAGCTTAATGTAACCAATTCTAATACATGTGTGTGTGTGTGTGTATGTGTGTGTGTGTGTGTATTATAGATGAAGAAACTGAGTCACAGAGTTATGGATCTGGGAGTATATCCCGAAGGTCATTTAACCAAACCACTTATTGACCACAACATCCCTGATAGATAATGTGACATCTACAGTATCATTATTTATTGTTTGTGTTCTTTTGTAGAGAAATCAGTTTTCATAAGCAATGATATTTTGCTTCTGCATGGACAGTCTTTTCTGCCAATTTCCTTGGTATTCCTCACAATAACACACATTGTTGTTTTTTTGTTTGTTTTTTCTGTCCTTTCCTATGACTTTTGGAGTCTGAGATTGATGCAACGAGTTAGATAAGATTTGGAATGTTTCCTAGAAAAGTTAAAAAAAATTTCCCCTGAAGGAATGAAAATAAACCTGAAAACAGTAGATGCATAAGAGGTTTAGGCATATGTGATATTGATAAGACTTGGTATTATGAAGAGAGGATTGGTCTGTGTTTTAGAGACCAGACCTCTAGTCCTATTCTGTCATTTGCTTTGTCATCATGCAGTTTGTTACTTGGGGCCTTGACACACTCTAAATATTACTTCACTTTTCCATTTTTCATGAAACTGAATATTAGAACGTGAACTTCTCAAGAGTAAAGACTTTCTTATTTTTCTGTTAGTAACCCTTGCTCTTATCACAGTGTTGACCACATAGTAAATATTTAATAAAAGTTGTTCAGGTCCATTTGCTAGATATTTGATCTTCATGAAGGCATTCTCTATCACTGCAGCTTTTACATCTCTCTAATGTGGTGAAGTGTAGGGTTGTATGGGGGATTTATACAATAGCTACAGAGTGCTGTGCTAGATGCCAGGGGAAATACAAAGTTTATTTAGCAACTCACTCTTGCCCTAACAAAATTTCCAGTCTAGTAGGAAGATATCTAAATATTCAATTTATTGATTCTTTCATTGATGTAAGTTTTTCATTTAAGATGAAAGAGTCAATCTATGACTTTTATCCATGAACTCCACATCAAACACACACTAGACCTTTCTTCAGATTTCTCAACATAGTTTAAATTCCAGAACACATATGCTGTTAACAAGTTTATTTTTTTTTCCTCTCACATGATAAGCCCGATTTATCTTCTACTTAATTCTTCTCTGCTAATATGCTGCAACCACTTCTCATTCATTAATGTCTTTCCACTGCCCTTTGGATGATCTGTGGTTTTGATTACTCAGAATATGGAAAATTTCATGATCCATAGCTATATAGCACATCTGGAGGAGCTTTCATGTATACATGAATACATATGTGTGTATGTATATATGTATGTACATGTGCATGTGAGTGTGTGTGTTTGCATTTGCGTTAGGAAGAAGATTGAAATCATTAAAATCAACATGCGATTTCCTAAATTTAATCCAGTCCAGCTCTATCCATCCACTGGTTCTTTGTTGTGAAGGAAGAAAAGACTCATGATTTTTATACCTGGGGATGAAACTGATTCAGATAGGCAATTATTCTAAACTTTAAAATCTTAGAGCATAGTATGACCTAAAGTATTGAGATCTTAAGTGATTTGAGTTATGTCAAACAATTAACATGTGCCAGAAGTGAGGCTCAAAACAAGGTTTTACTTGTTCTGGATCCAATCTTCTATCCCTACACCATGCTGTTGCATGTGACGCATTAGAGCAAATCATTTTAAATAATTAGAATTATCATTTCAGAATTATTGCAATATAGCTGGACTTGGTGTGATCAGCAAGATGTTATCCACAAATAGGAGGACCCAAAGAGTTTCATCATCTCTATGAATTAACAAATCCATTTTAACTATATGCTTTGCCTCACTGATGTGAATTATATAAATCTTTCAAAAATGCATTTATCTGCTGTTTAATATTTATAATCAGTTAATCAATAAGCAATTATTAAATTCATACTATGGTCCAGGCACTGTGTTAAAGATTAGAGATATAAAAACAAAGGTGAATAATGATATTCTCTTATATGAGATAATCTCTTATTACAAATGATAATCTCTTATAACAAAATTATAATCTCATAACAAAAAATCAAAAATAAGAGGGGAAAAGTAATGAAACCAATACAAATATTGGAAAAAATTCCAAAATTATGCAAATGAGTTGAGGGAAGTGTCTTCTCCTATTTCTTCCTTAGGGCTCAAATTTATCATTATGATTTTGTAATATGGTTCCATTATCAATGCCCTTTACCATTTACATTCTTGTAGTTTCTGTGCATAGTTTCTCTGACCCTGATGACTTCATTTTGCATTAGCTAATTTTGCATGTCTTTACATATTCCTCTATTTTCATCTCACTTATAATTTCTTATAGCACAGTAAAATTCTATTATGTTCATGTACTGTAATTTGTTCGGCCATTTCCCAATCAATGGCAATTTACTTCATTCACAGTTGCTTGCTGCTATAAAAGGTACTGTTATAAATATATGGTTAATATGGAGTCTTTCTTTTTGTCAGTTATATTTTGGGGGTGTATGCCTAGCATTAAAATCTCTGGGTCAAAGAGTATGGACATTTTAATAACTTTATTTTACATGATTTCAAATTGCTTTCCAGAATGGCTGGACCAAAGCACAGCACCATCAAAAATGTGTTTGTCTGTCCACAGTTCCTCCAACTTTGACTAATTCCATCTTTTCTCACTTTAGGCAGTATATTAACTGTGAAGTGAAAGATCAGGTTGGTCGTGATTTACAGTTGTTTATGTATTAATGATTTAGAGAATTCTTTCATTTGGCTGACAGTTTGTAATTCCTGTTCTGATAACAATTTATTCATATCCTTTGACGCATTCGCTATATAGGTCTTATATATTTCTGTGAGTTGTTTACATAATCTACTATGTATCTAAGTGTTAACAGAGGTATTTTGAACAAAGATTCCCCCCCAATTTATAGCTTCCCTTACTATCTTATTGTCTTAGCTGTATTTTTTTTACAAAAGCTTTTCAATTTCATGCAACTGAAATAATGAATTTTAAATGTTGTAATTAAAATTCATATTTTAATGAGAGAGAAACTGTGTCCAAATAAAGATATGTACAAAACATATATTAATTAAATACTTGGAAGCAAAGGTGCCAGTAGTGTGAGGAACAGGAAAGGCTACCTATAGAGAATGATTCATAAAATAATAATAACAACTGTTATCTTTGACCTAGTGCTTTCAGGTTTGCAAAGTATTTTATCTTATTTCATTTAATTCCCACATCAGCCCTAAGAAGTAAGTGCTACCATTATCATGACCTCATTTTGTATTCAGAATATTGAAGTTATTAATTAAGTGACTTAACCAAACAAATAGTGTATGACTGAGGTAGAATTCAAACTCAGGTCTTTGACTCTAAGAGTAACACAATTCTAGGCCATCTAGTTTCTTCTCATTGATTGTGGAAGGTAGAAAGTGTGATTAGAAATCATTTTAGGTGTTTGCTAGTGCGAAAGACAGAGATGGAAAATGGGCAGCTATGAGTCATTAATATCAAGTCATGTAGAATGGTTGGATCATAGCGTGTGAGAATCATATGTAAATAGATTTGAAAATATAAAAAAAACTTTAAATGACAAACAAATGAGGTTATGATTTTGTATATTATCTATTTTTAATTTTTCCCATGAAATCTGTTATAATGATTATAATACATTAGAGGAAGGTAATTTCTTAGGGGAAAGTTTTAAGGCAGGATTTTGCCCTAGCATATTAAATGCTTTTTTTTTTTTTAATAATCAACAGACATTAAGCACAGTTATATTTTTTTTTAATTTTACCTCTCATTCTATTGTGACTGCAAAAAAAATCATCTGTTCTAGAACATCATTTGTGGGGGAAAAATTCTGTTTCCTTTTTATTTCTTATTTGAGGATGGTTTTGATACAAGTGTAGATTTTCTTGGCAAAAGAAAATTATAGAGATGAGTAAAGAAAAGTAATATTATGTTGTCTCATTTTGTAATTAATTTTGCCCTATAATCCATCCTTTCCTTCATTTTGTCAAAACCTCATCTCTTACTCTAGACAGAAGAGAGTCTCTAAAGGTGTAATAAGTATTGTGATCACTCCTGGCCTCCAGGTCACTTATTTGCTTACCCTTGTTTCTGATTACAGATAGGCAGAGAAAACTTGAAACTTGAGGTAGGTCCTCCCCAGGCTCAATTCTCTTGTCCTTTGGTCTCACTGTCAAAAGTAGGAATGACTCAATCTTCTAGGAGGAGGCTAAACCAGGGAGAACCTGATCAGGATGGTTTTGATTTTCTGACTAACATTACTAGAGGCAGCTGGGTTCCATAAAACAATGCACATTCTTCAATTGCCAGAGAGGGGTATGATCAGCCACAACTGAAGGCCAATCCACTTTTCCCAGTTGCAGACTAATCATATCACATAAATATTACTCCCATCTCCTAATAAGGAAGCAATACGAAGGAGCTTAGATAACTCCTAAAATGTCTACCAAACAAAGAAAATGTTTTACCTTTGCTAGAGAAGGTCCAAAATATATACTGTCAGGTCAATCAGAAGAAAGACCTACATTTGTTAAAAGACCCTGTTAGACCTCACTTAATATCTTTGATCATTGAGAAGGTCAGTTTATTGATTGTTGTTAAGATAATACATCTGATGATGCTTGCGTCCTTGGCTTTTTGGGATGGCCAGAGTGACTCACTTTACTAACAGTTTACTACATCAATATTAATAAATTATTATAATGCTTTGCAGAAAATTTTCTCAGCTTGTCTTTGTTAGAATTTTACTCACCAAATGGGAAAATAAGCATATAGGTTGTTCCTACCATTTTACTCAGAGCCAGAGAATATGTTTATTGTTGTTCAATCATGTTTCAGAGGAAATGTAGTGGGCCCTAAATGTTGATTGTTATATGCCATAATATAATAACATACTTATTAGTACAGAACCACCATATTAATTATCCCTGGCAGCTAGATGGTGAAATAGATAGTGCTGGGTCTAAAGTCAGGAAAACTCACCAAATCCAGCCTCAGACAATTATTACCTGTGTGAAACATGGCACATCATTTAACATGATTTTCCTCAGCTTCCTCATGGATAAAAATGAGCAGGAGAAGAAAATGGCAAACCATTCCCATATCTTTGCCAAGAAAACCCCAAGTAGGGTCATGAAAAGTCAGTCATGACTGAAAAATGACTAAACAGCAACAACTAATTATTCTATACTCCTCTCCTCTAGTCTAAATACTATAATGAAGATTTAAGAAGTTGTGAGTTCATAACAGGAAAAAAAAAAAGTCTACGTGAAGTTCTCTTCAGGAACCTTCTTTATCATGTTATTTGTTCTCCAACTTGATGTTGACTTTTGGCTATGGGAATATGTTCCTAATACACATAAATATCTGCCTATTTATGAATATATATGTGTATATTATATATACATGTATATACATATATACATATATACATATATATATATAAACTAGAGCATTTTACAACTGAGGAAAATAAGCATGGGAGAAAGCTACCAGTGGAATACCCCTCAGAACAGTGTTTTCTGTCTACTAAATTTTGGCATTCAGGACAGAAGAAAGGTCAGTTTTTTCACAATTAAAAATAAATAAATAAATAAAAACAATGAAGTAACAAGAAGCAGCTTTGGGCCTATTGGGGGTTTTCATAAAATTTCTTTGAACAGAGTTGGTTCTACCAAAGAGTAAAATTGTTTTTATTGGAAAAATAATCTAAATGCTAAATTGTTATATCGCATAAGAAATGACTTCTATTTTTATAGTATATAGTGTGAAAAGAAATAAATAAAAGACCCTACATTTCATGTACTCAAAATCTCTTATTTTACAGATAAAAAACTTAAGGCCCCAAGGAAGGAAGTGACTCTATACCTCTTTTAGAATTTCTTAATTGCAACAGTTTTCAATTAAATACTTAGTATGGCTCCATATTTGAAAATCAACTATGGCAGTATTGACATATTAGATGTGGAAGATGTGCTAATTGTTCTTTTATTCCCAGGAAAGCTGAGAAATAAAAGTTTATTTATTTAATAAAAGTATATCCTGGGAGGGTAGGGACCTTCTAGAACTCTCCCCACCTCAAACCCCTCAAAAAACTTGTAAAAAACAACTCTAAACAAGTTAAAGAGCAGCAGAAGTCACAAAACAAAAGATAAAAGGAAACATCCAGACCAAAACAATGTGGAAGATCAACAGAAGGGTTCTATCGCACCAGACTGGGAGCAGAGTACAGTTTGATGTGGCCCTCAGCAGCACGGAAGGAGCCACAGCAGGATTTAGGGGACTGAATCACTGGTGACTGCTGTGGTTTCTACAGTTCTCAATGTATAAATGCCAAAGACAGCCTCGAAGGTCAGTGGGAAGGGTCTCTCACCTGACTGAGAGAGGAGTGTGAACTGGCCCCCCAAATGCTGAAGAAAATAGCACCTTTAAAATTAGACTAACCCAAATGGCAAAAAAGGACCAAAAAATCAATGAGCCAAATGGACAAAAAAAGGTTCAAAATGTCATTGAAAAAACAATTCCTCAAAAATTATAATGGAGCAAAAGGAAGCTAATGACTTTATGAGAAATCGAGAAATTGCAAAACAAAATCAAATGAATGAAAAAAAAATAGAAGACAATGTGAAATATCTAATTAGAAAAACAACTGACCTGGAAAATGGATCCAAGAGAGATAATTTAAAAATTTTTGGACTAGCTGAAAGCCATGATGAAAAAAAAATAGCCTAGCCATCATCTTTCAAGAAATTATCAAGGAAAACTGCACTAATATTCAAGAACCAGAGAGTAAAATAGGAATGAAAAAAAAATCCATTGATCACCTCCTAAAAGAGATACCAAAAGGAAAACTCCTAGTAATATTATAGCCAAACTCCAGAGTTCCCAGGTCAGAGACAATATATCAAAAGCAGCCAGAAAGAAACAATTCAACTATTGTGGAAACACAATGAGAACAAAACAAGATTTAGCAGCTTCTACTCTAAACCATCTAATAACTTAGAGTATGATATCCCAGAGCTCAAAGTAGCTAGAGTTTAAACCAAGAATCACGTACTCAGCAAAACTCAGTGTAATGCTTCAGGGTCAAAAAATAGAACTTCAATGAAATAGAGGACTTCCAAGTATTCTTATTGGAAAGACCAGAGCTGGGAAAAACGTTGACTTTAAAATATAAGAATCAAGAGAAGCATGAAAAGGTAAATAGGAAAGAGCAACCATAAGGGAATTATTAAAGTTGAACTGGTTACATTCTTACATGGAAAGATGATATCTGTAACTCATGAGACTTTTCTCAGTATTAGGATATATTATGATAGTTGGATGTGTCTATATGTATATGTATGCATGCATGCATGCATGTACATATATATGCATGTATGTATATAAAAAGAGAGACAAAGACAGGGAGACAGAGATAGAGAGAGATATAGAGGCAGAGAGACAGAGAAAGAGAGAGAGAGGGTACAGAGTTAGCTGAATATGAAGGGATGATATCTAAAAAAGAAAATTAAGTGTTGAAGAGGATTGTACTTGGAGAAAGAGAAAGGGAGAGGGAGAATCTTCTCACATAAAAGAGGCAAGAAAGAGTTTTAACAATAGAGTGGAAGAGGGAGAAGGTAAGAAGGATAAGTGAGCCTTTCCTTCATTGGATTTGGCTTCAGGAGCGAATAACATACACATTTATTTGGATATGGAAGTTTATCTTGCCCTACCAGAAAGTGAGAAGGAAAGGGATATGAAAAGGGGACATAATAGAAGGGATGGAAGATTGGGGGAAGGAGTAATGATAAGCAACCACTTTGGTAAAGGGACAGGTCAAAAGAGAGAATAGAATAACCAGAAGGTGGGACAGGATAGAGGGAAATAACAATGAGTCTTTCATAACATGACTGTTATGGAAGTGTTCTGCATGACCACATATTTATAACCTAGATAGAGCTGCTTGCCTTCTCAGTGAGGGTAGGTGGAGAGGGGGAAAGGGACAGAATGTGGAATTCACAGCTTTAAATATGAATGTTAAAAGTTGATTTTATATGCAACTAGGAAATCAGATATATAGGCAATGGGGTAAAGAGATCTATCTTGATCTACAAGCAAATAGAAGGGAAGGGGATGGGGTAGGAAGAGGGAAAGGCAGGGAGAAATTTTGAAATTCAAAATTTTGTACAAGTGAATGTTGAAAACTTAAAATAAATAAATTTAAATTAAAAAAGCAAAAAAAAAAGTTAATCCTGTGTGGATGAATAAAAAAAGCAAAAACTATAAGCCAGGTTTTGAAATGATATGCTACCATGTGCCCTGTTTTCTACCTTTGAAGTAGATTCTAAATATCTTCAGGGATGAGGGTACCTGGTACCAGTGCATCTTGTTCTGTGGACATAAATCCAGTCAGAGAAGCAAACACAGAATGGAATGAGCCCGTAAGTCCATTTTCTGCCCTGTGTAAAGTATGGCATTGGAATGAGTTTGATATTCAACACTCTAATCCTCCAGTCAAAATAGAGAAGAGGCTGAGGGAAGTAGACTCAATCAAGGCTAAAGGTAGTAGCATGGTGATAAGTTTAGAGATAATGTGCTTCTCTTGGGAGAGGCATCTTGTTATAAGACAGCACATGTAAAGTAAATTGGGGACACTGGATATCAAAGAGTTTAGATTCTAACAAGGGTTTATGACATATATAAATGGTGTTTTGTCACTTATGACCCCGAAGGTCTCTTTGAAACAAAGAACCATTTTACAATACTGACATTTAATATCACTTGGTTACTCAGAACAGAACAGTAGGGTCTCTAACACATTTAAAATATCAATCACAGAGTAATGGATGGAGAGGCATATGGTGGGTGTAAGAGACCAAAACACAATTATTTATGGAATTGTGAGAAAGAACTGAAGTAAATAATATCAATGAAGAAATATAATGAAAAAAAGAAATTTGCTGATCAAGTGACAAATTGTTGTTCTTGAGTCCTTTTTCAATTGTGTCCAATTCTTCATGACCCCATTTGGGGTTTTCTTACCAAAAATAATAGAATGACTTTCCATTTCCTCCTCCAGCTCATTTTATAGATGAGGGACTGAGGCAAAGAGGGTTAAGTGACTTGCCCTTGGTAATGCAGTAAGTGTCTGAGATCAGGTTTGAATTCAGGAAGATGAGTCTTCCTGACTTCAGGCCTGGCATTTTATCCACTATGCCACCAAGCTTCCCCCTCAAGTAGTAGGAGTAAAGTATAAATAATGAGTAGTCCATGTGCTATACTACCATCTTTTCTGATTTAAGAAAAAAATGAAAGCTCTCAGCACATTGAGTTTTCAACTCATCCCCCTATTCCTTCCATAGTAAATAAAGCAGAATGGCAGTAGCTCAAAAGAAATGTGAAATGTACAAATTTAGAAATAATATTGATCTTAAATGTTCATATGGGCTATTTGTGCCTGACCTGTGGTAGTACATTCTGAGTTCATATTGGTCTGAGTAGCCACAGTTAGATATATTATAACTTAACTCTATCTATACTGATATCAATTTGGTCTCCTTCAACACATCAACCAACCAGTAAATGATGACAGGGCATGAAGAAGATTCTCACTGAGTACACAGACATGAATGGTCTAATCTGCAGCATCAGGGGGAACATTCACAATGATGACATCTCAGATCTATTGGATTGTTTTAGTATGAGATCATTATCACTAAGAACAGCTCCCATTTCCATGTACTTCATGAACTATGAAGCATTTTCTTTAACACATTCCTGTAGTTATCTGTGGAAGCAGTTTTGTGCTCATATTGAAAATGAAAACTCTTAGGCAGGTAGAAATTGTGAGACTTTGTCCATTGCTCCAGCTTATAAAGGCTGGAGTAAAGTATCAAACTCACTTCTCCTGAGCCTAATTTCAAATTAGGGTCTTTTCTTTAAAAAAAAATAACAAAATATTTTGGCATTTTAGCATTAGACTTGATTAATTCTTTTATTATATAGGGTAGAGATGTAAACTATTGCATGGTGATGAAAAAAATGGAAAGAAAAAAACTATTGAGCGTGCCTTTTAAAAGTGTTACGTTCAACACAGCAAACAACACCATACAGCAGTGCTATTCACATACATAAAATTATAGTTATTGTGCAATACCTAGCTCATTGTTAGTATTCGATAAAGCCATTAATAAGCATAATAATCACAGATGAAAGCAAAGCAGCAGAACTAATCTTATGAAAGGTAGCTCTGTCCTTGGTTCCATTCCTATCCGGACATTCTCTGCAACTTCTGATTTCAAGGATAGACAATGGATATTGACTGCTGTGAGCTTTGAAATTAAAGTATCAAGGGCAGTGTTATAACTCCGTAGCCAAAGAAACCCAAGATAAAACTGTGAATATGAGATTACACATAGAAGACATCAAGTGAGTTCATTACTTTAAAAACTGTTTAGCAATCTTGGCACACAGAGTAGTGAAACTATAAAGTGACTTTTGAAGGATACCTTTCCTATAGTTTATTCTCATTTGAACAGTTAGAGGACAGAAGAAGAAAGAAGGTCAAGTACATGCCTGTTGATATCACTGCAACCACTACTGCTACTGCAGCTGCTCTTACTATGACAGAATTGAATTTCTTGTCCAGGGTCACAAGTGTGTGTAACTCCCAACTTGAAAGCTCACTCCACTAATGCACAACTATTCTTCTCTAACTCACAGTCTTACAAAATGGCTTCAGTACTGAAAGGATTAAGTGATTTAATAAAGGACATTTTGTATAAGTCAGAGCTAAGACTTGTTCCCATTTCTTCCTAATTCCATGGTGACCTTTTATCCACTCTGCCATATTGTCACTCATACCTAATATTTAATATTTTAAACTTAAGTAAATAAAGGAATGAGTAATGTGATATAATGATACAAACATAAGCTCAAGGTCAAGGGAGATAAGATTAAAATCTTGCCTGACACATACTGGATCTACGATCAGAGACAAGTCATTCTGTCTGTTACTAAATGATTCTCTAAGACTGAAAATAGCAGAAAATTGCATTGATAAATGAAGCTCTTTGCTGAAAGTTCCTTCCATTCCTGAAATCACAGGTCTTGTGAAAATGAGTAAATAAAGGAGTAAAGAAATGAAAGGACAATGATAGATCAATCAGATGACTCTTTAGAGACTCATTTTACCTCATATCATTTGGGGTTGACAATGACACTGATGGTTTTCTATTATAAGCGTTTTCTTTTATGTGCATTGTTACTGTAGGCCACAATCTTCCAACTACAAAACCAAAATATTTAATTATGTAAGAGGTTAACTATATTTTTCTTCTAAAATTTACCTTAGTCTTTTGGGGGTTATTGTATTGTATACTGTCATATATACTGTCATACATGTCATTGATAAAAATGAGTTGAAATGTTAAGCCCTTACTATTCAGACTGCATATTCAGTCCTTCCCAGAATTGAAGTCACAAATACATCCTGTGCCATTAAAAAAGGAAGAAGCTTCATTTCATTCTCTCTTCCAAAAATATTTTCATTACTAGAAAACAAAACAAAAAAGAAACCAAGATAAGCAAACACAACCAGGTTACAAAAAAATGGTAGCTGTGTCTCAGATCTCAATATTGACTGCAGAAGCAAGAGGACTATCTTCTCTTAACTGGATGCTGGATAAGCATAAATCCACCTGAGCACTGATGTCAGCAGGGTTAAAGAGAGCCAGGTATTGCAAAATTGTGAGATTGTCAAGTTAGCCAGGAATGGAGAAAACAAACAGGGAGAGTTCAAGTAAAAGGTAGATTCAGCTTTGTTCTCCTGTCACACTTACAATGAACTGATTTGCATTTATATAGAGTTTTATCCAGCATTTATGAAAGACTTAATGCCCTCATTAAACAACACCTTTAGACCTTTGTGACTTCCGGTCACCAACTGCGTTGAAGTTTCTCTACATGAAGGTTTTAAAATTGTTTCTCTTTACCTCTATTACACTTACTGTTGAAGATCGATTGGGAAATGAGGTGAGGAAGGTAGGAATGGAAGGGAGTTGTGGAATTACACAGACATATAACTTTCAGAATACTAAAAGTTGTATCGCCAAAAACAAATTACATATTGATACAAATAACAATACTAGCTTAGTAACTAATCATATTTACATTAATTAATTTTAAGGCAAAAGCTTTCATTCCCTCTAAGGCTCTTACAAGAGTTTCTTCAATTGATTTTATATGTTATGTTGTGTTTTTAGTTTGTTTTTGTTTTGCAATATTTCATAAAGGTGGTATCATTGCTAAAAAGTGATTATTGACAAAAGCAGTACAGAGTTCTTGCCCCTAGATGATAAACTCTGTCTTTAATTTTGTTATGATGCAATAATGGTACTTAAAGAGAGTGGTTCTACCTATTCCATAGGTAGAGATAGATATATCTCTATATATGTATATACTGTGTGTGTTATATGGGGTGGGTATGCACACATACTACATGCAATGTGTGTACATATATATGTATACTATAAATATATGTGTATATATATATATATATATATATATATATATATATATATATATATATATATATACTAATATATTTTGAGAGACAGCAGAACAAATAGCTATCTTCTGGGGACTGGTACACACACATACACACGCACACATACGTGTGCGTGTGTATGTGTGTGTGTGTGAACATTCATGCATTCCCTAACCCTACATACACACATAGAAATAATACAGACATTTAAATGAATACTTATATAATTGCATGCAAATATGTGTGTATATTGTGTCATACACATCTGCAACTGGTTCAGAGATGGTCAGAACCTGGATTATACTATCACGCACAAGTGTTCAATTTCCATGGTACTGAGTTCTGAAATTTCTTTATCTGATCAGAAACGATTTCCATTTTGTCTTTTCCTGTCTTGCAAACCTAAACCCCTAGCCGTCATCTTTACTATGACCTCAAACCTCCTGAGCCCTCAGATATTTCCTACGTCATCATTCCTGAACTGATTTCACTTGCCTCCCATTGCTCAACTTGACCCTTGGGAAAGCAGTTCACCTCTACTCTATGCTTTTTTCTCAATTCTCTTGCTCCTTGTCTCATTACTGATCTTAGCCTGCCAAGTCTCAGCCTTGGATTACTCCTACAATCTACTTATTACCTTCATTCATATTCATATGTTGATAAATAAGTCTAATGAACATTGTGAAAACATGCTGATTGGATCCACTACAAACTGATGTTACAAAATCTCAAACAGGCCCTCACTACAGGAAGGCAATCCTTTTATACCTCCAAAATTACTCACTATCACACTTGTCACAAAGACTTTTTTACACCTTTTTTATCTTTCCTTTAACCTTCCTTGACTCCTCCTTCCTCCATCCTTTTAGGTGAGAATCTGGCCTCAAATTTCACTGAAAAAAAATGAGACTATTTATCAAGAGCTACCTCTTTCTTCCTTCTCACATCACTTCTCACAGATGACTTATGCTATCATCTTTTCTGTCAGCCCATCTCAGGAGAAGTGGGGACCTTTCTCTTTACCCTAGTGAATTCTTCTATGTGCCAAAGCCGTTCCACTGCATTCCAACTTTTCCAGCAGATGGACTCATCAAGTATCCCTACTCTAAGTTATCTTCAATCTCTCCCAGTCTAATGTCTCTTTTTCTGTTGTCCATAAGCATGCCTAT
The DNA here is from genome assembly GCF_028372415.1 of Notamacropus eugenii. Classification (NCBI taxonomy): domain Eukaryota; kingdom Metazoa; phylum Chordata; class Mammalia; order Diprotodontia; family Macropodidae; genus Notamacropus; species Notamacropus eugenii. The sequence goes on from NC_092877.1 coordinate 133,510,746, forward strand.
TTGTTGATATTAACTCTCCAGGTAGTCATTTTTCCTTGCGATCTCCGCTGTTGTTGAATGTGAATATTTAGCTTGGAGAGGATAAGTCTAAGATCAGCCCAGCACTCTGCACCACACACTGCCTTCATCATTCTCACATCCTGTCTTTTCTCTCCTCCTTACAATCACATAGTCTTTTAAATGCCAGTTTTTGCTGTGAGGATGCATCCATGAAGTTTTATTGCACTTACGTATTCTGAAGACAGTGTGTGTGATGAGAAAAGATCATGAGATGCACTATCATGTGAGTGACGGTTGCTGCTGCCCTTTCTAACTCCATGCTTCCCAAGGACTCCCTGCCAAGTCTGGTAATCTGAGCCTACTCTAGTATGAAAGTCATCCAGAATTAGAAGCTTGTGCACCTTTGGCAAACTGATGATAAAGGTCTCTAGAATTTCATAAGATTTTTCTTTGACCTCATCACGGTTTTTCATGGTGGAAACATAGGTACTGATGATAGCATGACATTTTCCTACAAGTTGTAATTACATTGACATGAGCCTATCATTCACGGCTTTTGACAGGTATAGAAGTTTGTTGACTAGATTAGTTTTAATTACAAAACCTATGACAACTTTATGATGTTCCCGTTCACTGTGGCCCCTTCAGAAAAATATGTATCTAGCTCCAACTTGAATCCTAATTCTTTTGCAACAAGAGGTGTTTGTCTTTCAGTTCTACTGGATTATGTATTGTCTATACACTTGCACATATTCCCTGTCCCGACGGTGAGCAAAATTGTCTTTGCAGGTGTTTTTGTACATTTGTATGTGTGTGTGTGTGTGTGTGTGTGTGTGTGCATGTGTGTGTGTGTGTGTGTGTGTTTTGACCACAGAGCAGAATTCACTGCCTGCCATGGTAATTGGGCCAGGGTTGGGTAAACAGACAATTTTTAGGGCATCTTTACTAGTCCCTTTCTCAGACCAGGAGGTGAACAGTGCAATCTTTAAAGGCTGCTCAGGGTGGGCAGAGCCAGGATGACAGAAGAGAAAGACACACCTACTCTAGCTCTCCCCCCAAACCCCTAAAATACCAGTAAAAAATGACCCTAAATAAATTCTAGAGCAGCAGAAGTCACAAAATGACAGAGTGAAAGAGATTTCCAGGTCAAGATAGTCTGGAAGATCAACAGGAAAGGTCTATCACACTGGGCTCAGAGCAGAGTACAACCCAGGCTTGGATGCTCGATAATACATGGACAGGACTAGAGTAGGCTGAATCTAGGGCAGCAGCTGCAGTTCCCGGATGATTCAATTTACAAATGCCAAAGGCAACTTCAAAGATCAGCAAGATAGCACTTTCACCTGGGTGAGAAGGGAATGCTGTCTGGCCCAGTAGTCCCAGGGTTGCAGTTGTCCCTGCAGCACAGCATCCATTTTAGGAATCCTCAGTCTAAAGCCCCTGGGGCAATTGCACATCTGACCTGGATCTCAGCCCTGAGTGGTGGCCCTGGGGTGAGGAGGAGTGCTGGCATGGTAGAATTTGTGTAGGCTCTGGAAAGGGAATTCTATTAGCAGATCTGGAAAAAGAAAAGGTTGTGGTTGTTCCCAGATCAGAGTGCAGTCCAGGAGAGGAGTAAAAACCTCTCCCTTGATGGTGCCAGCTTGGAGGAATGGAGATCTTACAGGTCCCCAGAGTATACTCTCCCCTTGACAAAGAACTCAAAAGTCAAGTAACTGGCTGGGAAAATGCCCCAAAAAGGGAAGAAAAATAAGACAATAGAAGGTTACTGTCTATGTGACCACGTATTTTCTTTCATCCTTTCGGATGAGGAGGAGCAATGTATAACATCAGAGGAAGACTTAAAAGTCAAGGCTTCTGCATCCAAAACCACCAAAATAAATATGTAATGGTCTCAGGCCATGGAAGAGCTCAAAAAGGATTCTGAAAATCAAGTAAGAGAGGTGGAGGAAAAACTGGGAAGAGAAATTAGAGTGATGAAAGAAAAGCATGAAAATGAAGTCAATGTCTTGCTAAAGGAAAACTGAAATAAAAATGCTAAAGAAAATAACACCTTTAAAAATAAGCAAACTCAATTGGCAAAAGTGATTCAAAAAGTCAATGAGAAGAAGAATGCTTTAAAAAACAGAATTAGCCAAATGGAAAAGGAGGTTCAAAAACTTACTGAAGAAAATAGTTCTTTAAAAATTAGAGTGGAGCAGATGGAAGCTAATGACTTTATGAGAAACCAAGAAATTACAAAATAAAACCAAAAGAATGAAAAAATAGAAGACAATGTGTAATATCTCATTAGAAAAATAACTGACCTGGAAAATAGATCCAGGAGAGACAATTTAAGAATTATGGGACTACCTCAAAGTCACGATCAAAAAAAGATCCTAGACCCCATCTTTCATGAAATTGTCAAGGAAAACTTCTCTGATATTGTAGAACCAGAGAGTAAAATACATATTGAAATAATCCACCAATCACTTCCTGAAAGAGATCTAAAATGAAAAACTCCTAGGAAAATTGTAGCCAAATTCCAGAGTTCCCAGGTCAAGGAGAAAACATTGCAAGCAGCCAGAAAGAAACAATTTGAGTATTGTGGAAATACAATCAGGATAATACAAGATCAAGTAGTTTCTACATTAAGGAATCAAGGGCTTGGAATATATTCTAAAAGTAAAAGGAACTGGGATTAAAACCAAGAATCACCTACCCATCAAAACTGAATATAATACTTCAAGGGAATAAATGGTCATTCAATTATAGAGAGGATTTTCAAGCATTCATGATGAAAAGACCAGAACTGAAGAGAAAATTTGACTTTCAAACACAAGAATCAAGAGAAGCATGAAAAGGTAAACAGGAAAGAAAACTCCTAAGGGACTTACAAAAGTTGAATTTTACATTCCTACATGGAAAGATCAGATTTGTAACTCTTGACAGGTTTCTCAATATTTGGGTAGTTGGAGGGATTATATACATATAGACAGAGGGCACAGGGTGACTTGAATAGGAAAGGATGATATCTAAAACAATAAAATTAAGGATTAGGGAGGAATATATTGAGAGGAAAAATGGAATGGGGCAAATTATCTCTCATAAAAGAGTCAAGAAAAAACTTTTTCAATGGAGAGGAAAAGAGGGGAGGTTAGAAGGAAAAAGTGAAACTTATTCTCATCACATTTGGCTTAAGGAGGGAATAACATGCACACTCAATTTGCTCTGAAATTCTATCTTATACTATAGGAAAGTAGGGGAGAAAGGGATAAGTGGGATGTGTGGGGGATGCTAGAAGTGAGGGCAAATGGAATGATCAAGTAATTAGAAGTAAACACTTTTGGGGAGGGTCAAGGTCAAAAGAGAGAATAGAATAAATGGGGGGGTAGGATGGAATGAAGGGATATATAGTTAGTTTATTACAACATGACTACTATGAAAGTCTTTTCCATAAGTGTACATGTATAGCCTATATTTGAATGGCTTGCCTTCACAGTGGGCATGGGTGAGGAGGGAAGAAGGTAGAGAAGTTGGAACTCAAAGTTTTAGGAATGAATGTTGAGAAGTGTTTTTACATGCAGTTGGGAAATAAGAAATACGGGTAATGGGGTATAGAAATCTATCTTGCCCCACAAGAAAAGAGAGAAGATGGGGTTAAGGGAAGACAGGGGTTTGATAAAAGAGAGGGCAGATTGGGAAAAATGGTAATCAGAATGCATGGTGTCTTGGGGTGGGGGGAAGGGTAAATACGGGGAGAAAATTTGGAACTCAAAGGTTTCATGTAGATGAATGTTGAAAACTAAACATAAATAAAATAAATGAATGAATGAATAAATAAGAGGAAAAAAGATTATATTTAAGGGAAATGCACTGAGAGATAGCTTAAGGAATTTTGAATTATGACAAAATACACAACTTTTATATATAACTAAATATAGGCTTGACATTTTTAATGATTTGATCATAAAATATGGTTACAGGATAGATCCTGAAACAGACATATAGGGCCATAAACACAGCTGCCTTAAAATTTATACTCATAATTTGTTAATCTGATAATAGTATGACACTTACTATTACTATTGCCTCTTAGGAATCTGATAATCTGTCAATAGTGTGAGGCTTACTCTTAATGAAAAGGAATTTATTAAGATGCTACTATGTGCTGAGCACCATGTTAAGTATGGAGTTATACAAAGAGAAATAAAAAAAATAGTTCCTGTTCCCAAGGACATTATATTCTAATAGAAAAGTCATGTAGGAAAATAGACAAACTAAATATAGATAAAAGGAGTTTATTTTTTTTATTGGAAGGCAATAGCAGCTAGAGTATGAAAAGGGGCCTCCTGCTCAAGGTAGTGCTTGAGCTGAGTCAAGGATAGAAGCCAGGGTTTCTAAGAGGTGGACGGGAGAGAAGAGAGCATTCTGGGAGGTAGGGAGGCAGAGTAGGAAGGAAGGAAAGAAGGAAAAAAAGAAGGAAGCAAGAGAGGAAGAAAGAAAATGGGAGAAACCACAAATAAGCATTGACCACTAGGAAGGAGCCCAGTCCTGAAGAGTTTTAAATTCCAAACAAAAGCATTTAATTTATATTTGATCCTGGAGATAATAGAGAACCACCAGAATTTAGTGAGTTAGGAATGTAGCTGGGTCAAACTTGCATTTAAGAAAGCACTATTGGCTGTTGAATGTAGTATGGATTGGAGTGAGTGGAGAGACTCAAGGCAAGAGGCCTTGAATAACAGTACTGAACACTGGGGCAGCTGGTGTTGCAGGAGACAGAGTGCTGGACCTGGAATCAGGAAGACCTAAGTTCAAATACAGCCTCACTTAGTAGCATATGATCTTGGGCAAGTCATTTAACCCTGTTTGCCTCCATTCCCTCATCTGTTAAATGAGCTGGAGAAGGAAAAAGAAAACCACTCCAGTATCTTTGCTCAAAAGACCCCAAATGGATTGATGGATGGTCAGATATGAGTGAATGAACATTGAAGGGAGATTTGGTGTGGACATAGGGAGATAGAGGCTGGCTTCTACTGCTAAACAGAGCACCTCTGAAATTCTTGCAGGTTTCATATTAAAGGGCAACAAGGCATAACTCAGAATGAAAAATTATTATATCTGTTAGCAATTATGAATAAAGAGTGTACTTGCCCTTCAGGGTATTAAAAAATATAAAGACTGCTCAGACACCCAAGGAGCTGCTGAATTCCACTGCTGCTTCTGGTGAGAAACAACACTATGACTGGAGCCACCTGTGTGCTGGATTGTGACTTTAGCTCCCATCGTATGCACATCTGCTGCTTTGTCTGTCACCCCAGGGCATTGATATAGGTATAATGGTAAAATGGTATGGGTCGTATCTTTGGATTCTGTGTCAATTGGATTTAAATGAGGCAGAGTTGCAAGAAGTGATCCACCTCACTCTCTCCTCCAGAGACATCACAGTCCAATGACAACACAGAATCAAGATGCCTGGTGATGGCTCAAGATGCAGTGGATAACCTTGGTGTCTTCGATGTCTAATCAAGTTCTGAGTATCCTCAGTGCTTGCTTCAACTGCCTTCATGTCTGTTGGAACAAATTGTTCTCATCTGCCCATTCCACCAGGGCAATTCTTCATATGCTTGGGGTAGACAAGCCTCCAACTCACCAACAGGTTTGAGACCACTTGGTTACACTCAACCTGGCTTAGCCCTTCTGCTGAAGCAATTTGCTGGGGTGTTGCATCACGAAGACAATATTTACAGCACTTTTGGTGACTATGAATATGCCAGCATAATTCTCAGTCACAAAGTATAAAAGATTCTCCATATAGAAGGAAGAAGAAAAACATTAATTCAGACAGCAGAAAGCCAAATCTCAGAAGCAGAAAGCAAAATCTGTCATAATGACCAAGAAGTTAATAAACATGATCACCACGAGGGGCAAAGTCAATTCTAAGCCTCCCCAGCTCTCCTGGGGCCTCCTCACAAGCTAACATTCATGAGCCTGAGCCTTTTCTGTCTGAGTGCTCTTTCCTCTCACCTGGTGGGGCTTACTCATTTCTTCCCAGGTCTGCTCCACCCTTCCTGTTTCACTTGTTCAGCAAGCTCCTCCCACAATATGTGAATTAGGTTTCCAGGTGATTTAAGCAGGTCATATGAGCCAATTAATGAATGAGAAAGATCTTTCCATTTAAATTGCTATTACATGGGGATTGATTGGGAACTTGAGTAAAGTTTTTGAAGAAGCAAAGGCCTCTATACAGTTGGCCCTAGATTTATGACCTATGCAAAGTGGACTAGTGGAATTACAAGCGGCTGTACAGGATGAATATGCAAACTAAATTCTAAGGCCTTAATATTGTCTTATGACCTAAAGCCAGCTGTTCAGTCTCTACCAATGCCCAACTACTGCTTTTCAAAAGGGATATATTGAGCTCCAGATAAAAGGAGTTTCCTAGACCAAAATTCTCAGGGTACATTTTGGCTTTGTTGTTTTTGCCATAAACTTCAGTTTGTATATTCATCCTGTACAGACACTTATAATTCCCAATAAAATTCATATTTTATCCTAGTAATTTTATATAAGGGTTTAAAAATTTGTCCTAGAGGTGGTATGTGATGTCTCCAATATCCAAATAATCCTATAAACTTTTGAGCCTCTTTCTTTTTGGTGGGGATAGAAAAATCCTGAATCTTTTGTCAGGCTTGTGGGAGACTCTCTCGCATCCCCTGATTTCATTGTATACCCAAAAACTTTATGGTTTGACCTGACCCCTGAATCTTTACAGCCTTCATCTCTCACCCTTTGCTTTTCACATGCTCAATTAAAAATGTCAAACTCTTTTCCACTTCTTCTACAATTTTCTCCTGTATCATAATATCATTTATGTAGTGGGTAAACTCTCCACTAAGTAGCTCTAATTCATATAAATGTTCAGCCACAATCCTATGACAAATAGTGGGGCTATGAAGATATCCTGATGGCAAGTATGTAAAAGTATGTTGTCGGCCCTACCAAGTGAAAGCAAATTGGTTCCATTGTTTCAAACATATTGGGACATTAAAAAAGCATTGGCTAAATCAATAACTGTGTACCAAGTTCCATCAAATTTCCTGATCTTTTCTATCAAGGTAATGGTATCTGGAACAGCAGCATACAACGGAGGAGTGACCTTATTCAATTGTCTATAACCCACTTTTATCCTTCATGTCCCTTCTGAATTTTGTACTGGCCAGACAGGATTATTCCATTGAGTGGATATAAGGACTAACACTCCTGCTTCAATATATTCCTTTAAAGTATTGGTAATCCATCTTGTCCACCTGACATAGGATACTGCTTTAAAGTGATTACTTCAGAAGGTTCAGGAAAAGTGATCGGGTCCATTGTTATTTTACCCACTGACTGGTTGGTTGTTGTCCTTCGTTCTTGAAAAGGACCAAAATGACATCACCATCATAAAGTGAAGTTTCAATGTGTACGACATTGACTGATTAGGCCAATAAGAGCTACCTCAGATTGGGCACAGATAGTCTGTGTGAACATTTGGGGTGATTACTCCAAATTTTCACATTCTTTGTTTCCTTTGTGCTGTTTCAATTCTGCTTTTCTCATAGAGCATAGCACCTTTCTGATGTGGGCACGCCATGCTAAGTGGTCCTGTGCTAGTGTCTCCCATGTCATGCAATCAAATCCAAAGTTCTTGAGACTGACATTGAGAGTGTTCTTGTATTGCTTCTTCTGGTCACATATGTCTGCCCCATGCAAGTTCTCCATCAAATAGTCTTTTTGGTAAGTGTACATTTTGTATTTGAAAACATGGCCAGTTCATTGGAGTCGTGCTCTCTGAAGCATAGTTTGAATGCTTGGCAGTTTAGTATAAGGAAGGACCTCAGTGTCTGGTACTTTATCCCGCCAGGTGAGCTTCAGAATTTTCTAAGACAGTTCAAATGGAAGCAATTCAGTTTCCTGGCATAGTGCTGGTAAACTGTCCATGTTTCACAAGCATACAACAATGAAGTCAGCACAAGAGCTCTGTACCTTCAATCTGATAGTCAGTCTAATACCTCTTCTCTCTCAAACTTTTCTTCAGAGCCTTCGAAACACTGAACTGTCTCTGGCAATGTGTGCATCAACATTATTATCAATGTGTATATCCCTGGTAAGTACCCTACCAAGGTAAATGAACTTATCTACAGCATTTAAAAGTTCTCCTTTTGTTGTAACCAATGGTTCCATGTATGGATGATGTGGTGGTGGTTGATGGAGCACCTGTGTTTTCTTGGTGTTAATTATTAGGCCAAAATTACCACTGGCAGCAGAGAATTGATCCATACTTTGTTGCATCTCAGCTTCAAAGGCTGCAACAAGTGCACAGTCATCTGCAAACAGAAAATCATGCACCAACACTCCCTCCACTTTGGTCTTGACTTGTAGCCTTTTCAAACTGAAGAACTTACCACAAATATGGTAGTTGACCTTAATGCTATGATCATCCTCATTGAAAGCATTTGACAACATGGCTGAAAACATCATGCTAAAAATATTCTTCTGGTAGTCATTTTGCCTTGAGGGCAGCACTTTTGATGAATGCAAATATTTAGCTTGGAAAGGAAAAGTCTACAATCAGTTCAGCACTCTACACCACACATTGCCTTTATCAATCTCACATCCTGTCTGTCTCTTCTCCTTATACTCACATAGTCTATTAGATGCCAATGTTTGCTGCCAGGGTACATCCATGAAGTTTTATTGCATTTAGGCAAATGGAAAACAGTTTTGGTGATGAGAAGGTCATGTGATGCACATCTTCAGCAGTAAGTAACCAATGCTTTTGCTGATTCCAACTCCTTTCCTCCCTAGGACTCCCTGCCAAGTCTTGGTTTCTCAGTAGCCTTTTGAGGAGTGTACTGCTCACCTCCCAGTGTGAGGAAGGGTGCTAGAAAAGGTGCACAAAAATGTGTATGCTTACCTGATTACTGCTGCAGGTGTGGAATCCCACTCTGTGGTTGAAACACAAAGAAATGTATAAAATGTACAAAAATATCTGCAAAGATGATTCCACTCATCATTGGCCCATAGAATATGTCTATGCTTATAGACAACACAAAATCCAGTAGACCTGAAAGATTAACTGCTGTTGTTGCAAGAGAACTCAGTAGGTATCACATCTAAATAGCAGTGCTGAGTGAAACAAGGCTGGCAAAGATAGGGCAGCTTAATGAAGTTGGAGCTGGATATACATTTTTCTGGAATAGTCACACTGAAGGGGTGCACTGTGAAGTTGGTGTAGGTTTTTCAATCAAAACTAATCTAGTTAGCAAGCTGGTATGCCTGCCCAGGACTCATGATGATGTGATCGCCACTTGCAGGAAAATGTCATGCCACCAACATCAGTGCCTGTGCTCCTACCATGACAAACCCTGATGAGATCAAAGAAAAATTTTATGAAAACCTAGAGACCCTTATCTTCAGTGTTACAAAAGAAGACAAGTTTATAATTCTGGGTGACTTTAATGCTAGAGTAGTCTCAGATTTTATCCACTAAAATTCTTAATTACTATTTTCCTTACTACCAATTGGTATCTCCCCTGAGGTAAATTTAAAGTCATACCTCTCAATATATCTATTCCAATGATGTATTCAGGAATGGATATAATTACCACAGTATATTCTTTCTTAGGTAATTGTCCAGTTTTCATTGTTAGGATGACTTGTATGGCTGATATTCCAGCCCCTCCCAGTCTCGTGATTGTGATAGGAGTTCCATGTTTAAATTTATTGGGTTTCCACATAAAAGAGAGGCCACAACCCCAATATTTATTAATTCCTTAGTTACAGTATTTGATCTATTTTTCCAAATATGGTCAAACTGATATGAGGTCTATAATCCTGTCCACATATTACTTTAATCTGAGCTGAGGATAGACCAACTTCCTATTCTCCCTGAAGGTGTGACAAACTTAGAAACAAAAGTTCAGGATCATTTGTAGGGGCAGTTGTTACTTCTCTATTTTTTCTACTATCAGGTCCCTTTTCTCAGCACATTCTGTATAGTTCATTAGTTGGAATACCATATATGCTTCCAAAATCTACTCCTGATCTCAATAGAGAAGTTAATAATTCTTTCCTTGTTAATTTATCCTGATTTTGAATCTGCTGGCTATTTACTCTTTTTTCTCTAGGAATTTTGCCTTTTCTGTATATCCCTAAGTCACTTACCTGTGAAATCTTGTCCAGCACCTCTGAAAGAGGGTGCCGTATTTCCACAATTATCAGAGTCAAAATTAAATGATTATAAGTAGGAGGAGCTGTCTTCACTATTATATTCTTATGGGAAACTGCCAAGGGAGTATCATAGAATGCATCTCCATTTCTGATCAGTCTTCATTATCTTCTCCTTCAACTTTCTTATACAGTCCCTAAGTAAATACTAGGGTCTGTTTCCTCTAGGCCACTTAGAGTCAGTAAGATACTGTCTACTGCAGCCTTCTGCAGCCAAAACTAACAGATTAGTTGTATTGTTACCTCCTTGTATATTGTAATCTCTAAAAGTTTGCTGTACAAAAGGATTCTGAGTGATACCTGCAAATTTCAAGCAGTCCTCATTATCTATAGATACTCTTCTAGCTCCTTCATCATTGATTCTCACCATCCAAGATATTAACAATTCTCCAGTCTTTTGAGTGAACCAACTCAAAATATCTGTAACCTCCTCCTGAGTAAAATTCTCAGTTATTTCCCTAAACACTGTGCTACTCCTTTGGTTCTCTTGTTTCCACCTCACTATTGGGCATGTTTCTGCCTAAGAAACTTCTCCCTCTAACATTATTTCACTTCCTTACTCTGGCTTCCTTACATCACTGTGGCAGAACAAAGGTCATATGTGCATTCCTTTGGCAGCTTTCATCTTCTTCTAAGCTAAATGAATAGCCTTTACTTCCACCTGATACCCCCCCAGCCTGCTCTGATAAAGGAGACCCTAAAGTTCAGACCTTCCAGACCCTTTCCTTTTCTTATTCCCTTTATACTTTCATGAGTACCACCACCCTTCTAGTCACCTAGGCTAGCAACCTAGAAGCCATCCTCAACACCTTTTTTTTACTCCCTCCTCAAAGTCCTAGATCTAACCAGTTGCCAAGCCTTACTATTTCTGTCTACATATGGTCCTTCTTACATGGCCCCTTCTCACCTTTGACATTGTCACTATGCTGGTATGGTTGCTTATTATTTTATGTCTTAGGTATTTCAATAACTTGTTAGTTTCCGTGCCTCATTTGTTCTCACTCCTTTCAGCTATTAAATTGCTATTTCTAAAGCATGAGTCAGACAACATCAGTATTTTATTCAATTGACAGTTATCTCTTTATTACCTCCAGTATCACATATTATTTGACTTTTAAAAGCCTTCAGAGTCTAATTTCTTTTTTTCTCATGAATTTTCTTATACCTTACTCAAATATACTGTACTACTGTGACATTAGCCCCCTTGCTCCTTGTACGTGTCTTCTTATCTCCTGACTTAGCATTTTCTATGGCTTTCTCTATACCTAGAAATTTTTTCCTCTCACCTCTATGACCTCATGGTTTTCCTGGCTTCCTTCAATTTCATCTGTGATACTACATTCTACCAGAATCTTTTAACAGTCCTCCTTTGTCTTTAAATATTTCCTCTGAGATTATGTGTATGTCTTTATACACACACATACATACATATATGTGTGTATATATGTGCATATATATGACTCTCTATGTATGTGCATGTGTGTATGTGTGTGTGTATATGTGTGTGTTTTCCTTTGTAAACCCAGTGCTGAGCAAAGTTCCTGGCATGTAGTAGGTGACTGATAAATGCTTTTTATTTCACTAAACTCAGAAGCAGAGAAGATTTCTGAATCAATCTAATCTAGTATATACCTAAAGAGAATTTGATATATAATATGCCTGACAAGTGATCATGTAGCTTTTTGTTCTAATCTAAGATCTCATGATAGGAAAGAATTCATTATCTGTAGAAGTAGATTACTTCAACTTCTGGATAGCTCTAATTCTCAACAATTTTTCCTCCACATGAAGCCTAAATTTGCCTCTCGACAATATTTGATCTTTTTATCGCAGTAGTTTATAGGTATGTCCTATGCAGTCAAGCAGAACAAGCAGGTTTTCTTCCTGTCTCTTGAAAGACTTTTTTTTTTCTTTAATTTCCCTTCCAGTGGGCATATGGTACATATCTTCTTTCAAAGTCTGGTGACTAACAAGGAAGCTGAAACCTAGGCCATTTGCCACTAGGATTCCAGAGAGAGAAAGTATTTCAAAGAAAAGAGCCTAGAGGTCAGCAGGGAGGTGGTAGATACAAGACCAGTATTCTGGGCTAATCCTGGAGAAACCCAGAGAAAGGAGAAAGAGCCCTCCTACCAGACAACATCATCTAGCAGAACTATTTCATTGTCCTCACATTTACATTACATAACTGACTTGTTATCAAAATACCAGATGTAGAACTATTTCATCTGTGTGCTGTAAATCTGCTCTTGTTTGGTAAATTATTTACTAATTATAAATATACTTGCCATTTTAACATGATCCCTCTAGGAAGCTCAAGGTACTCTATAAAGTTATTTTTCAATGAAAAACTATTGCAGGTTTGTGGGCTATGTTATACTTATCCTGCATTTCAAAAAGTGTTCTATATTGTATGGAAAATTTCATGCAAAGCATAAACTGATTGTTAGTTTTCAAAGTAAGAATATAGGGAAATAGGTAACTCAAGAGGGAAGGCCACTGAAATAACTTGTAGAAACCTTTGAAGTGAAAAAGAAGACTTGTTTAAAAATTAGTAAAGTTTGACTTCTAACATTGTGAGCAATGAAGAAAATGGAGGGAAAAGAGAAATTAATAAATTGTGCCACTTCTGTAAGAATCCCCAAAGGAATGATAGTAGTAGTAGTAAAAACAAAACAAACAAAAAACAACGTAACAACTGCATGGCAAATAGTTCAATAAGGATTTTCCCCCCTTTAGAGAAGATGAAACTGGTACTCAGAATGGTGCGGTTGATTTAAGATCACAGAAAATCCGTACTTGAATGCAGGTCTATGGCCTCTAACACTATTGAAAATAGTGTTTCTTGTCGTACTGTTTTTAGTCAGTTATGACCATGAAAAGGTAGTCTTTTGTATTCTTTATGAAGGTCATCCAGTTCTTTTCACATGCCTTCATCAAGTATGCCCACAATATGAGTGAAAGTTATTTTTATAATGATTTTGTAAAAGTGATAAAATAGACATAAGGAATGGGAATATTTTGAAATATCAACCAACATTTTTCAGTAGCAATAACATCTATGTTTTCTTTCTATTTGAATCCCCTCCTCTTTCTTCATTTTCTTCAATGACCCCACACTAAGGATATCTCTAACTCAGACTTATGTATATCATGTATATTTGATCTAATCCAAACATTTTGTTTTAGAGTTCAAATATTTCAACTTTTTCACGTGAAGGAAGTCAATATTTAATTATTTAGTAGTATTTAACTAATTTGAATTTTTTTTTCATTTTAAATTTTGTTTAATTTATTACATATTTAATTAATTTATATTCATAATACCTATAATGAAGATAAGAACATTTCTACCTAGAAGACATTAACATGGATGAAATCAAGTTATTCCATTGACTGCTCAGCAGGCATTGAGGTAGATATTATAATATTCAATATATAGATGCAGAGCTCTTAGAATTGTTTGTGCTAGAATTGAATCTTCAGTCCAAGACTTTTGACTTTTATTACTAGCTCCTTCCTACAGTTATTAACCTAAGATTTAGTCAATGGAAAGATTTCAGAGGGTCAACACACTAGCACAGAAAAAAATAACATCCATATTTTCCCTAACCTTGAACTGAAATTTATTACTTCCTCCAGTTATTTAAGACATTATTTTTGGAAAAAGTCTGTAGGCTTCACCAGTCTGACAAAGTGGTTTATGACAAACACACACAAGAAAGTCAAGGACACTTGCATTTATGTGGCACTCTTGACAGAGTACTGGAGTCAGGAAGATCAAAGTTCAAAGCCAACATCAAACACTTACTAGCTGACTAACTGTGATAGCAAAGTAGGATCTTTTGCTGTTTTTGCTCTAGTGTAATCAAGTGCCTCTGATTGAATCGTGCCTTTATCAACCAAGAGTCTTTACTAGGAGTAACGTACAGAAATTAGAGTTTCTTTAAGGAGAAAAATTATATGTGTTTGTATTGTTAATTATTTTAATGTGAGTAAAGGTTTTTCCCTATCCATTAATAGGCCTGCCCATTAAGGGGAGTTTGATTAGGGAAGATTTGTAGGAAAGGCCACACCTTTTATTAAGTTTCTAATGAGGCATTAGTTCTCCAGGGTTGTGATGCCCTCTGGCTCTAAAAGATATATAAATACTCTGAGGGTGAAGTTTTACTTTGGAGCTTACTGACTGGAAGTGTTTTCTTTGGCCAGAGGAAACTCTGTGGCTCTGGGAAATCTCTAAGGTGTCCCCTGGCTTTGAAAACCCCGATGTTAGGGCTTCCCTCTCTGATAACTATGTATGTATGGTCAGACAGTTAACTGTCAATCTGTGATGTATATCAGACAGTTAGAAACCTGTATGTTGATTTTGATTTCTCTGTATTTTCTCTGAAGTTCAGGGTGCCAACTTTTCCCCCTGAACTAAGTGAATGAAACATGTGCTTGATTAAAGTGATTGTTAACTCCTCAAAAGTTTCTTTTCTTTTTAGAAAAGGAGATCAAAGAACCCATGATAGCAGCACCCCTTTGTAGGTCTGAGTGCTTACTGATACGCTGATCTGAACAAGTTGCTTAATCTCTGTCTACTTCTGTTTCCTCAACAGTAGAGGATCAATAATGGAACCCATATCTTTTTTTTTCAGATTCTGATAAGGAAACATAATACTTATTTTTTCTTTTAGTTTTCAATATGCCTCATATAAATAAGTCTTTCAGTTCCAAATTTTTTCTCCCTCCATCCCCTGTGTCCTCCCCAAGACAGCAAGCAATCTGATATAAGCTATACATGTATATTCAAATTAAATTTATTTCCACATTAGTCATGTTATAAAAGAAGAATCAGAAGAAAAAGCAAAAGTAAGATAAAAGCAAACAAACAGCAAAAAAAGAGAACATAGTGTGCTTTGAACTGCATTCCTGACTCAATAGTTCTTTTTCTGGATGTGTACAGCATTTTCCATCATGAGTCCTTCAGAATTGTCTTAGCTCACTGTATTACTGAGAAGAACTTAGTCTATCAAAAGTGATAATCAAACAATGTTGCTGCTGCAGTGTAAAATGTTCTGGTTCTGCTCACTTCACCCAGCATCAGTTCATGTAAGTCTTTCCAGGTTCTTCTGAAATTCACTTGCTTCTCATTTCTTAGAGCTCAATAGTATTCCATTACATTCCTACAGCACAACTTGTTCAGCCATTCCCCAGCTGGTGGGCACCTCTTGAATTTTGAAATATTTGCCACCACACACACACACACACACACACACAAAAGTTGCTATAAGCGTTTTTGTACATGTCAGTCCTTTTCTCTTTTTCTATGATCTCTTTGTGTTACAGACCTGTTAGAGGTATTGATGTGAGTAGGGCAGTATGAGAATTTTTTTTTTGCACCTGACACATATTAGGTGCTTAATAATTGTTTTTTTGACAGAACAGTAAAGGAATAGCTGATGGTATGCTGGTAGACTGATTGATAGTGAAACATACTTTGGAGTAATATTATCTTACTTCATTCATAATACTAGATCTATGGTTGGCAGGTAAGTTTCTAGACAGAAATTTGAATGTGATTGTAGAGAGTCTATCACCTCCTGGTCCTTTTCAAAATACCTCCAACTTAATCCTCTATTTGCCCTTGGTTTCTTAGGTTTGCAGGAAACTTCTACAAAAGGAGATGATTCCAGGGTGAACCAATCATGCCTAAGCAAATATTCTGAATTGCCTTATATCATGCTACCTCCTTTGCTTCCTATCTCTACTCCTAAATGACTGCGTAAAACCTTATTTTTATTTGAAATTACCTAGATAAGTTATGCTCACCATAGTATACATTCTGGATTTATCCATACTACCTAAAAGCAAAACAAGAGTATGCTCATTTCTTTAAAAAAGTAGTATATTTTATATTTTATAATCAGCCATTCAACTGTTATGAAAAAAAGGAATACCACAAAAAGGAGGTTGTTACAGAAAAGCTTCAATAAAATGTAAAATGCTACTTCAGAGGGGATGAGAGAAAAAAACAGGCATAGGCTGCCTTTGGTACTTCAATGAACTT
The DNA here is from genome assembly GCF_028372415.1 of Notamacropus eugenii. Classification (NCBI taxonomy): domain Eukaryota; kingdom Metazoa; phylum Chordata; class Mammalia; order Diprotodontia; family Macropodidae; genus Notamacropus; species Notamacropus eugenii. The sequence goes on from NC_092877.1 coordinate 133,527,049, forward strand.
TCCCAGTTGCAATCATAAACCACGATACTTAGGCAATTAATTTTTCATATTGCTCAGTGATTGAGACATAATTTGGTATGGAGAGACACAGATCATTCTAATAGCATGATTTTCAAATCTAATTGTTTTCTACAATCATTTGATGATCCAAAATCATCACACAAAGACAATTTTTACCCCCTACTTTCTCTCTGTCTTGCCCTTCTTTTCTCTCCTTCCCCATCTTTCCCCCCATTCTCAGAATTTCAGTGATTTTGTGAAATGGCTTGCAGATCTATCTGGCTGTTTTCCTAGATTAGTTGTTTTTGTTAGCACTTTGTCCTTCCTTTTTTCCTGTTCTGTTACCCTGTCTCCCTAACTTTAGCAATATGTACACCTGGCTTCTGAGTGCATTATCACTTAGTAAAATCTTGTAATGCATTGGACATTCAGAATTGCATCATTTCCCAAGGTATTTAAAAAATAAACATACATGTCTAAAGTCGTTATATACAAGAAAGCTGTATATTTTCTTGATATGCTTTTAGTTTATATATATATGTATATATATATATATATATATATATATATATATACATATATATGGCTGTTTCATGCAGATGTACAGATACACATCTATATGCTTACAAATATTTGCATTTATGTGCATGCAGATACATATATGTGTAAATATACACGCATACATGCATGGACACACACATACACACAGTATAAATGTATGTAAATGTATTTGTATTATAACCAGACCTGTGGATGCATTATTACAGTAAACTCTTGTTCAAGAAATGCTTTAAATCAATGTTGATTCTCCCTGATCAGTAACTTACAGTCTTAGTTCACTATGTAATATGCTCGGGTTTTAAGTGACTTTCCCAAGGCCACACAGCTGTACATAGAATGTTAATTTCTCATATATCCTCTGTTGAATATTCCCATTTGGTTTTGATTATTCAAATAGATTCATGATCTCATCAATGTGTGTAATTCTTCTACTCGTATTGACTGTAATTCAGTCATGACAGCTCTTCCTGTGGGATTCTTTACATATGTTACTGCCATATATTCATCACAGAGGGATCACTGTATGAACTGGGGAAACATTCTTGCTTTCTCTTGAAATCCTGAAGATATCATAGGAGGTCCCTTCCTATCTAAACATGTTTGCCCTTTTTTCACCACATTACTAACACATTTTCTCTTTCAATAATACAATTGCTTGATAACATCTTTTTATCTAGTACTTTATCTTTGTTAAGTATTTCAGCCGACTCCTACCCACCCTGAGTTTGCCATTGCCCACTGCATGATTCCAAATTTTTAATTTATCAGAAACTGTAGAATTCAGTGACTCACAATCATACAATATCAGTAGAATATTGGAATTAAAACAAAAAAAAAAACTTTCTCAGAGGGAGATTTAGGGGTCATTATGTCTGTAGAATATAGCAATAAATAGAGCCTTTCTTGAATTATAAGTAGCATCTATCTGTATCATTAAGCAGCACAATATACACAGCGAGGCTTGCTATCACAGGTTCTTTGATCTGCTTCTCAGAGAGGGAAGCACCAATATCTGTGTTTTCCAAGGTGGGGGCAGGGGGGTTGCTCCTCACCCAGGAAAGCCCAAAAGAAACCTTACCCTTACAGTATTTACAGAATCAGAAGGCATGACCCTCTGACCAAGTGCCTCAATAGAAAAAACAAAAGGTACTTGAGACCCTCCTACAAAACAACTCCCCTAATCAATCTCCCATCAATAGGCAGGCCCATCAATATGTGGGGAAGATCTTCTTTAATCACTTTTTTCAATCAAAGACACTTTCAGTAAAACAAAACAGCAAAAGATTCTACTTTGCTTGGCTTTACACTATCTAAAACCATAAGCAAGTATTATATGTACTGGAGATAAGTTAGAAACATTTTCAATAAGATCAGGGATGAAACAAGGATGTCCATTATCACCACTGTTATTCAATATAGTAGTAGAAACATTTCCTTTAGCAGTAATAGAAGAAAAAGAAATTGAAGGAATTATAATAGGGAAAGGGGAAACTAGGCTATCACTTTTCATAGATGATACAATGATATACTTAGAGAATACTAGAGAATCAAGTAAAAATCATACTTGAAATAATAAACAACTTTAGCAGGTTGTAGGACATAAAATGAATCCACAAAAATCATTTGCATTTCTACATATGACTAACAAAGCTCAACAGAAAGAGAAAGAAAGAATAATTCCATGTAAAATTACTCTAGACATTATAAAATATTTGGGAGTCTACTTGCCAAAAAAAAAAAAAACCAAAACACAGGAACTATATGAACATAATTACAAAACACTTCTTACACAAATATAGTCAGATCTAAAGAAATGGAAAAAATATCAGTTCTTCATGGATAAGCCAAGCTAATGTAACAAAACATGACACTTCAACCTAAACAAATTCACTTAGTCAGTGACATACCAATCACCAACCAAACTACCAAAAAATTGTTTTATAGAGCTAGAAAAAAAATTCACCTTGAAGAACAAAAAGTTCAGAATATCAAAGGAATTAATAAAAAGAAATGCTAAGAAAGGTGGCCTAACCATACCTGATCTTAAATTGCATTATAAAGCAGCAATTATCAAAACTATTTGGTACTGACAAAAAAACAGAGGGGTAAATCAATGTAATAGGTTAGGTACACAAGACACAGTAGACAATGACTATATTGATCTACTCTTTGATAAACTAAAAGAACCCAGCTTCTGCAATAAGAACTCACTATTTGACAAAAACTGTTGCAAAACTCGAAAATAGTACGGCAGAAACTGGACAAAGACCAATGTCTTACATCATAAACCAAAATAAAGTCCATATGGGCACACAATTTAGACATAAGGGCTGATATTATAAGCAAATTAGGAGAGCAAGAAATACTTTACCTATCCGATTTATGGAGAATGGAGCAATTTATGACCAAGCAAGAGACAGAGAACGTTATGGAATGCAAAATGGAAAATTTTGATTACATTACAGTTTCTGCACAAACAAAGCCAAAACAACCAAGATTAGGAGGGAAGCAGTAAATTGGGAAAGAGTTTTTACAATTAGTATCTCAGATAAAGGCAACATTTCAAAAATTTATAGAGAACTGAGTCAAATTCATAAGAATTCAAGTCCTTCCTTAATTGATAAATGTTCACAGGATATGAATAGACAGTTATCAGAAGAAATTTAAAGCTATCTATAGTCACATGAAAAAAATATTCTCAACCACTATTGATTAAAAAAATGTGAATCAAAACAACTCTGAAGTATCACATCACATGTATCAGATTGACTAACTTGCCAAAACAGAAAAACTGCAAATGTTGGAGAAGATGTGGGAATATTGGAACACTGATTCATTGTTGGTGGACTTGTGAACTGATCCAACCACTCTGGACAACAATTTGGAAGTATGCTCAAAGGGCCAAAAAATATGCATGCCCTTTGACTCAGCAATACCACTTCTAAGGCTATATTCTAAAGCAATCATAAAACTTGGGGAAGGACCCACATGTACAAAATTATTCACAGCATCTCTTTTTGTGGTGGTCAAGAACTGGAAATTGAGGGTATGCCCATCAATTGGGAAATGGATGAACAAGTTGTGGTGTATAAATGGAATGCAACACTATTGTGCTAAAAGAAATAATGAGCAGTCAGACTTCAGAAAAATCTGGAAAGATTTATATGAACTGATGCTGAGTGAAGTGGGCAGAACCAGGAGAACATTGTAGACAGTAACAGCCATATTGTGTGATGATTGGCTTTGATAGACTTAGCTTTTCTCACCAACTCAAAGACCAAAAACAGCTCCAGAAGACTTGTGATGCAAAATGACATCCACATTCACAGAAAGAAGAATAGAGTCTGAATGAGGAATGGAGCATTCTGTTTGCTCTCTTTTTTTTGTTCAGTTTTTTCTTTTTCCTTTCTCATGGTTCCTCCCATTTATTCTAATTCTTCTATACAAAATGAATAATGTGAAAATATGTTTAAGAAAAGTGTATATGTAGAGGCTATATAAGATTGCAGGTCTTCTTGGGTAGGGTCTAGGGGAGAGAGACAGAGAAAATTTTATATATATATATATATATATATATATATATATATATATATATATATATATATGTATATGTATATATATATATATATATATGAATGCTGAAACTAAAACTAAATTAATTAATTTATTAAACAAAAATTCTATAGTTCCCACAGGTCAATTCTCCTCCTCAATTCTGGATCCAACTTTTCTATTTGCATACTTATGCAAGATATATATAATGATGGAAAAGTTTAGGTCAATAAGAGGCAGGAAATTCTAAAATTTCTACTATATTTTTTCAATCCAAATTTCTTCATTTACTTAATTGGTTATCCTCAATATAGCTTCATAATAAACTTAACATCTTTCAGAAAAAAAAAGTTTTTGTTTATAAAATATTTCAAAAGATATTTGGCATACACAGTACTGACAGTTGACAACAAGTGTAGTGTCAACTGTAGAATATCACTTGCTTGTTTATTTGAATAAATTTTTTACAATTGTAGGAAACTGATAGTAAATTATGGAAATGATTTTCCACATACAATGCAAATTCACACCTGAATACTTAATAAGTATCTTTAAGTGGACTTCTTTAATTGTGCTAATGTACTTGTCCTCATGGCACACTAAGTTAAATAATTTTTTTTAATCTCAATATTTCACAAAATCTAACCATGATATTTTTAAAGATATTTGAAGTTATATTTTCCATATTACTTAATTCTATGTGAATAAACTAAATGGCAAAGTATGTGAAAGGTATTTTGTTGTTTCATTATTGTCATAGTGTTAACTCTCAAACTATTTAATATGTCAAGTATTCCCTAAAGTATGCTTGCAGTTAGTGTACATATTACTTGGTAAAATTTGATAAGGTAATATTTTGTACTTCAAAACATCTTCATACTATTCCTAATAATCTTCTAATACTGTCTTTAAAATTCATAGTGCTATAAAATTAAAATTTGTAATAATTATCTGGAACTATATTAGCAGTAGTCTGGATAAATGAAAATAATTTTCTATTAAACTCTGGAATGAATCTCAGTTGGGTATCCTTTTCTATAACAAAGATATTCTTGAAAAATGGGATAAAGTGTAATATAGAAAATAAAATTGAATTTTGTTTTCCTTATTAAGAGAGTTTCTGATGTGAAAGCAAACCTTCAATGAATTCTCATAAGAAAGCGCTCATTCCATCCACTTAGGGGCATTAGCCTCCTAACAGGTGTTCCCAATTTCATTATCTCCAAAATCAAATACATCTATCACAATCTGACCAAATTTTTTTTCTTAAATATGAATTTAGTAAAGCTATTCCTCTGTTTTAAAATAATCAACACCTGAGTCATCTACTTGAATTTCCAGGAGTCAAGACAGAGGAGTAAACCATAACTTCTCTCACCATCCCTTGCTGACCTTGAAAATCCAATAGAATATTGCCCCAGGAAATATTCAGGAATGGTAAAGCCAGCAGAAGGGGTAGAGCAGTCTTTTAGGTTGGGATGCTGAGAAGATTGGCTGGAAAGGTCCCTCTCACTGTGAAGTGAACCCATGAAGTACCTGAAGCATCCCAGCAAGCCCCATCTAATTGAATCAGCAGGAGATTTTGAGCTTCAAGCAGGTGGAGCTTGTAAGCACCAACACCAGGACCCCAGGCCTTCCTTAGCACAGCCAGGGGAATTGGGGCAGGAACAAATGCAGACAGAGGTCCGCTAGCCACTGAGCCTGCTGGTGCTGTAACGTAGCCCTAGGGGAGAAGGAGACCTCTAATACTGAGACCACTCACCTCCCACACCTTGCACCAAAAGCTTCAGTGTAACCTTGGGGAAACTCAGAAAGATTTCACCTAGCCTCAGCCTTGGCACACACCAACCAGCTCAGCACCAAGTAAGCTACACTATTATCTAACTTCTAGCTGACAGAACAAGCACCCACACAGTACACCATGGCCCTAGCTCCCAGCACAAGAAATATTGACAGAGCCCACTGTACACCAAAAGCAGAGATTCACTTTAAAAGCCAGCAAAAAGGCAAACACCATGAGCAAGGAGCAAATTAGAATAGCAAAGACCATAGAATTTGATTATAGGGACAGGGAAGATCAAAAGACAAATTCAGAAGAGGATAGCATTGACACTATACCAACATGTGAAATCTCAAAAGGGAATATAAACTGGATATCAAGCCTAGAGAGTATTCATGGAGGAGCTCAAGATGGAATTTAAAAGTCAAATTAGAGAGGTAGAAGAAAAAACAAAACAACCAATGATTTAAAAACTACAGTTGACATAATGAAAAAAAAAAAAGTTCCCTAAAGAGAACAGATCTTTAAAAAGGAAAATTGGGCAAATGGAAAAAAAAAAGTGTAATAAACCAAACTGGAGAAAATAACTCCTTGAAAGGAAAAATTGGACAAATGGAAAAGGAGGTACAAAAACGAACTGAAGAAAATAATTTGTTAAAAAGTAGAATTGGGCAAGTAGAAACTAATGACTCTATGAGGCAAAAGAATCAGTCAAACAAAATCTAAAGAAAGAAAAATAGAAGAAAAAATAAAATATTTCATCAGAAAAACAATTGACTTGGAAAATAGATCCAGGAGAGAAAAATCTAAGAATTATCAGACTACAGGAAAGTCATGATGACAAGAAGAGCATGGACAGTATCTTCCAAGAAATCAAGGAAAGCTGCCCTGAAGTCCTGGATACCGAGGGCAAAATAGGCATCAAAAGAATCCACTGATCACCTCCTCAAAGAGACGCCAAATTGAAAATGCCAAGGAATATTGTTGCCAAATATCAGTGTCAGGTCAAGGAGAAAATATTGCAAGCTGCCAGAAAGAAAGAATTCAAATATTGAGGAACTACATTCAGGACCACACAGAACTTTATAGCTTCTACATTAAAAGATCAGAGGGATTGGAATACGATATTCTGTAAAGCAAAGGAACTTGGACTACCACCAAGGATCAATTGCTCAGCAAAACTGATCATAATCTTGAAAGATTATGGCAAGGAGATGGACATTCAATTAAATAAGGGATGCCCACATCTTCCTGATGAAAAGGCCAGACCTCAGTAGAAAATTTGATCTTCATATGCAAGTTTTACAGGAGGAGTAAAAAGGTAAACAGGCAAAGAATGTTTTTCAATATAGGCAAACTATTTACATCCTTGTAGGGGAGGATTATACTTCTCAGTCTTGAGAATTGTACATTCATTATGACATTTAAAACAGATATAAATAGATAGAGGGAATGGGTACAAATTAATTGATGTGAACAGAAAAATGCCATAATTAAAGGGTGTGAAGAGATTGTAATGGGAGAAGAGGAAAGGAAGCTAGAAAAGGGTAAATGACATCACATGAAGAGGCTCAAAAACATATAGTAGAAGGAAAAAAAAAGAGGGATATGAGCATTGTTTGAGCTTTACACTCACCAGTTTTGGTTCAAGCAGGGAACAACATACTCTGTTAAGTACAGAAATCTCACTTTCCCTATGGGCAGTAGGAGGGGAAAGGGGAAACAAGAGAGGGGGTGGTTAGAAAGGAGGGAAGAAGCAGTAAGGGACAAAGGAGAGGGGCTGATAGAGGGGAAGGAAGACTGAGGGAGGGAGTGACCCAAATAAAACTCTTGAGAAGGGTAAGGGAGAAGGGAGAAATAAAATCATAAAAGTGGGAGGGAGTAGGATGAGACAAAGACACAGACAGTAATAATTTTGAATGCGAATGAGATAAACTCTCCCATAAAAAAGAGATAGGTAGAAGAATGGATTAAAAACCATAATCCTACAATATGCTGTTTACAAGAAACACTTTTGAAACAGGGGAACACAAACACGGTAAAGGTAAAAGCCTGGAGTAGAATATATTATGCTTCAGTTGATATATAAAAAGCAGGGGTAGCAATCTGAATCTCTAAAAAAGCAAAAGAAAAAATAGAACTAATCAAAAGGGATAAAAAAGGAAATTATATCTGGCTAACGAGCACCATAGACAATGAAATAATATCATTATTAAATATATATGCACCAAGTGGTATACCATCCAAATTCTTAGAGAAGAAGTTAAGGGAGTTCCAGGAAGAAATAGAGAGCAAAACCATTCTATGGGGCAACTTCAACATCCCCCTTTCTGAATTTAATAAATCAGCCTCAAAATAAGCAAGAAAGAAGTTAAGGAGGTGAACAGAATTCTGGAAAAGGTAGATATGATAAACTTCTGGAGAAAATGAAGGGGAATGGAAAGGATTATACCTTTTTTCAGTGGCACATGGCACTTACACAAAAATTGATCATATACTGTGGCATAAAAACCTCACAAAAATTTCTGCAAAAAGGCAGAAATATTAAATGCATCCATTTCATATCATGATGCAATAAAAATTATATGTGATAAAGGGTCATGGAAAGATAGACCAAAAATTAATGGAAATTAAATCTCATCCAAATGAGTGGGTCAAACAAACAAAAAAAACCATAGAAACAATCAATAATTCCATTCATGAGAACAGCAATAATGAGACAACTGACCAAAACTTACAGGATGCAGGGAAAGCACTTCTTAGGGGAAGTTTTATATCTCTGAATGCTTATATGAATAAAATAGAGAAAGAGGAGATCAATGAATGGGGCATGCAGCTGAAAAAGCTAGAAAAAGACCAAATTGAAAATCTCCAATTAAATAAGAAATTAGAAATACTGAAAACCAGAAGAGATATTAATAAAATTGAAATTAAGAAAATTCTTGAATTAATAAAGAAAACAAAAATGGGTTTTATGAAAGTGAAAAACCAAATTAGCAGTGTCAAAAGTGAAAAGTGTAAATTCACCTCCAATGAGGAGGAAATTAAAACAATAAGTAGAAATCATTTTGCCCAACCATATTCCCATAAATTTGTTAATCTTAGTGAAATGAATGAATATTTCCAAAAAACATAAATAGTCCAGATTAACAGAAGAGGACATGAAATAAAAAACTCCATTTCATAAAAAGCAATTGAATAAGCAATCAATGAATTCCCTAGGAAAAAATCTCCAGGGCCAGATGGATTTAAGAAAAAATTATCTCAAAATGTAAAGAAAAGTTAATTGCAAGACTACATAGAGTATTTGGAAAAATTGATGAAGGAGTACTACCAAATTCTTTTTATGACACAAATATAACCAAGAAGAGCCAAAATGGAGAAAGAAAACTATAGACCAATTTTCCTATTGAATATAGATGCAAATATATTAAATATGATATGAACAAAAAATTACAGGAATTTATCATGAAAATAATATGTTTTGATCAGATAGAATTTATACCATTTCAATGTTAGGAAAGCTACCAACATAATTGATCATATCAACAATAAAACTAGCAGAAACCATATGATAATCTCAATAGATGCAGAAACAAGTTTTGATGAAATACAACACCCATTCATATTGAAAACACTGGAGAACATAAGAATAAATGGAACTTTCCTTAGAATAATAAGTAGCATTTACCTAAAACTATCAGCAAGGAATATGTGTCATGGGGATAAGCTAGATTCATTTCCAGTAAGATTGGGAGTGAAAATAAAGGATGTCCATTATCATCACTGCTATTCAATATGGTACTAGAAATATTAGCTTTAACAATAAGAGAAGAAAAGAAAATTGAAAGAATTAGAATAGACAAAGAAAAACAAAGCTATCACTCTGCAGAAGATAATGATGGTATACTTAGAGAATCCTAGAAAATGAAGTAAAAAAAAAAAAAACTACTTGAAATAATAACCAACCCTAGCAAAGTTACCAGACACGAAATAAACCCAAATAAATAATCTGCATGTCCATACTTAAAAACAAAACCTAATATCAAGAGATAGAAAGAGAAATCCCATTTAAAGTTACTATAGGACCTTTGAAATATTTGGAAGTCTACCTGGCAAAAAAAAAAAAAAAAAAAACAACCCAAGGACTATAAGAACATACTTACAAAACATTTTTCTCACAAATAAATCTTTTTTAAAATAATTGGAAAAATATTGGCTGCTTGTGGGTAGGCTGAGCTAATATAACAAACATGATAATTCTACCTAGTTAATTTACTTAGTAAGTGTCATTTGAATCAAACTATCAAAAAGTTATTATATAGAGCTAGAAAAATAGTATCAAAATGCATGTGGAAGAACAAAAAGTCCAGAATATCAAGGGAATTAAAGAAAAAAAAAACCACTAGGGAAGATGACTTTGCCATACCAGCTCTTACATTGTATTACAAAGCAGCAATCATCACACCATTTGAAACTGGCTAAGAAATAAAGGGGCACATATCTGTAATAGGTTAAGTACACAAGACACAGTAGTCAATGACTATAGGAGTCTACTGTTTGGAAACTGGGCATAGACCAAGGCCTGACACCATATGCCAGAATAAAGTCCAAATGGGTGTACAATCTACATAGAAAAGCTGATGTTATAAACAAACTAGGGGAGCAAGGAATATTTTGTCTGTCAGATTTATAGAAATGGAGGAATTTATGACCAAACAAGAGATAGAGAATGTTACAAAATGCGAAATGGATAATTTTGATTACATTTAATTGAAAGTTGTTTGCACAAACAAAGCCAATGCAACCAAGATTAGGAGGGAAGCAAAAAAGTGGGAATTTTTATAACTAGCATTTGTGACAAAGGTCTCATTTCTAAAATATATGGAGAAATGAATCTAATTTACAAGAATGCAAGACATTACCTGACTGATAAATGGTCAAAGGATGTGAACAGTCAGTTTTCAGAGGAAGAAACTAAAGCTGTCTATAGTCATAGGAAAAAATGCTCTAAATCACTATTGATTAAAGAGAGGCAAATCAAAACGACTCTGAGGTACCACATCACACCTACACGATTGGCTAGCATGACAAACCAGGTAAATCATAGATGCTGGAGAAGTTGTGGGAGAGTTGGAACACTAATTAGCTGTTGATAGAACTGTTAGCTGATACAACCACTCTGGAGAGCAATTTGGAATTATGTCCAAAGGGGAATACAAATGTGCAAACTCTTTGACCCAGCAATTTAGCTTCTAGGGTTGTAATCCAAAGAGATTATAAAAATAGGGAAATGATCCACATGTACAAAAATATTTATAGCTGTCTTTTTGTGGTGGCCAAGAACTGAAAACTGAGGGATGCCCATCTTCTGGGGTATGGCTGAACAAGTTGTGGTATATAAATGTAACACAATACTATTCTGCAATAAGAAATGATGAACAGACCGACTTCAGAAAAACCTGGAAAGACTTACATCAACTGATGGTGAGTGAAGTGAGAATAAACAGGAGAATATTATACACAGTATCAGCCACAGTGTGTGAAGACTGGTTTTGAAAGGCTTAGTCCTTCACACCAATGTAAGTACCTAAACATTTCCAAAAGACTCATGGTGCAAAATGTCATCCACATCCAGAGAAAGAACTATAGAGTGAGAATAAAGAATGAAGCAGACTATTTTCTCCTTTGTCATGTTTTGCTTTGTTTTGTTTTTTCTCATGGTTTCTTCCATTTGTTTTAATTCTTTTATACAACATGACTATTGTGAATATGTGTTTAATAGGAATGTATGTGTAGAACCCATATAAGATTGCAAGTTGTCTTAGGTAGGGAATGGGGAAGGGGTGAGAGAAAATTTAGAGTTTATAGAAGTGATTGTTGAAAAGTGAAAATAAATTAATTAATACATTTGGGGAAAACAATAATCATTACCTTCCAGAGCAAAATTCAAACTCTAATAGCCACTGCCTTCAAGTAATAGGATAGCATATAATTGATAAGTATTAATTGTAGGAATGTATCTTGGAGGTCATATAGTTCAAAGCTACCTTCAGAAATATTTCTAATTTTATACCTCATCACATATTCTATGACCCAGAAAATCTTGTTTATTTTTTCTTTCCTTACATTGGTCTATGAAAATGTAATATCTTTCCATCTTCTATGGAATTTCTTCCTTAAAAATGCAAGTCAAATAGCACTTTCTCCATGTCAATTTTTAAAACATTTTATATACTTTATTAAATATTTTGCAATTACATTAAAAATGAATATTTTTCAAATAGTGAATTCCAAATGCTCTCATTCCCTCCTGTTCCAAATCAATGTGGAGAAGGCAATTTATATGTGTATACACACACACAATATGCATAGGTGTATGTATGACCTGTTGCAAAAGAAAACAGAAAAAAATAAAACAAGGAGAAGAAGTGAGGCTGATGACCTACTCAAAACAAAGTCGAGTGCAATTCATGATATCGTTTCTCTAATGGCATTGTCTTCTTCGGCCATGAACACAACAACCTGTGAGTAGATGCAGTTGCCTGAATGGGAACTCATCATGGGTAACCCTGCTCCTCCTCTCCTGTCTGTCTCCCTCTCCACTTCCTTTCCCTGTCCAAAGGAAGGTAAATTTGTATGGCCAGAGGATGCCCAGTTAACTTGGGGTTTACTGGTTAGATTTCCTAGACTTAACCATTTGCCAACTTGGGAAATGGCTCTTATTTTTATAAATTTGTCTCAGTTCCCTACATATTTGAAAAATGGGAAGTTAATCAGAGAAACTTGTTCTAAAATTTCTCCCAGTTTCCTATTTTCCTTCAAATTATGGCTGTATTACTCTTGTTTGTGCAAAAGATTTTTAATTTCACTTCTCATAATCTTCTCTTGCTTGGTTGGAAGCTTTTATCTACAGATGTGGAAGTCACATTTTACCATGCACCATTAATCTAATAATAATATCTCCCTTTTGTGGAAATCATGTATTTATTTTGATTTTACGGTGCTATATAGTGTAAAATACTGGTCTATAGTTTTTGTCAAAGTGTTTTCTAGTTTTCACATTAATTTTATCAAATATTGAATTGAGTTCTTACCCCCCAAAGCTTGGGCCTTTGTGTTTATAAAACACTAAATTACTATAGTAATTTAATATTGTTTATTGGGTACCTAATCTATTCCAATAATCCATCACTCTCCTTTTTTAACTCTATCAAATTGCTTTGATGATTATCCTCTTTGTAATATAGTGTGAAATGTGGAACTGCTAGGCTACATTCTTTAATATTCCTTGGTCATTGATTCCATTTATATTCTTGATCTTTTGTTCTTCTAGATGAAACTGATACTTACTTTTCTAGCTGTGTAAAACATTTATGGTAGTTTAATGGGAATAGCATTTAATAAGTAAATTAAGTTATGGGGAATTGTAATTTGTGTTATATAGACGGGTTACATATGAGCAATTAATATTTCTCCAGGTGTTTAGATTTATCTTTAACTGTGTGAAAAGTGTTTTCTAATTGTGTTCATGTAATCTCTGTATTTATTTTGACAGACTCCCAAGTATTTTATGCTTTCTGAAGTTACTTTAAAAAGAATTTCTCTATTTCTTACTGTAGTATTTTGTTGGGAATGTATATTTAATAAGCTAGCAATTTGTGTGGGTGTGTTTTATATCCTATAACTTTGGTGAAGATGGAAATTATTTTTACTAGTTTTTTAGCTGATTTATTAGGGTTTTCTAAGTGTACCATTATATTGTTTGCAAAGAATGATAGTTTTGTTTCTTCATTGCCTATTTTTATTCCTGAAGTTTCTCTTATTGCTATAACTAGCAAGTCTAGGATAATATTGAATGATAGTGGTGATGATGGACATCCTCTTTTCACTCCTGATCATATTGGGAATGTTTCAAGGTAATCCCCATAGAAGATAATGCTCTTGGTATGGAATAATATTCAATATTTTGCAAAAGGTTCAATGTATTTCTAGTATTTTTAATAGGATAGTGGTGTATTTTGTCAAAGGATTTTCTACTTTTATTGATATAATTATATGACTTTTGTTGATTTTTTTATTGATATAGTCACTTATGACTATAGTTTTCCTAACCCTAAACCAGACTGGCATTCCTAGTATAAAATATCTTTGTAACATATTGAGCTAATCTCTTTACTAGTATTTTATTTACTATTTTTAAATCAATATTCATTGAGGAAATTGTTCAATAACTCTGTTTCTTTGTTTTCTCCCCCAGGTTTAGGCATCAGAAATATGTTTGTGTAGTAAAAGGAGTTTGGTAGGAGTCATTCTTTCCCTTTTTATCCCCAAATAGTTTATATTGCAGTGAGGTTAATTGTTCTTGAAATGTTTGGCAGAATTCACCTGTAAATTCAACTGTTCCTGGAGATTTTTTTCCTTAGGAAACTCTTTGATTGATTATTCAATTCTTTTTTTAAAGTTAGGGGTATTTAAGTATCCTCTTTCTTTTTCTGTTAATCTGGACAATTAATATTTCCAGAAATATGCATCCTTTTCATTTAGATTGTCAGTTTTACTGGTATATAATTGGGCAAAATAACTGCTAATAAATTCTTTACTTTCACTTCCATTTGCTCCTTTAATATTTTATACTAGTAACTTGGTTTTCTTCTTTATTTTAATCAAATTCATCAATCTTTCATCTATTATATTTTTAAATACACCTAACTTCCAGTTATATATTACTTTGATGGTTTTCTTACTTTAAATTTTATTAATCTCTCCTTTGATCTTCAAAATTTCCATTTTGGTGTTTAATTGGAAATTCTTAACTTTTTTTTTCTATTTTTTAGTGACATGTCCAATTTATTGATCTTTTCTTTCTCTCTTTTATTGATGCAAACATTTAGAGATGTAAAGTTTCCCCTAAGTAGTCCTGTGACTTTATCCCATAAGATTTGGAATGTTGTCTCATTGTTCGCATTCTCTTTTACAAAGTTATTGATCGTTTCTATAATCCGTTATTTACCATGCATTTTATACTTTAATACTGTGTAATTTCCAAATTTATTTTAATCTATGTTTTCATGTCTTTTTATTAAATGTGTTTTTTGCATGGTGATATAAGGATGCATTTAATATTTCTGTATTTTTCTGCATTTGTGAAGATTTATGTCCTAATATATGAGACCAGTACTTTGACTGAATCTTTTCCCAGAAGCACAGTGTTATATGTTATTTATTGTGTTTTGAATGGATGAATGCATGGCAAAAGGATAAATGAGAGTGGGAAAAAATAGACCATGAAGCATTAGCATCATGAAAAAAAAGTTTGACTTAAATTATAAAGATTCAAGGTGATCAGCAAGTGTTCTATTCAAATCTTAATAAGACCAGGGCTCCTTTAATATTGACTGATATTAGTTAAGGTTTCATTAGAAAGATATAAATATAAGCTAGATGTTTATTTTTCTTCAATTCTTGCTCTAATTGGTCATCTTTAAATAATTGCAACTAGATCTACTCTTTAGTCCTGATGCTTATTTTTCATATGAGGTCTTTATCTCTTACAGTTAGAGTAAATAAGCATGACAAACTCATGCTTATATACCTATACTTAAGGAAATTCTAGATTTGGGTTATAAAAAATGTCAACTACGCATCAATATTCATCCATTATAAGCATTTCCACATTGAAGACAACCTAGAAAAAAATTAAAAGCTTTATATACTCATTGTTATATGATACCAAAACTAACATCCTCATCGTTACCACCAACCTCACATTTTCATTTATATAAGGCCTTAGCATTTACAAACATCTGTACATCAACAGTATGAGGAAAGTAGTGCAAACTTCATTTTTCTCTTTTTATAGATGAGGAAACTGATCAGAGAAGGGAAAGAGTTTGCCTATAGTCACACTGCTAATAAAAAGAAGATGCTGGATTAGAAGACAGATTTTCATATGACTTGTTTCTTTTTTAAGCTGAAATACTGGAATCAAGAAGGTGTTACACAAAATAACACATCTCAGTATCCTGAAATGCAATCTATAGCATGCCCTACTGTTTCCATGCATATAAATCTAACATAGACCAGTTTCTTGACAGAATCTAGGTGTATCCATGAATGCTTCTTGAGATGCAATACAATATACCAATAATTCATAACTAACCACATTTTAAGACTAAATCCTCTCCTAGTCAAGCAATCACTCTTGTATGATTTTTTTTTAATTCAAGAGAAAGGACTGTTTTTAATCATTACTTCAATTGGTTAATATTTTATTCTAGTTATAAATTTTAATACAATACAGAAAACCTTTCCATTGCAGCTGAAAATCCTGCAGTTGACACTGACAAGGTCAAGTGTAGCATTTGCCTTTTACTTGTAAGCATCCTGTTTGGAATTACATTTTCTATTCACACTGACTTGAGATTCAGTTGGTCTTTTGGGAGTATGAGAATGATTAGATTGAGAAACATACTTAGACTTAGGTATATACTAGAAGCAGTTCAGAGCACACAGTAGGCAAATAATAAATAGTAATCAAATTACGCAGTCTGTTCTATTTATGCATGGCAACCCAATTAGCTGCCGTTTATTCAGCACCCACAGGGTAAACAGCCCTGTATTGGAACCAGGAGGGTTGTTAATGAAATAGTCCCCAGCTTTAAGGAACAAATAAGCAGGAGACAAAACAAACAATGGAAAGAAATACACAGCAAGGAAAACCATAATTGCTAAAATGCTTTGAGGGAATGAGGAATAAGTCAAAGATTAGACAAGCAGTTTGGAAAATGGGTGGTGTTAATCAGGGAGAGCTTCCTGGTGAGCCAGAAATTAATGGAATGGAGGAATATTTTATTTGTTTGCTGCAAGGAAAGAGTTCAGTAGAAAGAACTCCATATTTAGAAGGAGAACACATGGGCCCTAATCTTGACTAACAGTTAACAGCTATGGGCAAACCAATTCACCTCTTTAAGTAGTCTCAGTTATTGAAACTCTAAAATGGGCCTATAACTGCATAACTACGTAACCACATTGTTAAAAGGAAAATAATTTGTAGATTGTAAAGTGCCATGAAAATATGAGCTGCTATTCTTATAGAACAAGTCCTGTGGTTCCTGAAATACTACCAAAGATCTCAAAAAATAAATATATAAAATGTTTTGTGCCCAAAGTGGCCATAATCCATGACAAAGTTCACACAACACCGAAGCTAATGTATTTCTATTATTAAGGGTTATTTAAAGTATATTGCATTCATTACTTCATTCTCTCCATGTGTCTATGCATGCACATCCTATGAGGAGTCTGTAAAAGCCCTATTTTGGATTCTTATGGATTGTACATTTAGAATTAACCACAAAATGAAACTAGCTAGTACAAATGACAATGGTAAGATCAACTTTGAAATTATGGATGTAAATGGAACAGGAAAAAACAGAGTAAATACAAAATAATGGCTCACATTTTAATAATGCTTAAAGTTTCCACAGGGCTTGCCTTAGAAGAAGACAGTAGGGCTAGGTAACAAAAATATTATCCTTATTTTCCTGGTAAAGAAACTGTGATGCAGAGAAGCTAAATAAATTACCAAGACATGTTAGGGAAAAAAAATATTAATATCTATTTAATATGAGATCAGATAAAATTTTATATAATATTACAAAACAACATAATATTAGACATAATAATATATTCAATATGATAACATGTAATCAACACAATATGAGGTATTAGATTATAGGTTCCTTAAGAGGATACATTGCTTTAATTTATCCTTATATTTCTAGCATCCAACAGTTCCTTGAATATAATATAAATGAATTTTGAGTCAGACTGAATTCTAACTGTAAGACTAGTCCTTAGGGCACTATCTAATACCATAGTGTAAAACATGAACCACTAGAGTCAGAGGCAAGACACATAGGCTTGAATTCCAGCTTCAGGATTTACTAGTCAGATAACTTTGGGCAAATCATCACCTTTCAGGGCTTTAGTTCTTTATATATACAATGAGGTGATTAGACCATCAGAAACATATGTGTCCCCTGTTAGACGAAAATGTACAGATCTTATACGTTCTATCGTTGACTACGTCCATGCCCACAAACCTGTCATTTTCCTTCTCAAAGCCTCTATTTCTTCAATATTTCTTCAAGTATTTTACTTGCACGACCCACCTTACAAGGAGGAAAGGACTTTGTAAACTTAAAAGTGTTATAGAAAGGTGAATTGTTATTAGATTTGCATTTTGCTTTGACATAAGATGTCACCCATGTCCAGAATGTACCTCTGTAAGTCTCATGTCTTTTAATCAGTGGCTCAGGATACAAGTGGGAAACAAATGCAGAACTTTCTCTCCATTCCGTGTAAAAAAATGTGAATTTCAGATAGCATTTTCTTGTATTTCAAAATTGACTGTAGTTATCACGTTTTAAATTCATGCTTATGAGCAATTTGAGAATAAACGTTGACTTTGACCAGACTCACATTATCAACTAGAAACATCATCCTGAAGGAAAACTTTCCTGTTGGTATTATTTTGAACCACGGTTTCTTAATTGTTTTTTTGTGTCACAGATCATTTTGGCAATCTGATGAAACCCTTTCTCAGAATGAAATTTGTTGGCTAATATAATTTAAAGAAATATAAAATTTCAGGTACAGACAAATGAAAACAAAGATGTATTTTTTTTTCCTATCCAAGTTCCTGGACCCCTTGAAATCTATGCAAAAATTATTGGGGGATGAGGGAGGGTGACCTATGAACTAAGTTAACAATTCTCACTTTGAAGTGGTATCACTCATGACCCAGGGAGCCTCTGCCACAACAGGCTTTACCTCTGGCCTTATAAAGATCAGGCTTCATCCTGAGGGGACCCTGACATGGAAGACTCAGGCTTCTTTTTTCTGTGGTTCATTATCTCCTTCCCAGAGTAACCCTAGGAAAAACTGCAAAACAGTTTATATGGTTCATATGGGGAGTCTTTTCAAATGCTGGTATCAGACTATTTCACAGAAAAAAAGTACTCACCGTGCAATATGGGTATCAGATCTAGAAGAGCTGCTTATTTTACTACAGAAAATTTTCAAATATAAAGATCTATATATTCACACTGACAGTGAACCCTTAAGAACCTTAAGTACTCCATTGAACTCATTGCACTTCCTGTCAAAGATATAATCAAATATGAAATACTTTGCCAAGTCATTTTAGGAACACCAAAATATCTACCAAAATAATTAAAGTTTGACTATCTCTTGTCTTTTATTGATTTTTAATTATTTTCTTTCTGGTACTTAGGCTGTCTTCCTCAAGAAGATTATAAATTCCTTAATATCAGAGACATATTTTGTGTTCCTACTATTACTAGCTCAGGATTATATATATACTGATCCTCAAATTATAGCATTTTTCGAGGAGGTGGTGAAGTCATTATGAAAAATAATAAAGAATACGTTTACACTCTTGTGAGTAGATGTTGAAGTAAATTGTTTTTTTTTTACATTTCCAGATCTATGTTTAAAAGTCTCTAAGTAGTCAATGAATCTAATTTATACATGCCATTTTATGTATATATATATATATATATATATATACACACATGCATTTATGAATATATGTGTGTGTTTACATATATACATATAAACACAAGTTCATGTGGTAAAAGTAAAACAGCCTATCAAATGGGTCAATATTTTTATTCACAAAAATGTTTCATTTTTAATATCATATTAGATGTACTTTGTTATTTTTTAAAAGTAATTTATACTTCTTAGATACCTTCCCTCAATTTACCTTAATCAAACTGTGAATTGCTATACTGTTGAAAGGTTATATTTGTAGTGCCTCTATAATCCATGTCAGGTCCTTTTCCTGTCCAGGTACTTAGTAAAATGTGATCATGCTTGGGTACCCTAGATCCTCCTTGTAATGCTTGTCTTAAGAATAAACCTCCCACAGGGCTTGAGCCAGGATGGTTGAGTAGAAGCAGGAAATTGCCCGACCTCTACCCCCAAACCTCTCAAAATATTGGTAAAAATGACTCTAAACAAATTCTAGAGCGCCAAAAGCCACAAAATGACAGAGCAAAAAAGATTTCCAGCCTAAGACTATTTAGAAGACTGACAGGAAGGGTCTATCACACCACGCTTGGAAAAGAGGACAGCCCAGCATGGGTTGTACTGGTACAGAAAGGACTAGAGCAGGCATTAGGGTTCTGAAACACTGGAAGCTGTAGCAGTTTCCAAACTTCTCAATCCACAATTGCCAAAGACAGTTTCAAAGAACAGTGGGATAATTCTCTCACCTGGGTGACGGACTAAGGTGGTCTGGTTCCATCTGCAGCCTCAGTCCCAGAACAACAGCAGTCACTGCTGCAGTGGTGGCTGCTTCTTGAGCTCTTGGCCTTTGGATGGTGGGGGAATTGAGTGACTGATCTGAGTTTCAGTCCTGAGTGGTTATGCTATGGTGAGGAAGAGAACTGTATACCTTTCACCAAACAAAAAATGACCAAAAAGGGGAAAAAATAAGATTACAGAAGGCATTTTCATGGTGAAAATGTATTTTCTTATGATGAGGAACATCAAAGCATATACACAGAAGAAGACAGCAAGATCAAAGCTCATCCATTGAAAGTCTCCAAGAAAAACATGAAATGGTTTCAGTCCATGGAAAGGTTCAAAAAGGATTTTGAAAATCATTTAAAAGAAGTAGAGGAAAAATTGGGAAGACAACTGAGAGCAATGCAAGAAAATCATGAACAACAAGTGAACAGCTTGCTCAAAGAGACCAAAAAAAAATGCTGAAGAAAATAGCACCTTTATAAATATAATCACCTAAATGGCAAAAGAGGTCCAAAAAAGTCAATGAGGAGAAAAATGCCTTAAAAATCAGAATTGGCCAAATGGAATAGAAGGTCCAAAAGTTCATTGAAGAAAATAATTCCTTAAAAATTTAAATGGAACAGATGGAAGCTAATAACTTTATGAGAAATCAAGAAATTATAAAACAAGGCATGAAAACATAGCAGACAATGTGAAAAATCTCATTGGATAAACAACTGACCTGGAAAATAGATTCAAAAGAGATAATATTCAAGAACCAGAGGGTAAAATTGAAATGAGAGAGTCCACCAATCACCCTGAAAGGGATCCCAAAAGGAAAACTCCTAAGAATACATTAGTCAAATTTCAAAGCTCTCTGGTCAAGAATAAAATATTACACGTATTCAAGTATTCAGAAAGAAACAATTCAAGTACAATAAAACCTCAGTTTATGAGTAATCTGGTTTATGTATGCTTTGATGCATGAGGAAAATGTTTTTTTGCAAAATTTGTCTTGCAGGACAAACAAAAATTCACAGTACAAATATAAAAAAAAATTGTTTAAAAACATCAGTCATATAAGACTGTAGCAATGAGATCCTGTGATGGTTCAAATGAGGATATTTTGCTGGTTTTGTTTCAATAAAATTCCTCTGATTGAATAATGTGATTAAGGAGGATCTTCCTCATTCATTGATGGGTTTACCCATTGTGGGAAGCTTGATTAGGTGAGCAGTTTTGTAGGAAGGTCCCAAGTATCTTTTGCTTTTCCTGTTGAGTCACTGGGTCAGAGGTTTATGCCCTCTGGCTCTAAAAAGTGTAAAAATACTCTGAGGGTCAGGTTTTACTTTGAGGGCTTAGTTTTGGTAAAAAGGACTGAGTGCCAGATGAAGACTCTGAGAAGCTGCTTTAAGGAGTCCTCTGGCTTTGAAAAACCAGATGTCAGTGCTGCCCTTTCTGATGACTATGGTCAGAAGGTTGTACCGGTCTGTTCAGTTATGGTCAGGCAGAGGAAGCCATGTCTGTTGATTACTTTAAGACTTACTGACTGGAGTGTTTGTTTGGCCTGATGAAGACTCTGGGAAGCTGCTAAAGGAGCCCTAGGCTTTGAAAATCCAGATGTCAGTGCTTCCCTCCCTGGTAACAATGGTCAGACAATTGGAGTCCAACTGTCTTTTGAATTGAGGCAGAGGAAGTCATGTCCGTTGATCTTTTGATCCCTCTGTGTTTTCTTTGAAATTCAGGGTGCTGACTCCCCTGAACCAACTGAATGATATAGGTACTTGGTTAAAGGAATGATACATGTGCTTGATTAAAATGATTGTTAACCCCTCAAAAGTTGCCTTTCCTTTTATGAATGTAGAACCCTCTGTGTAGGTTGAGGTGCTTACCATTTCAGAGCCAGAAATATTTTAATGATAAACAATGTCACATTTATGTGATATCTGAAAAAACATCACAAACAAGGGTCATTAGATAGTATCCTAGTCTGAAATGAACATAAAGAAAAAAATCAGTGAGTCAAAACATGAAAGTGATTCTAAAAAATAGAAAAATTAAATAAAGGCAGTAAGGTTAGTCTTACTTTTAGTGAAAGTACCATAAGAGGGAACACTCCACAAGTTGAAATCCCCAGTGTTCTCATAGAAGGAGATTCTCCTTCCACACAATAAAACTTCCTCCTGCTCCTCCCTCTCATCTTCCTCAAACCAGGCATGACACTTCTCAAAGGTAAAGTGCAGCTTAATTTATTTTATTTTCAGTTGATATTGCATACTAATCATTACTATTGCATTTTAGGTGCATTAAAGAGATAAAACTTACTTAAAATTATAAATAATTATTTTTACATGAATATTTTTGGGGATGTGGTACTGATAATCTGACTTTACATTATTTCCTATGGGAAAATTGCTTTGAAATATGAACAAATCATATGTTGGTGGTTCTCTCTCGTGTATATATGTAATGATCATACAGTTGGATCAGTCTGTTGATCTGATGTATGTATTGCTTATGGTCAGACAGTTAGAAGCCCTGTCTGTCTTTATTTCTCTGCCTGTAATTTCTCTGTTGGTGAATGTAATTAAAGTAGATTGTTACCACCCTTTAAAGTTGCTTTCATTTTAGAAAAGCAGAGGAAAGAACCTGTGCTAGCAGCCCATCCTGGATGTGGTAAGGTGCTTGGTGCTACACCAACCAAGTTGCAAAGCTGACCCCTCTTAAGGATGAAGACAATTCATAAATGTCAGCAAAACTCAATTAATCCCATTCTTGTTAGGTCTCTGGGAACAAAATAAATGTTCCAGAGAGATTCCAGATTGTGCGGCAAGAAAAGGAGGTTTATTATTTTTTTTTAATATAATTTGTTTATTTTCAGTTTTCAACATTCATTTCCACAAGACTTTGCATGCCAAACAACTTCTGGTCCTATTTTATACCTTTCTCAGTTCCCTTCTTCTAAGCTTTATTTTCCTCCATGAGCATAACTTTTGTTGTCAATCTGGCCTCTAGGTACTGGTCATGAAAGGGGACTTGGAATGCTTCTTCAGAACACTGCTAAGAGGGGAGCTCCTAGCAACTTTTACTGGTGGTTTTTTCCTCCACTTTTCACTCACTACATTTGTTGACTACATATTTCCTTCAATGCCACATGTCAGGATTGTATTTTAGGGCTTTTCCTTCCTCCATACTATTCTCCCTGTGTACTAGTTTTCTGCCTGCCTACAACTTTTTCCTCTTCCTTAGGAGTTGGTTGGGTTGAAGAGATTCAGCTCCAAAGTCAGTGCCTAAAATCTCTGTTGTTGGATGCAAGACTACCCCAGAATGGCTTTGATGGTGGACTTTCAGAAAAAGAGGAAACAATCACCTAATTGTATAAACTATTGAATGTAATTGTGAGAATAGGTATTATTCATCATAAATGAATAAATGTATGACCACTGCTAGGAAATATATTTGCACTTTAATGTGGAAATTTTAGAAAAATGCCTTTGTCCAAAGTAACTAATTCTCATTGTGGCACTGTCAGGTCCCATCGCAAGCCATTAGGATAGTCAATCTTTGACAGAATGTCCTTTCATTATCCCTCAAACACATCTTCCAGGGGCCTGACAGTTTCATAAAGTGGGGCATATGCTTAAAGATAATATCATGCCAAAATTAAATCTGAACTAACCTAATTTACCAAGGCCCAACTTGCACCAAATTTTAGAATATAGGAGGGAAAATAAATGGGAAAAGAGAATCTAAGGAGAATCGTATTTGCTGACTACTTGAAAGAAATAAAATAAGCACCTTGAGACTTGTCATACAGACTCCATTCATTATCAGATGGAATTTTTCTAATACTCAGGAAATAATAATGTAGCATATTTTTCAAAAATCACTTTTGAATCCCTTTTTGAATTATTCATTTTGTCTCATCTTAAATGCTTTGAAACATATCAGAATTTGGCTTCATCCTTTCCTTTAAAAAGTCATGTAATAATCACATGATAACGTTATAAGGTTTTCAAAAAGCTATATTATTTATGGTCTCAGGCATGATTGCATTAATAACTTTCATCCAAGAATTCCATCTGGACTTCTGTGTGTATTTTTTTTTTTTTTACTGAAAGGAAAAAATTTTCAATAGCCCCAAATAATGACCACCTTATATATGAATTTTAACATATTTTGAATCAATTCATTAAATAATAGCTCACATTTCCATAACTCTGTTAAGGTTTGCAGAGATTTATTCAATTTTCGGCATTGAAAGACAGATGAAAAAGCCATAAAAGAATCTCATCTTCAATTTTGTAAATAAAAGGAAATAAATCACAGATATTTTTCTAAGCATATTTGGAAATGACTTTCACATTAAGAATAGATTGCTAGCTGAACTTTTCCCTCATTTACCACACTGTCTTTCCAGCTGTTTGACTTCTTTTGAGGCAAGTTTGTCCCATAAAACATTTTGTATGGCATTTAACAAGACAGAGTAATTCATTGTCGCATGAATTTACGTTATTTCCTATTAACCCAATTTAGGTAAAGAGAAATTCTGTTTGCAGTGTGCCACTTAGTACATTCATATTTTATTGTGTGATGTTTAATTACCTCAGAATATGAATGAACATATTGAAATGTGTGAAGCCCCTTTAGCACATCTCAAACAAGAAAAAAAAACATATATGTGTGCCAGAGAATAATTCTTTTGTCCATCTTTATTACCTCTAGGATTAATTCCCTGATGTTATAAACACTAGTGTCTTTAATCTCTCAATGATTTTTTTTTTTCTTTTACTAGCTCTTCTCTATGACCTTCTTTTCTCATTGACACATGAATGAAGAAATTAGATTGCTAGTGTATGGAATTTACAATTGTGAAAACAATAGCATTTTATTTGAACCTTTGAAGCATAGAATACTTAGTTTGGTATTTAAGACTGTCTGTAATATTACCTCTTTTCATTCTCATTAAATACTTCTTCTCTTTGTTCCAGCCAAATCAAATTTCCCAACTGTTTTTCATACTCGGTCTTTCTTTTTCTTACTATTGTAATATGTTGGCAAGAAGGATCCTACTTGCTTGGAAGGAACTCCCTAGTCATTCCTTCTTTGCAGCTTCTTTGCATCCATTACAGATTTGGCAAAAGTTCTTTCTCTTCCATGAAACCTTTCCTTGTCAGAGATTAGTGCTCTTTTCCTTCTACATTCATCATTATTGATCCTTCTGTGGCCTTGACACTGTTAATCACCCTCATCTCTTTGATAATCTGTTTTCTCAGGTTTTTTGGACACCATTCTCTTCAGGTTTTCCTTCGACCTATCAGAATGCTCCTTCTCAGTCTCTTTTGCTGGATCCTTATTCTAGCTTCCTCCATCCTGGGCCCTCTTCTTTTCCTATCTCCACTACTGCATTTGATAATTTAATGACTCCCATTGAGTTAATCACTATTTCTATGCTGATGATTCTGAAAGCTTCCTGTACTGTCTTGATCTCTCTACTGATATCCTGTGTCACATCTCCAAATGCCTTTCAGTCATATTGAAGTGGATGTCCAGTAGACAGTTTAAACTTAACATGTCCAAAACTAAATTCATTACTTTTCCCTTAAACCCTCCGAACTCTCCAAGCTTCTTTAAAACTGTTGAGAGCACCACCATCCTCCCAGTCCCTAACCTTGTTACCTAGGTGTCTTTCTCAACTCCTAACTATCCCTTACTCCTAATAACCAATCTGTTGCCAAAAGCTGTCAATTTCATGTTTTCAATATCCTTCAAATACACCTTCTTCTCTTCTCTGATACTGCCATCACCCTAGTGGACACCATTACCATCTCACATCTGGATCACTGCAAAAATCTGCTGGTGAGTCTGTCTTCCTCAAGTTTTTCCCTACTCCAACACATTTTCTATTCATTCACCAAAATAATATTACTAAAGTGTTGGTATGATCATGTCACCAACCTACTCAATAAACTCTGGTGACTCTCTATAGATTCCAGGATCAAATACAAGATCATGTCTAGCATTTAAAGCTCTTTATAACCTATTCCCTCTTACCCCAACAAAATTCCTGTTAAAACATATAGTCAAAACAAAATTTCTCATTGTTAATCTCTAAAATGATATATCACAGTTGGTGATAAGTCCATCAGTTCTCTGTCAAGAGGTGGGCAGCATATTTCACCATTGTGTGTATAGATATCTTCTTCTGTATCCTCATTATGACATAATTTTGCCTAACTTTCCTTTCCCTTCACCCCTGCTCTAATCATTCTTCCTTCTCTTTCCATTATTTTCTTATTATCATCAAAATATAACAGAACCAATCCAAGGTCCTGAAAACTGAACCATGTCTGTGAAGACTGATGATGACAGAGGTCAGAGGTGAAACATGTAGCATCTGCCTATGTTTAAAAATAAGACTTTATCAATGTTTGTCCCCTTATTTTTATCCTTCAAGTTTACCTTGTTAAGTTTGTGTGTTTCATTCCTGTGTTTGAACTGAAGCTTTGATCTTTCCTTCACGAATGTCTGATAGGCTTCTATTTCACTAAAACTCCATTTTTTCCTCTTTAGCATTATACTCAGTTTTGCTCAGCACATTATTCTTAGTTGTTTGCTTAATGAAATATCATATTACAAGTTCTTTGCTCCTTTGTACTGGGGGCTGCTAAATCATGTGTGATCCTGACTGTCTACTTAGTATTTGAATTCTTTCTTTCTGGATGCCTGCAGTGTTTTTTTCTTTAACTTAGAAACTCTAAATTTTGGTTATAATGTTCCTGGGAGTTTTCTCTTAGGCTTTTTTTTTTTTTTTACAGGAGGTGATTGGCAGGTTCTTACTATTTCTATTTTGTTCTGTGGTTTTAAGAGAACTTGGGCATTTTCTTTTAAGATTTCTCAAAAAAAGATTGTGTGTGTGTGTGTGTGTGTGTGTGTGTGTGTGTAACATTTAGTTTTCCAGGTCTCCTCCTATCTATGCTTGAATCTCTTAATTCTCTGTGGGCTCCAGGTTAATGACTTGTGTTCTATGTTGTAGTCGATATCCATATACCTTTCATGAGGATATGTAGGTTAGTTTGCAAAGCTGCTGATATGCCTCTGTAGACATAGCTATGTGGCTCTTAAGATGCTAGAAATAAACTAAGTCCCTGAGATGACATTCAAAGACCTTCCTAGTTGGGTACAATATGCTGCACCAGCATGGTCTTTGAAAAACCAGGACCCTCGACAATAAAGTGAGTTCTTGAAGGAAGACTTTCATAGTGAAATTTAAAGTTGATCCTGGAAAATAAGGTTAGGGAAACAATATCCTGAAGGAATGAAAAAAATGCTATAAAAAAGAATCTCTTAAACCTACTGCTAGATAATTATCCTTGAAAAAGGATTTCATATTTGAGACAAAAGAATTAAAAATTTCTCAAAGGAAAAGAAAGCATCTCACCGAGAAGACATAATTTGAAAGGGAATTATAGAATATTATAATATTTGAACTGGAGTTGAGTTACAAAGAAAGGACACTTTTTTTTCCTTATACAACCATGATTCCTTATAGTCCATTTAGAATAAAGGCAATCTCACTTTTTCATCTTTCATCCATCCATTAATGAATGGATGAAAATGCCACATTTCAAATTATTCTTTGTCATTTTCTAAGCATAAAGAGACAAACTCATGTCTCATCAAAATATTTTTAACAATTTTCTGAATGCTATTTTGAAGTCCTTTGAATGCATGTCCAATAATCAGTGTTTGATGATTTTTCAATGCAGTACAAAAAGCTTTATTTGATAAAATTTGTTCATTAGTGAGGATTAATACAGAAGTCATACTATTTTAGAACTAAAAGGTACATTTAAAGTTATTATAGAAGAGACAACTTAGGATTAGAATTTAAAACTTGATGCTGGTCCCTGATTTCATGGAACAGTACTTTGGAGAAACTGATGAAATAGAAGAAGATGAATGAGAGAATATTGCATAAGTTGTTACTTTTAAAGAATGGGGTAAAACATAAAGAAAAATGATTTCTTACACTTTGGTACTTTGAAACTTCTACCACTACTACTACTACTACTACTACTACTACTACTACTACTACTACTACTACTACCACTACTACCAATAATAATAATAATAATAATGGCTAGATATTTCCCTTCATACTTGAAGAGGACCAGTACGGTATCACTACTTCAGGGTCAAGGTACAGAGTACCCAGACATGGCTGATCAGACAAATATGAGCTTGGAAGGCACTACAAGTAGGGCACAAAGAGGCCACATGAACATTTGGAGTGAAGTTGTCTCTAAATTTGTCCATCTCGTTACTTTGAGTTACTTCAATTCTGCTGTTGTCATAAAGCATATCACCTTCTTTGATGCAACGCAGTACTGTGTCAATATCTTGCATGTCTCGTACTCAATTCCAAAGTTCTTCAGAAACACCTTGAAAATATCCTTATATTGCTTCTTCTGACCTCCATGTGAGTGCTTGCTTTGTGTGAGTTCTCTGTAAAATAGCATTTTAGGCAAACATCCTTTTGAAATTTGAACAACATCGCCAGATCATTAGAATTGTGCTCTCTGCAAGAGAATGTGAATCCTTGCCAGCTCAGTTAAAGAAAGGACCTCAGTGTCCAGTACCTTATCTTGACAGGTAAGACAATTCAAATGGAAGTGATGAAGTTTTGGCATGGTACTGATGTATTATCTAGATTTCATGAACATACAACAATGAAGTCAGCACAACAGCTTTGTAGACCTTCAATTTGGCAGGCAGTCTAATACTTGCTCCCCCCCACACTCTCCTTCAGAACCTCACAAACGTTGAGCTAGCTCTCACAATGTGTGTGTCAAACTCATCTATGGACGCGTCCCCCAAGGTAAGTGAATATATCCACAGCATTCACAATCTCCCCAAATCTCTGGTTTCACATATGGATGGTAAAGGATGGTGAAGATGATGATAATTTGTTATTTCATATGATGCTTTAACATTTGTGAGGTGCTTTATAAATGTTACCTACTTTTTATTCTCACAACAACTCTGGGTGGTAGATGTTATTATATATACATTTCATAGAAGAAGAGACTGAGGCAGACAGATGATAAGTGACTTGAGAAAGGTCTCACATCTAGTAAGTGTCTAAGGATAGATTGAATACAGGTCTTCCTCACTCCAAGTCCATTTCTTTATCAACTGCATCATTTAAGCTTCCTCCATATAAATTTAATGAAATAGTTGTGGATATTTCTGATACATACACACACACACACACACACACACACACACACACACACGGACAGAGGAGACAGAGAGACAGAGAGAAAATAAAAAAAAATCCAATGAAGCAGCATTTCAAAGTTCTTAGGAAAGTTCTTTGTAAGTGGCCCAAAAAATCCAAATGAGTTCTCTAAAGCCTTCCTAAGTTTAAAGGAAACAAATCAAATGATTGCTATTTAAAAGTTCAATGGATATTATAGCTAACAAATTAATTTCATTGTAGATCAAACTTATACAAGAAGTAGCCTGAATTGTTGTTTATTGTATGTGTACTTTAGAGTTCATCAAGTTTAGCAATAATAACGATGATGATGATGATGACGATGATGATGACGATGATGATGATGATGATGATGATGATGATGATGATGATGATGATGGTGATGATGATGATGATGATGACGATGATGGTGATGATGATGATGATGATGATGATGACGATGATGGTGATGATGATGATGATGATGATGACAATGAAGGAAATGGTATACACTCCAATATCTTTGCCAACAAAACCCCAAATGGAGTCACAAAGAATTGGATTCAGCTGAAATAACTGAACAACAAATAATGATGATGAAAATGATGATGATGATGGTGATGATGATGATGGTGATTGTGATGATGGTAAAAAGAATAACAACAAATAACCAGTATTTATGTAATGCTTTAAAGTTTGCAAAAACTTATTAGCAAATATTTTGTTTGATCCTCACAACAATTCTGAGAGGAAGATATTATCATCTCCATTTTACTGGTGAGAAAACTCAGGTAGACAGTGGTCAAGTGACTTGTCCAGGGTCACACAGTTAGTAAATATCAGAGACTGGATTTGAACTCACATCTTCTTTACTTTAGATGCAGTACTCCATTCAACAATGTAGCTTTCTCTAAATAAGAACTATAGTATGTTAATGCAATTTCATTGAACTTGAAATAAAACTTTACTGTTTTAAGTGAATGCAGGTATACAATTGCCATCTGTTTTTATGACATATAATTATTGCTATATCATAACTGAAAGTAGTGCCATCCAAAGACCTTGATCAGGAATACAAAACCTTAGAATCATGTTCCTATGGCAAATTATGATGAATTTCTTGAAAATCTGAAAAGAAAAACCGTGAAAACACAGCTTTCAGTAATATATTATAACAAACGGTGAGGTCAATGTGATATAGTGCAAATAGTGCTGGATTTTGCAGTCAAAGGACAGATGTTTAAATCCTGCTATAATCTTCATATGCTAATTCAGAAGAAAAAAAGAAAACACAGAGGAGGGCAAGAAGAGGAGGAGGAAGAAGAAGAAAAGGACGACCATGATGAAAAAGCTTAAACCAATTTATAAGACTGATGTTACCAAAATGAAACTGACATTATACAGCTGATTATTAGTGTATGTAATCCCAAGGTACTCATCATATTCTTGGGGAAAAAATCTCATTGTAAAAAGCTATAGTTTCCATCTCATCTGTGATCAATTACATACAACAAAATCTGCCTAGATCATCTTCTACTTTAATGGTGGCTCAAAAATAGCACACTCAATTGTAAATCTGAGCCAAAACTTTCAGAAATACTGCCTTTTCTTTATTTTAGTAGCCTATTACTTAAAATATTTTCCTTCCTTGGACACTAGGAAAAAATCCTCAAGCAATTTCATTGTGCATGTATGTGATTAATAAGCAGGACTGTTGTGTTTGATTTCAGAGATATTATGAATGTTGAAAGTATTATGCATTTAACATGATTTATGGGTGCACTTCACAAGTTTTACTAGAATAATACTGTAGTGTTCATTCTACAATATTGATAATGTCATTCCAAAGTTATTTTAGTGTTTCATTAAAATAACAATTGGAAACAATATTAAAAGATTAATATTTTTTCAGATACAGTAGCTGACATTACTATTTCTTTTCCTTCACCCTCTCTGTTCCCCTCTTTTTTATCTCTTCCAAAATCCCATCTCCCTAATAAAAACAAATCAGCTTCCCACAAAGGAATGTCAGTTTACAAAAGCAGAGTAAATACATCTGACTGGTAGGGAGGTTGCATCTTACTGATTTGTGTCTATATTCTGATAAAAATTGGCTATACTTCTGCAATAAGAGGTCAGTTCAAGTTATTTAGTGAAAATAATCAATATTCCTAGTCACGATCAGACAGAACAGATAATTTACAGAGTAATATGTTTACAGTTTTTGGTCGTCTAATTCAGCATCATATATGCACTCCATTGTCTCCGGATGTATATTCTCAAAGGAAATCATTCTGGGAATGATCAACTTAAGAAAAAAAATTTGAATTTACATTCTGTACTTCAATGTAAACCTGTTATTATTGCTACTTCCTCATCAATGCAGATGCCTTATTTGCCTTATTGCCCTGTGAGATTCTGGCTCAAAATTTTCTCATTAAGGATCCACCCAACAGCCTGGATGCTTTCCCTTGGTCATGGGTATTAGTCAAACCCTTGCATTACAACTCTCTCATATGTTGATCTTGTTTCCTGACCACATCTTACCCAGCAATATCCAACCTTGATGTCACATTTTCTGCTACATCTCATAGGCAAATTGTCACAAGTAACCAATCACAGCTTATTTTCATTCATCAATGATCTTTTTTTTATTGCCATTTGCTCACATTATTTAGAGCTAAAACATTTTTTTCTGTATAAATATCTGAATACTTATCAACATGGGAAACCTCTTCAATTAATGCAGATTGTAAAATAAGACCCAGAAAGTTGCCAGAGGAACATAAAGATGGAGTGACCTGTCCAGAATAAATCAGTATAAATATCAAAGACAAGATTTGCATCCAGGTTTTCCTGATTCTGGATAGAATTCTATTCTTTATATTACAATATTAAATAATCATTTACAAATGAATTCAAAGAGTCATAGATTTAGATCTAGAAGGGACTTTACTCCAACTGCCTCATATTACAAATGAAGACATGGAGGAGGCACAGAGATGAAATGTGATTTGCCAAGATGACACATATGACAGGGGTAGGTTTTGAATTCCAATCCTTTGGCTGTAAAAATATTTTTATTTAAGAAATTCAAATTCTTTCCCTTAAATTTATTTCTTCAACATGTTTAAATATTTATTTAAAAATAATACTATACAATAAGCAATATCTTTAATAATGATATAGCATTACTGTTGGTTGGTTTGACTAAGGAGGGCAAACAGGCTCCTTGTCTCACCGCCCCCACCCCATATAAATTGACTCTTTTTTTGTGAACTTAGAATAACTAGTTGGTTGAGTACTATGTAGAACACTCTCAGTCTCTTCTAGTTAGTTCAGAAAAACATATCAAGAAAAACAAATAAAAACAAAACTCAAACACCTTCAAGACTGACTTCAGCAAAGTTGCATATATTAGTACTTGATGATTAGTTATTAGTCTTGAACCAATATAAATAAAGCACTAACTTTATAAGTCCTTCAATGATCTGTATCATCTTTGTTGTGTATACTCCTTTCACCCATGCAAATCACAATATGCATGTAACTTAGGAGACAGTTGTAAAGAATTGTTGCTGAACAAAGTCATTTTTCATCATTATCTTTCAGTCAATCTGTAGATGAATTTCTCTAAATGTATGTTATCCAGGTTGACTCTTGACCAGCAGGCTAGCCATCACTGGGCCCACATGTCCATATAGAAACCTTTTTTGATAGGTAGGCTTGACCAGAGATAAAATATAATGTTGATTATGTGTTGAAGCACTCTGAACTCAAGGAAAATGGTGTAGACTGTGCGTATTTTCAACCAGAGTTGAACATGTAGATAGCATTCTGAATTGAATTATCATCTTCCTATACAGAAATAGCAATATGCTATTATCATGCCCACATTTTTAAGGCACATCTTCAAGATAAATGGTCAGTAAGGGAAAGTAAGACAAACAATTTTCTATGAATGCTGGGAAAACATTGTCAAATATGCACACTTCGGGTATATATTTTAAATACTTAAGCCAGTTGAAAATAAGATTGATGTATAAATATTTAAAGAACAGGAAGACTGTTTGGATTAAGGGAAGAGGACTTCTCTGTAGGTCTAACAGTGTGGGTTCAAGCCCTTTTGCTCTCTTGCTGTATGATCCTAAGCCAATCATACATATAGAAATGGAAGAGACTATAGAGAGCATCTAATCCTTGATCTCATTTTAAAGATAATTTCAAATTCAAAACCTTTTCTACTACAACATACTATTTTTCTGATCCTCAGTTAATTAATTCAAAAAATGCACATTTAAATAGGGTACTTAATGAATAGTTATGAAAAAGGTGATTCTTGGCTGTGCCACTAACTCACTGGGTAAAACTAGGCAAGTTACTTCACCACTTTGTGCTTCAATTATTTCAGCTCTTATTCTAAGGTGCATTCAAGCTCAAAATTGAGGATTATTAATTTTGAAATATTACATAAAAAGATTGTATCACTTAGAAAAAAACTTGTAGTAAATGTAAAATAGAAATTATCTTCTATGTGATAAATTTTCTCAGAACTCTGTATTGGATTAAATAGTATAGGTCAAATCTTGGATTTCTATTCATGTTAAATGTGTTTATTACTTTATTAGCCATATTGCATACGAAAATGTATGTATAGATCTTGTCCTCAAGGAGCTTACAATCTTCAGGAGAATATATGTAATTTATATAATGTATTATATATACTATATATGTATATGTGTATGTATATATATAAAAGGAAAACTAAATCTCTAAAAGAGGTAATTGGTGCATGATGTCACTTTTAGGAATGGAAAAGATGTAGAAAAAAGTTTCAGTGTGTCTTCTGTAGGTGAAAAAGAAGTCTATTCTTATAGAAATAGAGGGACTTTGAGAGGGATGGGAAGGAGTCTGCAAAGAAAGCAAAGGCAAGGGGATGGGAGTATGAGAATGGTTATAAGGTAAAGGTGGAAGGATGGAAAGTAGTATAGTTGGGAAGAATTCAGAGTAGTATGAAATATGAGCTGAAATGGTAGAATGAAGCCAACTTAACTATTGGCAATTATATATTAACTGGTTCGATTTATTTCCAATGATCCATGACAGTCAAGAGGGAGAGCCAGGATTCTAAAAATAAACTGTCAGATAAAAATGCAAAGAGATCAATTTATAAGTGATGTATGAATGTTTTAGCACTCCTTTCTTGTACAATAGAAAACCAAGCTTAACGATAAAGCTGTTTTGCAGTCATGTATTGAGTTAAAGTCAGAATGGGTTCCACAGCTTAATGTTAGTGTTTATATCACTTCAGCTTGATACCATAATTAGTTGCTTTGTGCAAACAGAATATTCTGTGTGCCATGTTTAACATGCTGTTTGAAAATATAGAGCACAGCAGGAAAAGCAATGGACTGGGTCTTGATAGGCTGCCTGCCCTAATGCTGGTTTCATGTTGATAAAGATTCATGATATTACACTAATAATACTTCAATTCCTGATTTCACAATCAAAGCACAGGCTCAGAAATCTAATCATATGAGCAATCTTATTTCAGAAACATCTAACCATCTGTTGTACCTCTAACCACTTAAGCCAATAATATTTTCATTGTAGGCTTTTCAGTGAAACTCTTTGGAAACAAGCAGGGAGCCAAGAAAAGAAATTAGTGGCCCATTCAAGGAAATGACTCCAGGGATAATTCAATTCCATTACTTCATGCACAACTTTTTTTGAGGTTGTGATAAATCTCTCTCCAAACATGTTTTGTCCAAGAGCAGCATCTATTCAGATCATAAAAGGAGGGGCAAAAACTCCATGGTTCATTTAAACACCCTTCATAATGGCAGAGATTTTTAACTGAAGAAAGCTATTGCTATTATTGCAAGCTTATGCTGGATGAATAATTCAGAATGAAAGCCATTGCAGCACAATAATAAAATTACGTAAATCAAACAGAAGCTACTGGAGCCAAATAGGCTGAAGGGAAAAAAAAATCACATTCCCCACTCCTCCATTTACTTATATCATTATTGTGTTTGTGCAGAAGACTTCTAAAACCACTGCCAATGCCTTTCTTTCAAATATTTATCACCTATTTGAAATATTGTTGTCAAGAAATCCCAATACCAACTTATTCTTTCTATACTGTTTTGTCATTTCCAAATCCCCTAGACTTGCCACTCACTTGGATCCATACATCAATGATAGATGATAAGTAGAATCTGGATATACACCTATAAACTAAATTAACTAATGTAAAAAGCATCATTAACAATGCCTTTGGTGTCTATATATATCTCAATTGAGAGTTTGTTTAGATAGAGAGAATTTTGCTTCAGAAATATAAATACTCCAAGTAGAGAATTACTATCCCTAGAGTTTCAAAAGAGAATAACTATTGCCTTTCAGAAGGTTTAGACTCACATTCTTGAGAAAAAAGAGTAGACTACACTCTTTGCAGTTTTTTTTCAAGAAAATGATAATTATTATGGTAAAGAAGATGAAGATAAAAGGTCTATGCTTCAGTGGGATGGTCTTGGATTCAGGAAGACCTAGGTCCAAGTTCTACATTTAATATTTCCTAATCCCAGATACCAAATATCTTTCCTGCAGCTGCTACTTAAAGATGACTTGCTGATTCACTTCATTGGAAGATGTTTTCACAGTGTCAATTTCCTCCATTGATGAAATCACAAGTCTCAGCAAGAGGGTAATGTTGCTGAAATGGAGGTAATCCTGGACTTTTCAAGTTTATTCTGGGAGATTACAAGCTTTAATAAGTCTTCTAAGATGGAAAAGCATTAAATGGATTCTTGGTGAAGAAATCCATTAGTTATCTGAGAACTAGCCTAGAGTAATACAGGTAAGTTCATCATTAAGAGGTTGGCCAGCAAGTGATGAATTTTTGGCCATGAAAACACACAGATACTATGTAAATATGAGCCAACATCAATGCTAGCAAATTTGAAAGCGTGTTCTTCAGAATAAAGCTGTGGGTGTCCCTGCCAAAGATTTCCATAGTCGTGGCTGAGATTGGATTTCCCTTTTTCCCATAACATGTGGGAGACGTTGATTCTTACTAGCCATACAAAGGAAAAGGAAACTGGCTGAACAAAGACTGATGCAGAAGATGGCACTATAAAGACGATGACAGGGGGAAACATTTCTATTACTGAGCAAAGGGAATTCAAATTTCAACTAGAATTATTCTTCCCTCATTAGGGTCTACTCTGGTCAAGGACCTTGGCAAGGGCCCCATAGCCCTGATAAATGGAGACATATGACTTTTGGCAGTCTGGAAAGTGGAGGATCCAAAAGGTGAAAAGGGAAGTGAGATATAAACAACTAGGACTAAAAGAGAAAGGCAGATTAAAATATCCATGAGGGAAATCTCAAGTTTAAACTCAGCTTATAAGCAAAAAAAACAACAAAAACAAAAACAAAACAAAAGACAACCAAGATAAAAGAAAAATGAATAAAAAAAATGAAATGGAAGTCAAATTGCAATGCTCAAGTCTTATAGTATGAAGGAAAAGGAAAGAAACAAAAACTTGTTAAAAATGGTAATCTGCAAAGGTCAGAGAAAAATAGCAAAAAATTTCAAAATCATTGAAAATCATCTTCTGGTGTTAGGGAAGAGCCAATATGGTGAAACAGAGGCAATAACTCTGCCAAACTCTCTTAACATTCCACTCTCAACTTTAAAATAATGCCTCAAACTGAATTTTGGAGCAGCAGGAAAAGAAAAGATCAAGGTGATATATTTTTCCACCCTAAGACAATTTAGGAGGTCCTCAATAGAGATCCATGACAGAAGGATGGGACCCAGCCAAAAGTATAGATGGACCTTGGAGGTGAACGTGATACCAGTAACAGAAGCTGAGCAACGGTTCAGAGATGACAAGAAGGTCAGACAACGAAGTACCAATGTGATATCCACAGAGCCTACAGCAGCCATGAATATCCCAACACAATTCTGAATTGTGAAATACCACAGACCCTCCACATGGAAGGCAGAACCAAAACATTTATTCAGAAAAACATTTATTTAGGAAAGCCAAATCCGTCACAGCAACAAAAATCTATACACAATAACAATGCAGAGAACAACGCCCTCTCCAAACTTTCCCCCTGTTAGACGTCCTACCAACCAGCTCCATTAAACAATTCACAAGCAGGCCCTCTTAAACAAAATCACAAACAATCTCTTTCACTCACACTACCCAGCTGCCTACATCCTTCCTACCTCTGACTTCTGTCAAGACTAACTTCTTCTCACCTATGCTCTAGCTCTGTCTCTTCCTGCTCTACCCTTCTTGCTCTATCCATTCAGCAAACTCCTCTCTCACCACAGATTCCATGTGACTCAGACTCATTTGACCCAGACAGGTCACATGGGCCTATTAATAAATGAGAAAGATCTCCCTTTTAAATTACCATTACAGACAATTGGTCAGATAGATTACAAGGGACCCTTTGCTGGCACTGGATGTATCTGTCACTGATTAACAACTCTGTCACTCATTTCTGGGTGGTAGGGGAGAGAGGAGTATGTGGTAGATAATGAGCAGGATTCCTGGTTGCAGTTCCAAAGCAGAGAGAGATAACACCATTTGTGGCTACAGGAGAGCAGGGGTTGCAGTTCACTGGTCACAGTTCAAGAGACAAGGAGAATGCTACTGCTTGTGGCAGTAGAAGGCAGGAACCTTTCCTGGGTAAGACCAGAGTACAGACAAGGAGAGTAGAGATGACATTTTCCCCCAGATCATGTCATGGTGGAAGCACCAAAATTTTCAAATATCCAGAACTAGCTCTAAAAATAGCAACACAACAAAACTAAAGTTTATGAAAGTTCTGTACTAGTTCCAAGTGAGCAGAGTTCAACTTTAACATTAAGTGAAAAGTCAAGAAATATGATGGAAAAATGAGAAAAGAACAACAAAGAACTGTGCTACTATGGTAGCAGGAAACACCAAGACATAAACTCAGAAGAAAACAATGTGAAACCTGATATCTACAAAATCCCAAAGGAAAAGAAAAGGGTGGCAGAGAAAAAGGAAAATAAATGAGAATTATGCAAGAAAATTATGAAACTAGAATTGAAAGTTTGGGGGGAAAAGTCACAAAAATATGAAATAAAATAATACCATAGAAACCAAATTGGCCTAATGGTAAAAGCAGCACAAAAGTTCACTGAAGAAAATGATTCCTTAAAAGTTAGAATTGGGCAAGTGAAAACTCTATGAGACAGCAAGAAACAATAAACAAAATGTAAAGGAAAAAATAAAACAAAAGAAGAAAATGTGAACTATCCCATTAGGGAAAAAAAAAAACTCAATAGATATAATTTAACAAATATTGGACTACCTGAAACCCATGGTAAAAAAAGTGTTTAGATATAATTTCAAGAAATTATCAAGGAAAATGGCCTCAGTATCTTAGATACAGAGGATAAAACAGAAATTAAAAGGCTCAATCAATCACATCCTGAAAGAGATTCCCACATGATCCCCCCAAATCCTCAAATTCCAGAGCTCCCTGGTCAAGGAGAATATATTTCAATCAGCAAGAAAGAAATAATTCCAAAATCATACAGTAATTGCATAAGTTTTAGCAGCTTCCATGTTAAAGAAGTGGAAGGTTTAAAATATGATATTCCAAAAAGCAGTAAGATTTCAAGCAAGAACAATCTATTCCCACAAAACCAAGTATAATACTTTGGGGTAAAAAATGGATATTTAATGAAAAAGAGGGTTTTCAAACATTTGTGATGAAAATACCAGAGCTGAAAAGAAAATTTGACATTCAAATGACAGACTCAAGAGGAGCATAAAAAGGAAAACATAAAAAGAGAAATTATAAGAGATTCAATAAGGTTAAACTGCTTATATTCCTAAATGCGAAGATAATGCATGTAATTCTAAGAACGTTATCGTTATTAGGGCAATTTGAAGTAGTCTATGTAGAAATGAGTATGAGTTCATTATGCTAATATGATCTCCAAAATAAATAAGGGGTCAAAGAGCAGTACATTAGAAGAATATATATATATATATATATATATATATATACACATATATATATACATATATATATGTATATATATGTATATATACATATATATACATGTATGTTTATGTATATTATATATGTGTGTGTGTGTGTGAGCTCCTTTTGTGGTGAAAAAATTAGAAATTGAGGGAATCTTTCTCAATTATGAAATGACCAAACAACTTGTGGCATATAACTGTGAAGTAATACTATCATGCTCTAAGAAGTGGAAAGGAAGATGGTTTCGGGGCATGGGAGAATCAGAAGACCTGTATTAATTGATGGAAAGTGGAGTGAATAAAACCAAGAGATCATTGTATGAAATAACAGTAATACTGCAATGATGATCAACTGTGAAAGACTTAAATAGTCTGACCAATACAATGATTCAAGAAAATTCCATAGGTTTAGGAATAAAAAAATGCTATTTACCTACAGAGATAGAATTGATGACCTTTGAATGCAAATTGAAATATATATTTATGCATGTGTATGTACACATATTGTTTTCTTTATCGTTCCTGCTTTTTTGAAATGATATAGCTAACATGAAAATGTGTTTTCCATGACTTCCCATGTATATATCACATTGCTTGTCTTCTCAGTGAGTGGAGGAGAGGTGAGAAGGGTGAGAATTTGAGTTAACTTTTTAAATGTTAACAGTAAATATTTATATGTTTGTGTGTGTATGTGTGGGGAGAGAGAGAGAGAGACAGACAGACAGACAGACAGACAGACAGACACAGACACACAGACAGAGACAGACAGAGAGAGAGACAGAGACAGAGACACAGAGAAACAGAGACACAGAGAAACAGAGGACTGAATATTTTCTCCAAATGTCACAAATGCTTAAAACTCCTCAAAATAACAATTTCATGCAATGGTTAAAGTACGTGCAGTTCTTCCTCATAGGTTAAGACAATCAGAAATTTAATGAGGTATCACCTCATTGAATAAAAAGCAACGATGCCCACTTAATGCCTAACATACTCACTAAATAGCCTCTTCCTAACTTGCCCTAAAACTCTGGAAGGCCAATGCAATATGACTCATGAGACTGGGCTCAGAAATGTCCTTGCCTTTGCTCTCTCCTCCAGGTCAGCTTGTACTTCCTATTCTCTCTTCCACACACATTCTTTCTGAAGAAGTGGATGTATAAGGAAAAAGGAAATGTTCTGTGGTAGTAGTACACTATAATGATGCGACACTCATTCAGGAAAGGAAAGAACAAAGGGACATACAGATGGATGTGTGTGAGCGTGTGTGTGTGTGTGTGTGTGTGTGTGTGTGTGTGTGACTTCACCAGCTTGAAGGAACATGGGTACTAGTATCCAGTTACAGCCAGTTCTGATTCCCCAGTCACCTGAGGAAGGGTCTGAGATTGATGAGGTTATTATGGGAGGAATCTGAAGAAACTTAGAGTGGGGGTCTACCAGGAGAGGGGAAGTAGTCAGATATTAAACATTGGAGGAATAAAAGGAGGGAAAAAGATCTTAGTAGAAAAAAAACTCAGAAACAGTGATCACAAACAGATTAATCAATATTAAAACAGAAGGAAATATGAATACCAGGATATCTAAATTATTTCAAACATCTCTAAATAAATATTGTAAAACAAAGGAAGTTTTACTATAATCTGAAAAAGCAGAATACTCTATACATTTCCAAGAGAGTATGGAAACACAGCATCATGTTATCAAATGTCTCAAGAGAGAAATAAGAATTATGAAAGTAGAATATATTGCCTGGACATCAGAATTAAGAGCAGAATAGAAAATTTAAAAAAAAAACACCTGAATCCATGGTAGCAAATCACTCCTACAAAGAAAAAGGTGAATAATTTGGGGAGAATACAAATATACAGATGAAAATGACAATCTGCAAAAGGAAGAAATCAGTAATGTTAAAACAAAAATGATCTCCATACAGCAAAACATATTGAATTCAAAAACATGATATGCAATGGCAGCGTAAGGATCTACAGTATCATTGGTTTCCCAGAAGAGCATAACAAGTAAAAATTAATAAATAATAAATAAATAATATAAAATAAATAATAAAAATAAAAAAATAAAATAAATGATATAACAATGTTGGCCAGAACTTCTGAACAGAGAAAACTGATCACCAATCAAAAGCATGAACTGATCACCTCTAGATTTCATTTAAAACAGAAATAAAACTTCTAGGAAAAAGAATAGAAGTCAAAGATATTAGTGAAGAATAAATGCAAGGAAATAGAGGGACAGAAAAAATAGAAAACAGTGGTAACTATATTAATAGAATTACAGGCTATGAGTAGAGAATTATAGATTTTCAATGCAAAATACACAAAATTAGAAAAATAATGGGGAAAAATGAAGCACATTGCAACACCTTTAAGAAAATATAAGAACTCAATTAAAGTTGAAGCAACTGACCTGGAATGATGAAAAGAGGATTATTGGTGTAAGAGAATAGCACAATGAATCAAAGAATATGAACACCATAATTCAGGAAATGACTAAGAATATTTGACTACATATAACAAGAAATCATTTGATTAACATCAAATATTGCTATGAGAAAATGATCATCTGCATAGATTTTAAAAATAGACAGTGATTAATTTCACAATATCACTAAAAGTCTCTTGTTGTAAATATTCAATAGAAAATAAAATCTTCATTTATGATATTACAAAACTGGAATTGCTCATTATTAGTCTACAGTAACAATATTAAAAGAATAGAATCTCCCTTCCCCCCCAAAAAAAATCTCCACTAACTTCAACAACACAGAAATAAGTCTTGAACTAGCAGAAGACAGCAGAATTCCATAAAACAGTAGAAGTAACAAAGGAGGAACCAGTATTAAAAAAAAAAAGAAAAGAAATAAGGATAAAAGTAAAAAGAAAGAAGGAAAGGAAGGAAGAAGGGAGAAATGAAGAAGAGGAGAAAGACAAAAAAGAAGTCCTTTCATCCAGCAATGACTTCCTTAACTAGCTACCAATTAAATAGGATTAAGAGCTAACCTTAAAAAATTATATAATCTAAAATTATTATTATTGTCATTATTATTGCTACTAGTATTATTCTTAGCTAAAGTGAAAACATATTATATTTCCCTAAAATTCTATATGTGCATAATAAATTTTCTACATTTTTTTATATTTCAGTTCTAAAGTGGAGACTACGAACTTCCTGACATAGATATACCCACTATTACACTCAGATTGTAACTCATTCATATCTTACCTTCTTGTGCCGTTAATATCAGTGTTCTCCCATAATCTTACATAGATGACCAGTCCAAAGTAGTAAAGACCTAACTCTGTCTTTTAGTACTTTGTGACTGTCTACTACTCTATTTATTGTAAAAATTCCTGGAAACTTTTATATCACAGATGTAGTGAAAACATCATGGCTTAAACTTGCTATTTTTTGAAAGAAGACCATCTGACAAATATGTTGAATATCTTTTC
This sequence comes from Notamacropus eugenii, assembly GCF_028372415.1. Taxonomy (NCBI): domain Eukaryota; kingdom Metazoa; phylum Chordata; class Mammalia; order Diprotodontia; family Macropodidae; genus Notamacropus; species Notamacropus eugenii. The sequence goes on from NC_092877.1 coordinate 133,570,042, forward strand.
AGTCTTAATATCCCATGTAATTAGATGCCTAACAAGTGATGCTCTACCTTCTCTTGCTCATAATCCATCTAGAAAATGCAGTGAATTGAAGAAAGGGTTGGTAGAGGGAAACCTATGAGTTAAATTCTCTCCAACTAGAGATTTTCATGGACTTTAGATTAACATCATCTGCATTGTGGGGTAGAAGGACAAGCTATTAACATTATTCACCTAAAGTCTTATTACATATTCCAAAGATTCAGTATGGAGCAACAATCTGAAATGGATGCAAGGTATTTGATTTGTTTATATAACTTAATTTTTGCATATTTACAGAATTATATTGTTCATGTGTTAGACATATTCTTTTGAAATAATAATCTGACAAAAATAACCCAAAAAACCTCACGTAAAATCTATTCAGTTATGTTTTCCTTTAGTAACTTTCTGAATGCTTAAAATTCATTTAAATGGAATTCAAGGAATCTAGATACTGAGAAATAATTAGTTACAGACCTGACCCCATTTCCTTAAAGGTCTGGAAATGGCCTCATTTCTAATTCAAGTATCATGTTACACAGGGCAAACAAAATTTAAAGTCTTTGGAATTAATCCATAGTACATGCTTTAAACTAAGGACCTAAACTTTATATAAGGGGAATAGGGGAAGTGTGTGTTAGTAAAGGCAGAGAAATTCATGATTTATTGAGTAGTGCACCACAGCAAAGGAATTTTCAAGATTTATAATATTTTTTTGCACATACTAGAATGTTTGCACTTATCTCAGATGTCAAGAATTTCTCCATTTTTTTCAAATTCAAATTAAGTTTATCACTTTAGTTACTTTAAAAATGAATATCATACAGAATTTTGGGGGGGGTAGTGACAGAGGAGAACAAGTGGGTGAAGTATTAAAAACACAATATGGCATGACAATGAAAACCTTAAGGCTTGGGAGTTACTAGAAATAGAAAGAGAAATAGAAAGTATATATCACAGCTGAAGGATCCCTGGGCTTCATATGACATGTTATTTATCATTCCATTCTCTTGACCTAAGATTTTTGATATACTTACACACATGCATAAATAGAAATATCAGCATTTTCCTGGATAATATAAATTATTATATTTGTAAAAATGCACATATAATAGACATCTATGTATAATATTGTGTATTTTACATGGATAAAACACATTATGAACATCTTTCCTGCCTGTGTACAAGATTTTCTACTGACCAAGGATAGGTTTTTATCATGTCAATGCTATATTATAATTTATAATATTCTTTATTGCTATTGAATAGGTAAGATTCTACTTTTGCTGTCATGGTATAAAAATATTTATTAGGAACTAGAAAGAGTGTAGTTCAATTGTTTTAGTCATGCCCAACTTTTTATGATCCCATTTGGGATTCTCTTGGTAAAGATACTAGAATAGTTTGCCATTTCCTTCTCCAGGTCATTTTACAGATGAGGAAACTAAAGCAAAAGGATTAAGTGACTTGCCCAGGATCACACAGCTAGAAGTGTCTAAGACCAGACTGGAACTCAGATCTTCCTGACTTCAAGCCATATGCTCTATCCAGTGTGGCACTGGCTTCTCATGGGACTAGCATTTCTGATGTGCTGAGTCCTTTTCAGGGCTGCTTATCCACCTTGGTTTTCCATCTATGACCCCACTGTCACCTGTGGCCCCAAGAAGCTCTAATAGACATTGTGGGTCACTTAGAACTTGGTTAGACATTGAAGAAACCAGACCATGCACAGCATCTTAGACCATCCATTGTCAGTCATCTTGCTACTGGACTTTGATGACTGCAAGAAAGAACGAGGCTGATGACTGCACATCTCTGATCCATTTAAATCCAATACATGGGCAAGTCAAGACACCACCTCCATAATGTCTTCAAAAACAGAGGACAAATAACAGTAATAACAATAAAGTATTTGATTTGATTTGACATCCAGAAATAGATGTCAAAATTACTCACCAAAATATATAATTTAGTTTTCTTAGTCATCTAGAAGATATTTCCTATCTTCAAGAGTTTTCTTCCATCTAGAATTGAGGATTAAATCCATTTTCATCAGAATACAGTAAAATACAAGAGGCAAAAAAATACAACAGGTGAAAAATCAGTATTGGAATTAAGAAGATCTAAGTTCTAGTTTGTCTCTAACACATATTAGCTATGTAACACAAGCCATGTCAATTTACCTTTCAGTGTTCTACCCATATGGGGTTGCAACCCACAATTTAAGAAGGGGTGAAGGGGTCACTAGTGGAAAAAAGTTTAAGAAGCCCTTTTCTAGGCAACCCTCTAGGAAGAATCATTTGAGAGAATTTTCACATTAGATATTCACTAAACAGATGAAATCACAGGTCCAGACTTACTGAATGAATGTGTACAATGCAAAATGCTGAATAAACCAACTTCCAGAAATTTCATTCGTGGGGGTTGAGAAAGATTACATTTTAGATCAGTTCTCTTCAACTAAAATTCTGAAGTGTAGGCTAATGAATACAGGGCTTTTGTATCTGAATTAAGATGATTTGGGGGGGCGGGGTGAAACTCTGGACTTTTGGGAAAAGATCTAGTTCTTTTCTACACTGTACTAACTATAACTCTGGGTAAACTGTCTTCAGTTCATGAGTCTTATCTTCAAGCTGAGGGTATTGAATTAGATGACTCTGAAACCTTCCTGTAGCTCTAATATTCTATGAGTCTAAGAAATGCATTAGAAGCCTGATGGCATGCATATATTTGAATATGGTAGTAAAGCAGAAGAAGTGAGGAATGATGACCTTGAGCCTTCTTTTCCTTGAGACACTTTTATTTCTGGATTTTCAAAAAGTTGTTGTCTCTTAGTTTTCTTCCTACACATCTGATTTCTAACTGTCATTTACTGTATCACCAACCATATTCTGTCATCTAATTTGGGCATTTTGTTCTGCCCAAAGGAAAGTAAATTTGGATGGTTGAAATCTATGCAGTTATCTTGGGATTTACTGACTAGATTTCTTTCTTAAATACCATACCTTAAATTTAATTCACTCTGACTTTCATTGATTATACCTTAGAACCCTGACTAAGCACCTCTTAAGGATTAATTTTGGACCCTCCTGACAGTGAATGTAAATGGTAATTTTTTCTCTTTTGTCCAACAACTGTAATGATCTTCACCCCCCCCCCAGTGTGCTTTATTTTTTAAAGGGGCCATCCCTTGAGTCACTTATTAAACAGGACTATTCACTGAATGGATGTTGCCTCCCTCAAAATGAGGACTCAGAAAGACCTGAGTTTAAAAAGACCAAGGTCTCCCACTGCATCCTGGGTCATTTGCAGTTATCCTGATCTGTATCTCTCCAGTAGATCCAGATGACTCTGTAAGAGAAAGTGAAACAGGTGACTTTGCACATTTCTCCCCACTCAAATCCAATTAAATTGAAAGTCTTGTCATCATCTTATGGTCTTCTTCGAGAACAAAGGACAAACCACAATGTCTTGCAACCTTTTCTTATCTCCATCTAAACTTTGGCCTCATTGACTTAAATAAATTTCAATATCTCTATGGAGAGTCTTCACAGATCTTCAGTGAGTTCAAACATAATCTCTTTCTTAAACTCTATTCGCACATCTTTAGTTGGTTATGATACATTTCAAACTGGAATTCTCAGGGCATCTCAAATTTCAATTGGAATTCATCATCTATTCACCTCCCAACCCTAACATTTTTCTCAAATTTCTCTGTTTCTGTTGAATGTACCACCATCCTCATAATCACCCATGTTTGAAACTTCACAGTTATGCTTTACTCTTTATTCTTCCTCATTATAATATAGCCATATTTTCCAGATTTTATTGATTCTTCCTCCACAACATCTTTGGCATCTACCACCTTCCCTCCAGTCACATAATCATGACCCTAGTTGATGCCCTCAGCACCTTTTATCCTAAGTAATAAAATAATCTTCAAATTGGTCTCCCTGAATCAAGTTGTTACTTTATCTAAAGCATCTTCCTAACAGTTATCAAGTTAATATTCCTAAAACATAAGTTTAACCATGTTGATCCCCACTCAATAAATTTCAGTGACTTCCTATTTCCTCCATGAACAAATATAAATTTTTTTTGGGGGGGTGCACTTTGACAACATTCCATGCTCTGACTTACCTGTCCAGTCTTATTACACATTAAATTTCTTCCCAGATCTCATACATTCCAAACTGGCCTTGTACTTTCTCATACATGACATTCAAATTTCTTTTCCATGCCCTTGAACTGGCTGTTCCATGGGAACTTATCCACTCTGATTTTTAAAATTCCTTATTCCCTTTAAAACCCAAATCAGATAGCATCACTTATATGAGACATTTCTGTATTCTCCTGACAATATATACACATCTTAACAAAATTACCTTGCATTTATTTTATCTTAATTTACATGGTGCACATTACCTACCCTAATAAAATATAAGATCCTTCAGGGCAGATAATATTTCATTTGAATCTTTATATCAATAGAGCTTCGCATAGTGCTGGCCTCATATTAGGTGCTTGTGATTGGATGAATGAAGAATTAGCCAGAAAAAAATAGTTCAGAAACTTATCCAATAAACAAACAAATCCTTCAAGAATGTACAAATAAATGAGCAGTGGAATAGGATTAGTAATGGTGCTAGAAAATAACACTGACCTTACTTAATTCTTTTTTTCCATTTGAAATATACAGAAAATTTTATTACTTTTCATTTGCAGAAACACCTTTGTTTGATGTCAGGGTCTTCCATTTACAGAAACACCTCTATTTAATGGTTGTATCTTTCTTCTGGAAGCTGCTACCTATGTATCAGTTCGGGTTCTCTTGCTCAAAGTTTACAATATACCAGGAACATAGTGCACAAAACTCTGTATATTAAAGAAAGAATTCCTTGGAAAAACTTTTATGTGGTATCACCAAGAGAAAGGTGTGAGAGGGATGAAACTGCAAAATCAAAGGGAAAAATATAAGTCCTTACAAGTTTAGAAAATAAATGTAATACTTATTCCATGAGGAACAAAATAAAACCAACTTTTAAGGAGAAGTGCAATTGATGGGGAGCCTTAGGGAGGGACCTTAAATGTTCGGACACAAGGCTTCAAGGGACTGAGACCCTGGGTACCACTCATGTATGGCAGGTGGGAAAGGGAACAGTCTTTCAAATTTTCTTTTGTTGCACCATAACTTACTCTTTCTATGTTAGTTGTGGATTTGTTTTCATTCTTATAATAATCCTACAATAAACATTTCTTGAATTAAATATTTTGGAAATATGCAATTGGGGAAGATTTTGAGTATTTGGAGATATTTTAATGTGTATAGTTTAGTACTCTTTAAGCCTGGTTTCAGTTTAAATTTTCTAACAATATGTCAACTCACAAACTAAAATGTGGGAAATGCTTTGTGAGAGAGAAATTGCAAATCTAATTGGCCAAAGATGGACATCTCTGTGAAATAATGAGGAGAAAGGAGGCATTTTACACCATTCTGAATTAGATTTTTCATCTTGTTGAACTCTGGTCTCCAAATTAGGAATAAGAATATATGAAATTCCAGAAATATTTGCCAGTGTCCAGAGTATGGGTCGATCCCTCTGCCCATCATTTTGGGAACTACTGAGAAAGAAATATATGTGAAGTAGAAATTAAATGAAATAAGATGAAATAAATACAAATGAAATAAAACATTGAGATGTAGCAAAAGAGAAGCACAATATTGGTTGTCAGTAACCTACTATGTAGAATCTTCAGAGTCTTGAAACTTATGCTATATTTACCAATTAGAATTTTTTTTAAATCAGCAATACTTGACATCATTAAAGATACTCATATTTGCAGTCTGTTCAGAAGAACTTAAAGGAATTTTAAGAAAGTAAGTTTCACAATATATCCAACACATTAATTAGCTACTTTGTCATTTAATGTATGAGCTGTTTCTAGAGAGATCCTCTTTTTGCAAGTTGTTACAGAATGATGTGACAGGTCTAAATGAAATGCTTGCTTAGTAGAATAGAAAAGCTTTAAATCTTTGTCTGTCTTTTCCAGTTGAAAGTGCTTCATTTGGTCCTTCCATGGTACAACTATTTCCTTGATTAAAAAAAAGTTAAATACATGAATACAGCTATGGCCCAATGAAAACTGAGGTTTAGAGATGGGAAAATTTCTGTGAAGACTTTCTAATGACATTAGAACTTTGAAAGTTAAGGTTAGTGAATTTGAAAACTCTAAATATTTCAGATTGAGTTCAATACATATATGTTCATTTGAAAGGAAAAATTTATAATTTGCATTTTTTCAGTGTTTTAAGATTCATAGATTTAACGTAAATTATATCATTATTACAACAACCCAGTAACAACATATTTAAAGCACATTGCAACCTCAAAGGATATAAAAAGGCCCAGTAGTAGTAGTAGCAGTAGCAGTAGCAACAGCAGCGGTGGCAGCAGCAGAAACAGTGGCTAGTTTTATTGGAAAGAAATATATTTTTATTGGAAAGAAGAATTGAAAGGTGGGAAAAAGTGTAATGTAGTATGGTGGAGATAATGTTGTAATTGTGAGAATAATTGCTATTTGTTCTTACTAAAAGTTTGACCCTGGGTAAGTCACTTAACTTTGCATTGATGTTCTCATCTGTAAAATTACTTACTGTAAAGTAAATAAGTAAAATTGCTTATCTGTAAAACAACTTGCCTCCCAGAGTTGTTGTGAAAATCAAATGAGATAATAATTGTAAAGAACTCAGTTTAAGCACCTGGTTCATAGTAAGTGTTATATAAATACAAGTTAATATGGTGAAGGAGAATGATCATTTTTGCCTGCAAACATCACGTTTCCCAGAGAAACAAATTATTGACCATGTGCAATACTTTTTTTCAAGTGTGCAGCAGAGACACACACATACACATATACACACAATCATACTTGCACTAATAGATTGTGACTTAAATAGACACTTTTACAAGGCAATTATTTAAGCAGATTATCACTTTAGTAGCAAAACAATAAATTTAGTAGTGTAATGCTAGAAAAAATTTAGTTTTACCCTAAAGTTAGCAAGTGACTTGAAACAACTCTGCCTTTCATGAATACATCAGATATGCATTTTGTGATCAGCACATGTTTGTGTTAACACTTAGCTGAGTATCAGAATCATTGAATTATTGAATTATGAGCAAAGGCTCATTTGCCTGCAGCTTCCATCTTGTTAATGCATTTACATACCAATTGAATATTTCTCATTACAGTCATACAAATAATAAATGTTTTTCAAATTTACATGAATCACAATATTCCTGGAAATAGTTTTGTAAGACAGTACAAGTTTCTATCAGATAAATTATATATATATATATATATACACATATATATGTATATATATACATACACACATACACATATATTGAGATGAAATACATTTATTTAAAGAAATGAAAGGTGGCTAGGAAGCAGCTAGTATATTTTCATAAATGCAGGAGAATACTACATAATGCAACAATTTTCTTCTGATCTTCTTTTGTCCAAATCCCATTTGAATAGTGGTATGCAGAAATGTGGATATTGGTTGCCATGACAACTGCATCTCAAACTTAAAGCTTCAACTTCTAATTCTCAGTAGATTCATTTAAGAAAGAATGCACACAGTAAGAGACGTAAAATAAGTCCTTTAATCTTGGTTTTGATGTGTCAGAAATGAGTACTTTCCCTCTAGTATTTAATATAGCTCATTAAAGACATTATTATTCTCAAAAATTTTGAAAAACATTAATTTTAGAACTCAAGCAATCAGCAATCAATGGCAGGTGGTTACAACCACTTCAAAGACAACTATAGTTTGAAAATGCAAAGCTTTGGTATTAAAATTTGTAATTAAATAATTATGCCATAATATTACAAGCTTTAAAACTACCCTCTACGTAGATGACTACATCTCCATGATCTTTCCTTAAAATAAAAAGCCTGACAAGCCATAGTAGAGAGAAATGATGAGTACTAGTAGTACTGCAAATAAATAATATTTATGTAACTTTGTATCCTTTGTTTGGTCTTTTTGTTGTTTGTTCTTTTTGTTGTTGCTGTTCTCTAACGAGCTTGCATGAATAACCCATCTCTGCCAATATTATAATTGACAAATAGCACCAGTCAACTTCTGTGTACTTGAAATTGATTGTGAGGCAAAACACTTACTCCACTAGTTTCGGGAGGTACAATACAGCTAGATCCTTAATAATGAGGATATTTAATCCTGTGAGGTGGTCAAATTATTTGAATTTATTTTATTTGAAGTTATATTTGAATACAAAATACAATCCAATAAGCATTCATAAGTGCCTACTATGTACCACACACTATGTTAAGCACTGAGGATACAAATTAATAAAAAGAAAGAAAGTGCTTGCCCTCAACAAGCTTACAATCTAAAGGTAAAGACAACATACAAAAGAAAGCAGTAAAGGGGGGTTCAGATGGAAGGATACCTAGCCTGACTCCAATCCCATGGGGAGGAAACCTGCCAGAACAGCAGAAGAAAACTGAGAATCTAGTTTCTGCCTTCTATGAATGAAGGTATTGAGAGAAGTATCTAACCACACAACAGCACTCAAAACAAAGGGAAGAGAAGGCTGAAGTTGGTGAAGTCAATCAAGGATAGTGCTAGAAGCAAAGTGATAAAATTAGAAGTACCTTGTTCCATGAATTTGAAACGAAACAGGGCAGGTAGATGCAAGATGGAGATATACAAAATAAAGTAATCGCTAACAGACCAATGAAACTATGCAATGAGAACAATATGAATTATCTGTTTATTAATGTTAGATTAAAAACAAATTTAGAAGAAATGTATTTTTGGTTGAAATTCATCACAAAGTAATAAAATGGTCAGGGCAAGCAAAATTTTCAAAAAACATTATCGATGAAAAAATACTCAATGTTATGCCTAAAGATAAAGTAATATAATTACAATAGAGATGAAAATAAAAACAAAAAGTTTAAATGAAAATTAAAGCAATTTGTATAAAAAAACTAAAATAGCCAAAACAGACAATCAAATTAGCAAAATCTAATGGGAACAAGGTGAATTTCCAAAACAGATGAATTTAATTTGTTAAAATTGTCAAGTAGCAAAAACATCCATGTCATATATTTCTGATTAAATTCTGATATTTGAAATTAATGTTGAGGAAATGACACAAATATTATACTAAAATTATTCCTTAATAAATAAGTGTCCAAAGGATATGAACGGTTTCCAAAAGAATACTTAGTAACCATTAAGAAAAATTTCATTTTTAAAATTAATTTATTTGTTTTCAGTTTTCAACAATCACTTCTATACTTTTTTAAAAATTATCTTCACTTCCTTCTCTGCTCCTTTCCCAAGCCAACATGCAGTTTTATATGGGTTCTGCACATACATTTTTATTAAACACATTTTTTTCCATTAAGTCATGTTGCTTAGAAGAATTAAAATGAATGGGAGAAACCATGAGAAAAACCAAAACAAAACATAACACAACAAAAGAGAAAATAGTCTGCTTCATTCTGCGTTCTGATCTTGTAGTTCTTTCTCTGGATGTAGATGACATTTTGCATCTTGAGTCCTTTGAAGGTCCTGTATAATTTTCTCCTGGATCTGCGTTAGCATCATTTTATATAAGACTTTCCCGGATTTTCTGAAATCCACCTGTTCGTCATTTCTTATAGCACAATAGCGTTTCATCACATTGATATACCATAACTTGTTCAGTCATTCCTCAATTGATGGACATACCCTCTATTTCCAGTTGTTGACCACCACAAAAGGAGATAAATATTTTTGTGCATGTGGGTCCTTTTCCTATTTTTATGATGTCTTTGGTATACAGTACTAGAAGTGGTATTGCTGGGTCAAAGGGAATGTACATTTTACAGCTTTCTAAGCATAACTCCAAATTATTCTCCAGAATGTTGGATTATATCATATCTCCATCAATAATAAATTAGCTTTCCAATTCTCCCACATCTTCAAAATGCCTTCCTGTTTTGTCATGTTTAACAACCATATTTTAGAATGCTCCAAGTCAGTAGTAATGGGAGAAATTCAAATGAAAACAACCATAAGTTTTCATCTGTCCCTACCACCTATCAGAGTGGCAAAGATAATAAAATAGAAGTGATTAATACTGGAGTAGATCGTAATTGTGAGACTGTGGATTAGGTTGAATATTTTGGAAGATAGCTCGACATTCTTATAATTATAAGCTTTGACCCAGTGATCAGCAACATATAGTTGAGATAAACAATCAGAAATATTCACTGCAGTACTTTCTATAGCATTAAAAGAGTGGGGGGAAGAAAGGTGCCATTCTTCAGAAAAATAGTGCAACAAACTATACAACTATATAGTAATAAAATGACACACCATTACTTCCTAAGAAACATCAAGTATGAGGAATTTGGAAAACATGGGAAAATTTGTGGGCATTGATGCAAAACAAAGCAAGAAAGTATATATGCAGGGGCGGAGCCAAGAGGGCGGAGTAGAAAGACGCACATACACATAGCTCCGAACCCACAACCCATGGAACATCTGTAAATAGCAACTCACTGCAAATTCTGCAGGACCAGAGGCCACAGAACATTGGAGTGAAGGAGATTTCTGGTCCAGAGGGACCAGCAAACCTCTCGCAAAAGGTCCTTTGCGCCGCGGACTGGGAGCCAAGTACAGCCCTGCTGCGGCTGCGGCACCGAGAGGAGCAGATCTGAGCAGGCTTTAGGGACAGAGTCTCCAGTAGCCGTGCGGGTCCCTCCACCCACAGGTGACGGGGGTTGGTGAGAGGGTCTCTCTGGCAGGTCGAGAGGGGAGTGGGGTGCCCCCATAATTCAGGCCCCCTCAGGAGGCAGAAGCGGAGGTGGGAGCAGACAGGGGCTCCCAAAGCAGGCAGGAGCCTGGATCCATTGTTCAAGGTCTCTGCATAAACCCCCTGAGGGAACGGAGCCTGTGAGGTGGCCCTGCCCTGACCTGAGCACCTGAACTTAATCTCACACTGAATAGCAGCCCTGCCCCCACCAAAAGCCCTGAGGCTGGAAGCAGCATTTGAATCTCAGACCCCAAGCACTGGCTGGGAGGATCAGGAGGTGAGGTGGGTGTGAGGAGAATATTCAGAGGTCAAGTCACTGGCTGGGGAAAATGCCCAGAAAAGGGAAAAGAAATAAGACTATAGAAGGTTACTTTCTTGGAGAACAGGCATTTCCTCCCTTCCTTTCTGATGAGGAAGAACAATGCTTACCATCAGGCAAAGACACAGAAGTCAAGGCTTCTGTATCCCAACCCACTCAATGGGCTCAGGCCATGGAAGAGCTCAAAAAGCATTTTGAAAATCAAGTTAGAGAGGTGGAGGTAAAATTGGGAAGAGAAATGAGAGACATGCAGTCAAAGCTTGAACAGCAGGTCAGCACCCTGCTAAAGGAGACCCAAAAAAATGCTGAAGAAAATAACACCTTGAAAAATAGGCTAACTCAATTGGCAAAAGAGGTTCAAAAAGCCAATGAGGAGAAGAATGCTTTCAAAACCAGAATTAGCCAAATGGAAAAGGAGATTCAAAAGCTCACTGAAGAAAATAGTTCTTTCAAAATTAGAATGGAACAGATGGAGGCTAATGACTTTATGAGAAACCAAGAAATCACAAAACAAAACCAAAAGAATGAAAAAATGGAAGATAATGTGAAATACCTCACTGGAAAAACAACTGACCTGGAAAATAGATCCAGGAGAGACAATTTAAAAATTATCGGCCTACCTGAAAGCCATGATCAAAAAAAGAGCCTAGACATCATCTTTCATGAAGTTATCAAGGAAAACTGCCTTTAGATTCTAGAACCAGAGGGCAAAATAAATATTCAAGGAATCCACAGAACACCGCCTGAAAGAGATCCAAAAAGAGAAACCCCTAGGAACATTGTGGCCAAATTCCAGAGTTCCCAGGTCAAGGAGAAAATATTGCAAGCAGCTAGAGAGAAACAATTCAAGTATTGTGGAAACACAATCAGGATAACACAAGATCTAGCAGCTTCTACATTAAGGGATCGAAGGGCATGGAATAGGATATTCCAGAAGTCAAAGGAACTAGAACTAAAACCAAGAATCACATACGCAGCAAAACTGAGTATAATACTTCAGGGGAAAAATTGGTCTTTCAATGAAATAGAGGACTTTCAAGCATTCTTGATGAAAAGAGCAGAGCTGAAAAGAAAATTTGACTTTCAAACACAAGAATGAAGAGAAGCATGAAAAGGTGAACAGAAAAGCGAATTCATAAGGGACTTACTAAAGTTGAACTGTTTACATTCCTACATGGAAAGACAATATTTGCAACTCTTGAAACTTTTCAGTATCTGGGTACTGGGTGGGATTACACACACACACATGCAAACGCACACACACATAGAAACAGAGTGCACAGAGGGAACTGAAGAGGATGGGCTCATATCTTAAAATGAAATCAAGCAGTGAGAAAGAAATATATTGGGAGGAGAAAGGGAGAAATGGAATGGGGCAAATTATCTCTCATAAAAGAAGCAAGCAAAAGACTTATTAGTGGAGGGATAAAGAGGGGAGGTGAGAGAAAAACATGAAGCTTACTCTCATCACATTCCACTAAAGGAAGGAATAAAATGCACGCACATTTTGGTATGAAAACCTGTCTTACAATACAGGAAAGTGGGGGATAAGGGGATAAGCAGGGTGAGGGGGATGATAGAAGGGAGGGCATGGGGAAGAGAGTTCAATTCGAGGTCGACACTCATGGGGAGGGACAGGATCAAAAGAGAATAGAAGTAATGGGGGATAGGATAGGATGGAGGGAAATATAGTTAGTCTTATACAACACAACTATTATGGAAGTCATTTGCAAAACTACACAGATTTGGCCTATATTGAATTGCTTGCTCTCCAAAGGGAAGGGGTGGGGAGGGAGGGAGGTAAAGAAGTTGGAACTCAAAGTGTTAGGAACAACTGTGGAGTAATGTTCTTGCCACTAAGAAATAAGAAATACAGGTAAAGGGGTATAGAAAGTTATCTGGCCCTACAGGACAAAAGAGAAGACGGAGACAAGGGCAGAGAGGGATGATAGAAGAGAGAGAAGATTGGTCATAGGGGCAATTAGAATGCTTGGTGTTTGGGTGGGAGGGGATAAAAGGGGAGAAAATTTGTAACCCAAAATTTTGTTAAAATGAATGTTAAAAGTTAAATAAATAAATTTAAAAAAAAAGAAAGTATATACGCAATGATTAATAAAAAGGTTTTGTTTATCTACAAAGCACCTGAATTCTGGGGAAAAAAAAATATAATGAGCATTTTCATCTGAAGATCAACAGATGACATCTTCATTCCTTCATTTCTTCCAGTACAGGGCAGAGGGTTGGTGCACAGTGTCATGGTATTACACACACAAAAAAACATATTTTCTTAATTTTTCTTTAATGATAAAGGACAGTTCAATTGCTTCCAGAAGGGAATGGTTTATGAGGAAGTGACTAAATTAAAAACTAAAAAGAATCACTTCAATTTAATAAAAGACACATGTTGTGTTTGGGGAAAAGAATTGAGAATTTCATGTTTTCACTTTATTCTTATCACTCTTAAAATCAAATTATTTTATCTTTACTTGTAAATTCCCTGCTACAATACTGGATACTGCTTGCATTTGAGATCATACTTGTCTTCCTCCCATGTACTTGAAAAATACAAATGATTTCCTGGAGAATGTGGTCTCCCAATGAAAAAATTATACACCATTTGCAAACACAAAGGAAACCTATTATAAGCCCCCTGACTATTATCACTAGGATTTGTGTTTGCCTAGGTTCCCACTATCTCTAAACTTTTACTCTCTATCTGTACAATTTCCCATTGCATTATGTCTTCCACAGAAGGTATCCATTTACTTATAAGGATATTAGCATTAAGTTTATGGAGTATTAATTCAGCTCTACCTCCATGATTCTTTAGTTTTCTCTTAAATCTTTATGCTGACAAGTCCATTTAGTCATCATGATGTCCTAGAGACTCTTTCCATTTTATCCCCTAGTTCAATTTCTTTTGTTCAAAAGAAAAGCTTGTAACCAGGTAAAGTTGGATTTCATTACTCAATTTCTAGATAATTACTAGATAATTATACTCATTTTTTTTCTTCTTTTTCTTATTTTCCTCTCCCCCTTTGGAATTCTCTTACATTCTTCTCTTTGCTGATTGCCTAATTTCTAAAAATCCATTATTAGGCCTGTATCTATTTCAAGACATGTCACTTTGCATTGCAGATTTAGTTCCTCTTGGTGTTGTCTCTTTGGGGTCTGTCCATAACATTTACTCAACAAACATTTCTTTTTCTTGTTCATTTTTTGTTCTTTTCGTTTTACTATCTAAGATACCTTCTCCATTGAAACTCTTTAATAAAATTCTTTTATAGCTTTCACTTTGAGGAAAGGGCATTTTTTTCCTCTTTTTTAGGGGATACTTGGCATCTGGGACAGACTTAAATGTGACTTCCAGTCTTGCCACTTTGCTGGACCCCTTTGTTCCATTGTGTGAAAGAAGACTTTATTTTTCCTAATAACCTGGGAGGTGAGAAGCATTCCTCCAGCCCTTTCACCTTCTCTTCTCAGAGAAAGACCAAATTGTAGTTTGGGCAAACATAAATATTATTTGTTATTGCCAGAAACTCTTTCTTCCGATCGTTGCAAAATTCCCCTGCACACCACAAATTCCAGATTCTTCAATACTTTGTTGTACTTGTCATTAACTTTTACGGTTTTCTCTCATTTCAAACTAGTGGGGCAAACTAACTGTTTGCCATACCTGTTCACTGCACTGGGAGCTTAATTCCTGAGAGATGCTTAATATGTTTATGTCAGGCTTCCTACCTTTTTTCATAATAATACTCTCACTCAAGTGACTTTGATTAGCAATTAGCATATTCCTACCAAATCCTAACACAAACAGAAGCTGCCCCCAGCTGTACTCAGTGTGAGGGCCTCAAAGAGAAATCCAATTACCAGAAAGGCTTTACTTAATTAAATATAATTACCTACTTTTTTTCTCCTCTTTACTTCTTAGTGATACCTAAGATAACTCACCATAGTTGTTCCTCAGCATTATAAAAAATTTCCTTTCCAGAGTCTAAAAAAAGAACTGCTTTCCTATATTGTCCACATGCTTCTGTTTGTAGGTGTACTAACTTCATCAAGTCATTGAATATTATGACTTCTTCATTGTGGACCATAACTAATGAGGAGTTAGGGTGGTGGAATAAGCATTGCAATTATATGAGGAGAGAATATATCCTAAGCAATGTATTTGTGCAAGTCTGGCTAGCTATTCCCTGACAGCTATCGAAGGAGTCCTTGAGATTTGATTGGTGCAGGAAAATATGGGCTCAGGCTATTGATATCACTTCCCAGTCACCCATGTCAAAAAGAGTTCTATAACTGTTCTGTGATGCTTGGCTGGGGGCCACAAAGGCAAATTAGAGGCAGATTCAGTTCACTTGGCTGAATTAACTCATGATGTCCTCAATACATATCCTTGTTGAATATCATTCTCTTGCTATGGCTAAGTAAATCTTCTCTTAACTATTGAATGGCATACATGTTTTATTTCATTACAATGTCAAAACACAAAACATACTTACCAGGAGACTGTTCTGAGTCAAGTTTTACTCATAACACAAGCTATATGGGAGGAAAACAAACATAACATGCATCAAGCTAACCTATTAGTAAATGAACAAGGAATACAGATAAATAATGATCTGGGTCCAGACTTAATAGTCATCATCATCGTCATCTCTAACATTTATATGGCATCTACTATGTGTAAAACACTGTGCTAGGAGATTTTCAATTATTACCTCATTTGATTCCAACTAAGTTGGGTCTTAAATAAGAAAAAGAGCACATTAGATCATATGTCAGGAACTGCTCTGAGTTTCTTGCTATGCATACACAATAATAAGAAGGTGTCATTTCTCAAGAAACTTATAGTATAGTGGGTTTTTTTTTAACCAAATTTGCCAAATTGTACAATATTTTAAGTAATTGTTAAGTTGCTCCTCAAAACAAAAGTTCATTTTTTTAAAGACACTATTCTCTACTGAATCTATATGGCTGTTAAATTGAGTTAATCAAAGGGAAATGGAGTAAACAATGGAGGGAACAATTTATATACAGCGCATATAAATACGCCGTAGCATGAGTTGAATGAAAAAATAGAACTTTGAATTTTTCATCTCATGTCCAGTGAATTGGAGAAAAGAAAAAAAAAAGAATAGTGTTGTAGGGAAGAAGGGAGAGGAAAAAAGTTCTATTAAATACCTACTATGTACCAGGGAATATGATAAGTACTGAATAAATATTATTTCATTTGATCTATGTATTGTTGATGAAGTTACGAACTGGTCTAACCATTCCGGAGAGCAACTTGCAAATTAAACAACTAGACTGTCTATACTTTTTGACAGAAAGATTGTATTCCTGTACATTGACAAAAAGAAGGATCCTATATATAACATATATAGTAGTATATTTTGTAGTAGTATAAACCTAGAAACAAAATAGATCTCCATCAGTTAGAGAATTGCTAAAATAATTGTGGAATTTGAAGGTAATAGAATATTACTGTCCTGAAAGAATGGCATACAGGATGAAAACTGAGAAACATGGAAAAATATAATAACCAAGACAAAGTAAAGTAAGCAGAGGCAGAATTATAAGATATACAAACATTGTAATAATGAAAATAAAGGATGACCTCCATAACATAAATGAAATTCACTATTGAGAAATTACTCTGACCAACCTTATCTCTAACTTACCTCCCCTTGGTTCCTCTGTAGACTTTGCTATCCATGAGGGTAGAACATTGCATATAATTTCATTTTTTCAGTGTATTGACAGATTTCTCTGAATTAAAAAAATCTCCCTTTTAAAAATATTATGTGGGAAAGTTCCCTGGAAAAGAGTAGTAGGGGGGAAATGAGAGGGAATTTAAGTGATGTAAAAAAAATGTCAATGAATCTATGTATCTATATAGATATATTTGACACATTATAAATTACCCAAAGGTCCATGGAAGAATGCTTACTGGAATTAAGTGAACTCTACTCAATGATGACTTTTGCTCAAGGTGTAATACAAAACATTAATACATATATAACTCTAAATGCAGTGCAGGGTAGTGAGCATGATTGTCAGCATCTGGACAGATTGAGTATTGCTCTGATTTCCTCAAAATATTAAAATACTCAAAACATGCAATGGGTGCAGTACTTCCTAGAGGTAATTTATGGAAATAAATGAACATAAATGAAAAGGGTGAGAAGGCATCTTTCTACTTACAAGAACAAGAAATGGCAGAACATATCACTTTCAGCCAAGGGTGGAGATCAGGGCAAATTGGGCAACAACACATACATTTTATGATGTGTCCATTTCTGCTAGAAGCAAAAGTTTTCTCCAAAGTGCAAGCCAGTTTCCTTCCCAGATGAGGAGGGAATGGTTCAAGAATGATCTCTCTGTCTTTAGTTTATCAGGGAGAATACAACTTTTTTTACATTGAAACGTAAAAGTAGAAGAAAAAAGATCTGCACGTACAGAAAGGACTATTACCATGTGTCATCAGGTTTGAGAATGGAAGGACATGACAGAGATGGGAAAGAAAACATCTGTTATTGAACACTCAGGGGTCAACAAAATATATGGGTTCTCCTGAGGCAGAGGGAGCAATATGTTTGTGAGACAAACAACCTGACCTTCAAAAGAATCAAGATATATATGAATAGATGCTGTACAGAGGTCACCCAGTAAATGACAGGAAAGAGGAGTAGTAGTAGAGGGCTGATGACCATCTTCCAGTGGGTACCGAAGGACCTACTTCTTAACCTGATTACAGCAATAGAGGGGTCTATAGTAATTATATAAATAAGTATAGAAAATACTAGCTTCCTGTTCATGTATACAAGATATTATTGAGAATATCCTAATATTTATCAGACTGTATGGTGATTATCCATTTCTAGTAATTCTCAGGTACACATTTTATTCCAGTAAATACAATGTAAAAAGCTTTATCAGAAATTAAGAAATCTGAGCATAAGTAATTTAAGACCAGAAGGAAACACTGATGTCAAACATAGGGAGATTTTTTTTTTTTATCACTGCTACCTATCAATGACTTCAGAAGAAGAAAAAATAGATTTGAAAAATAAAATACTGATTAAGAAGACAGCATCTGGGCCAAGATGGCAGGGTAGAAATACCCACATACTCTAGTTCTTTCCCCACAGCCAATAAAACATGTAAAAAATGACTCTAAACAAATCCTAGAGCAGCAGAAACCACAAAAGGACAGAGTGAAAAAGATTTCCAGCCCAAGGTAGCCTGGAAGGCCAACAGGAAAAGGTCTATCACATAGGACATGGAACGGAGCACAATCCATGGAGCCTAGCTAAGCTTTGGCCATGGGGCACTGGTAAGAACAGGACCAGAACATGCCTCCAGGGCAAAATCCTCAACAGAAGCAGAGGTTCTCAGATTCCTCAACACATAAACATCAAAAACAGCTTCAAAGGTAAATGAGAAAGCTTTTTTTCACCTGAGTGAGAGCAGAGTCCTCCTCTATCCCTGGACCCAGGCGGTGGCTCTGGTGGCTGCAGCAGCAGCATCCATTTTTGGAGCCCTTGGGGTAAAGTTCCTGGGAGAAGTTAGTCGTTAATCTTGGTCTCAGCCCTGAGTGGTCGCCCCGGGGTGAGGAAGAGTGCTGGCTGGCATGGTGGAGCTGGGTGGAGGCTCTGGAAAGGGAATTCTACTTGCAGATCCTGAGCAGAAAAGCTTTGGTAGCTCCAAGAACAGAGTGCAGGCCAGGAAAGGAGTAAACTCCCCTCCCTTGATTGTGCCACCTTGGAGGAACTGAGAACTTACAGGTCAAGAAGAATTTTGAAAATCAAGTAAGAGAGGTGGAGGAAAAATTGGGAAGAGAAATGAGAGCGATGCAAGAAAATTATTAAAAGTGAGTCAACAGTTTGCTAAAGGTGATCCAAAAAATGTTGAAGAAAATAGCAACTTTAAAAACAGGCAATTGGCAAAAGAGGTCCAAAAAGCCAATGAGGAGAAAAATGCTTTAAAAAGCAGAATTAGCTAAATGAAAAAGGAAGTTCAAAAGCTCACTGAAGAAAATAGTTCTTTAAAAATTAGAATGGAGCAGATGGAAGCTAATGACTTTATGAGAAATCAAGAAATTACAAAACAAAACCAAAAGAATGAAAAAATGGAAGATATTGTGAATTATCTCATTGGAAAAACAACTGACCTGGAAAATAGATCTAGGAGGGACAATTTAAAAATCATGACAATTTTAAAAAACCATGATCAAAATTAGAGCCTAGACATCATCTTTCATGAAATTATCAAGGAAAACTGCCCTGATGTTCTAGAACCAGAGGGCAAAATAAAAACACTTTTGGGGCGGGACAAGGTCAGAAGAGAGAATAGAATAAACGGGGGGCAGGATAGGATGGAGGGAAATATAGTTAGTCTTAAACAACATGATTTATGGAAGTCCTTTGCAATACTACCCATACATAGCCTATATTGAATTGCTTTCCTTCTCAGTGGGGATGGGTGGGGAGGAAGGAAGGGAGAGAAGATGAAAGTCAAAGTTTTAAGAACAAATGTTGAGAATTGTTTTTGCATACAACTGGAAAATAAGAAATATAGATAATGGGGTATAGAAATTTATCTTGCCCTATAAGACAAGTAAGAAGATGGGGATAACAGAAAGGAGGGGTGTTAGAAGGGATGGCAGATTGGGGGAAGGGGTAATAATAATGCATGGTGTTTTGAGGTGGGGAGAAAATTTGTAACTCAAAATTTTATGGAAACGAATGTTGAAAATTAAAATAAAGAAAGAAACACTTTTTTTAAAAAGAAGATAGTGTCTGCTCATTAGATTTCGGTTTCTGGATGACTGCCAAAAATAAAGAAATGAGAGTCTGACCAAGGCTTTAAAGTGAAAAGGAAGAGTGAAAAAGGAAACCATCTAGAACTATCCATCAGCTGAGGGATCATGGAGAATAGGGACAATGGAGAAAGAATAGTAGCAGAGATAGAAATTTAGAGGAAACAAAATTTAAGAAAAGAAGGCAATTAAAATGGTCATGGCTTCAGATAGGTATTAAAAAACATAAAATATGGGAAACAGGAATGGTAAACTGAGAATTTTAAACACAAGCAAATTGGGTCTGACATGTATCTTAAGAATTGATTGTATGAGACTCATGACTAGATTACAGCTCTGGAAGCCTGTAACAAAAAGGAGGTCAGAACTGTGATACACTCTACCCCTGAAGGCACTATTTCATTGCATTAAGGGAAGCCTTATAAAGGCTGTGAAAAAAAGGATACTGGTTGTTTTGTAGCAAATGTGACCAGACTAGATCTAGAGTATCATTTTCTGTTTCATTTTAGGAAGAACACTGTGAAACTAGAAAGCAAACTTGGGAGAAATGCTAAGAATGTAGAAGATATAACATTTGCTCTACATGGGGAACAACTGAAGGAAATTGGGTTCTAATGCATGGGAAAAGGGAACAGGACCTCTACCTTCAGGTATCTTGATAATTGCCACACAGAGGAGTTACAAAGTTCTGCATGGTGTTAGAGGGTAGAAATTAAAGTTAGATGTTTCAAGCAAGCAAATTCAGATTTGAGCTAAGAAAATGTTCTCAAAAATGAAACCCTCCAAAGTTGGGAATGATAGTTCCCTCTCACCAGAATTATCATTTTTTGTTTGTTTGATTTTTCCCCAAGAACTGTCTGGTTGACTACAGGTCAGTCATGCTTCAGTCATTCCAACGTAGTTATTTGATTGCCTAGATGACCCATGTGGTCTTTGTAGATTCAGATTCATGTAGAGAAGCTTCCTGCCATCGTGCTAAATTTGTAGTCAGGAAGAAATATCCACAACACTGATATCACAAATTCATCCAAGTATCAACGTGCATAGTAATGTCATTTTGACCCAAACTAGCTTAATACATGTCTTTATATCTTTTATAGATGTGACTTTCTAGCATGTTAGAGTAAAAGTGAAGAAATAACTAATGTTGAGATCTTGTCTGCAAAATCAATTTGCATGTCTGTGCCAAATGCTCAGGTATGATACGGTAGTTTCCAATAAAGGCAAAGTATTCTTTCTAGACTTTGTGTATGCACAGGGTCAACTAAAAATTGATCCTTATGAGTAGAAATGACATTTGCTATTCCCTTGTTGAGCACATTATAATCTTTTTCATTCTAGTCTACACATAAGTAAGCATTATTAATATTACATAATATTTGTTAAAGATGGAAAGGTTAAGACTTTTTATCATATGCATGGGAGATCTATACTCAAAAAGTTTTATTGATCACTAACTTCTCTTTTATAGTATTTACCTTCTCTATGACATAGGTAGGGACTTCGGATCCCATGGAAACTGCAACATCAAAACTGGACTTATTTTTTCCCTCGTTGAAAAATAGAGGTTTGTTATTTTCTCTTTTTGTAGTTTTCAAAATACAGGTTTGTTTAATTTCGATGTCACATATACCATTCATTCTATAAGAATAAGTGAAGATTGTTCCTCCTATTTTTGAAATTACTTTTCTGCATTTCAGTAATAAACTAAGACAAAACTATATTCTATGATATGTTTTACTATATAAATGCATAAATTCAATTCATCATCCTCAAAATGAATGAAAAATTTGCAGTTTCATGTAAAATCACTTTTTTCTTGTTCTACTCATCGTGGAAATGTTTATTTCTTAAGACCAGAGTAAGAAAAAAATTTAAAAACAAAATAATATATTTGTATAGTAGCTTATGAATATAACATTTCAAAGGAAAACATTTTTCTTTTTTTTGCATCTTTCTAAAAAGAAAATTAAAGCTATTAGAGTAGTATTTCCTACTGAAATTCTGTTAACTATTTACTTCCTTGTTTCTCTACCTCATTTTGGAAATTTTTAATTATGTGGATTAACAGAAAATCTGCTGTGTGTTTACTAACAACTGCCACTAGGAATAATTTGTTGCTGAAAATGGTCCTGGGAAGGCAGGAATGATCCAGGTACAGTAATTGGATTCCAGAGGCAACCATGAAGTGTAAAATTTGGCAAATTTTCCTCTTCTAACCTGGACATTTTCCATATGGAGAAAATTCCAACTGTACTCATTCCAAGAATGAAAATACTTGGAATACTTTATTTCAAAAGTCTGATAGTCTTCCTAGCTTGGAGGGATGGCTTGTTGGGAAGCTAAACTTTGCATAGCCATTGTGTTTATTATGGATGATTAACCCCATGTTATTGGGGGATGGTGACAGGCTATAAAGTTGGAGTCCCAGCATTCGTTTTAGGGCCAAGAGCATCAGGAATTAATTGTGTGAATACTAATGAGGCTGAATAAGCAACAAACCTGACTTTACAAGCCAAATCTCACCAACAAATTCCTCCCCAAGAAACTTGGAAGGATGAACCTTGCCTCTGCCACAGCCACCTGTTGTAGCTGTACTGTTTCAGACTATATCACCAAAATCTTAGGGGATCAGTTCTAAAATGTTTACTTCCCCTTGCAAAGAAACTGCTTCAGTTTATGCTGTTAGGATAACAGCCTGCAATGCCAATGTATAGATGAAATCTAGGATGTTAGAAACATCCTCCATTGCTTATTAAAAAAATGAGGAAGATCCAATCCTATAAGGGTCTCTTTTCTACTAAGAAGTTTCAATACAAAATTGGCAGAGATGAGATGATTTTCCCCAAGTTCTGTCTTGAAAGTGGGGTTCTGAAGATTTTTTTAAACATCTGCTTTTTTTGTATCAAACTGCTTTCAGGCAGTTTGGTAAAGTCTATGGATCTCTTTTCAGAATCATTTTTGCAAATATGTCATAAAATATGTGACAAGCCAATTACATTGAAATCAATTAAAAGAAATTGCTGACTTCAGGTTAATACTTCCCACTCTGTGGAATAACTTTTGTCTCTTTGCTGTTTCAGTAGATCACTTCATCACTATTGGAAAGCCTCAATGGAATTAAGAAGCTTCACATTAGAAGCTGATGAGTTCGTCAATGTAGAAAGCAACAAGTGTTTTTTTAGGAAAGGTTATCTAACTTCACTGGAGACTGGAGGGGAACACTGAAGTGGGTGGCAAGGCAAACGCTTGGTTGGGACTGACTCCTCCAAAGGTGAATTGGCAGAGAAAGGATACAAATGTGGATGTCATGAGGTATCTTCAGCCTAGACTAGTAGGAGGGGTGAGTCCTTGCTGGCCTGGAGGAAAGATTCTAACATGATTTGACAAATGTTTATAAAACTCTTGCTCTTTCTGGGTGCCTCCTACCAGGATCAGATGAATGAAAGGCATTCCAGTGTTTGGGTTCCAATCAGGCAGATATAACTTGTTTCCCACCTCTGAGGTTGTAGTCAGGAAAACAAGAGTAAGGTAAGAAACCAGAAATGTCTAGTCAGAAAACTAGAAGTATTGATGATTCTAGATGTAGGGAGAAAGTCTAAGAAATTAAGTAGGGTAAAAGTTGGGAGTAGGGGACTCTCAGGCATGAAGAGGGAGATGATTAGGGTATAGAGAACTTTCCTGGACAACAATAAGCACTCATTTCAGTGGTAAAGTAACTCCATCCTCTCACTCTAATTGTAATGTTTCTAGACCAGTATTCTCTGAAAATTGCTTAATTATTCTCAGGTAACATTCAAAAACCTAGACAGCAAAATATAAAAAAATCTAAATTCAAACTAGAAAAAGTTTTCAAAATGTTACTGTGTCCTCAAATGAAAATCTTCAAATATGACTTGAATGCAAACTTGGAAGAAAAAAATATCAGGATCTGTATTTCTATATCATATTCAAGAATAACAAATATTCAAGGGAAAATGAAATATGCTGTATTCAACTCTATCCACATATTGATTGCAGTGAAAAGTGAATGTCTTAATAGCTATTTTTTTCTTGATAAGTAATGTATGATGTACCAAATTCATCTCTAGAGAGGAGTAGAAGTAGATGTGGCTCATTTACACTGGTGAATATCCTTTCATAATTTTCCTGAGTATCATATTTATATGCAGATAAGCTGAATTCAGCACCTGGAGTTTTAAAATGAAACCATAAGCTTCTTACTTACAGCCTCAGACACTGTTTAGTCCACAGATAACCATTCACTGGCAGAAAGACTCACATTTGAAAGCAATATTTTCATACTATGCTTGACTAGTGATTCCAAATGCATGAGTCTCCTGGGACTCTGAAGCACTGGGTCCAAATTTCCTATTTCTATCCTTTTGGTCCATTATGAAAGGAAGTAAGAATATCACTACGGAAGCATAGGTCAGAAAGGATAGTAAGAAGCCATCTAATTTAATATCATGTGAATGGGGTGATAAATAATGTTAATAATAATCTATCTGATTTTTAAGTTTCATCTCATGAGCCAAGAGAATATCCCTGATAATTGTATTAAAAACTAACATTTATATAGCACTAACTATGTAACAGACACTGCGCTAATTTCTTTACAAATATTATCTCATATGACCTTCACAACAATCCTGGGAAATAGGTGCTATTATTATCCCAATTTTTACATATGAAGAGACTGAGGTAAACAGAGGTTAAGTGATTTACATAGGGCCACAGCACTATAAGTGGCTAAGACTGCATTTGGAAACAGGTCTCCCTGACTCCATGTTCTCTACCCAATGTACCACCTACTGGCCTATATGTGAAGATATAGAAAAACTGATTTTGTCAGCAAGTAAAATAATGTCAGTGTTATAGGAATGTGTCAATAAGGGAATTCTCTTTCCCAGTGCAGTCCAAAATGTATCTGTGACTTATGATTTCATCCTGGAGAGATGCATGAGGCACATGGAGTTTTAATGACTTCCTCAGATTCTCTCAGGCAGGTAGTATCAGAGGTAGGTGCTAATATTGATAAGAGTAACTGACGCTGGAGAGGCAGTTTTTTATAAGAGACAGAGGACTGGCCTTCAAGGAAGGAGAACCTGGTCCGCTAGCTATGTGGCAATAGACAAGTGACTTAATCTGTTAGCATACCATACAATTCTTCAGCACTATTAGTTACAGATGAGTTTCCCATCTGTATTGACGAAGGGAATTTCTCAGTTTCCCACATTGTAAGTTCCCTATATCAATGAAAACACAAATCAAGGTCCACTAACACCCATAAACACATGCACACACACACACACACACACACACACACACACACCACAGAGAGAGAGAGAGAGAGAATTGTTTGTGTAATATTTTAAGACATAAATTATTTCACAATTATCCCCTCCAAGAAACTACCTTGTGGTATTTTGTTTTAACTTTGTTGTGTATATATTGCATTCCCTTAATTAAATATAAGCCCTTTCAAAGTACTGGACTGTGCCCCCTTTTGTCTTTATATCTCCAATCTCGTGCCTGGCACATAGTGAACACTTCATTAGTACATACTGAAGTGAATTGAAGTGAGCTTCAAACATCCATTGAAATAAGTATTTGAGGCATCAGTGTTCATATTTTACAAATGAAGAAATAATACAGTTATTTGTCCATGGTCGTTCTGACGAGGTGCCAGAGTAGATTTAAAATTCAAGTCTTTCATGATTTCAAATCCAGATTTCTTTTTATTCTGTTTTCTCCACCTTGCTACCAGTACTTCGTTCAATTTGTGAAATTATAATTGACCGTTCTCCTCAAAAAACAAAACCAAACAAACAAAAACCAAATAGACAGCAACAACAAAAAACCCTATACCAATCTATATCCTTTACATAACTTCCTCATTTTTCACTTGAAGCTCATTAGTTCTTCCTGTTCTTCCTAATATGACGCCTAAGAAGGGCTGACTATTATTTTGGTTTGTGTCAGAAACTATCATATAGTTAAACAATATAATAATTTTTATGCTTTTAGCCTTCTCTTTGCTAGCCTAAAATTTCAAACTCTTTAACTATTACTTGTATGTACTATTTCCTACCTATTTTATCATCATTCCTTGAATGTGAAAGCCCTCCAAAAGTCTATCGTAGGCTTCCTTGAGAGTCAATTGCTTCCCCTTCAAGTGAAGGTTGCACTTGTTTTTATTTTAGAGAGGGTTCTTTGTCAGGTATGGATTAGAACTGGTGGCTTGTGATGTTTTCTTTTAATCCTGCATTTCTGCGCATTCTTTTCAAATTAAAGGTGTTTTTGTTGTCACTTCAGTCCTGCCTGACTCTTCATGACCCATCCAGCCTTTATTGGTAGATACTGGAGCAGTTTGCTATTTCCTTTGCCAGCTCCTTTTACAAATGAGGAAACTGAGGCAGAGTTAAATGACTTGCCCAGAGTTCCACAACTAATAGTATCTGATCCAGATTTGAACTCAAGAAGATGAGCTATTCTGACTCCAGTCCTTGTACTCTATCCAGTGTGTCATCCAGATGCCCAGGATCACACAGAAAGAAAGCATCTCAGACTGGATTTGAACTCAGATCTTCCTGACTCCATGCCCTGAACTCCATCCACTAAATCACCTAGCTCTCAAATTATAGACCTCATAACTAAGCAAAGCTCCAATGAGCTTTCAGGTTATTGCTAAATATAATGCATACTTTCCTTGTTTCTGGTATGTTTAATCTTCATTCTCTCCCTATTTTTGTCTCCCTTCCTTCCACCTGGGAATAGACACAGGTAACCCTTTCCCCCAAGCTACATAAAATATGATTTGTTCTGGTAACTCTTCCAGCTGTCATCAATATATATTGTCCCTTTCACAGTCATAATTCTAGAACAGGACACCTACAACCACTACTCACATTTCCTCACCTCCCACTCACTTCTCTAGTCTTTGCAATCTGCCTTTTAGCCATACTCCTTGACTTCAACTGTTCTTTCCAAGGTTTCTAACAGTCTCTTAATTGGTAAATCAAATGACCTTTCCTCGGTGTTCATTCTCTTGATCTCTTTTCAGCTTTTGAAAATCTCAACCTCTCACTCCCTCTAGGTAGTCTTTATTCACTTGGCTTGTGTGACATTGCTTTGTTCTAGTTCTGCTTGTACCCTTTCTTTCATTCTTCTTTCTTTTTTGCTGAGTCCTTTTCTTGCCTATTAAGTGTGGGTGTTCCCAAAGCTTTGACTTGAACCCTCAAAGCATAATCTCTTCTATGGTGACCTCATTAGCTTTTATGGGTTCAATTATCATCTATATTGAGGTGATTTAAATTTTAAGTAATTCAGATAATCCTATATTCCCTAAAAGCACTCATGAACTATAGTTCTTCTTCTGTTTTTGAACATCTCCATCTGGTTGTCATACAGTCATCTTAAATTCAGTATGTCCTAAATGGTACTCATTATATGTTTTGAAAAACTCTATCTAAATTTCCTTATTTCCATGAATAAAAAAAGAGGAAGAGGAGGAAAAGGAGAAGGAGGAGGAGGAGGAGGAGGAGGAGGAGGAGAAGAAGAAGAAGAAGAAGAAGAAGAAGAAGAAGAAGAAGAAGAAGAAGAAGAAGAAGAAGAAGAAATGACTTCCATTGTCTTTTCTGGTCACGTAAGTTCATAATATCTGCATTATCCTTGACTTTTCACTCTTTATCCAATCAATTGCGAATTTTTTTTCTACTTTTACATTCTACTTTTACATCTATCTTATCCATACCTCCACCTATATACAGAGTTGACCCTTTCTATGTTATTATTGCAATATTTCCAAAATTCTTAATCTTTACCTGAATACATATCACTGTATTATTATGGTTTAGAAAATGGGCTCCCAGTTTTCTGAAATGAACCTACACCCTTAAATAACTAGTATCTGTCTTATCATAATAATAGCTAATACTCACATATGTTTGAAAAACTCTACAAATTTTCTCTAATTTTATCCTCATAAATCCCTGGAAGGTAAATGGTATTATACCCATTTTACAGAAAAGAAAATTGAGTCAAACAGAGGTAAAATGACTTTTCCAAGTCATTAAACTGACAACTATTTGAAATCAGATTTGAACTCAGGTCTTCCAGACTCCAGACTCAGCTCTCCACATACTCTGCCACACACATGTTTATTCTATTGTAGTGATAATTTTGAGTCAAGAGGAGTTCGGTCAAAAGTCCAGCTTGGTCACTTTCCTGGCTATGTGAATGTGAACTATGTGAATTTGTCTAAATTTCTCAGTCTTCATTTCCAAAATGGAGATACTGATACCTGTACCCATGTCACAGGGTCATCATGGTCCTCAGATGAGAAAATACATGTAAAAGCCATTGTGAATCCTAAAAGGCTAAATAAATATCTGCTGTTAATATTATTTTTAAAAGTGTTTCCCCATTTCGTATTATTATGTTCACTCAAAAAATAATGGACTTCAAAATTGGGGTCCAAAGAGGTGAAGGAATCAATTGCTGCCTCATGTCTCCTACTGAATAAAGTTTAATGTTATGCTAAATTATTCAGCTGTTTTCCTCACTACACTGAATTTTCTGACTGTTTTTGATGACAGGTCCATAGTTGGCTCAGTTGGGTATTTAAGATGACAGCCCATATTTCCATTGCATTGATTTCACTAAGAGAGGCGGGAGCCACCCACAGTGGAAGTGCTGTTCTGTGATCTTTGGCCCAGAGCTAACTTGAAAGATCATCCACTGGAGCCAGCACATCCCTTGCTGTTTAGAATCAAAGGGTTGTCAATCATGGAGAAGAAGATCGCGACTTCTTGAAAGCTATTCCGTGCATCAGCATATTGGCACAAGCCAACTGGGGAGATGAAAAAATGGGGAAAAAAGGAAAAGAATTCACAACAAAGTTGACTGGGGGAGGGGCAGAAATGTCCACTTATCTATACTCACTTCTTTCCTATTTTCCCTTCCTGCATGTTGCAGGAATATGGGCAGATTAACATGCTCACATTTCTTTCTTTTTTGGAATTTGAACATTGGGGCATTTTGGGGCCACATTCAATAGTCCATAACTCAAGTACTTAGAAATATTCTCCCATATACTTCATTTGTAAAATTGCTATCAGACATTGTGTTTAACACCCTTCAATTCTTTTCACATTGTTTTCCCTGGACACTTGTAGAAAGATGAGATAACTAGGCTATGAGTTCCCTGCTGTGATTTTCACCTATTCAGAGATTCCTACTTTCATGTGGTCTGTGCCAGAGTCTCCATGTGATCATCAAACTATGAGGGAAGAAAGGATATTGTGTACATTTTTAAAAGATACCCCTGCTGTTCCCTTGTGCTAGCATTCAGAAAGGATGAGGTGACTCATGTGAATAGGGAAACTCCTAAGAGACTGAACTCCTGAAGATTTCTCAAAAAGTGTGGGATATATGCACTGTTGACTGAGAGGGCAATATGTACTTCTATTTTTTTTCTATAATGCATCTATGAATGAGGAAGAAGCTTCTTGGGTGCAGAAAAGATAGCTGTGTTATCCTGGAAACTGATCTGCACTATGACTGGAGGAGGATTGAATCTTTAATCTAGTGCTGACTCCATCACTAACTCATTCCATGACCTTAAGCAAGTGATCTAAAGTTCTGTAAACCTCTAGCTCCTCAGCTTTAGGATGGAAATACCTGCAGGACCTATCATGATTGAGTTGAAATCATGATTGACAAGGCCTTTGACTCTTCAGACTCCTAAATCACAATTAGTTGTTTTCATTGTTGTTATTGTGGTCATTTTTGTTCAGTCATTTTAGTTGCATCCTGCTCTTCATGGCTCCATTTGGGGTTTTCTCGGCAAAGATAATTGACCTGTTGGCCAATTCTTTCTCCAGCTCATTTTACAAATGAAAAACTAAGGCAAAAAGTTTGAAGTGACTCTCCAGGGTCACAAAGGAAATAAAGATGGGTTTTTCTGATTTAAGGCCATGTTCATCCTTGTTGAAAGCATTTGACAACATGGATGAAAATATCATGTTAAAAAGCATGGGAGCAAGCACACAGCCCTGTTTCACTCTGTTGGTTAGTGGGAGGGCACAAGAGTTTTGTCCATTATCTAGAACCTGGGCAAACATGCCATCGTGAAATTGACATACAATATTGATGAACTTCTCTGGGTAACTAAATTTTGACATAATTTTCCATAAGCTCTCAGGACTAACAGGGTCAAATGCCTTGGTCAGATCTGTGAACATTGTGTACAGACCTCTGTTCTGTTCCTGGCATTTCTCCTGGAGTGGTCAGGCAGAAAACACCATATCAACTGTTCCTCAGCCCTTTCTGATGCCACACTGGCTCTCAGGTATATGCCCATCTTCCAGATGAAGGATAAGCCTATTAAGGAGGACTCTAGCAAGAATTTTGTCAGGAGTGACTAAGAGAGAGGTCCCCTTGTGATTGTCACAGGACAGTCTATAGATGAACAATGGAGGCATCCTTGAACTCCTGGGGGATAAACTCCTCTTGACATATAACCTGGAAAATTTCAGTCAACTTTTATATGGGCAATGGTCCTCTTAGCTTGTGAATCTCAGCTAGAATAGAATCAGCACCACGTCACATGAAAGGAGCCTAATGACCCTCAAAACCTTTTCTTCAGCTGGAAGTTCAGCTAAGGAGAGGTTAGAGGGGTGGGGTGAAGATAGATGGGAGAGCAAATGGGAGGGGGAGTAATTAGAAGTAAATAATTTTGAGGAAGGATAGGGTCAAAAGAGAGAATGGAATAGATGGGGGGCAGAATAAGATGGAGGGAAATATAATTAGTCTTTCACAATATGACACTTAAGGAAGTGTTTTTCATAACTATACATGTATAACCTATATTGAATTTCTTGCCTTCTCAGTGAGGATGCGGGGTAGGAGAAGGAGAAAGGGAGAGTAGCTGAAACTCAAAGTTTTAAAAGTGAATGTTAAAATGTTTTACATGCAACTGGGAAATAAGATATACAGGAAATTGGGTAAAGAAATCTCTCTCGTCCTACAAGAAAGTAGAGGAAATGGGGATAAGAGAAGGGAGTGATATGATAGAAAGGAGAGCAGGTTGAGGGAAGTGGTAATCATAATGTACACTGTCTTGGGACTGGTGAAGAGGAAAGATGGGGAGAAAATTTGGAACTCGAAATCTTGTGAAAGCGTCTCTTGAAAACTAAAAATAAATAAATAATATTTTAAAAAAGAATAACATAAACAGTCAGTTATATCTAACTTTATCTCACAGGGTAATAGGATGAGAGGGAGATGAGAAGAAGACAGGGAACAAAAGGAAGGACACATTAAGGGAATTAGCAGCCAGAAGCAAGAAAGACTTTCAGGAAAGATAAGATCAAGAGAGAGAGAAAGGATAAAATATTAATAATCATATATATGGGACAGCTAGGTGGCACAGTGGACTTGGAGTCAAAAAGACTTGTGTTTAAATCAAAAATCAGATTCTAGCTGTGTGATCCTGGGGAAGTCCCTTAACCCTGTATGGCTCTATTTCCTCATCTGTAGAATGAGCTGGAGAAAGAAATGGCAAAACAAAAAAAGATGCTCTATTATATTTGCCAAGAAAACCATAAATGAGGTCATGAAGAGTTGGACATGACTGAAATGAACAAAACCATAAATGTGAATTACGAATAAGGTGAATTAACCTATAAAATGGAATTCTATAGTGGAATGGGTTAGAAACCGGAATCTGACAATGTTGTTTCAAAAACGTATTTGAAACAGAGAGACATACGTAGTATTAAAAAAAGAGAGAGACTGAAACACAATCTCTTATGATTCAGCTAAAATAAGACAGGTAGGGCCTGAAATCTCAGAAAAAGCAAATGTAAAATTAGACCTAGTTAAATGAGATAAGCAGGGAAACTATATTTTCCTAAAAGGTACTATAAATAATGAAGTAATATCAATACTATATTCAAATGTACCAAAATAGCAAGTATCCAAGTTCTAAAAAGTTAAATGGATTATAGGAGAAAACAATCAGTAAAATTATACTGATAGGGGCACTTAGCTTTCCTCACTCAGAACTGGATAAATCTAATGATCAAATAAGTAAGAAAGAAATTAAGGACACGAATAGAATTTTACAAAAGTTAAATATGGTAGACATCTTGAGAAAATTGAGTAGAAAAAGAAAAGTGCATGTTTTTTTTCCCCCCCCAGTGGCACATGGTACCTTCACAAAAACTGACTCTGCATTAGATCATAAAAATCTCGCAAACGAATATAGAGGAGCAGAAATATGAAATGCATCCCTTTCAGAGCATAAGATGATATAAACTACATTCAAAAAATTGTCATGGAAACTTAGATGAAATCTAAATGTAAATTAACCTAACCCTAAGGAAAAAATGGGTCACAAAACAAATTATAGATCAAAGAACAAATCAATAATTTAATTAAAGAAAATTATAGCAATGAGATAACTTACAAAAATCTTTGTTTTCATGCAAATTAAGTGAGATCTAAGCAATTGGAGAAATATTAATTACTTGTCAATATTGATTGACAAAAGTGACAAATTTACCTAAATTAATTTTACTTAGTGCCCTATCAATCAACCTATCAAAAAATTATCTTATCAAGCCAGGGTAAAAAAAAGCAAAATCTATCTGGAAAGATAAAGTGTCAAGAATATCAAGGGAATCAATGGAAAAAAAAGTTAAGGAAGTGACCTAACAGTTCCAGATTTGAAACTCTATTACAAAGTGATAATTATTCAAAAAAAAAAAAAAAAACAACAGAAAAAGAATTACACAGGTACATCTCACACCATATACTCACACAAAGTCAAAACACTTATATGATTTAAGCATAAAGGGTGACAATACAACAATGTGGGGGAGCATGGAAAATTTTACCCCTCCAGTCTATACATAAAGGAAGGATGGATGAGGTAATGAGATAAAAAGGATCATGAAATTGAAATGGATATTGATTACATTAAAGTAAAAAGTATGTTCTCCTCAAACCAAACCAATGCTATCAAGATTAGAAGGAAAGCAGGAAACTGGGAATAAATCTTTTCCAGCAATTTTCTCTGATAATGGTTTCATTTCTCATATATGTGGAGGACTGAGTCAAATTTATAAAACTAGGAGTCATTCCCCAATTATAAATGGTCAAAAGATATGATCAGGCAGTTTTCAGAAAAAGAAATTAAAAGTACCAATAATCCTACAGAAAAAAAAAATGCCTTAAGTCATTATTTCTTAGAGATATACAAATTAAAACAATTCTGAGATACTGCCTAACATGTGTCAGATTGACTAATGTGACAGAAAAAGAAAATGACAAAAGTGGAAGAGGTACGGAAAAATTGGGACACCAATAATGCACGTTGGTGGAGTTGTGAATTGACCCAGTCATTCTGGAGAGCAATTTTGGAACTATACCTAAAGGGCAATGAAACTGTGTATACCTTTTAATGCAGTGATACTACTTTTGGGCCTGTATCTCAAAGAGATCAAAGAAAAGGAAAAGGATCTACATGTAAAAAAAACATCTTTAGCAGCTCTTTTGGTGGTGGCAAAGAATTTGAAATTGAGGGGATGTCTATCAGTTGGGGAATGATTGAACAAGTTGTGGTGCATGACTGTGATGGAATACTATTGTATTCATAGAAATGATTGTCACACTAGTTTTTTAGAAAATCCTGGAAATATTTTTATGAATGAATGCAATGAGAAGTGAGCAGAACCAGCAGAACATCTTACTAAGTAACAACAATTTTATAATTATGATCAACTGTGAAATACTTAGCAACTCTGGTCAACACAAAAAGACAGTTCCTGAGGACCCATATTGAATTTTTTTTTTACCTGCAGAGGGAAAAAAAAAGAAGAATTGTAAGGAGAAATTAAGAAATCATTTTCTAAATTTCTTTATTTTTCTTCCCTTTTT
Source organism: Notamacropus eugenii (assembly GCF_028372415.1). Lineage (NCBI taxonomy): Eukaryota > Metazoa > Chordata > Mammalia > Diprotodontia > Macropodidae > Notamacropus > Notamacropus eugenii. The sequence goes on from NC_092877.1 coordinate 133,604,000, forward strand.
TGCTTGACATGTCTAAATTGGAAATATTTTTCTATGATTACATGCTTATATTTAATATCATGTTCTTTGCTTTCTTAATGGGTGGGGTATGAGTGAGGGAAAAGAAAGGAATTTGCAATCCAGAAATAATTTAAAAGAATGTTAAAAGCCAATCAACATTAATTTTAAAATAAAAGAAATTCACACAAATTACAGAAACAAATTGCCAACTTCAAGGTGAAATGTGGAAATTTAGGAAGACAAATATCATTATCAATCCTTATTTAGATTCTTTGGTTCCTAGGGAAACAACTCAAACAAAACAATCTTAAAGTAGCATGGATAATTTTCTTCATCCTTACAATAACAAGTTTCATTTTATCATACAGGATTAGTTTCCCTGTGGAAAAGTTCCATTGAATGGGACCTCAGAGTGGCTTGGCCACCTACTCCAACCCATACCTAAAATATCTCCTCTACAATATTCCTTATGGGAATTAATTGAACCTTTGTATGAAGACATTTAATAGGGTGCCAATCATCAATATCCAAGATGACCTCATGACAGTTTTAATTTCTATAATTATTATTTTCTTTGCATCAAGACTTAGTCTTGCCTCTTTATAACTTCAATCCATTGCTGTTATCGAAAGAACATATATGTGTGTATGTGTATATATGTGCACATACATACATATGTATCTATATGTGGAATAAATACAAAATAAATAAGGATGTTTGGTGTAGGAAATCAATAGAAGCTGAGGGAATCAACAACAGTTTCCTATGGAGCTCAAGGTGAGGAACTCACCCATAGAGCATTTTCATAAAGACAGGGTGTCAGCGTCCTAGAATAAGAAATATTCCTATCTTATGAGATCAAAAACTTGGACCATGGAACATGGACCACATCTTGTTCATCCTTGTATTTTCCACAAGAACTACAATATCACATCAGATTTCAAGAATTGCTTATTTGAATGTATTTACAAGATTATTCTGTTTTCCTTTCCTCTTAAATATAGTATCACTTTACCTCCTAAAGGCCTTTGGGGGTAAACAAATTGCTTCCTTTTGAAATATGGGAAATAAATACTTTCTATTTTGTTCTCATGTTAGCCTCTGTGATCACAGAATCATCCTTGTTCATTAGTTATTGAAGTAAATATCACTATTGCAGTAAATTGAAAAACAGAAATATTTTTCATCTACATTAACGTGTCTTCTTTTTTACTTTTGCTGACTTGGTCATCTTTAACAACCTACTGAGTGTGTTCATTTCTCCCTGTTTCATTAAAATTGAAAAATAGATAAAGTAACTGCATGTTACATCAAGGGTATGAAAAGGTACATAATTCCAAAAGGTACATAGCAAGTCTCTATGTGCACAGGCCATCTCAATGAAGTGGAACCATTGAAAGAGTGTGGAAGGCCCTTTTATTATACACACATGTGTATATGTGTGTGTGTGTATACTCATTTTTTAAATGAGGAAGGTAATCAAAAAATTCAATTTCCTATCTACAGTTTCAAATTATTATTGACATGGTTCCCTAATCAAACTCTTATATAGGTATATCATGTCACTTCTCAAGTAGTGCTTAGTGGATCAACTTGCTAGCCTAATTTTTGCAGTTGTTAGCTACTCTACCGAGGAGTGTCCTAGCTTTGGAGAAGCCCCTAAAGTAATTGCCATAACGGGGACTAAATAGTGCCTCACCTCTTACACTTTTATCACTAAATTTGCAAAGAGATTCCCCAGGTTAACGTAAGCAGACACCAGGCATATATATTGCCCAAATTAACATTCCTGAGCAAAGAATTATGCCTATAAATTTAAATGGTGGGCATCAAGTATCTCTCTCATCCTCTTTTTTTCTTTTTCTTTCTCTTTCTTTTTTTTTGAGATGGTAGCATTACATTCCTGCAACCTTCCACAGTCTCCTGGGTGGATGAAACCAAGGTCACCTAATAATCTAAATTCAAGATCAAACTCTCCATCTGATGGTGAAAAAAATTTCAGGCCTGAGGTATGAATTGTATCATGTATTTACCATGCACTTCATGACTATGGACTTTTTGTCATGGCAATAAGACTTAGGGGAAGAGGGGAGGTAGGTTGGCCTACAAGAAACACATTGGAAAGAATATTGCATTTACGATTCTTTTTGAAATATGGTATTGCTAGCTATTATTTATATATCACCTTCATTTAAAAACATGTCTTTCCCCAACATTTAAAGGATCATCACTTATTAAAAAGACAAAAGAAAGGAAGAAAGAAAGAAAGGAAGGAAGGAAGGAAGAAAGAAAGGAAGGAAGAGGGATCATTTCAACAAACTAATCAGTATATCAGATGACTTTTATCAGTATTTCAGCAGAATTCCTTACAGGTAATTACCCAGACTAAGAATATAAAAATGATGGGACACACACACACACACATACACACATACATGTGTGTTTATGTATTTTCTTACAGCACAATAATACATCTTTCCTATAGCACATTTTTTCACTAATTTTTGATCAATGAGCAACTACTAATTTTTTTTTGCCTAAATTGTTTCTCCAAAGCATTTCTAGCTTTGAAAATCCTAAATTCTTTAATCAGTTACAAAACACGATGTTTCTGGGCAAATCATTCAATGCTTCATCTTAGAAATGAAGATATTCCCTTACAAGGTCAAATCTAGTTACCCTTCGCTATTTTACTTATTTTCAAGGCTAAATATCCAACAATTCTATGTATTTATTTATTTGATAATTGTGTCAAGCAGAAGAGATCTTAAGTAGATGTCAGAGAGGTACTTGTATATCCAACAAACATGTAATTCCTCTTATTTAAAATCTTCCGTTATTTTACTTGACTGTCCACACAGAAGTCTGAGATTAATCAGACAGACAGACAAACAGAAACAAAGAGACAGGAAGAAAATAAGAGAGATACATAGATACAGAGAGAGTGAGAGAGATATAAAGAGACAGAAACAGAGAGACAGAGATAGAGATAGAAAGAGACAGACAGAAAAGAGGCAGAAAAAGACTGAGAAAGAAGAGGAGAGAGAGAAAAAGGGTGAGACAGAGAGAGAGAAGAGAGAGAAAGAGAGATAGACAGAGAGAGAGAGAGAGAGACAGAGAGAGAGAGAGAGAGAGAGAGAGAGAGAGAGAGAGAGAGAGAGAGAGAGAATGCAAAAGCACACTAATATTCAATGAATCTGTCTCTTTCCTGGCAGGAAGAAAACAAAATCCTCAAGAAAGCAATAAAATAGAAAGTTAAAGCCTAATTAATCTTTTCCTCATAGACCAGACTCTGTGAAATTCATACACATCATCCCGAACTTCACTAAAATGTGGTGATCTTATTTTCTGTGACTCTCTGTATTTGGAATTATGGAAAAGTAGAACAAAAGATGCAAATTTAGCCTAAGCCATTTGATTTTCTTGGATTGCAGAAAAGACACTAGAAAGGAATAAATTCTTAAATTGTAGACAGAATGCAGGGACGTAAGTTCTAGGAAGGTTAAAGATAATTAGGATAAAAGGAAATGAGGAAATAAGAAAAAGGGGCCACAAACACTGATTTCTAGGGAGCTGGATTTGCAATCCGTAGGCAGGTTCTTATCTGAGTCTAACAGTTATTTATAGAATGACTTTTTAAAATACATTTGAGGAAACAAAAGTAAAACCTATCCCTAGCCAAGAAACTAACTCTTGGATAAATTTTATATGATTTAAATTATTTGGTACTGGATGGCAAACACTACAGATAGGTTTTAACTTCTACAAAACAAAAAGCAGCTCATTAAATATTTGAAGGAAAGTCTGTACTGTAATGTTTCACAGATCTGGTCTTTACCCTGTGCTGATTAACACTGTTATCCATGACTTACATAAGGTCTTAGAGGGCATGCTTATGAGATGACACAACACTGAAAAAAGATAGTCAATATATTGGATGAGTACACAGATTCAAAAAGATCTTTACCCAAAAGCATATCAGCCTGAATCTAAAAATTTATAATATAATAGACATAAATATAAATGATTTTACTTAGGCTCAGAAATCATCTTTACAAAATATAAGATTGATATTACATGACTAGAAAATAGCATGTCTGAAAAATATTCAGAAGTTATAATAAACTACAAGTGAATACTATAATTAAGCTATTAGTGGCACAGTGGACACTGGACGTGGAGTTGGAGCGACCTGAGTTTAAATGTGACCTCAGACATTTTCTAGTTTTGTGACTCTGGTCAAGTCACTTAACCTCTGTTTGTTTCAGTTTCCTCAACTGTGAAAATGAAGTTAATACTTTGCAGTATTATTGAGAGAATTAAATGAGATAAAATTTATTATACACGCACAGCACAAGGTGTAGACCTCAGACTACATTGGAGCATTGCATTCAGTTCTAGGTACCATATTTAGAAAGTAAATTGCTCAACTGTAGTATGCCAAGTATATAACCAGAAAGGCAAAGGGCTTTGAAATTATACCCTTTGAGGATTGGGTAAAGGAAGAAGAGACTGCTGGCTTGAAGAAGAGATTTATAGGACAGATGATAGAATTCTTCAAAAAGTTTGAAGTAGGAGCAATGGGTCTAAATTGTAAGAAGACACTGTATTAGGAAAAGCTTCCTGTTTTTATGTGGGGTCATCCTGAATTTAGAAAGTGCTGTCTCAGTAAGAAGGAAGGAAAGAAAAAAAATATTTATTAGATGGGTGAGGGGGAGATTTATTAAGATCCCACTTTGTGCTATGGATTTTACCAATATTGTCTCTCATTTAATTCTCACAATAATCCTAAAAAGTAAGTGGTATCATTAATCCCATTTTACAGTTGACAAAACTGAGGCAGGCAAAAGTTAAGTAATTTGCCCAAGGTCACATAGCTGGTAGAATTTGAACTCAGGTTTTCCCTGACTTCAGGTCCAGCATTCTATCCATTCTACCATCTACATACCTAGAAAGTAGTCAAAGCCCTTTCCAGCAGCACAGTTTGATAGAAAGCTAGCTGTAGTAGGAACTAGGAAAAGTTCTTTTCAAATTTTACCTCTGAAATTGACTTGCTGAGTCACTATATGTAAATCTCTTCCATATGTTGAACTTCAGCTTCCTCATCTGTAAAAATTTGCATAACAGTACCAGTAATATCCCTTCCCATCATTATCGGTGCTAAAATAAGATAATATATAGAACATTGCACAAATATTGAAGTGATAGTCTGCCAGGCCTAGAGGCCTGAGGGCTACCCGAGTCTTACCTTACCTATCGCAGGTCTTCGGCTGGCCAAACCGGATAAATGTATGAGAGAAGAGACTTTCCAGAGTCGAACAAGGGTTAGGCTTTATTCAGGGTCTTGGTTACATGTGCAGGGGGAACTCTTCCTTAGGAGAGAGAGAAATCTCCCAAGGAGGCAAAGATCTTACAGTAAGACAATGAAAGCAGAAGTGGAAGTGGGGAGAGAGGGGAGAGGGGCCTTCTGTCCTGTAAGGGTCCCTCAGCACTAAGAGTGCCTTCAGGCTTTCCTGACCCTACTTAAGCTCTCTGGCCGCATAGTTTGCACCTGAATACCGTGCCTGTTAGATAACAATAGGTGTGCTCAGATTTGGGCCAATCTCGAGGGCGGGGATGCTCTCTCCCAGCACTTTTTTCAAGGGAAGAGGTGGAAATGCACGAGATAGCTCGGTCTCACACCTCAATTCCCTGCTGTTCCCTGGGGGGCCTCATGAGAACTCTAAGGTTTAGAAGTCCTCGCCTTTACCCGCCCGAGACTGTCCACATGGAACTGAGCTTACACCCCCAACAATAGTCAAATAGAAATTATTATTATATTTTAAAGTTTTCAGACTATACTGCATTCAATTTCGTGAGAGTCTAACAAAAATAATGATAAACAAGAGCTGTGAATAAGATTATCCCCATTTACAGATGAGGAAACTGAGTTTCAAGGTAAATAAGCGATTTATTCAAGATAGAATCTTACATCATGGGGTCATAGATATAGAGCTAAAAAAATAGCTCAGAATTCATCAATTCTAATCCTCTTGAGAGCTGTGAAATTACTCTGCCAAGGTCAAATGAGTAGTATATCCATTGTATCACATATCAGACCCTTCCACAGAAAAATCTTAGAACCAGAAAAAACAACCAACATTGTAAGTAATCTTACCTGACCATTCCCACTAAAAGGTGTCAGAAAGGCACTGCTTGATATATTAGTGACATTTTCCTTTCTCTTGTTATTGAAAAGATTTATCGTTATTTCTCTGTTCAGCTAGCAGATGTTAGTGATTTTGTGATGATCCATATTCACTACCGAGTGCTACGTTTCCCACTTCAGTGCATTTTTTATGGAAACCTCAAGGAACTGTAGGTGTTGTCTTCTGCTTTCCAAAAGAGAAATAACCTTGATTGGTTTGGCATGAGGCACCTTTAACATGCTCAAGGTCCACAATAATTAGGATTTCACACTGAGGTTTCTTTTTGCAGCGTATTGAAAGTCAAAGGAGGTGTTGCTGTCAGTTGTCTGATAAATAGGTGCTTGGTCGTATGAACTGAAACTAATCCAGCCTAAGTCAGTTAGAAGGTCCATATGAGATAGAAAAAGGTGCAGAAAAATAGTATTGGCTGAACATTGAGACATGTATTAATTTACTTCCTGGCTACTTCACACACCGATCATTATGACAAACATTGATATTTTGGGTCTGCTGAATAACTAAACAGACTTCAAATTCTACCAAGAAATATCCAAATATAAATGCTCTGGTGCTACTTGAACAATCTTGAAACAAATTGCCTTAACAATCATTGGCATTTCCTTTAGCTTCTCGGACCACTGGTCATTTAACAGTTGTCCCGCAGGTGATTCATATACTCACCCAAAATGTGAAGATGCGAACATAATTTTGGTATGTTAGAAAAATTCCAGTTCATACACTGAGATAAAAATATATACATGTACATATATATGTTTGTACAAATTTTATGATTATATATTTATGTGTCTATGTGTACGCATGCATACCCACACCAGCACACACCCATATAGACATCCACACACCCATATGCATACATATATATATATATATATATATATATATATACATACATGTATGCATTGTGAAATAAATGGTGAATATAAGCTACAGAGAGGGAGATTTTAGCTTTCTTTTTTGAGGGAAAACTTTATTACATTTAGAGATATACAAAATTGGAATTGATGACTTAGAAGATGGCAAATACTCTATCTGTAGGGGTTTGCAATCAGAGGATTTTCAGGGTCATTGGAGAAAGGATTATTGTTCAGGTATGAGATGAACTAGATGACTTCAACATCTGCTTACAAAAATAGAGACTGACTTTGATTCTCTTTTACCTTGATTAACTTTACACCTGCAACTGCCAAAAATATATTGACCTAATTGGACAAAACTACAATGCTGATGCCAGATGACATATTAAAAAATATTTTATTATAAAATTAGTACTATAATGAATAATAGATAACCATTCCTAAATTCACTTTGACCCCATGAAGACAGTCAGTTTACCAGTTTAACATAGAGTTATCAAAAACTTGAAGATATAAAAACAAAAATAAAATCACATCTTCCTTCAACGAGCTTACAATTTACTGGGAAGGTGCCAATTCCAAAGGTACTAGAACTACAACTCTACATTTGCAAATACAAATTTTAATTTGAGGTTCTTCTCTCCTTGACTCTCTGTAGGGTTTTGTCTAGAAGCATCGGAATACATTTCAGATCTTTCTCAATAACCTCAACTCCTGTGAAAGCATTCAGGTTAATGAAACATCCAATATGACAGGTTCTGCTTGTCCCATCAGAAAGCTGGCATATAAATAGTGAAAGTAATTCTTCTTCCCTTTTCATGAGGCTGTCACCTTCCTGAGAGATCTATGCAGTTGTTTAGACTTTGCTACTATCCAAGACACTTAGGTCTCCATATGGAAAAGGAACTTGCATCAAGGACTAAAGTAACCATCCTTTTTTATTCCAGCTTTCCTTTGGGCATACAGATAACACCATTTTTTCCTTCCTATAGTTAATATTCATAGTGAAAATAACTGATTGCTTCTCCTTTCCTTTTTGCATTTTCTCCTTTCTTCTTCCTCATTAAGACCTCTATGGAATTTGTAGCACTTTTCTCTTAGGAAAGCCTCTTCTCTCTCTGTCTCATTGGTATCTTCAATCGTTACTTTTTCCTAGATGTACAACGTTCCCTAGAGGAGTTATGTGGAATTTCAGCACTTTTCAGGGCACCAAATATGTTCTGTCTGATTACATTTTTTCTGTTGTATAGCCTTTTTAGACATCTAAAGTAAGGCATAGATAGGGTATATGTGCAATACATATTGTAAAGAATGTTAAATGTCAGGTTTAGAAGCTTACATTTTTACATTCAAGGAAATGTGGAATCATTGGAAGTATCAGAATAAAAAATCATTTAGTCAGATGTGTACTTAAGAATATAATTTTGGTCTTCTCCTAATCGTTCAGTTATTTTGCCATCCTTCCCACCCTCTTGTTCTATTTTTTCCCTAAATGAAAAGCAAGTAAATAAAGGTTGCAATATAATAGAACCATATTTACAGGACTGGAAGGCATTGCAGGGGTCTTTTGGTTCAGTCACCTCATATTACAGATGAAGAAACTGAGACCCAGACAAGTTAAATGAATCTTCCAAGGTTATTCAGACAGTAAGTGACTGAGCTGTAATTAAAATTCAGTTCCCAAGACTCCTAGGTCAGTTCAAAAGTTAAGAATTTTTTTATGGCTGCATGATTGAATTTTAATAGAGCAAACACTATTGTTGGATGGTACATACAAAGGCTGAGAAACAAAAATTACCAAGTTATTTGTGTGGAAGAAAAATAAATAATTTATTTGGAGCAAAGGATATACCTAGAAGGTAATAAGAAATGGTGGAGGAATGCAATTCATTTTGCAAAAGGCTTTTAAGATAGAGGATTAAATGTTTAAAATTCAAATAAGAGAAAGGATAAAATAATAGTCTTTGAAGGAGATAGGTCAAGTAATCACTCACTCCCTGTATTTCCAAAGAATATGACATTTATATTTTTCAATATTTTATCACAGGTTGTGTGTGTTTATATGTGTTTGCACGTAACCATTCATTATGTACCCTACTATATTCCTTAACGATAGGGAATCCTCATCCATCTTTGTATTCTCCACAAGACCTAAGGCTAGTACACACAGTAGATTTTCTGTGTTTGCTTAATTTTATAGGTAGTATGAAGCCAAATATAGATCAGATTACTTCTAGAAGTAGAGAAAATGGCTATGAAATAATTCATAATTATCATAATATCGTAAAGGTTTAAAGTAGGATATAGCCTTATAAAGAGAAAAGACACTGTGTTAAAAAAAAATAATGATTAAAACTGGATGACTATGAATAAAGAAAATTACAGAAAAAGGAATATCAGCAGTCAGCCCTGTAGTGTGAGTTTAGCAAATGGGGGGAACTGGCAGTGCTATTAAAAATGAAAGGTGTCTTTTTTTCCAAGTTGAGTGTCTAATAGGAAAGATTAAGAATTAAATTTGTGATTCAGTGTTTCAAGGTGGTCATCAATGTAAACTTCTTGGACACATCATCATATAATGGAAATAGGATAAAAACACTGGGTGGGAGACAGGGTTTGGAGTCATCTTGGAGGCAGAACTAGAATGAAAGAAGGGGTAGTCATGTGAGGAGAGCCCTCCTGAGAGCCCTGAGGAAATGCCAAAGGCAATTTGATTGATCCTTTGTGGATGAATTTTAGTAGAACATAAATGAAAATTTCACAAAATGTGTAGACAAAGTTTGGGGTAAAATTTTCATGAGTACAGGAGAGAATACCCACATTAAGGAGTTTAAAAATTCCAGTCAAAATAGAAGAATCCATTTCAAGGTAGAAATTTCAGGTAACTGGGTCATTCCCATGCTAGATCTACAGTGCTAGATCTAGAATCAGGAAGACCTGAGTTCAAATCTGACCTTAGATGCTCTTTTTCTATTTGAACCTGGACAAGTCACTAAACTTCTCTCTGTCTCAGTTTCCTCATGTAGAAATAATGATAACCTATTTCCTAGGGTTGTTCTGAGGATACCATAAGCTAATACTTGTAAAGCACTTTGGGGATTTTTAAATGCTATATAAATATTATTTTTATTAGTATTATTATCATCAGTCCTAGTAGTAGTAGCAGGTAATAGTAGTAGTAGTAGTGGTAGTAGTAGTTTGACACAAAACAACAAATATAGAGCAGAAGTCCATGAACTGAAGCTTGACATGAGACAAAGGAAAGGGACTAGTTAAAAGAGAAGTAGCATTATAAAATGCCTTAGAATAGGAGAGAGGGAGAGAGTGGGCAGTGGAGAGGGAGAAGGAGATGGAGAGATGAAAAGAGAGAATCATTTGTGTTGTTAGAGAACAAGAATACAGAGTGCCCTGCAGTTTTCCCCTTTTGACATATGTAGCGTCAGATCATAATAAGGCTCCATTTTAGTATAAACAGTCATTTCTAAGCTCTTTGTTTTATATTCCTTTACAAAAGGTGATGTTAGGTAAGACCAAGGAAAGGGAAACTTCCCTATTTTAAAGAACAACAATCATGATAGACTAACAGTTTAGGAAGCTCAGTTTCTTTCCCTGGAATACAACAAAACATTCCCAAGGATGGTGGCTGAGCAGTTATGAAGCCAGCATAACTGTGTTTTGTTTACAATAAATATCTTTGGGAACTGATTCTTAGAACCCCAGTTGCCCAAACAAGAAAATTTATGGGTAAACAGATACCTCTCATTACCTTGGCCTGTAACTATGGATAGAATAAAATTTATTACTGACGTCTATCATAACATGAAAACAGTGGATATTTCTTTCCATTATAAATGGAGGGCATGATTGGAACGTTTCCAAAGATTACTTCCAATAAAAATGGGAAGCATTCTGAGAAGTCAACAAGATGAAAAATTGAGATAAAACTTTTGGATTTGCCAGGAAAATAATAGTGATTTTAATAGGATATAATTTCTTTTGGCAAAGTGGTAAAATATGAATTATATTACAAAGATTTGAAAAGAGAAAGGGAACTTGGTGGCACAGTGAATAGGGTACTGGGTCTTGAGTGAGGAAGATCTAAATTTTAATTCATCATTACACACTTTCTAGGTTTGTGGCCATGGGGAAATGATTTAACTTCTATGTATCTCAGTTTCCTCATATTAAGAACATCCCTCACAGAGTGTTATGATGATCAAATGAAGTGGTATTTGTAAAAGCCCTTTGAACAGTTACTAGCACATAATAAGGACTTAAAAAAACGCTTATACCTTTCCCTTCCTTCAATGGTGAGAAAATGGAGACAGGAAATGCAATTCTTTCTCCATAAAATATTGGTCATGGATGAGTAGAACTGGAGTGGATTCAAAAGAAGATCTGCTCCCTGCCAGCACTAAACTCTGTATCTAAGGAGGACCATGTTAAAAAAAAAAAAAAACTATTTTAAAGGTTTTTATTTTTTCTTTGTTACATGTGGAAGCAATTTTTAATATTTGTTTATTATAACTTTTGATTTCCAAATTACTTCCCTCATTCCCTCCTCTCCCGCCTTAAGAAGGAAAGCACTTTGATAAAGATTATACTCATCCAGTTAGACAAAACATATTCCTATATTAGCATATTGTGAAAGAGAACACTGATTTTTACAAAAGCAAGAAAAATAAAGTGTTTTTTTTTATAAAATGATGTTTCAATATTCATTCAGATTCCATCAGTTCCTTTTTCTGGATGTGGATAGCATTTTCCATTTTAAGTCTTTCAGAATTATCATGTATCACTGCATTACTAACAATAGGTAAGTCCCTTACAGTTGACCGTCATTACAATATTGCTGTTCTGGTTCTCGGGGCTCTGCCCACTTCATTTTGCATCAGTTCATATAAGTCTTCCCAGGCTTCTTTGTTCTTGTGTTTGTTTTTGTTTCCTGAAATCACTCGGCTCAAGTAGCATTCCATTAAAATCATATATCATGATTTGTTCAGTTATTCTCCAATGGGTGGACAGCCCTTCAATATCTAATTCTTTGCCACCACAAAAAAAACTGCTACAGATATTTTTGTAATATAGAGTCTTTTCTTATTTCTTTGGTATTGGTGGATCAAAGGTTATGCTCAGTTTTATAATCCTTTCAGCAGACTCCCAAATTGCCCTCTAGGATGACTGGATCAGTTCACAATTCCACCCAAAGTATATTAATGTCTTGATTTTCCTATATCTCTTCCAACATTTAATATTTTACTTTTCTCTTATTTTAGTCAATCTGATGGATGTGAGGGAGTAGTACTTCAAATTGTTTTAATTTACATTTATCTAATCCATAGTTATTTAGAGTATTTTTATGACTATTAATAGCTTTAATTTCTTCATCAAAAACTACTTGTTCAGATTCTTTGACCATCTATCAATTGAGGAATGACTCGTACTCATAAATTTGACTAAGATTTCTATATATTTGAAAAAGAAGGCCTTTATCAGAGAAATTTGCTATAAAATTTCCTGGTTTTTGCCTCTCTTCTCATTTTAACTGCATTGATTTTATTTATGCAAACCCTTTTTAATTCAATGTAATCACAATTATCTACTTTACATCCAGTGGTGCTCTCTATCTCGTTTCATCATAAATCTTCCCTTATCCATAGATTAGACAAGTGACATATTCTATGCTCCCTAATTTGCTTATCATCCTACGTGTCCAAATCATGTACCCATTTTGACTTTATCTATTATACACAGTAGGATATTGGTCAATGCCTAGTTTCTGCAAAATGCTTTCTAGTTTTCCCAGAAGTTTTTTTGTTTGTTTGTTTTGTCAAATAATGAGTTCTGTTCCCCTAAACTGGGATTCTTGGGTTTATCAAACCCTGGATTGTTATGGTCATTTACTAATGTGTATTGTGTACCTCATCTATTCCATTCTTCCACCATTCTATTTCCTAGCTAGCACTAGATTTTTTTATCGTTACCACTTTGTAATACAGTTTAAGATCTGATCTGCTCAGACACGTTCCTTTTTTTTAAATCAGTTTTTTTGATATTCTTGTATTCTTGATCTTTTGGTTTTCCAAATAAATTTTGTCATTACTTTTTCTAGATCTATGGAATTATTTTTGGCAGTTTGATATAAGTAAATTAATTTGGGTAAAATTATCATTTTTATTTTTATTATTATTTTCTCAGCCTCCTCATGAACAATTACTATTTCTCCAATTGTTTACCTTTAAATTATTTTATGAGAAAAGTATGTTGTAACTGTGTTTGCAGAGTTCTTGTATTTATATTGGCATTAGGCTGTGAATTATTTTATACTGTCTGCAGTTATTTTCAATGAAATTTCTCTTTCTATTTTTTTGCTGCTGAACTTTGTTGGTAATATACAGAAATGGTAGTGACTTAGGTTGGTTTATTTTACATCCTGAAACTTTGCTAAAGTTCTTAATTATTCGCATAAAAATATTTAAAAGAAGAATGGAGGGAGTGTTTTTTTTTTCTTTTATAGCAAGATAAAAAGGAAACACACTGTTTTCCCACAGCTGGAGCTTTTGTACTTGTAATATTAGAGTGCTAGACTTAGAGTCAGGAAGGCTTAAGCTTGAAGCTTGCCCCAGATACTTAGTAGCTGTATAATTCTAGGCAAGTTACTTAGCATCTAAGCTTCAGGTTCCTTATTTGTAAAATGGGAATAATAAAAACACATAACTCACATTCTCACGTTGTGAGAATCAAATGGAGTAATATAGAAAGCACTTTTTGAACCTTAAGGCGCAATATAAATGTTAACAGAGAAAAGGGAAGCAACGGAAAAGAAAGAGAAAAATACAAATGTTTGTAACTTAGGAAATGAGAAAGTTTTATAGCGAGAAAATCAAAATGCTAGCTCACTTTTAGATACTAGTGAGTCATACTGCTGAGCCAGGTAGAAAAAATGAATCCCTCAAGAATTCTATATATGTGTGTGTATTGATATACCACATATACACTATATATATATGTGTGTGTGTGTGTGTGTGTGTGTGTATACACACAAATATGTATATGTGTGTGCATGTGAGTATACTGAAAGTAATATAAAATGAAAAAAGGAATTTCTTCCTTTTGATGATAAAATCTACAATTCTGAAAGTTGCCTAAGACAATACAAGCTAAGGTTAATAAGGTAACTGAGAAGGTAGGAAGACTGTCGGTTTTATAGAGGTGTGCTTTGAATGATAGCCCCATAAAATCTTCAGAGTTTTTTCCATCAACAGAATGTACACACCACCTGATGACCTGATTACCTTGCCTCCCACAGAGAACTTTTCCACCACAAAATCCAGTGATATATTATAGGCTAATAAAATAGTTATTCCTACTAGAAAATAATTCAACAGACAACTTTACCAGTCTTTCTATCTTGCCCTCTCTCTCTCTCTCTGTCTCTCTCTTTGTCTCTCTCTCTCTGTATCTTTCTCTTTCTCTCTGTCATATTTATGAACATATATGTGCAAATGTATATATGTATATGTGTGTGTCCATTTACACATATATATGCATATATGTGCATGTATATTGTATATGCATATATGTGAAGATGAAGATGGAAAAATTTCTAAAATTTTTAATTTTAATAACAATTCTAAGCTTAAAGAAATAGTAAACATGTAGCAATATGGGTGGTTTTAAAAGGATTCAAAGACAAATATGTAAATTTCTACATAGCACCCATCCCAATGACAGACATTTTGTCCATAGTGCTACAGTTGAAGTCATAAGATTAAGCAATCTTAAAAGGAAGTCTCATCCAAATTCAGGCTCAAACAATTCATGAAATCATTTTAGTCTCCAGCCTAGTGATAGAGTTAAATTCGAGTTATAAACACATCATGAAACCATTTTTTTCAATCTTTGAACTTCCCAGTCCTTAGTAAGTGCCTGTTATGGAGGAGGCAGAGCAGAGATGGCAGAGTAAAGGCAGAATTATCCCCCCAAACCTTTATAAATAACTATTTAAAATGACTCTAAAGAAATTCTAGAGCAGCAGAACACATAAAAAGATGGAAGTGAAACAAATTTCCAGCCCAAGACAATTTGGAAGGTTGGCAGGAAAGGTCTGTTGCACCAGGGTGAGAGAAAAGCATAGTCTTACACAGGCTGTTCCAACATCAATTGAGTCCCACCAAACCTGGATCAGGTCTCAGAGGAGCTAATCACTGGCAGCAGTGGAGGTTTCCAGACCTCTCAGTCCACAGACACCAAAGATAACTTACAAAGTCAACAGGAAAGGTTTGTCCCACCTGAGTGAGAGTGTAGCATAGTGCAGCACAGGCCACACCAGTCCATCCCCAGGTCCAGCATACCAGGAGCAGGCTTTGGGAGTGACTGAATCAGCAGTGGCAGCAGCTGCTTCTGGATCTCTCAGCCCACAGACAATAAGTGGGGTGGGATTTGAGAAATTGATCAAAAGTCCTTTCTTTGCTTGCACTGAGGCAAGACTCCTGCTTTGCCCATACTTGGATGCAGGTCACAGTCCTGGGTGGCAGTCCCAAGGCAAGGAGGAACACTAGCATACCAGAGCTTGTGGCAGCAGTGGAGGTGGTAGGCACAAAAGCATGCGAGTGTTGATTCAGATGCAAGAGCACAGGATAGATCAAAAAAATTTGGAAAAAGCTAAAAGTTTAGAGGTCCCTAGAACTATCTCTGAAAATGTCTGCACAAAACCCCTAAAGCTTGGGGCATTCTGGCCCTCCATCCTGAAAGCACAGTCCTACTTTTAAGAAGATTTAAAAATTAAAAAAAAAAGAATAGGCAGGAAAGATGAGCAAATAATGGGGAAAAAACAAAAACAAAAATCTCTACTATAGAAAGTTACTATGATGGCAAGGAAGATCAAAACACACTTGGAAGAAGACAACAAAGTCAAAGTTCCTAAATCCAAAGCCTCCAAGAAAAATATGAATTGTCCTCAAAACGTGGAAGAGCTCAAAAAGGATTTTGAAAATCAAATAAAAGAAGTAGATGAAAAATTAGAAAGACAAATTGAGTGATGCAAGAAAATTATGAAAAATGAGTCAATAGCTTGGTAAAGGACACACATACACACACACACACACACACACACACACTACTGAAGAAAATAACACCTTAAAAAAAGACTAGACCAAATGATACAAGAGGTCCAAAAGCCAATGAGGAGAAGAATGCCTTAAAAAACGGAATTGCTCAAATGGAAAAGGAGGTCCAAAAGCTCACCGAATAAATAATTCCTTAAAAATTAGAACTGAGCTAAATGGAAACTAATGACTTTATGAGCAATCAATATATAATAAAACAAAACCAAAAGAATGAAAAAATAGAACACAATGTAAAATATCTCATTGGAAAAACAACTGATCTAGAAAATAGATCTAAGAAAAATAATTTTTAAATTACTGGACAACTTGAAAGCCATGATTTTTAAAAGAGCTCAGACATCATGTTTCAAGAAATTGCCAAGAAAAATTGTCATGATATTCTAGAATCAAAGGGTAAAATGGAAATTGAAAGAATCTATCATTCACTTCCTGAAAGAGATCCCAAAATTAAAACTCTCAGGAATATCATAGGCAAATTCCAGAGATTCCAGTCAAGGAGAAAAGATTGCAAGAAGCCAGGAAGAAACAATTCAAGTATTTCGCAACCACAATCAGGATAACACAAGATTTAAAAGCTTCTGTATTACAGGATCAGAGGTCTTGGAATATAATACTCCTGAAGTCAAAGGAGATGGGATTACAAACAACAGTCACCTACCCCAAAAATCTGAGTATAATCATTCAGAGGAGTGGAACTGGACATTCAATGAGGTAGGGGACTTTCAAGCATTCTTAATGAAATGATAAGAACTGAATAGACATTTGATTTTCAAATACAAGACTCAAGAGAAGTGTTTAAAGGTAAACAGGAAAGGGAAATCATAATTGACTTAATAAGTTTAAACTGTTTCATTTCTACATAGGAAGATGATATTTGAAACTCATAAGACCTTTCTCATTATTAGGGTAGTTAGAAGGGGTATCTACAGACAGAGGGCAAGGTGTAGGTTGAATATGAAGGGATGATGTTTAAAAAGCAAATTGAGGGGTGAGAGAGGAATTTATTTAGAGAAAAAAGAAAAGGAGAAGTAAAATAAGGTGAATTATCTCTAATAAAGGGGGCAATAAAATTTTATAATGGAGAGAAGGGAGAGAAGATGGGGGAGTGAGTCAACTTTTTTCTCATCAGACTTGGCTTAAAGAAGGAATAGCATGCTCACTCAATTGGATACAGAACTCTATCTTACTTTACAGGACAGTAGGAAGGGAAGTGGACAAGAAAAGGGGGATAAGGTAGTGATAAAAGGGAGGGCAGATTGGGGAAGTAGCACCCAGAAATAAACAGTTTGGAGAAGGGACAGAGCTAAAGGAGAAACAGAATAAAATAAAAAGGAAATAGAATAAAGGTAAATACAATTAGCAATAGGAACTGTGAAAAATATTCTTAAGTAAGTTTCTCTGATAAAGTCCTCATTTCTCAAACATATAGAGAACTTAGAAAAATTTATAAAAATAAAAGCCATCTCCAAATTCATAAATGATCAAAAGATAGGATCAGATGAAATAGTCAAAGCTATCTATAGCCATATGGAAAAATCCGAATACTCTAAGTCACTATTGATTGGAGAAAGACAAATCAAAACATTTCTGAGGTACCAAATCCTAGTTATTAAATTGTCTAATAGGATAGAAATGATAACTGAGAAATGTTGGAGGGAATATGGGAAAAAATGACACATCAATGGCTGTTGGTGGAGTTGCAAACTTAATCAACCATTCTGTAGAGCAGTTTGGAACTCTTCCCAAATGGCTATAATACTACATGTGATATCCTTTTGACCTAATGGTGGCACTACTGGGTCTGTATTCCAAAAGAGATAAAAAACAAAAAGGAAAATGACTTATATGTACAGAAATATTTATAGTAGCTATTTTCTGGGGACAGAGAATTGGAAGCTGAGGGCTTGCTCATCAATTGAAGAATGACCAAACAAATTAGGTTATGTGATTATGATGGAATACTGTAACAAATAATGAGCAAGATGCTCTCAGAAAAGCCTGGAGAGAGTTACATGGGATGATGCAAACTGAAATCTACTGTATAGCAGTATTGTGAAATAATGAGCTGTGGATGACTTAGCTATTCTCAGCAATTCAATGATCCAAAACAGCTATGAAGGACTGATGATGAAAAATGCTATCCATTCCCAGAGAAGAAATCGATGGTGTCTGATTGGAGATTGAAGCATATTTATTTAACTTTATTTTTCTGGAGTTTGTTTTTTGTCTATGTTTTCTTTCACAACATGGCTATTATGGAAATGTTTTGCATGACTACTGTAACAGTAAGCACCCCAACATACACAGGATGGGGCTGTTACCACAGGTTCTTAGATCTGAATTCATAAAAGAAAAGGCAACTCTTTTAGGGGTTCACAATTACTTTAATCAAGCACTTATATTATTCCTTTAACTAAGCAAAGATATCATTCACCTAGTTCAGGGGAGTCAGCACACTGAACTTTAAAGAAAATACAGAGAAATCAAAGATCAGGAGACATGACTTCCTCTGCCTGACTATCAATAAAAAGGTACAACTGTCTTACCATAGTGACCAGAGAGGGAAGCACCAGCATCTGGGTTTTCCAAGCCAGGGGATCTTCTTAGCAGCTCTTAGAGTCCTTGATTATACTAAAACAAAAACAGCAAAACATCCTATTTTGCTTGCTATCACAACTACAATGTATAACCTATATTAAAGTGCTTGCTTTCTCAATGGGGGGGGGGCATGTTGGAAGAAAGGGAGAGAATTTGGAACTCAAAGTTTTAGAAACAAATGTTAAGACTGGTTTTACATGTAACTGGGGGGAAATAAAACAGTAAATGAAAATAGATTTTTAGCAGAAGAAATTGCCTGTTATGAAGTTCTTAATAAATCCTTGTTGAGTGATTGAAATTATTTCATTATGAAATCATCAAAATCTGTTTCATTCTTTAAGTATGTGGAAACTAGTGACTATATGTATATGTCCATGTGCTTTTTTCTGCATCTTGTCTGATAAATAGGTATGCACAAATGATTTTTTGTCATTTATGGGGAAAAAAAGAACTATATACAGTAAGTTATAGAATAAAAGAGAAAAGTGAAGCAGACAAATGGATACTCTAAGAATTAAATGGAAATGTTTAGTAAAAAGATGGAAAACAATTATTGTTTTCCAACTTAACTGTATTTTTTTGTTTGGAAGATCAGAGACTCTAAAGAAGTTAAATGCTTGCAGTGAGAAAAGAATCAGTGTATAAGATTTTAGTACTTACAATGTCTAAACAGTAGATAAAAAAAAATGGAAGTCTATTGTTAAATGTCAAAAAGAATTCTCCTGTCACTTATGTGGCAGTAGTCACCACCATTTTGAAATACTTTCTTCCCATGCTAAAGATTATTTTATTTTAGCTAGAGAAGAGAGGTTCCACAACCTGATGTGAAAAGTCCTAATTACTCCTTAGAGCGATGATTATCCTTGTACATTACTGACATCATAATCTTAGGATAGTTCAAGACAATGGACTGGTGTGACAAATTGCACAGAAGTTTTATGAGTCTCAATAAATCCAAGTCTGTGGAAGGCATGAGTACCAATTCACATTCAACAGTGGTTGAAAGCAGTATCTAAAGGCCATTCCACAAGCACCAGAAAAATTACCATACACATAGTTTAATATTCATAGGATGAAAAAGATGAGCCAAATTTGCATTTCATACCTGAAACTGTCACCTCACATTTACATGATAAATCATTCAAAGGACAAAGGGAGGACTGAGGGTATAGAAGCACTGTATATATTTTCTGGGTGGGTAGAGGCATCATCAATGTGTGCCTAGCTCCTTTATGTTAACCTTGCATCACACTGGATGCTTTCCCAGAAATTTAATATGATGGGTATTCTTTACAACTTTAATAGCGGTAAAGATTGCGAAGTTCCATTAATTCCATACTTTTTTTTTTACCCACATGAATTTCAAAGAACTTTTGAAATTAAACATGTACATTGCATGCAGAGCTCAGAATATTAAGATTTTGATTACTTTGGTGTAGAACAAAAAAGAAAGCTTATTTAATGCCAATATTAACCATTTAAAATAAAAGGAATTTTTCATGATTTAGCCAAAGAGACAATATGCATAGAAAATAAAAATAAAAATACAAACATGAAACTTGGACAAGATAAAAACCAACAGTGCACATAGGGAAGAAGGGTATTTTATGGGTCTTTTGATAACTTCAAGTTTTTCTCTGAAATAAAGGTCTACATTTTTTTCAATAGTATTAATTTCTTTTTTTTACAGCAATCAGCTTTTTTTTTGTAATGTTCAGCCTGTCTTTATATAGTAAATTGAAGTTTACAGATTACTTTTCTATTCTTTTTTAAAAATTTATTTATTTTCAGTTTTCAACCTTAACCTCCACAAAATTATGGATTTCAAATTTTCTTTTCATTTCCCCCTCCCACCACCCCAGGACATCATGTATTATGATTATCCTTTCCTCCAATCTGCCTTCCCTTCTGTCACCACCACCCCTCATCTTCTTCCATTCTATTTTCTTGGAGGGTAAGACAGATTTCTATGCCCCATTGCCTACATATCTAATTTTTACAGGTTTTTGAGGGGTTTGGGGGAAGACCTCCAGCAGGTCCCTGCTTATTCTCTGTCATCTTGGTTCCACACCCAATAGTATTATTTTTTGTATTATTTAATAATAGTATTATTAAAAAATTTATTAAATTATTTTATTTGTCTTCAGTGTTCTGAAATCATTTCCATGTATCTTAAGTTTTTCTGCCTCCCTCCCCACTCCATCCCTGAGATGGCATAAAATTTTATATAGGTTCTACACATACATTCCTATTAAATACATTTTCACCTTAGTCATCTTGCATAGAAGAGTTAAATGAATGGGAGAAATCATAAAACAAACCAAAACGTAATACAAAAGAAAATGATCTGCTTCATTCTGTGATCCAACTCCATCATTCTTTCTCTGGATGTGGAAGGCATTTTGCCTCGAAAGTCCATTGGGAATTGTTTAAGTCTTTGCTTTGCAATGAAGGACTAAGTCTACCAGAAAAATTCCTCTCACACTGTGGTTGTTGCTCTGTACAAAGTTCTCCTGGTTCTGCTCCTTTCACTCAGCATTAGCTCATGTAAGTCTTTCCAGGCCTCTCTGAAGTCTTCTGGTTCATCATTTCTTCTAGCACAACAGTATTCCATTACATTCATATACCACAATTTATTCAACTACTCCAATAGTATTATTGTCATGTCATGATATATTACAAATAACAAAATACCATGGTCTCAGAAGAAATGAAATAGGAGTTCAACAGAAGGACCACGAAGGTATGATGGTTGTGAGCTTGTCACAATACAATACAAAGAAAAATTTATGCAGGCAAAAGTATGTTTTAGAGTCATCTGAGAAAAGTATGAAAGGAGAGATCATCCATACGAGTTTGATGAGATGGGATAAGTGATTAATGATCCATCTAGACTCTGCCTTCATTACCTCTCATTTCATTCACTTATCAACCCTTTTTAATCTGTCCTCCAACCTCATTATTCAGCTGATACTGCCCTCTCAAATGTTATCAGTGATCTCTTGATTGCTAAACCTGATGGTTTTTTCTCCTAGTTTTTACCTTTCTTGCTTTTTCTCTAGTATTTTGTAGTTTGACTCTATCCTATATTTTTTTTGGTTATTCAGTTGTTTTTCAGTGTTCAACTCTTTGTCCACCATTTGGAGAAGATACTGGAGTGGTTTGCCATTTCCTTCTCCAGCTCATTTTATAGATGAGGAAACTGAGACAAATAGGGTTAAGTGATTTGCCCAGTCACATAGCTAATAAGTGTCTGCAGTCAGATTTGAACTCACAAAAATTCATCTTCATGACTGCAAGCCCTTCACTCTATCCACTGTACCATGTAACTACCCTACCCTACATACCACTTACCAAAACACTATGCTGTAGTATTTTGATGACTACCCTTTCTTTCATGACATTATTTCATCTTTTGGAGTTCCTCCTGTGTGTCAGAGGATCCATTCCTTTTAGGTTTCCTTTATTTAGTAATCACCCATGTCACACTCACTAATTGTAGGTGTTCCCTAAGATGCTATTCAAGGCCCTTTTCTCTTCTGTCTCTGGCATTCCATCTCTCTCTCTCTCTCTCTCTCTCTCTCTCTCTCTCTCTCTCTCTCTCTCTCTCTCTCTCCTCTCACTCTCCTGTCAAACATACACACATACACACATGCATACACACACACACACACACACACACACACACACGCACACCTCATCAACTCCCTTCAGTTTAATTATCATTCCAGATGTTTTTATCCAACCCTAGCATCCCTCTAGTGCTTCAGTTCAACATTACCAATTGCTGATTGGACATTTCAAACTGGTTATAAAAGAGGTAGCTCAAACTCAACATGTCCAAAACAGAATTTATTATCTTCTTCCCTAAATCCACTGCTTTTCCACTTTCTAATTCTGTTATGGGCACTGTGATTTTCCCAGTCTCTCAGTTTACTATACTGGCATTATCCTTGACTTCTCATTTTTATTCACTCCACGTATCATATAAGTTGTTATATCTTTCCATCTCAACTTGCATTTGTCTCACTTGTATTCACTTTTCTTTTCTCACATACTAACCACCCTAATTCAGACCCCAATCAACTCTCACCTGTACTGCTTCAATAACCTCATAATTGGTCTTCATCCCTCAAGTCTCTCCACTCTAAATAATCATCTATGCATTTGTCCTTAAGCACAGGTCTGACTGTGTCACTTCCCTACTCAATAAACTTCAATGACATTCTATTATCTCCAGGATCAGCTATAAAATTCTTACTTGACATTTAAACTTTCTCAATACTTGCTCCTGACGTACCTCTCCAACCTTATTTCATCTTCTTTTCTTTCATGTATATTACATTACAGTGAAACTGACCTTTATAGCACTCTTCAGCTCCCATATCCATGCCTGGAAAACATTTCTTCTCACCTCTGCTTCTTCTAATCAATCCCTAGTTTCCTTTAAGGGTCAGGTCTAACATCACTTTTTATATGAGTCACTTCATGTTCCCTCTGGCTGCTAGTTTCCTACCATTCTTCCCATGCCTTTGACCCCATTATTTTTTAATCTTTTTTGCATATGCTTATATAGAGGGATTTAAGGTTTAGATTTAGTTGGGAGAGATTGGAAGAAGATGATACTTTGATGCCCAAAGATGCAAAGATTCTTCTCAAAGGATCAATAGTCTCAGAGTCAAAATTCCTTGAGAATAGTCTATACTTCAACCTAGAAGACCAAATGAGTTCAAAGCTATCAGTATTATTTCTTCTAAATAGATTATAAGCTCCTGGTCAGCAAGAACTATTTTTTTTTTCTTTTGATGTTTTATCCATACTCATCTAGCATAGTGGCTAGCAGATGCTAGATATTTAACCATTTCTGTTGTTATTGATTGATATCCAAAATGAACTAAGTTGAACAACTTTTATTCATGTTCTTAAATAAATTTGTTACAAGGCAGTGAGGGTTACTCAAACTTCTGGAAGTCACGCTTCCTTCATATTGTAAGGATACCAATGTAGCATATGAAATATATATCAATTGTCTTTTACTCTCTCTATGCCATTGGCTCATTGTTTTTTCCAGTCATACTTTTCAATGCTATCTTTTGTTAATATGTTGCAACTTGCTCATGTTCACCCTCTCCCTCCCTATTGACCTTGGAGTGATTTTCATTTTCAACTTTTATTTTTCAGTGATCATGATGCTCAATGACCAATAGCCATGCAACATCCAACATGATCAAAGGAATGAATTCTCTCTCTCTCTTCTCTCTCTCTCTCTCTCTCTCTCTCTCTCTCTGTATACACACACACACACACACACACACACACAGGTAAATATATATTGTATATATGTGCATATATATCTCATGAGTTAAGTAAAAGGAAAACAATAGTACTAAGCATTGTATTATGTTTTGAGGCTCATCTGCCAAATATATCTGCATGCATATATGCATGCACATATGCATGTATGTATGAATATACATAACAAAGTATATTATACATACACATATTGTATATAACTTAACACATATCTATGTCTAAGCCATTTCTAATTTGAAGAGAGAAAGATGTTCAAACTGGCATAGGAACCCATGCCAGCTAACATCACAGTCTTTCCCAAGAGAGACATCTTAACATAAAATCTTTCTTAACATTCCATAACTGGATGAATCAAGTCACTATCTCATTCCTCTTAAACCACTCCCATCACTGTTGGAATTCACCAAAGGATCTCTTCTCTTCTCTGGATATCTTAATTCATTCTTAATGGAGAAGAGTGGGTATTAGCCTATTAAGTGGTCAATAAAGGAGTAGAGTTCAGTGTCACCCTTTATCAATTTCCCTAAGAAAAGATGCTTTTTTTCTTCCACTTATCTTTCCAAGGCACTTTTCCCAGAAGTCTGGAAAGGGTTTTAGAGAGAAAGAGTATTTCTAAATATTGCTAAGTCAACTAAAAATAGGAAATTTTTAATATGCTTCCATAGGTATTGTGTGTGTATTTATATTTATGTGTGACAGAAAGAGAGCACAAGAGTGTATCAATAACCAGGTTACATGATCAACAAACTATGGAGATTAAACATGTCAACAGACTTTTGCCTTTTAACTAAGTGAAGCTGAATGAATTACTCTGACACATATTTGATGATACAAATAATTGTTATTGTGTTTCATGGTAATTAGGCATAACTGGTAAGCAACAGACATTAATGAATAATTAGTATTACTTCTACAAAGCCAAGCCAAATTTTGACATGGTTTTCTTTTCACTTTAGTAATTCTTCAAAAATTTTACTGAGGATTACTTTTTTCTGTTTTTCCTAAATATCCTCCTCACACAAAAGACCTTATACTATAACAGTCACATTATCTTTTAATCTCCCAGGCAAATATATAACAGAAGGAATGCTTTGAAACTCAATCAAACTAAGATAAGACCATGTGTCAGTCATTCAGTCTGCAGGTCTGGATTTGGAGTTAAAGGCCTTCCTTGATTTTTTTCTTCATTCCATCGTTTATTATCAATATGTAAGAACTGAATAAGAGTTTTAAAATCTCTGGAGGAGTAGAAAGTGAACTTTCCCTTGACCCCATACCCATTCATTTTTCTCTTCCTCTCACCTTTCATGACTACATTTCTAGAAAGGAATCTCGGCAAATACCAGATATATTACCTTACGGTTTTTTTTTTAATCCAATGCAATATAGTTTCCACTGACAAAGATTCATCCTAGCTCTAAAGCTCTGAAAAAGAACAAGAGTTAAATGAGTGAGAGAAAACTCTTTGATAATATTATGGTGCAGAGGGTTAAAAGCAACAGGGCACTCTGTGTCTGAAAGAGCTTGTAAGCAAATCCGAGAACTTAAGGTAAAGCTGATGAGCTGGAAACAGCTCTTTTTGGCCTCCTACCCATTGTCAAATGTGTGAGGCAGTGAGGTAGAGTAGTGTGCCTGGAATCAAGACAACCTGAATCCAAATATGGCCTCAGGTACTTACTAGCTCTGTGATCCTAGGCAAGTCACCTTTGTTTACCTCTGTTTTCCTCAGTTTCCTCATATACAAAATGGGAATAATTATAGCACCTATAATTTTAAAGTGCTTATTGCAGTGCCTGGCAGATAGTAAGTGCTAGGTAAATGTTAGTTGCCATTATTATTATTTTCACCATGGGCATATACTTTTCACAAATAAACAAAAGAAAAATCAGGGCTCGAATTTTTGCTTTGTTGTCTGGAATTAAGGAATTCTGGAGAAAATGTTAATAATGCAAATTAAACTAAAAAATATGTTAAATGCATTTTTCCTGGCAGTTTGTTGTTGCTGTTATTGTGTTTGTCCCTTGTTCTCCAAGAGGACCATGACATCAAGATGATGACATGACTTGCAGTTGACTTTGATCAGAGTGAGGGAGGGCTGTGCAAGATCACCAACCTCACTTTCTTCTCCTGAGCCATCTAGGTCCAGTGGCTTGATATTCATCAGGATGACTGGAGATGGCCCAGGATGCAATGTGAGACCCTGGCTCTTTCAGGTTAAGGTCTTATAGCATTCTCACTTTCAGTGAGACACACCCATTCAATGAATAGGCTTCTTTAAGTAGTTGCTCAGGGGATGGCCCCTTTAATCAAAAAAAAAAAAAATCTAACTGAGAAGAGAAGACCCTCAGGGTTCCTGGGTAAAAGAGAAA
Source organism: Notamacropus eugenii (assembly GCF_028372415.1). Taxonomy (NCBI): domain Eukaryota; kingdom Metazoa; phylum Chordata; class Mammalia; order Diprotodontia; family Macropodidae; genus Notamacropus; species Notamacropus eugenii. Next base: position 133,630,468 of record NC_092877.1, read on the forward strand.
TAATTACTATTTAATATTTAAATCCACTTTGTGCTAGATGAGTACAGACTTTTTGTCCAGTCTATGAGCTCTAGAGTGAATTGGGTTTGAAGCTTGACCTTTGAGCAAGAAATGTAGCTGGTAAACCCAGAGGAAAAAGGCAGTTCAGTGCTTACCTGAATATCCCTAGAGCAAAAAGCAGAGTCAAGAACTCCAAATACTAAATTAATCTTCCTTATAATTTTCCCTAGAAAATCTCATTTTTTTCTTCAATTGTCCTATGAAAGATAGAAGCTATAAATGGAGGTATTTTTCTTTTGTTCAGTATATCAGGAACATTGATAACTACTCAGTAAGTTATAAATTAGGTTTCTTTCATAGATTTGCCAGGGTGTAATAAAGCTTTTCTTGCTTCTGCTGTTATTGTTTTTAAATCCCTCAAACCTCACTCAATATGCATCTTTCTCAATTTCTCTATTCACCTACCAGCATGAAGTTTCTTAGAAAAATAGGTTGTAAGGTAAACAATTTTCTTCCATATAGAATGACAATTTCCTCAGTAGTCACATATTTCTTTCAGCCCCAAGTGGCAGCCCACGTAAGGTGGATCAGCTATAACTGTTTGTGACTGGGTTTATCATTTACTTAAAAATGGCTACTTCATCTAAAGATGTAGTCCCCAGATTGAGTACTTTTCCCAGTTCTAATGTCATAGGAAAGGAGAATATTTGTGAAGTAGAAATTTATGAGCAATTTGATGAAACTTCTGGGGGGAATATTTTCAAAGTGGGAAAATTCCAGAAGAAAAGCAGTGTGTTTGTGGTTGTAAGCAAAAGACCAAAAGTCAAATGAACAAAGAATTCCTCCATCTGAAACTGGAGGAGAAGGATAAGGAGGAAGAAGATGAGGAGGGGATAGAAGACAATGACAATGGAAAAGGAGAAGAAGATGGAGGAGAGAAAATGACAATGATGAAGGAGAAGATGAAGATGAGGAAAAAGAAGTAGAAGGAGGAGGAGAAGATGAAGAAGGAGAAGATGATTATGAAGGAGGAGGAAGATAAAGTCTACAGAGGCTGCAGAATGAAAATTGTTTGCCCTGGGATATACAGGTGATAAGAATCAATGCCAAGATTCAAACCCAGGTCTACTGACCACAAGCCCAACATGATTCATCACCCCCAACACTACCCCATTGCTTTCCTTTTGGTACCTTTTGAACTTCATCATGCTTTCCAACTCCCTAACTCCTTGATAGCATGAGAGTATAAGAATCAGACATGAGTCATGTTCTCTTGTTGAATGGTTTTTAAAACTGTATTATTATTAATTTAATTTTAAAATTTATTGTATGTAAATGATATGTAGAATTACCCAGAATCAAAAGAACTAAATGAACAATCTGAGGATCTTGGTTTGAATTCTGACTTTGCTATTTATTAAGAATGTGATCTTGAGCAATATATTTGATCCCCTTAGGCCTCATTTTCTCCATCTGTAAAATGAGTGCTTTAATTTAATGATCTCTAAGGTCTTTTTCAGCTTTAAGTCCAATGGCCTGTATTTTTGAATAGTGAAATCAGGTAAAAAGAAACAGAAAAAGAAGTTTTATAAGAAAAGAAGTCACATGCACTATCATGGCAATTATATGTTGAAAGAGTAAGGGATCTAGTGACAATGAGGCATGACCTATGGACAATGGTCACCTTGATGTTTCACAAACAAGATATTCCATCTCTCTCCACTCCAAGCATTTTCTTGGGTTCAATACCCTGCCTAGAATTTTCTCCCTCCTTACTTTTACCTATTGACTTCCTTCTTTTAACTTCCTTCAAGTCCCAACTAAAATCCCATCTTCTATAGAAAGCCTTTCTCAAAGCCTCTTAATTCTATCTCTTTAATTTTTCTAGTTCTTTCCTACTCATCTTATATGTAGATTCTTTATGCATATTTGTTGGTTTGTTATCTCTCCCATTTGACTCTTAGCTCCTTGAGGACAGGAACTATCTTTGCCTCACTTGGTGTCCCCAGAACTTAAGACACTCTCTGTAATATAGTAAATATTTAACGAATGCTTTTTGACTGACTCATTGACAGTCTTTCATTTTGCTTTGCTAATGATGAGAGTGGATCATCAAGCCTTTTTAATATCTTCTTGAAAAGTCATATCCTTTGACCCTGTATGCTTGCCTAATTCATTGCCCATCTACAGGAAACAATTAGCAGAAGGGAGAGAAATGTAATGGGGAAATAGAACCAGAAATAAAGCTCTTACTATGGATAGATTGTTAATTTCTTTCACATGTCCCTGAGGGATACCTCTGTCTTTGCTGTAGCTGCAGTGCCTTGGGATAATAAGTTAGTTGTCTCAGTAAAACCCAATTCAGTTAAACTTAGCTCAACTCAATTCAATTCAACAAGCATTTATTAAGACCTACTATGTCTGTGGCACTTAGGTAAAGTATGGGGATTCAAAGGTGAAACCAAAAATCCAGTTCTTGCTATATAAATGCTTATCATATCTGGAGAGAAAAAGACAAATACACAAATAAGCAAGCACAAAATTATACACACACACACACACACACACACATGCATACATACACACACACATGTGTTTATTTGATTTTATTGAAAGAGTTCTAAAAACTGAAAGAATCAGAAAAGGGCTCCTTCCAGGTTTGTGAATCTGATTGTTTTCTCCTCAAAACCACCAGTTTGGATGCAGAACCAAGATGGCACAGTAAAAGCAGTATTTCACCTGAATTCTCCAAATTTCCCTTCCAAAGAATTTTAAAATAACACTTCAAAACTAATTCTGTAATTGTTGAACCAACAAAATGAAATTATTTTCCAAGTGCAACCCAGTGAAGGCCTTTCAAATCCTCCAGGAGGGGAAAGAATGGATGTTTAATGAAATAGAGGACTTTTAAGCATGTCTGATGAATTGAATTGAAGAGAAAACTGTATTTTCAAGTGCAAAACTCAAGGGAAGTATAAAAAGGTAAACAGGAAAGATCAACCATAAGAGATTAAGTAAGTTTCTCCTTAGTGCATTCCAACATAAGAAGATAATACTTTTAATTCATAAGAACTTTATCAACATTAAAACATTTAGAAGAAGTATAGATAGCAGAAAGCATGAGGGTGAGTTTACTATGATGAGATGGTATCCTAATAGTAATGACAATAATAAAATTAAGGTGAGAAATAAGGATGTACTAGTAGAATGAATAAAAGAGATGTACAATGGCAGAAATTAGCTCACATAAAAGAGGCAAGAAAGAACTTTTATAGTGGAAGGGAACATGGAGTGGACAGTCATATCCTAAACCTTATTCTTCTTGGAATTGGCTGAAAGAGGGAATAACAATTAATTAGAGATATCTGAATCAAAACAACTTTGAGGAGCCACATACTATCTATGAGATTGGCAGATATGAAAAACAGGATAATGATAAATGTTGGAGAAGATCTGGGAGAGTTGGAATACTAATTCATTGCTGCTGGAGCTGTGGGCTGATCCAATCATTCTGGAGAGCAATTTGGAATTATGCTCAGAGCGTTATAAAAATGTGCATACCCTTTAACCTTGCAATACCACTTCTAGGGCTGTATCCCAAAGAGGTCATAAACATAGAAAAAAGGATTCACATGTAAAAACTATTTATAGCAGCTCTTTTTGTGGTGACAAAGAATTGGAAATCAAGGGAATATTCATCAATTGGGGAATGGTTGAACAAGTTGTGGTATATTAGTGTAATGGAATACTATTGTGCTATGAGAAATGATGGACAGACAGACTTCACAAAAACCTGGAAGATCTCATATGAACTGATGTTGAGTGAAGTGAACAGGGCCAGAAGAACATTATACACAGTAACAGCCACAGTGTATGAGGACTGTTTCTGCTAGGCTTAGCCCTTCACAGCAATGCAAGGACCTAAAACACTTCCAAAGGACTCGTGAAGCAAAATGCCACCCACATCCAAAGAAAGAACTATGGAGTTGCAACACAGAATGAAGCAGACTATTTTTTCCTTTGTTATATTTTGTTTTATTATTTTTGTCTTTCTCATGATTTCTCCCATTCATTTTAATGCTTCTGTGTAACATGACCAATGTGAAAATGTGTTCACTAGGAATGTATGTGTAGAACCCATATAAGATCACATGCCATATTGGAGAGGGAGGAGAAGGAAAGGGGACAAAATTTAGAACTTATGAAAGTGTTGTTGAAAACTAAAAACAAATAAATTAATACTTTTTTGGGGGTAAGAGGGAATAACATACACACTCAATAGGATAGAAATATCTAGCTTAACCTACAGAGAATTAGGAGGCATGGGAGAAAAGAAAAAGGAGAAGAGGAATATGATAGAAGGGAGGATATATTGGGGAAGACTGTGATCAGAAGCAAAGCCCCCCTTTTTTTTTTTTTTTTTTTTTACAAATAATTCATCAATTTTATTTTTTCAAGTAGCAAGAATTAAAAAAAATTCTTTCCCTCCTGCTAATCCCTTACCCATCTAGCAATTTAAAAAAAATAACATGTTTAAATATATTTTATTTATTTTCCGTTATCATCATTCACTTCTACAAGACTTTAAATTCCAAATTTTCTCTCCATCTCTCCCCTATCCCCACCCCAGGACAACTTACACTCCAACTCTGCCTTCCTTCAATCTGCCCTCTCCTCTATCACCCCTCCCTTTTTCCCATCCCACTCTCCTCTATTTTTCTGTAGGGTAAGATATATTTCTATATCCCATAGCCCTAACAACTTATTTCCCAATTGCAGGAAAAAACAAATTTTGACATTCATTTTTAAGGTCTGAGTTTCATATTCTCTCCCTTCAACCATCCTCACCCACTCTCATTGAGAAAACAAGTGATTCAATATAGGTTGTACATGTATAGCCATGAACAACATTTTCATGACAGTCATGTTGTGAAAGACTAACCACCTTTCCCTCTATCCTGCCCTGCTATTCATGTATTCCATTCTCTCCTTTGCCCTGTCTCCCCATAGCAGAGTTTGCTTCTTATTACCCCTTCCCCCAGTTTGCTGTTCCTTTCATTATCCTTTCCCTTGTCCTTCCCTCCTCCCCCAGCCTTCTTGCAGAGTAAGATAGATTTCCATACTCAGTTGAAATTTCCATACTCCGTGTCATTCCCTCCTTAAGCTAAATCCATTTAGAGTATTCCCTCTCACATCCCCTCTCTTCCCCTCTCTTGTAAAACTTCTTTCTTGCCTCCTTTGTTTGAGATAATTTATTACATTCTACCTCTCCCTTTCTCTTTCTTTGAATACATTTTTCTCAACACTTTATTTTTTTAGGTATCCTCCCTTCATATTCAGTTCACCCTGTGCATCCTTCTGTAGATGAATAGACAGATAGAAAGATAGAGAGAGAGATAGAGAGAGAGAGAGAGAGACAGACAGATAGATAGATAGATAGATAGATAGATAGATAGATAGATAGATAGATAGATAGATAGATAGATAGATATAGCATGTGTATGTGTATAGCTCCTTTGACCTTTGGAATATTCCAAGCCCTCTGATCCCTTAATGTTGAAGCTACTAAATCTTGTGTTATCTTTACTGTATTTCCACAGTACTTGAATCATTTATTTCTAACTGCTTATGATATTTTCTCCTTGACTGGGAACTTTGGAAGTTGGTTACCATATTTGTAAGTGTTTTCCTTTGGGATCTCTTTCAGGAGGTGATCAGTGGATTCTTTCCATTTCTATTTTACCCTCTTGTTCTAGAATATCAGAGCAGATTTTTCTGGATAATTTCTTGAAAGATGATGGCCAGGCTCTTTTTGATCAATGCTTTCAGGTGGACCAATATTTTTTAAGTTATCTCTCCTGGATCTATTTTCCAGGTCAGTTGTTTTTCTAATGAGATATTTCACACAAAATCATTTCTTGATTTCTCATACTATCAGTAGCTCTATTTACTCCATTTTAATTTTCAAAGAATTATTATCTTCAGTCAGCTTTTGAATTCCCGTTTTCATTTGGCCAATTCGGTATCCTTCTTTTCATTGCCCTTTTGGACCTCTTTTGTCATTTAGGTTAGTCTATTTTTAAAGGTGTTTTTTTTCTTCAGCATTTATTTGGGTCTTCTTTAGCAAGCTGTTAACTCATTTTTCATGATTTTCTTGCTTCACTCTCATTTCTCTTTCCAACTTTTCCTCTACTTCTCTTACTTGATTTTCAAAATCCTTTTTGAAGTCTTTCCTGACCTGGACCATTTGATAACTTTCTTGAAGTTTTTGGATTTAGAAGCTTTAACATTGCTGTCTTCCTCCAGTTGTATTCTTTGATCTTTCTCTGCTTTTATTCTTTATTCTTCCTCATCATAAGAAAACTTTTCACTGAAAACCAACCTTTTGTATTCTCATTTTCCTCCATTTTGGCCATTTTCTCAGGCAGTTACTTAGCTTTTGAGTGACTTGTTAAGTGTAATGTGTATTGCCCCAAGTTTCAGGGATTTTGTGCAGCTATTTTCAGAGATAACTCTAGGGACATATAAACTCTCAGCTTCTCCAAAGTAGTATGCTCAAACGATAGTTGCTTACTCCTCTCTTAGCTTACATTCTGGTCTGTGAATAGCCACAAGAACTCTTTTCTGCCCTGGAACTGGGAGTAGGATTCCCTCTCCACAGGCACCACCAGCTCTGCCACTCCACTGCTCCTCCTCACCCCAGAAGTGCTACCCAGGTCTGTCACACAGATCAGCTACCTGATTCCATTATGGTCTTTAGGCTGAGAGGTCCAGAAGCAACCACATCTGCATCAATGGCTGCTGCTGCTCTGGGGCTGGGGTTGAGGCTGAGACCAGACAACGTTCTTCTCTTACCTAGGTGAGAGAGCTTTCCCACTGACTTTTGAAGCTGTCTTTGGTATTTGTGGGTTGAGAAATCTCAATCTGGAAACCACTACAGCTGCCAGTGATTCAATGCCCTGAGGTCTCTTCCAGTCTTGTCTGTGTTGGCTCAGACCACACTGGGATATGATCTGCTCCAAGTCCAGTGTAGTAAACTTTTCCTCTTGGCTTTCCGGATTGTCTTGACCTAGAAATCTGTTTTACTCTGTCATTTTGTGACATCTTCTATTCTAGAATTTGTTTAGAGTCATTTTTACAGGTATTTTGATGGGTTGGGGTGGGGGGAGAACTCAAGCAGGTCCCTGCTTCTATTCTGCCATCTGGGCTTCACTTTCAATAACACATTTTGAGGAGAGACAGAATGAGAGAAGAGAAAGAATGAAGGATAAATAGGGGAAAATTGGATGAATGGAAACACACAGTTAATAATCAAAAGGAGAATGTGAATGGGACAAATTCACAGAGTGAATTAAAAGCCACAGTTCTACAATGTATTGTTTCTAAGAAGCATGCTTGAAATGGAGAGACAGAGTAAAGTTATGGGGCTGGAGCAAAATCTGTAATGTTTCAACATGTCAAGTTAAAAAAAAGCAGAGGTAGCAATTATGATTTCAAAGCAAAAACAGCAATATATCTAATAAAAAGAGATAAGCAGGTAAATTATATTTTACTAATAGGTACCATAGATAATGAAGTAATATCAATACTAAACATATATGCACCAAATGGTATAGCATCCAAATTCTCAAAGGAAAAGTTAAATGACTTACAGCACGAAATAGATAGTAAAACTATTGTGGTAGGTGATCTCAACTTTCTACTCTCAGAAGTAAGTATATTTAATCAAAACAAAAAAAACTCAAAAATAAGAAAGAGGTTAAGAAGATGAATAAGATTTCAGAAAAGGTAGGTATGGTAGCAATCTGGAAAAAAAATCAAATGGGAATAAAAAGGAATAGGTCTTTTTCTCAGCAGTATATGGTATCTGTAGAAACATTTACTATATATTAGAGCATAGAAACTGTACAATCAAATCCAAAACAGCATAAATATTAAAAAGAATCCTTTTCAGATCATAATGAAATAAAATTGCATTTACTAAAGGGTCATGAAAACATATATTAAAATTAATTGAAAACTAATCCTAAAGAATGAGTTTGTCAAAGAACAAATCAAACAAATCAATAATTATTTTAAAGAGATTGATAATGATGAAATAACATTCCAAAATTTATAGGATGCAGTCAAAGCAATGCTTAAGGTTAAAAGTATGTCTCTCAATAATTGCACCAATAAAATAGGTCAAGGGCAGACCATTAAATTGTATAGGCTACTAAACAATAGAGTAGTAGAAAAAAATTAAAAATCCTAAATTAAGCACCAAATTAGGTATTCTGAAAGTCTAAGGAGAGATTAATAAAACTGAAAGCAAGAAAAGCATCGAACAATAACTAAAACTAGGAGCTGGTTTTATGAAAATAAATAAAGCTTCAGTTAATTCGATTGTTTTAAAAGAAGAAAACAAAATCTGAAGAAAGTCAAAAAGAAGAAAATGAAAGATTGAAAGGGTGAATGCAACACCAAGGAAGATGAAATTAAACCAGTTATTAGGAGCTATTTTGTCCAAGTGTATGCCAATAAATCTAACAACATAAGTGAAATGGATGTGTGTGTGCACACACACATATGTGTATATATGTTTATGTATACATATATATGTATTTATAAATTATCCATGTAAACAGAAGAATAAATAGGACAACTAAATAGTCCTATCTTTAACAAAAAAAAGAAAAGAAAAGAAATTGAGGAAGCTATTCATCTGTTCCCTAAGAAAAAATCTCCAAGGCCAGATAGTGGTGCTGATAACTAAACCAGAAAGAGCCAAAAATAGAAAAAAAGAAAAGCAGCATATCTAATGAATATTGATAATTTTTTGAAGATAAAATCAAGCAAGAAGAGAAGAGTAATGCATTACAAAGATCATATACTATGGGAGCCAAGATGGCGTAGTAGAAAGACGCACATACACATAGCTCCGAACCCACAACCCATAGAACAACTACAAAGAAGTAACTCACGGCGAATTCTGCACCCAGAGGCCACAGAACATTGGAGCGAGGGAGATTTCTGTTCCGGAGAGACCTGCAAACCTCTCGTAAAAGGTCCTTCGTGCTGTGGACTGGGCGCGGGGACTGGGAGCTGAGTACAGCCCTGCCGTGGCCGCGGCACCGAGAGGAAAAGATCCGAGCGGGCTTCAGGGACGGGATCTCCAGCGGCCGCACAAGTCCCTCCACCCACAGGTGACTGGGGTCTGTGAGAGAGTCCTTTTGGTGGGTAGAGGGGGGAGTGGGGTGCCCCCATGGCTCGGGCCCCCTCGGGAGACAGAAGCTGAGGGGCAGCGGCAGACCAGGGCTCCCCAAGCAGGCAGGAGCCTGGATCCATTGTTGAAGGTCTGTGCATAAACTCCCTGAGGGAACTGAGCCTGAGAGGCAGCCCTGCCCTCACCTGAGCATCTGAATTTAATCTCACACTGAATAGCAGCCCTGCCCCCGCCCAAAGCCCTGAGGCTGGAAGCAGCATTTGAATCTCAGACCCCAAACACTGGCTGGGAGGATCAGGAGGTGAGGTGGGTGTGAGGAAAATATTCAGAGGTCAAGTCACTGGCTGGGAAAATGCCCAGAAAAGGGAAAAGAAATAAGACTATAGAAGGTTACTTTCTTGGTGAACAGGCATTTCCTCCCTTCCTTTCTGATGAGGAAGAACAATGCTTACCATCAGGCAAAGACACAGAAATCAAGGCTTCTGTGTCCCAGCCCACTCAATGGGCTCAGGCCATGGAAGAGCTCAAAAAGAATTTTGAAAATCAAGTTAGAGAGGTGGAGGAAAAGCTGGGAAGAGAAATGAGAGACATGAAGTCAAAGCATGAACAGCAAATCAGCTCCCTGCTAAAGGAGACCCAAAAAAATGTTGAAGAAAATAACACCTTGAAAACTAGCCTAACTCAATTGGCAAAAGAGGTTCAAAAAGCCAATGAGGAGAAGAATGCTTACAAAAGCAGAATTAGCCAAATGGAAAAGGAGATTCAAAAGCTCACTGAAGAAAATAGTTCTTTCAAAATTAGAATGGAACAGATGGAGGCTAATGACTTTATGAGAAACCAAGAAATCACAAAACAAAACCAAAAGAATGAAAAAATGGAAGATAATGTGAAATATCTCATTGGAAAAACAACTGACCTGGAAAATAGAGCCAGGAGAGACAATTTAAAAATTATGGGCCTACCTGAAAGCCATGATCAGAAAAAGAGCCTAGACATCATCTTTCATGAAATTATCAAGGAAAACTGCCCTGAGATTCTAGAACCAGAGGGCAAAATAAATATTCAAGGAATCCACAGAACACCGCCTGAAAGAGATCCAAAAAGAGAAACTCCTAGGAACATTGTGGCCAAATTCCAGAACTCCCAGGTGAAAGAGAAAATATTGCAAGCAGCTAGAAAGAAACAATTCAAGTATTGTGGAAATACAATCAGGATAACACAAGATCTAGCAGCTTCTACATTAAGGGATCGAAGGGCATGGAATAGGATATTCCAGAAGTCAAAGGAACTAGGACTAAAACCAAGAATCACCTACCCAGCAAAACTGAGTATAATACTTCAGGGGAAAAATTGGTCTTTCAATGAAATAGAGGATTTTCAAGCATTCTTGATGAAAAGACCAGAGCTGAAAAGAAAATTTGACTTCCAAACACAAGAATGAAGAGAACCATGAAAAGGTGAACAGCAAAGAGAAGTCATAAGGGACTTACTAAAGTTGAACTGTTTACATTCCTACATGGAAAGACAATATTTGTAACTCTTGAAACATTTCAGTATCTGGGTACTGGGTGGGATTACACACACACATGCACACACGCACACACACATAGAGACAGAGTGCACAGAGTGAATTGAAGAGGATGGGATCATATCTTAAAAAAAAATGAAATCAAGCAGTGAGAGAGAAAGATATTGGGAGGAGAAAGGGAGAATTGAATGGGGCAAATTATCTCTCATAAAAGAGGCAAGCAAAAGACTCATTAGTGGAGGGATAAAGAGGGGAGGTGAGAGAAAAACATGAAGTCTACTCTCATCACATTCCACTAAAGGAAAGAATAAAATGCCTACTCATCTTGGTATGAAAACCTATCTTACAATACAGGAAAGTGGAGGAAAAGGGGATAAGCAGAGTGGGGGGGGATGATAGAAGGGAGGGCATGGGGAGGAGAGTGCAATTTGAGGTCAACACTCATGGGGAGGGATAGGATCAAAAGAGAATAGAAGTAATGGGGGACAGGATAGGATGGAGGGAAATATAGTTAGTCCTATACAACACAACTGTTATGGAAGTCATTTGCAAAACTACACAGATTTGGCCTATATTGAATTGCTTGCCTTCCAAAGGGAAGGGGTGGAGAGGGAGGGAGCTAAAGAAGGTGGAACTCAAAGTGTTAGGATCAACTGTAATGTTCTTACCACTAGGAAATAAGAAATACAGGTAAAGGGGTATAGAAAGCTATCTGGCCCTACAGGACAAAAGAGAAGACGGAGACAAGGGCAGAGAGGGATGATAGAAGAGAGAGCAGATTGGTCATAGGGGCAACTAGAATGCTTGGCGTTTGGGGGGGGAGGGGAGAAAAGGGGAAAAATTTGTAACCCAAAATTTTGTGAAAATGAATGTTAAAAGCTAAATAAAAAAAAAAAAAAAGAAAAAAAGAAAAAAAAAAAAGATCATATACTATGACTGGATAAGAGTTGTACTTGGAGTGAAAGGTTACCTCAATACTAGAAAAATTGTGAGCATAATTGACCATGTGAATAACAAAACAGACAAAAATAATAAATTTATCTAATAAATGCTGAAAAAAAAAGCTTTTGCCAAAATACAACACTCACTACTATTAAAAATGGAAGAAATGATAGGAATGAATGGAGCTTTCCCTAAAATTATAAATAGTATCCATCTAAAACCATCAGCAAGCAATATCTGTAATACAGACAAACTAGAAACCTTCCTAATAGGATCAGAGATGAAGCTAGAATGCCTATTATTACCACCACTGTTAAATATTGTAATAGATTTGCTAGTTATATCAATAAGACAAGACAAAGAAAGAAACTGAAGGAATAAAATAGGCAATGAAGAAACAAAACTGTCATATTTTGTAGATAATATGATGGCATACATTAAGAATCTGAGTCAACTGAAAAAATAAACTATTTGAAATAATTAATAATTTTAGTGCAGTTGTTATAGAAAGTAAGACCACATAAATCATCAGCATTTCTATATACATAATATCAACAAAGTTCAACAGCAAGAAATGGAAAGAGAAATTTCATTTAAAATAACTGTAGGGAATAAAAACACTGAAAATCTACCTGCCAAGACAAACCCAGGAACTATAGGAATGCAAATGCAAAATAATTTTCACACAAATAAAGTAAAATCTAAACAAGTGGAGAAATATTAATTGCTTGTGAGGAAGCCAAACCAATATAAAAAAATGATTATTCAACCTAAATTAATTTGCTTATTCAATGTCATTCTAATCAGACTACCAAAAGTTATTTTATAAAGCAAGGAAAATTAAAACAAAATTCATCTGGAAAAAAAATGAATATCAAGAATATCAAGGGACTCCATGAAAAAAAAGAACGCAAAAAAGATGACCTGGCAGCTCCATATTTCAAAATATATTACAAGGTAGTACTCATCAAATCTGGTACTGTCTGGGAAATAGAATGATGAATCAGCAGACTAGATTAGGTACACAATAGAAAATAGTAAATGACCATCTAGAGTCTTATGAATCTTAACATCCAGTCTTTTGGGACAAGAACTTACTATTTGACAAAAACTGCAGTTTTGCTGAAACTATTTGTAGACCAGCATTTCAATCTGAACAAATATAAGGTTAAAATATGTACATGATTTAGATATAAAGGGGGATACCATAAGCAAATTAGGGGAGCATGGAATAGCTTATGTGTCAGATCTATGTATGCATAACAGAAGAGAATTATGGATAAAAAATAAAGAACAGTACAGGATGTAAAATGGATTTTTTTGATTTCATTAAATTAAAAAGATTTTTCCCCCTACAAATAAAACCCAACCAGCCAAGATTAGAAGGAAAACAGGAAACTGGGGGAAATTTTTATAGTAAGTTTCTCTGATAAAGTCTTAATTTCACAAATACATAGAGAAATGATTCAAAATTATAAGAATATGAGTCGTTCCCCAACTGATAAATAGTTAAAGGATATGAACGGGCAGTTTTCACAAAAATAAATCAAAGCTATCTATAGTCATATGGGGAAAATGTTCTAAATTGCTATTGATTAGAAAAATGCAAATTAAAAACACTCCAAAGTACCACCTCATATCTATCAGAGTGGTTATATGATGGAAAAAGAAAATGACACCTATTGGAAGGATGTGGGAAATTCAGGCACTAATGTATTGTTGGTGCTGTTGTGAACCCATCGAGCCATTATGGAAAACATTTTGGAATACTCCCAGATGACTGCTAGTAGTCCCATATCCCAAAGAGATGAAAGAAAGAAAGAAAGAAAGAAAGAAAGAAAGAAAGAAAGAAAGAAAGAAAGAAAGAAAGAAAGAAAGAAAGAAAGAAAGAAAGAAAGAAAGGAAGGAAGGAAGGAAGGAAGGAAGGAAGGAAGGAAGGAAGGAAGGAAGGAAGGAAGGAAGGAAGGAAGGAAGGAAGGAAGGAAGGAAGAAAGAGAGAGAGAGAGAAAGAAAGGAAAGAAAGAAAGGAAAGAGAAAGAAAAAAGAGAAAGAAGGAAGAAAAGACAAAAGGAAAAGAAAGAGAAAAAAAGAAGGAAAGAAGAAAGAAGGGGAGGGAGGAAAAGGAAAAGACTGATATGTATAAAAATATAGGCACTCTGTGATAGCAAAGAATTAGAATCTGAAGGGATACTCATCAATTGGGGAATGACTGAACAAGTTGTGGTATATGATTGTGAAGGAATACTACTGTGTTACAAGAAAGTATGAGTAAAATGCTTTCAGAAAATCATGAGAAAATGTACACAAACTGATACAGAGTAAAGCGGGCAGAACCAAAAGAACACTGTACACAGTAACAGCAATATTGTGTTATGATCAACTTTGAATGACTAGCTGTTCTTAGCAATAAAATGATTCAAGTTTGACAACGATGGGTAACACGTGGCCTTGAGACCGCATGTGGTCTTCTAGGTCCTGGGGTAAAGCCTTTTGACTGAGTTCAAGTTTTACAGAACAAATCCTTTTATTAAGGGGATTTGTTCTGTGAAGTTTAGAATAAGTCAAAGAGTCATACTTGAGGACCTAGAGGGCCACAGATTCCCTACCCTTGATCCAAGATGTTTCTAAAGCACTTATGATGATGAATACAATCTATCACCAGAGGAAGAACTGATGGAATTGGAATTAAGATTGAAACATACTTATTTTTTTTATTTGTTTTTCTTGGTTTTTTTTGGTCTGTGTTTTCTTTCAAAATATGAGTAATGTGAAAATATGTTTTGTATAACTACACACATATAATCTTTATCAAATTGTTTGCCTTCTCAAGAAGGTGAGAGGTGAGGGAGAGAAAAATAGGATTTGAAACTCAAATTTTTCTTAAATAATAATGCTAAAGTCATCTTTGCATGTAATTGGAAAAAAATAAACATTTAAAAAAAAACTCTCATCCTAAATTCTCTTGTTCTATTGAAGTGAAAAATGATACTCCTTAGACTAAGTTTTAAAAAGACCTACACATTCCAAGAGATGGTGGCAAATAGAAAAAATTACAGATGTGGTGAACCTTTACAAAGACATAGACAGATACAGGAAGTTGACTATTTTGTATAGAGAACAGACTATTGACAGGAGTATATAACACTTTATGGGAAGTAACATGAAATGAATTGAATGGGATAGGTTGGAGACAGATTGAGTGCTTTTACAGTTAAACAAATTTTTTTTTTCATTTTATTTTATCCTTGAGGATATCCTGAAGCTTAGTAACCACAATCACAATCATATAAATGGAAGGAGGCAAAGTTGTATGGAAGTAAAATCCACAAGACTTGGTGTTTCATTTGGCACAGAGTGATAGGGAAAAAAGAAATCTCAAGTGTAACTTGGGGGTTGTGAAGCTAGGTGGCTGGAAGGTGAGTCATATACTCAACAGAAATAGAGAACTTAGGATAGGGGTAGTTTTAGGAGAAACGTCTAGTGAGGACTAATCGATCTACTTCCAAAGTGTGACCATTCCATTTAAGATACATCTAATCATTAAGGAGATTTTTTCTTTATATCAAGTCTAAGGACATATTGAGATTGAGATGTGACATGTAGATGTAGAAGTAGATGTAAGAAGACAGTGATTTAAGCTGGATGTAGAGTGAGAGCAGGGGTGCAACATGTCAACAAAATTTTAACATAATTTGAAGTTAGGCTTCATATGTATTTAAAGAGGGAAATAACAAATTGGAAGGGCATCAAGGTATCAACAGCTCATAGGACCTCATTAGAATATCTTCCACCCATTAAGCCCAGATGTTGCAATTCTGTTTGTCACCTCAGTTGTTTTCTGTGTTGTGTATGTATTACCCATTTAACTGCCTTACCTCCTGGAGGCAGTGTACAGTGAGTTTCTTCAGAATCACTAAATGTACCTGCATAATTATTTCTGAATTTAACTGAAATTGGAAATTCTGTTATACTTATTCACAGAAGGGTAGTAATAGTATGAATTCCTGTTTCAGAACTTGGTTATAGAAATGAACAACAGTGAGGTGAATGCAATCGATTTTTCCCCCTCTGGTCTGATATGTCCAAATCACTGAACTTGGCTCCATCTCCAATGGTCAAGGCTTGTGAAACACCTAAAGTTTTCACTTGGAAGCTTAAATAAAGTAAGGAAGAAGTTTGTAGTCTAGTCCTCCACAAGGCATCAGACCTATAAATAAGAAAGGATGATTTTGCATCAATTTTTCATAAAATTTTTTTGAGTTTTAAGATACTATAAACACTTGTGTTTTCTTACCATTTTCTAATCATGCTGTAGATGTGGAACTGAGCACTTTACTACTTTCCTTGATATTTCTATTTTTGTTGTTATTTTCCTATGGGGCAGAGAAACTGAAAACCTGCTGTGTATATTTGTATGCAATAAGGACAAATTCCAGGAAGAAAAACATTTTCCTTCATTTCACCAAAAGGAATGGGATAGTCCTCATAATAGTCATTGGGTGAGAGAGAAATACAGAAATTAAATTTCACTTTGTTGCCTCAGAAACTGCCCTCAATTATTCCTTTCTTTCCATAATTTTATAAGACTATTTTGTGGATGAGAAAAGAAGTCAAATAAGCAAACAAACAGCAAAAGACCATGGTCATTGATGTTTAGCTGCATTCTAACATATGTTTGCAACATACAAAAGCTATATACCAAAGCTGGGAGGAATTAGAATACACTTTCTATGAGAACTCTTTGCATAAAGGGTTGTTAAGTACTCTCAATAAAGTAGGTAACCACTTTTGGAAATCATGATCATGAAAGTGAGCACAAGATAATGGATGGATCTAGATGGATATGCTGGCCCAGCTTACCAAATAGTACTGCAGATGTTGGAGGGGAAGCTTAATAACTCCATGTTCTTTAGTAGCTAGGTAGGGCAATGGACAGAGTGCTAGCCTAAAGTCAGGAAGACCCAATTTCAATTCCAGCCTGTAACACTAGCTATGTGACCCTGGGCAAATCACCTAACCTTTGTCTACCTCAGTTTCCTCAAGTGTTAAATGAGGAAAATAACAGCATCTCCCTTTCATGATTGTAGTAATAATCATATAAATGAGATAGTATTTATAAAGGGCTTAACATGAGAGGTGAATATGAATACTTGCACCTTCTTCCTTTTCCTTCTGCCTAGCTGTCTAGATAATGAGAGCAAAGAATAAGGAAAACATTAATCTCCCATTTCACAGATAAAGAAGAATTTTTTTTTTTTCAGGATGAGGCCCTATTGGTGAAAGATAGACTCTTTGAAGGCAGGAATTTTTTTTTGTTTCTTTTGTCTTTTCATCTCTATCATCCAGCAGAGCATCTTGGATTTTGAACCAGGGCTCCCAGTTCTATCCTCTATGATCAAACTCTCTCCCCTCTGCCTACCCCAAGGCATTGTGCATTCCAATTACCCCTTTTCCCAATCTGCCCTCCCTTCTATTATCTCTCTTGCTTATGCTCCTCTCCCATTCTTTCCTGTAGCGTAAGGTAGATTTTCCTGCCAAATTTAGGGTGCACATTTTTCCCTCCTTAAGCCAAATCAGATGAGAGAAAGGTTCACTCTTTCCCTCTCACCTCCCCCTTCTTCCCCTGCATTGAATAAGGTTTTTCTTGATTCTTTTATGTGAGAAATAACTTGCCCCATTCTATTTCTCCCTTTCTCCTTCTCCCAATATATTACTCTCTCACCCAGAAATTTTACTATTTTAGACATCATCCATTCATACTCAGCTCATCCTGTGCCCCTTTTCTATATGTATATAATCCCTCCAACTACTCTAATGCTGAGAAAAGTCTCAAAAGTTACAAATATTGTCATTCCATGTAGGAGTGTAAACAGTTCAACTTTAGTAAGTCACTTATAATTTCTCTTTCCTGTTTACCTTTACATGTTTCTTTTGATTCTTGCATTTGAAAATCAAATTTCCTATTCATCTCTGGTCTTTTCATTAAGAATGTTTGAAAATCCTCTATTCATTGATTGACCAATTTTTCCTCTCAAGCATTATACACAGTTCTGCAATGTAGGTGATTCTTGGTTTTAATCCTAACTCCTTTGATGTCTGGGATATCATATTTCAAGCACTCTGATCCCTTCATGTAGAAGCTGCTATATTTTGTGTTCTCCTGATTGTGTTTCCACAACACTCAAATTGTTTATTTCTGGTTGCTTGCAATATTTTCTCCTTGACCTGGGAACTCTGCAATTTTGCTACAATATTCCCAAGAGTTTTCCTTTGGAGATCTCTTTCAGGAGGTGATGGGTGGATTCTTTTACTATCTATTTAACCCTATGTTTCTAGAATATCAGGGCCATTTTCTTTGATAATTTCTTGAAAGATGATGTCTAAGCTCTTTTTTTATCATGGCTTTTAGGTAGTCAAATAATTTTTACATTATGTCACCTGGATTTCTTTTCCAGGTCAGTTGCTTTTCCAAGGAGATATTTCACATAGTCTGCTATATTTTTTTCATTCCTTTCATTTTGTTTCATAATTAGTTGATTTTTCATAAACTCAGCAAATTCCATCTACTCCATTCTAATCTTTAAAGAATTATTTTCTTCAGTGAGCTTTTGGACCTCCTTTTCCATCTGGTCAATTCTGCTTTTTAAGGTATTCTTCTCCTCACTGACTTTTTTGGATCTCTTTTGCCATTTGGATTAGTCTATTTTTAAAGGTGTTACTTTCTTCAGCATTTTTGGGTCCCCTTTTAGCAAGCAGTTGACTTGTTTTTTTCATGATTTTCTTGCATCACTCTCATTTCTCTTCCCCATTTTTGCTCTACTTCTCTTACTTGATTTTAAAAATCCTTTTTGAGCTCTTCCAAAGCCTGAAAACAATTAACATTTTTCTGTGAGGCTTTGGATGTAGGAGTTTTGACTTTGTTGTATTCTGTTTGTATATTTTAGTCTTCCTTGACACCAAAGTAAGATTCTATAGCCTTATTCTTTTCCTGCTTTTGGTCATTTTCCCCAGATACTACTTGACTTTTGAGGTCTTTGTCAATGTAGTTCTTTCAGTGGAATTGGGGGTGTACTGTAATCTGCTCAATCCCCCCAAAATCTGTGGACCTAGAGCTTTAGAAACAGTTTCTGCCTTTCCCCCTGCTGTGACTGCCCCTCCAGTCCCTCCACTCCCCCTCCTGCCCTGGGGCTAGAACCAGACCACTCTACTCTCTCTCTCTCTCTCTCTCTCTCTCTCTCTCTCTCACACACACACACACACACACACACACAAACACACACACACACACACACACACACACACAGTTCTGACAGGATTTTTCCACCCATTTCCCAGGTTATCCTCAGTGTTTGGGAGCTGTGAAGTCTGTTAACTGCCACAAGGTCCAGAGATTCAGTCCCTCCAAGATTTCTCAGTTCCCATCTATGCAGGCATGGCCCATACTGAACTGTACTTTTCTCCCAGTTCAGTGCAATAGATATTTCCTGTGGACCTTCCAGGCAGTCTTGGGCTGGAGATTTGCTTCATTCCTTCATTCGGTGTGTTCTGAAAGCTCCATAAATTGTTTAGAGTCATTTTTTACAGATGTTTGGCTGGGCTTTGTGGGAGATGTCTAGCAAGTCTCTGCTTCTCCTCCACCACCTTGATTTCATCCCCTCAAAATTTCTTTTCAAGAAGGAATACAAAAATATCTTTATATATAATTGGAAAAAAATAAAATGTTATTTAAAAGAAGGAAAAACAACTCATCCTTATCCCACCCCAACCCCAAGTGTAATGTAAATTCTTAGAGGGCAATGACAGTTGGTTTGGTTTGGTCTTTGGATTCCAACACTAATTGTACTGTGCACAGAGTAGCTTTGTTGAATTGGAAGATCTATACTACTAGAATTTAACCAGCGTCACCTTTACCCATACTACATCAGTGCCTGTTGCCAGAAGCAAGATTGCAGTTTGTGGAATGTGTTTTTTTCTTATCCTTAGCCTATGGAAGGAATAGATTTCAGATCCATCTAGACAATTTCTAACATAATTCAGTTTGACAGAATTCAAAGTCCAATGAGATAGGATTCATCACAATTTTTTTTTTTGTGGCTGTCAATTCCATTCTCACAAACAAATCAGATATCTCTCTACTTCAGACCTTTACTACCTCTCTCATGAACTGTTACAATAACCTCCTCACTTCCAGATTCCCTCTTTCCATTCATCCTTCACAGCATAGCCAATTTAATTATACTTCTTATTGTTGTTCAGTCACGTCTTACTCTTCATGACTCCATTTAGCATTTTCTTGGCAAAGGTACTGGATTTTCTTTCTCGATTTCATTTTACAGGTGAGGACCTGAGGTAAACAGGGTTAAGTGATTTCTCCAGGTCCCACAACCAGTAAGTGTCTGAGGATGAATTTGAACTCAAGTTTTGTGACTCTAGGTCAGAGGCTCTATCCACTGCACAGCCTTGGTGCTTCAAATGTAATTGTACACAGATCTGTCTGTGCTCTCTACTCAAAACCTTCATTTCTTCAGGGGCTCTTTGCTTTTCAAAGCATGAGTTAACCAGCATTTAGCAAGCTCTTATACATGCCATTCATGGAATAAAAAGATTAACAAAACAGTCCCTTCCCTCAAGGAGCTACCATTCTAGCGGAGGCAACAATACACAGACAACTGTGGGACAAACAAGTTATAAAAACAGAGAAGGCAATAGCAGTTGGGAAGACCTGGGAAAAGTCTCTTATGGAAGGTGGGATTCGAGCTGAGTCCTGAAGGAAGCCAGGGAAACCAAAAGGCAGAGCAAAGAGGGCAGAGCTTCCACCAAAAAAGAGCTAAGATAGAATGATGACGAGAATGATGGTGATGATGTCTCTTCCTGACTCCAAGTCCAGACCCTCTATCCATTACCACCTAGTTGCTCTGATCTCCTCTGGTAACTTCCTTTCAGCTTTAGCCCGGTACCACCTCAGATAGGAAAGCCTAGTGTAAAATTGCTAGGAATGATATGGACACTGGAGGGCAAAATATTTAAAATGAGAGTTCTTTTGTGCAGGCTATACAGAAACCAAATTATTCTCTTGTGTATTTGGCCTTATGACCAGTTTGATTAGGAGTCAGGAAGACGGGTTAAAATCTTGCCTCAGGTACTTATAAACTGTATAACATGGAAGAAGTGATGGTTTGTCTAAGCCTCAGTTTCCTGACCTGTAAAATTGGGATGGTAATATCACTAGCTAGATATTTCTAATGAGAAAGCTCTAGATAAACATTAGCTATTGTTCATTCTACTACTAAGCAATTTCTAAACCTTTGAAATTTTCTTAAGAAGGTCAAAATGAAAAAGATCACCATAACTCCTTGTGGGAATATGTGTTTGTGTGTGTGTGCATGTGCATGTGTGTGTGGTATAGTAACAGCAATAGTCAACTATGACAAATTTCTTTCAACTGTACTTAGCGGATTTTTTTTTTGTTGCTGTCATTTTAGTCACTAAGGAATTACTATCAATATATTTCCAATTTTCTTAACCTAGCTCAATATTTTAAACAGCTTTGGACATTTTTAAATCATAATGAATGTTTGATTCCTTGGGTATTTTTTCTCACTGCTCTAAACATTTTTCATATATTAATAGATGGTTTTATACACTATAAGAATAAGTGTGGGAGTTCTATCAGTATAGAGCTTTTGTCTTATGGTTACCTCTAGATCTGGCTCTAGGTAAAACTTTCAGAAAGGGAATTTGCCTATCACATGCCCTAATTTTTCCCTTCCCTTTTCTTCTATATGCATTTATTATTATTATTATTATTATTATCATTATTATTATCAATCATCATCATTATCACTTGTTAGAACTTCCTGTCCAACACTTTCTTGAAGCTCTGGCTACCCAAGACTTTCACAGCATGCATTCTCTGTAGGCATGTATTCCTCCCCTTTCCATACTCCCAAGCCCCAGGAATTCCTGGATCCCAAAGTACTTTACCTTTGTTGTGCCTCATTCTTTCAACACTACCTTGACTTTTACTAGTGAAGGATTGATAATAGATATCCATTGGTAGCTTTTATATAATATACCTTTTATATAATATAATATAAACCTAATACTTATATAATATATGTATATATGTGTGTATACATTTTGTCAGATGAATAGATAATTGCACACATTGAGGAAATAAATTTGCAATGAACCTGGGATTTTAGGCAGCAACCAGTTTGTGAAGGACTCTGGAGAGTCAAAAGAAAAGTTCCTATTTTTACCTAGAGACAAGAAGGAACCACTGAATTTTCCACATCAGGGAGTAGCTTGATCAAACTAATGAAAGAACTATAATTTGGCAAATATAATAAGGCTAGTCTGCAGAGGAAAGATCCTGTTGTCAGGGATACCAATTAAGAAATAACAGAAATAGTCTAAGAAGAAGGTGTTGAGAGACTGAACTAAGATATAGTCAATGCCTGGTGTCAAAAAAGGAGAGATGCAAAAAAAAATGTTGGGGAGGTAAATGTAAGGAGATTTGGAAATGGATTTGGATTGGACGTGAGGTATAATAGAGAGAGCAATATCAAGGATGTATCCAAATTATATAGAGAGAAATATCAAGGTTGTATCCAAATTTTAAACCTATGTGACTGTAAGGATGGTAATGCCTTCAACAGAAATAGCAAGTTAGGAGTAGAGGAGGATTTGTAGAAAATATGAGGAAATATTTGGGACACGTTGAGTTCGAGAGGTCTAAAATACATCTTGGTGAATATATATCAGATCAATTACATCATCAAGAATGAGTATAAATAGATAATATTCCTCCAAACCTCAACTCAATTTAAGTAAAATCAAGCAAACAAGCATTTATTAAACACCTACTATTTGCCTAACCTAGATACATAGTGCCTTTTCCAAGGTTCATGCCATTGTACCTATCCCAAACACTGTGCTAAGTATTGCAGATGCAAGGAAAGATATATATAGTCCCTGTCACCAGGAATTTATCATTTAATCAAACAAGAATTCATTGTTCCAATGAATCTAAGATCTTACTGATTTAAGTACTGTGTACTGTCACCTCATTGATACCACATCAATCAGAATTCATTCTTGCAAAAGTTTTTTTCTGGTGCTTATGTGAACATACTTGGGGTATTCTCACACATCCATGATCACTTCCATTTCCTGAGATAATATTTGTAAAGTACAGTGTCTGGCACCTAGGAGACACTATATAAATACCAGCTATTATTAAAGACCTATTACTAGAGAAATGCTTAAAAAGCAACTAAAAATATGCCCAAATGCCTAGTAATTGTCTTCCTTCCCTGAGCCGTGTTTATTTGCTAAACTTCTAATCTATCTTACTGAAAGGCTCAAGGAACTGTTCAGATAACTTTCCTATTTCAACACTAAACTTTAATCATTGAAAAGAGAGGAAACAACAAAGCTTTCAGGAGATTCAGCCAAAAAGGTTGGAGGGGGTGGTGATTATAAGAGGGATGCAAAAACAAGTATCAGGCATTGTCTGAGCTAGAGGCACATGGTATTCTATCCAAATCCCCAGGACTTCATCTAGTCTGCATTCTATAGATCATGGCTAAACTGTAGCTAGTATTCTCCCAAATCTTCCACTAAGGGGGTATGTGTGATGCATTTTAGAGGAAGAGTGGAACTGAATAAATACTGCATGTCATTAGGTTGTTTTACCATCTGTTGTCAAGACTCTACCCCAGCATGGAAAGGAAAAGGGTATCACATAGGATATAAGTCGGTAGGTGGGAAAAATCTATATTATTTTAAGCTAATTCTATGCTCCTGGATTGGTTGCTCACTCAACTATTATATATAAATATGTGTATGCATGTATGTATGTATGCATACATGTGTACACATGTATGTACACATCTATACACATACATACGTGTATGTTTACCTATATTGCATATAGGTATATGTGTGTATATATTTATATATGGATAGGTTTTCCCCTTTCCTAAAGGCCCCTAACTCCTTTGCCTATCCAAATATAGATAGGCATATAAAATATAACTATATCTTTCAAATTATAAGTGAAAGAAGAAAATTAAATCTATGAATGGGGTGGGTGATAAATCACATAAACTCTCTTGACTAGTTTTGAAATATATTAAATGAATGAATTTCCTGAGATCAGAGATTCTTAACCTGAAATTCAAGTTGCATGGATAGATTTCAATAGAGTTCATGAACTTGGATATATTAAAAAGTGATAACTTTGCCTGAAATTCATCATTCTCTTTAATTATTTGAAATATTATTATGAAAAGTGGTCTGTAGGCTTCAATAAGACACCAGAGAAGTCTTTGACATAAGAAAGATTAAGAATTTGTGGACTAGATGATTCCTTTTTTTATTCTTTTAAATTTATTTATTTTCAATATTCACTTCTACAACATTTTGAATTTCAAATTATCTCCCCATCTCCCCCTTCCCCACACCCCAGAACAGCTTGTATTATGATGACCCTTTCTCCAATTCATCCTCATATCTATCACCCCCCCTCTCTTACCCCCTTCCCTTCTATTTTCCTGTAGGGCAAGATAGATTTCTAAACCTCATTGCCTATATATGTTATTTCCTAGCTGCATGTAAAAACAATTTTGAACATTCATTTTTATAGCTTTGAGTTTCACACTCTTTCCTTTCTTCTCTGCCCATGAACCATCATTGAGAAGGCAAGCAATTTGATATAGGTTATACATGCAAAGTCATACAAAACACTTCCACAACAGTCATTTCGTGAAAGACTGACTATATTTCTCTGTATCCTCTCCTGCCCTCCATTTATTCTATTCTTCCCTTTGACTTGTCCCTCTGCAAAAGTATTTGCTTATGACTACCCCTTCCCCCAATCTGTAGTTCCTTATATTTCCCCCCCTCTCTTAACCCCTTCTCCCTTGCTTTCCTGTAGGGCAAGATAAATTTCCATACCCAACTGAGTGCTTGTGTAATTACCTCCTGAAGCTAAATCCAGTGAAAGGGAGGCTAACCTATTCCCTCTTTTCTCCCCTTCTTCCCCTCCCTTGTAAAAGCTTTCTTGCCTCTTTTACGTAACATGATTTACTACATTCTACTTCTCCCTTTCTCTTTCTCCTAGTACATTCCTGTTGACACTAATTTTTTAGACATCATTCCTTCATATTCAGCTCACCTTATGCTCTCTCTCTCTCTGTCTCTCTCTGTCTCTCTGTCTCTGTCTCTGTCTCTGTCTCTGTCTCTGTCTCTCTCTCTCTCTCTCTCTCTCTCTCTCTCTCTCTCTCTCTCTCTCTCTCTCTATCTCTCTCTCTCTCTCTCTCACTCACTCTTCTCCTCACTGGCTTTTTGAACCTCTTTTGCCATTTAGATTAGTCTAATTTTAAAGCTGTAATTTTCTTTAGCACTTTTAGGGGCTTCCTTTAGGAAGTTATTGACTCAGTTGTTGTGCTTTTCTTGTACCACTCTCATTTGTCTTTCCAATTTTTGCTCTACTTCTGGTACTTGATTTTCAAAATCCTTTTGAGCTGTTCCATGGCTTGAAACAAATTCATATTTTTTGGAGGCTTTGGATGCAGGAGTTTTCTCTTTGCTGTCCTCTTTTGGTTGTGTGTTTTAATCTTCCTTGTCACGAATAACTTGAGAAATAACTCTTTACTGAGAAAGTAAGAATCTACAGTCTGTTTCTTTTTCCTGTTTGCTTATTTTCCCTACCGTTTATTTGAATTTTGAGCTTTTTGTTAAGTGAAGAGCTCCAGAAGAAGCCTCTGCTTCAGCTGAGGCTGCAGCTGCCCTGGGCCTGAGGCCAGGGCTGGGGTCAGGACTGGGGCTGGAGCCAAACCATGCTCCCCTCTCAACTAGATGAGAGTCCCTTTCTACTGACTTTCAAAGCTGTCTTTGTCTTTTGAGGGTTGGGAAGTCTGGAAACCAAAGTAGCCACTAGCACTTCAGTCCCTTAAGGACTATTTCAGCTCTGTCTGTGCCAGTATATGCCAAACTGTGTTCTGCTCCCAGACTGTTGTGATAGACCTTTCTTGTCAATCTTCCTGATTGTCTTGGGATAGAAATTTGCTTCAGTCTGCCCTTTTTAGGCTTCTGATGCTCTACACTTTGTTTACAGTTATTTTGACAGGTTTTTTGAGGAATTTGAGGAGAGAGTTCTTGGAGGTCCCTGTTTCTACTCCGCCATCTTGGATCTGCCAGCAAACTAGATGATTACTAATGCCCCTTTTAGCTCTATAACTTTGAGGTAAGGATTTGCATAGATAAGTTTCTAGATTTTAATAAATAATTTTAAAAATTATGATTGATTCCATTAATTTTAATAACTGATCACAACAAAATATACACTAGTCATCAAAAATAGTAATTCACAAGCAGAATGTTTTGCTACATTTAGAAATATAGAACAAGTATTTATGACACCCACACAGCATGAACTCTTTAGATTTTAGTTAAAAGTAATGATCTATATCATATTTCCATAAATTAGACTTTGGCAAATTTCTGTAGAAATCATATGAATTAAGAGCTAGTCAGAAAAAAATAATAAATAAAGCCCATAAACATGCTGAGCTGTTTGATTTTTAAGAATGATGATATATTTATCATTCTGGAAGTTTAGTGAAGAATCAGAAATCAAAGGTTCTTGAAATTGAAGGATTGCAGAAAACATATTATGTCACAAAACTCATACTTAAAAAGGAATTCCTTTGATAAGTGGTTACTTATCCTCCACTTGAAGATCTCTATTGAGGAAGAAAATATTCCCTCCTGAAGAAAGGCTATCTGCTTTGGGATAGCTCTGGGTGTTAAGCCATGTTTATCCAACGTTTCTTACATTTATTCAAAATTATCCTCTCCATGCCATTATCATTGCTTCTTGATCTGACTTTTAGGGCTGGCCAGAGTATAATTGTTCTTTCATTAGTCAGCCCTTTACATACTTATAGACAGTAATATGTCTCCCTTACATTATTCTCCAAAATAAACAACTGTCCCTTCAAACCTACTTTTTTCCAGGCTCTGCTCACAGGCCATATTACCTACTATTAAACCTTCCCTAAGCCCTCCTCCACCCAAACTTTGGTTCTCTTTCCCACTTCAAATTGCCTTGTTTTTATATGTTCTTGCCATCCTTTCATGTACATAATAAACTTCTTAAGGGCAAAGACTATTTTATGTTTATCTTTTTAATTCCAGCTCCTAGCACAGTGTCTAGCTCAGGGGCAGGGAACTTGCAGCCTCAAGGTCAGACTTCATCTGGCCTTGAGGCTGTGGGTTCCCCACCTCTGAAGCTTATAGCAGGTACTTAATTAATTTTTGATACGTTAAATTGAACCAGTTCTTTTATGGCATGTTATGCACTGAACATTGTGGCAAAGAATATAACTTTAAGGCCCCAACAATGTCAAGGTAGATCTGAATGTAATTTTCCATGTTGTAATTCTTTTAACAATCAAAGTAAACTTTGATTGCTTTCCTTTATTTTCCCAAAGCAGACAACAAGCATTTACTAAGTATCTGCTACATGGAGATGTAGACAAAGTGCTGTGATTTCAAAGGCAAAAATGAAAACTCTTCTTGTTCTGAAGGAACTTACATTCTTTTGGAGAAAACAATACATACACAAATAAAGACACAGAATATTAAAATCAAATTTGAGATGGAAAAGATAATTGGAAATGTGGAGGAGGGAATAGGCTTTGAAGTAGTGCCAGCAAAATCCCTAAACAGCAAAGTGGACTACATATTTTGGAAGCCTAATCTGAGGTATCTAATGGACATATGGAGGTTTTTCACTTTTTATTTTTCCAGGGTGGTGGGGAGTGAGATGAGGGGGGTAAGAATTATGAAATTCAGTGGAAAGCAGCATAGTACAGAGCACAGGTTCTAAACCTGGGGTCTGTGAACTTCTGTGTTTTGGAAAAAAACTGGTAACTGCATTTCAACATGATTGGATTTTTATGTGTCAATGTATTTTATTTTATACATTTAAAAACATTATCTTGAGAATAGATCAATTGGTTTTTACCAAATTGCCAGAAGAGTCCATGACACAAAATAAAGTTAGATCATTACCACAGGTATCAAGATACTGGATCTTAATTCTAACTCTGTCACTAATTAGCCATAGTGTCATCTTGAACATGTCACCTTATCTTTCTAGGCCGCCCTTTCTCATTGGTAAAATAGTAAGATGTTGGACTAAGTGATCTCTACGACTTCTTCTGATATGTATGCATGCATGTTACATTGGTGTGCGTGCGTGTGTATGTGTGTGTGTGTATTCTGGCTATGACATCTCACACTGGACCTTCTGGACAAGGTAAGGGAAAATACATCACTGTGTAACCTGCCCACTTTCTACTCACTAAATTGTTCTTGGATGTACCTGCATATGTTTAATCTATCTTTCCCATCTTTCCTTGCCTTTTGCTTCACCCCACTTCCCAAAAGTAAGAATATTCTTCTTACCTCCTGTCTATTGTGATAGAAGATAGGTTCATGAAATCCAGAGTGAATTGAGCCTGGAAATAGCTCTGGAAATAACCTGGGTCCTGGAAGGTCATAGAGTTATAGAATGTGAAAATTAGAAGGGAACTAGCACTCGTCTTCTCTAATTTCTTCATTTTATAGGTGAAGAACCCAAAGCCCATATGACTTAGATCTTAAGATCTATCAGGTACCTTAGAGAGCATGTAATCAACTCCCTCATTTGACAGATGAAGATGCTTTCACATGAAAGCATTTTATAAGCTCCCAAGCAATTTGTAGACTATTATAACGGCATAATTTATTTTAGAATTAGCTATAGTACATTGTTTTAAGTATAGGCAATATATGTTTGCTAATTACTTCCAATGAACATGCATCAAGAGAAATAATATATGTACTTTTTCTGTATCCTTCATGGTAAGAAAAATATGTATATTTGTAAGCACTGCATTTAGTCCCTGGGAACTTGGAAATTAAAGTGTTACACCTGCAATCAGCAAGGTGTTCTCTGCAGTGGGTCAAGAAGATAAATGACAATGAAAAACAAAAGGGAAAAATGGCACAGGATTTCTCTTTACTCCCTAACCCCAGGAAAATGGAAAGCCCAAAATAATTTACCCATTATCATTGTACTCACTTTGGAAAAAAGAGAATGAAAAAATGGGAGGTGAGGAATTCCTACTAGCTTAGAAATTATGTGGTGTCAAGATTTTCCTAGAGCACCAAGGTAGACTTGCTCCCTAATGCTTGTGTGGGAGAGAAGGAAATATACAAATATGTGATGAATGCACGGAGCAATGAGTTTTGCCTGAATCAACTAGAGGGGAGATAGATGCATAGATAGATAGATAGATAGATAGATAGATAGATAGATAGATAGATAGATAGATAGATAGATAGATAGATACATGCCAAAAAAAATTTTGAATTGAATTAAAGGAAATATCATTTCCAACTTTACAGATCTGGAAAAAAAAATGGATGATCTGATATGTGATCTGAATCTTAGAAGAAGAGTAATATGTCACCATAGGAATGAGCTTTTTATAAGATAATAGATCTGTCTATGGATGGAAATGATTTTTGTGGTCATCTAATTCAGTACCTTCTTTTGATAGTTGAAGAAAGTGAGGTCCAGATACTAATTCACTCAAAACCACACAAATCTTGGCAAAGTCAATTTTACCTTGATCCTTTAACTCCAAGTTCCATGTTTTGTCCACTGAGTGATGTTGATTCCAGGAGAAGAAATTAACATGCCTCAAGACACATAGGCAAGAAATGCAGGACTTGTGCCAGTAGGACAATGATTTTTCCATTTTATCTATATAATAGATATTTAGCCAACGAAACTTTCTTGAAAACCACAATGGCAAGTATATATCAGATATTATCTTACTTTCATAATTAGGAGGTTTTTTTTGTTTCATTATCACCTCTTCTAATATCTGAGTTGCTAATAGATAATAAGAAAAAAAACTTGTCTAATAAAGGTGAATCTTTTAACATTTACTTAGACTTTTCCTTAGTGACCGACACACTATCTGTGAGCAAGTCCATTTTCAACATTTTTTAACCTGATGGGACCTGTCAAAACTTTACCTTAACTGGCATAATCCTTTTCAAATATATGATCATGGTCTGGAAATATTGTAATGCATATGGACATAGTAGCACTCTAGAGAATTCCCCGGCACCCTCACTTTTTCACTGGCATGAAGTTTGCATTCTTACTTGTTGGGAAAAATAGTTTTGTAAGATTTAAGTTTTATCTTGAATGTGATTTATTACATTCTATTATTATTGAGTAAATGTCGAGTTATTTAGATTTTAATTCATCAGCTATCCCTGAACATGACACATAATTGAATTGTTATATCTCTAGCCATAAATTATGTAATAAATTTATGCCATGAAACTGCTTAATAAATGAATACAGTGAATTAAGTTATAACGATCAGAGCTTGGAGTGATGATATTACAATAAATGTAGATCAATAACTTACCCAATACCATTTTTTGCTGTGTTTTTCTTCATTATATTGTGCCTTGCATAGTCTTAACCAGGGTGAGATGAACATGGCCTCATCTCAAGGTGCCAGAATTTAGTACATTTTTCTGTCATCCAAATGGGCCACAGATTGTCTGGCACCCAAGCAAGGAAACTACCACAACTTTGGAAAGTCTAAGAAGTCAGTCCAAAATGCCAGCCCAAATACCTGGAGGAGGAGTGGAACAGGGGATTCTTTCCATTCCTTTGTTTATGTATCATAGGGCCACAACTACCACATTTTACTCACCTGTTCAGTTTTTTACTGAACACTAAACCTAAAAGAGTTTAAGACAAAAAGTTTAAGATAAAAAGCAAGACAACCTATTTCAGAACTGTTTCTATGCGAGTTTCACTGAATATAAAATTGATAAGAATAAAATCATTCTCCATATGTATGACATCAATTGATTCAGCACCACGGCGAAGCACTTCCAAAAGCTACTTCATCATGGAAAAATTCTCTCCAGAGACATCAAAAGTGTCATTCAGAATTACTAAGCATAAAATGTTTTATATACACATTAAAAAAATAGAGACTGATGGCTTTGAGATTGAATTCAGAAGTTGAAATTAACCAATATAAGAAGATGATACAAATATGTTGAATTTTCCAGGCAAGATTCATCAAGAGGAAGGTTATCAGGGAGAAGGCTGTAACTGGAGATGACTACAAGCTTGCTAAAATCTTGAAGTTAAAGTTCAATGTGGGAAACCATTTTGGAGAATTAAAACTTATGCAGTAACTGCTTTAATGTACACTTTTGGAATAGCAAAGTAAATGACAATGGATGTAGAAAGGATCTAAAACCAATGATTCTTAATTTTGGATCCATTAATTTTAAGTAGATAGATAAATAATTACATTCCAATATGTTTGATTTTCTTTATAATCATACATTTTGTTTTATCAGGCAACTAGGTGGCACAGTGGATACAGCACTGGGCTTGGAATCATAAATATTCATGTTCAAGAGTTCAAATCTGGCCTCAGACACTAACTTAATTGTGTGACCCTAGGCAAGTCACTTAAACTTGTTGACAGCTGTTGACAGCTGGAGAAGTAAATGGCAAACTACTCCAGTATGTTTGCCAAGAAAACACCAAGTGGGGTCATGAAGAAGAATTGGCCATGATTGAGTAACAACAAAAAATTTGTTTTATGTATTTAAAACCTTTTTTCTGAGAAAGGATTCATAGGCAGACTATCCACAGGATTCATGATAGAAAAAGTAAAGGCTAACTGATTCAAATTAAAAAAAAACAAAACATCAAATTTTTTACAGAACATAGGACCATTACCTAGAGGCAGCTAAAAAAAGATGACTATTAATTTGTCAAGAAGGTGGAAGAAGAATGACAAATATTTATATGCAAAGAGGTTAAAAACTGCCATATTAAACAGATATCATGTCACAGAGCAATAGTAAAGGGTAAAATTATCTAAATATCAACCTTAAATGTAACTGAAGGTGATTTACTTCTGGAGGGACCCTATGAAAGAATATAGATCTAAGATTATAATGAGAAAGCTCTCCAGAGACATCAGATAGTTTAACTTAACAATATATCCTGATAAAGAATTGTCTAACACAAAGCCAAATGTTGGTGACATCTTTATAGAAATGCTGTATGCTACAATTTTATGATAGCAACAAAAGACTAGCTTAACAACATTAAAAATTAAGGAAAGGTTATACATAGACCATCAGGTCTTATAGAATAACCCAACTTGCTCAAGGAAAATATAGAAATTGCAACACAGAACAATTTATAAGAATCCAGTGTCTATTGAATACCCATAAATGCATGAACAAGTGAAGAGTTATGTATCAAAAGATCATTATACTTTATGAATTAATAAATGACAAATTTCCATGCTACAAGTAGAAGCTACAAAATATCCTTGCAAACTAAACAAATTACTTGGACTCAAACTGCAACATGTTCACAGACTAAGGCATTGCCCTTATCTTCCAATCTTAACACTGATCTCCACCCCACTCCTGAAAAAAAATAAAACTAAGGACATCTGAAATATGTGCTGCTATATTCTACACTCAGACTTCAAAAGTAAGAATGGAAAACTTTCAAAACGTAGAGACTGAGGGGAAAAACTAAAAAATCATGTGAAAAAAGAACAAAGTCCATATCAACACTATTGCCCTGTCTACTGTGGAAATTGTCCTAAAGATATTTTCAGCAAGTCTACAGAAGATGACTTTATATTCCTATACTTTCATTCAAAAATCAGTAATTTTATCACCTTGTACAACAGTTTGCAAAACATAAAGGAATAATAATAGGATAATGACTTGTCTGTCCCAGGATCATCTCTATTAAATTCCATTAAAATAGATAAGAAATACAAGACAGCTACAGTCTCAACATAAGGTTGCACAATCCCTATATAACCAGTCTAACCCGGCATTTTGAAATATTTTTGATACCGTTAGAAAAGGTATTTTCAGCAGTGTCATTGATATTCCTCCCTGTTACAGGACTTTCAACCCTGATGGAGACAGTGATGTTTTGTAATAGTTCTTTGTTTGAAAGATAAACAATCCATGAGATGCATACAAGGAGAATTTGATCTCCATTTGTTTATCACATAAATTGCTAATCCATCACAACTGGTAGAAAATGGGCTTTTCTATGCTCTTGATGATATCTGACTGTGCTGCAAATGTTCCTAAGAAAGGATCAAAATGTCTCTTAGAGTCCATTTGTGCCCCAATATTTGATTATAGTCTTTTGATTATTTAAGATATTTGTTTGTTTAAAGTTAAGGAATAAGATGATTTATCACCTAGAAAATAGCTCAGACTTTTTTAAAAAACAAAATTGTCTCTGCCTTTCCCCCATGTATAGAATTAACAAGATTCTCAGCATGGGATATGTAGCTAAGGAACTGGTACCATTTGCCTTAAATTGTTAGTAAATATTTAATTACATTAAAAAAAAAGGCTCAGAAAAGGAAAATGAAATGGACTACTGTGTTTATTGTGTAATACATATGACTGGCCGCTGACCTATGCCTGCCAGAGATCACACAATCACAGACATTGAGAGTGAAAATGGACTTGGGTGGGGAGGGGCTCCCAGCCTAACATAACAAAAACAGAATCTCTACTGAAACATACAATTGAGAAGAAATTATTCAGCCTCTGCATGAAAAATCTCCTAAATCAGTGATGAAAATGCTAAAACAAAACCAGGTCAAGCAGAGATCCCTGGGGTCCTCCAGTATATATGTCCTAACATTTTGATGTTGAACTATTAACAACTATACTTTGAGTCCAGCCACTCAATCACTTTGAAATCCTGGTAGTTTTAGTATCATTTAAGCCATGTATCTCCATCTTTTGGATAGGAATAATATGAGATCTTTACCAAAAGTTTTGATAAAATTGTGAAAATTATATTCAGAATTCCTTTCATCTACTAGCCTAGAAGTCTCTAAAAACAAACAAAAAAGGAAATGAGGATAATTTGTTTTCATTTTTTTTTTTGTTGGTTTGTTTCTGTTTTTATGAAACTGTGCTGGTACTTTGTAATCATGACTTTACCTTCTAGCTCTTCACCAATTAATGTCTTTAATGATTTCTTCTGAAATTTTCCCAGGAATAGAATTCAAGATCACTAGCCAAAGTTTAAAGATGCTTTTCTCTTTCCTTATTTAAAATTATGACATATACCTTTCTCCCATCTTGTGGTAATCTGTCAGTCAATCAACTAGCATTTATTAAGCACCTATTGTGGAACAGACGTAATAAAAAGTGAGTATATAAAGGAAGTCAAAAGACAATCTCTGCTCTCAAAGAGCTCTCAATTTATTGGGGGAGACAGCTAAAGTATTCTAAAGAACATTTAAACAGGATAAATTGAATATAAAAAACAGAGGGAAATCATCGGTTTTAAAAGGAATTGAGAAATGCTTCTTAGCTCTAAAAGAGTTGGTCATTATTTGGAATTTGAAGGAAGTCCGGGAAGCCAGGAGACAGAAACAAGGTGACAGGGAATTCCAGGTATAGGGGATAATCAGTGAAAATATATAGAGCAGGGAAATGGAGTGTTATGTGTGGGAAACAGAAAGGAGGTCAGTGTTACTGTATTAGAAAGTACTTGAAGGTGTGGTGAGGGTATGTGATTGTATCACCAAGGCCATATTCACAGCATGGATGGCTACTATCAATATGCCAGCATGGTTCTGAATCATAAAGTACAACAGATTCTCTTTTTGGAAGGCAAAAGAAAATCCTTTTTCAAACACCAGAAAGCCAAATCCATAGTAACCAAGAAGTCGATACACATTAGCCATTCCCAAGCTTCCCCACCTTTCTGGGGCCTTCTCAAGAACAAACAAACATTCACACGACCAGCTGTGCCTACCTGCTTGATTGTGTCCTCTCCCCTCTACCCTAACCAGCTCTCACCATCTTCCTCCCACTTCTGCTACACCTTTCTGTTCTACCTGTTTAGCAAGCTCCTCCTACCACATGTGACTTAGGCTTCCATATGATTTAAGCAGATCATATGGGCCTATTAATGAATGGGAAAGATCTCATTTAAATTACCATTACAATGATGTAAGGAGACTACAAAGGTAGGAAGGAAGCAGGTGATAGAACATTTTACAATCCACACAAAGGATTTGCTACTTTTATGTCCCATGGTTTTTCAAAGATCACTAGTATGTCTCAGTTTGGTGGTTCTTTTAGTACCTCTGGGCCTGGTGATTTGGAGTCCTCAATAGTGTGTTGTCACATTCCAGACTTTGTGATACAGTAGAAGGATCACTAGATTTGGGGTCTAGGATCCCACTAGTTGAGATCTGTACAACTTGAAGCAAGTGGTTTTACTTCTTGGTATCCTCAATTTCTTCATCTGTAAAATGAAGGGGTTGGGCTAAAGAACTTTAAAGTCCTTTCTAGCTCTCAGTTACTTGCTTTAGAAGCAGTGGTACAAGCCCCAAACTTACCTCTCTGCTACCATTATTTTTCATTTCTCCCTCTCATTATTCTCTTTCTGCTGCTGGATTGGAATTTCTTCAGTCTCTACTTCTCTCCCTCTCTGCAATCCTCCCTACCTCCATTATTCCTACAGGTAATCCTATTGATAAAAAGGACAAGGTTTTGTCTTTCCTGTTTGCATGAGGATGGACCTTCCTTGGGTTACTAGCCATTTAACTACCTTCTCCTGATGAGATTGGCTCTCTTCCTGTTGGATCGGGTATTCTCCATACTTTTGCTCTGCTCCCTCTCCAACTGAAAACCATAGTTCCAAAATTAAGCAATGAACATGGCCCAAAGTAAGCTTTCGTCTAGTCTCTAACACTTGGACTAGAGTTGAGGGACATATAAATTACACTAAGGGCACAGATAGTTATATAACTATTTTAAACCTCTCCAAATTTTTAAATACATTTTATTATGTTGGCAAATTAAAGATGGTTCTATAGCACTGTTTTCAACTGTTTTATTGGAAATATCTAGTATTTCAGCTAATGAAATCAGACTTTGGAGACTAGCCTAGAAATCTGACCATAATTTAGAACATTGTTTCTTGGGTGGGGGGGGGGGGGGCGCACTTTGATTTCTAAACTTACAAATAAACATTTATAACATTCAGAAATTGGACATAGCCTGTATTTGCATTGATCAACTCCTGGAACTTCTTATTTTCTGGAATTTCACTTATAAAACTAATTTCAGAAGTAGGAAAAAAAGGTTGGTACTAAAGAAGTGGGAAATCATAAACTTTTACTGAACTGAGTCACTGGGACTTCTAAAAATATTTTTCCTTATTTGGTAAATCTTAAGGCATTTCTACACTGAAAACTTCTATTCAACTAGGGTCAACAGAATACATGGGAGGACTAAAAACCAATTCAATAGGAAAACTAATAAATTTTAAAATATTATTTTCTATTTGATCTGAACCAAAGACTGGACCCACAAAGTGAATCGGTCACCTGGACACAACAGGGCTATGTCTGAAATTCAATCACGCAATAAACATTCATTAAACAACTACTACCTGTCAAGCACTGGGCATATAAAGAAAAGCAAAGGATGGTCCCTACTCTGAAGGACTTCACAGTCTAAATCAGGAGACAAAATGTAAACTAGCACAAAAAAAGTAGATTAAATTGGAGATAATCAGTGGAGGGAAAGGACCTGCACCAAGTAGGATCTGGAAGACAGGATTATACCTGGGACTTGAAAGAAACCAAGGTCCAGGACACAAAGCAATAGAACAAACCTAAGAGAGGCTGAATCTAAGATATTTCCACCCCTCATACACCAAGTTAGGAAGAGCTGAGTAATACATGTGCAGGGGTGGGAAAAAACAGACTTATCTGAGCCACTGGAATCCCTCAAAGACAAAGCTATAATCAGGATCAAGGACTGAGATTTTGCCTCACAGTGATAACACCATTTGAAACAACTGAGCTTATCATCAGGTCAATAAGAATAATTCATCAAATAATGAAGGGGCCTTAAAGGCATTCAAATTAAGAATCACAGAATTTGAAAGTTGAAAGCATCCTCAGGGGCCATCTCATCCAATTGATCAATCCTACAATATTTACTAAGGAAGGAAACAGAACCTCCAGTTGGAAAATGTTGAGTCACAAAGAGAAGCGGTCCATACCTAAACATACCAGTTTCCTATTGTTCTCCAGTATTACATCCATGTATAACTATTCTGGAGAAAGTTCAAGTGCCTTATTTCTCCAGGATAAGGTTCCCAGTGACATCTTTAAATGTTATTAGTTCTTCTTGTATACATCTTATCAGAAGAAGGAGGTCACTTCCTTTGCAATCACCTTTTAGTCATATAATATCAGCTACTGCATAACTGAGAGGATCATATGGTCTTTTTCTATTCCCTCCCTCATCACATGCTAAACACAATACCTAGCCCATGGTGCTAGAGGACTAGGAACTGGGGAGGGAGGCCAGAAGCAGAAGCATTATTGCCTGTCTCTTAGAGCTCAGGGTGGTGATGACCAACAGAATTGTTGGTTAGGAGAAAGGCCAGCTGGGGGCCAACTTGACTCTGGCTTCAGCTGGTGTGTTCATCCTACTGCCCTTCTTTCTACCTCCTGGAAAGCTCCAAAATCAGACAGAATAGCAATCTGATCCTTATGCCTCCTGGCTCCCACCTACTCCCCAACCCTGGCTAAAGACAGGCAGAGTGAGCGTACCTAGAACGTATTCCAAAAAAAATGTTTTTCCATGACTTTAATGAAATATATCCAAAAAGAAATCAGTTTTAATGCTTAGTTGATCAGTGCATTAGGAAAATGTCGTAGGGAGAATAACTATGGGGTCACATACAATTAAAGCTCATTCACAGAAGAGCAAGCAGAGGCCCACAGATTTGAAATAAGGGATCAGGTAAATAATAAATGGAGGAAGGATGTGAGCTTAGACTACCTAACTCCACAGCCTGTGATCTTTCTTTTTGCCCAGGCTGCCTCTGTGTAATCCAAATGAGTTTTCAGTTCATTGTAAGTTAACGTAGTTATATAAGGAAATGGTCTGTCTCTGAAGGGTATAAAGCTTAGAGGAACTTAAGCCTGATTACTACTGGAACTGTCTTTCACATGTTAATAATCTTATTGGCTCATCTTTCATTGCTGCACTTTTAAAAGATACAGATTTCAAGAGAAAAAAATAAATCTTTCACTCAAACTTTAGTTTCATAAGTCTATGGAAAATGACAGGTATTTCAAAAAAAGATTTTAATTGGAAATTTAAGACCATAGTTCTGGAAAGAAATAAGACGGCTGGAAAAATACTTGTTAAAATTCAATTCAATTAAATAAGTTTTTGAATGAGTATCATGTACAAAGCAATGTGTGAGAAGGTAGGAAGATAAATCCTTGCCCTTGAGAAAATACTCGATTAGAGAAATAGGACAAATACTCAAATAAGTGCCAAACAAGGCAGAAGAATGCAGAGTAGAAATAAAGAGTGGAAAGTACAAATAGTGTTCTTGGCCATCAAAATGGAGATCACATTCCTTGGGGAAACTGGGAAGTTCTTCTTGAACAAAAGGAAGGTGGCATTTAACATGGACCACTAGGAATGGATAGGGTTTTAACAGGTCAGGTTTGGCACTGATACCTCAACTGTGTTTAGAAAACTATACAATTGATTAAATTAAAGATTATCTCTTCATCTCCTGGAAAGAAGGAACTGTTTTATTTCTCTTTGTCAACCCTAAGGTCATATAAGCAATTGGTGGCAGAGCCAATATTCACAAGAAAACCCAAAACAAAACAAAACAAAAAAACCATTACATTTGCCTTGTTTCTGCCGTACTTATGAAATCAGCTTCCCTCCTATTTCAGGCCCTCATTAGCTCTCAACTCAAATATTGCAATAATCTCCTAATTGGACTTCTTACCTATCCATCCACATATCCATATCCATTCACCAAGTCTTATTGTAGCTATTTTCCAAAATGCCTATCTGAATTTTGCCCCATTATTTTTTGCAACTGCTGATGCCCTAATTATCTTTTAGCAAAACCCTCCTGCTCTCAATGACTTCCAAAAGCTTTTACCACTTTTAGATTCTTTCTTCTCAAATCCATCTTCCAAACAATCATCTATGTGATCTGACCCTGATTTTTCTGACACTTCAGCAAACACAAGGGGCTCTCTATCACCTCAAGGGGAAAATAGAAGTCCTCAGGAGTTGAAAGTATGCCTCAACCTAAGCCCTTCCAACCTTTCTAGCCTGATTATGCAATACTCTATGTTCCAATCATACTGGCTTTTTCCACATGCTTGTCAAGGAGCCTTGGCAGTGACTTTCTCCAGGCCTTGAATCACACTCCCTTCTTTCTTCTGGCTCTTGGAATCTCTGCTTTCCTTCAATACTCAACTCAACTACCTACCTCAATATGTGATTTCTTTTGGTCTTCACTACCTACCAGTGCTTTCCCCCTACACCAAGTTATATTTTATCATTTACTTTGTAATGTGTACAATATATACTTATATAAGTAGTTTGTCTCCCCCCTTACAATAAAAGCTTCTTGGGGATAGCCACTGTTTCATTTTTGTCTTCCTATCTCCAGCGCCCAGCACAAGACCCAACATATAACTGATAATTCATTAATGCATGTTCATTAATGTTGGTTTGTCTATTGTAATTCATTCAACAAGCATATATTATAAAATCTAAAATATGTTGGGTACTATGTTAAACCCTGAGGATTTGGACAAGCCTTTTAATTTCATTAGTGTAGAGAACTTTTTACCATTGCATATTTGCAAATATTTTAAAACTCATAGACTTTGAACATTGCCTGAGACGCTGAAAGGTTGAGTGATTTCCCCATAATTCTACACAATACATGTCAAATGTAGAATTAAACACAGGTATTCCTGACTCTATCCACACCAGTGAGTTCAAACTCAAATAGAAATGTGTATCAGTAATCCATACAAAAGGATCCCTGCAGACCACAAATTGGCTGTTTTAAAATGTAATAGTATCTATGTTTATTCTATTTTTATATATTTTCTTAAATATTTTGCAATGCTATTTTAATCTAGTTTAGGCTGTGCTCAGCTGTGGGCTGTGCTTGATAACTCTGTACCATACTCAAGGGAATCTCTGCAGATACAAAGACAAAAATCAAAAACAAATAAACAGACAAACCACAGCAACAAAAAGAAAATATTACTTGTTCTTACAGACCTTACATTATACAGGACAAATTGACCTTAAATGTCAGGTACAAGAACTTTGACTTAATTTGGTTGGCTATGGGCAACAAATCGTTCCCAGCACTAGTTACCTCCCAAGAATATGATCAGAACTATGGTTTTTTATTTGTTTGTTTTTGATCATGACTAATGTCATAGGGTTGGATAGGTGGCACGGAAAGAGAGGGATAAGACAATGACTGGAGGTGATTTGACCCATTGAGATCAAATCATACTCAAAAGTCTTTTGTTGAAAAATAATGATAGTCTGAACTAGGGGATAATTATTGTAAGTAATAAAATCAGTAAACTTTAGAAAGTAAATGATACATCCATGTGTGTATGTGTATGTGTGTGGTTTTTTTTTTGTGTGTGTGTGTGTGCATTTATGTGTTCCAGGGCTCAAAATATCTCTGCATAAGACTTTCCTCATGGGTAGAGATAGATTACTTAATGCTCCACACCTGCATAAGAAGTCAAATTAGAGAGAGCTTGGGAAAAGAGACATCCTGGTCTTCTGGCATCCAGTTTTGATAAAGCTCTCCCTGAAGAAACAGAAAGACTCTGGGAAGAAGCTGACATGTAGAAGAACCAGCACCTCAATCATGTCGTCATCCCCAGATCACTAAACTACAGATTCGGGAGAATTTTCCTTTGTGTGAGACCTGAAACTCTATTGGTTAAACTGAGATATATTTCTCCCATGAGAACACATTCATATTGTGAGTTTTTTTTTTTAACATATATTCTCATTTGTATAACTTCTCTGATTTCTGTTTGTTTTTGGCTTGATTAAATAGGTTTATTTTCTATTTGCTACATGCATCATTTGTAGAGCTGACATTTGGTAAAAAGGGAGTCGTCCTGTATGTATCTTGGGAGACTCTATCTCCAATGAAGGATAACCGTTAGGAGTTAAGCTTGAACCTGAAAATTACTGCTCCTAAACTATCAGTATTTAAGGGAACAGATATAATTCCAGCACTCTTTCTATGAGCACAGCCAAAGACCAAGGCTCTATCATCAATCTCTTGCTTCCCTTCTTGGTTGGGATCAAAGCCTCCCTTGGAAAAGAGTGAGCAGAGGAAACTTGAGGGATATCTATTAATGCCTCTCTGCCATATATGAATAGTTACAAATATAGATACAGGAGTCATTTAAAGCTGTTGTCAGCAGATGACCTCCCCGTGAAACAGAATGTAGACTGGAGTCTTTGACTTTACCCAAATGAAAATTTGGGTACCAAAATGAAAATACAGATTTGAAAATGTTTTTAGGATCTCATAGGACTTCATATTAAAAGGTATCTCTGACCACCTTAGATATTATATACGTACCATGAATCTAAACAAAGAATAAATACTACCCTTTACTCAATAGGTAAAACTAGGTGAAAGGCTGAATCAATTATATTCCTTAAAAATAATGAATGCATGTCATAGACATATATGTATATGTATGCTAATATACAATATACTACAATATATACTATGTGTTATATGCATAGTATGTATTATAGTACATAATTATATATATATTACAGTTCTTACACCATATTATTTATTTCTACCATCTTCCCCTCTATACTCACATGCGCAATCTTACAGAGCTAATTGAAGCTCAAAATTCTATGAAAATATATGTATATATAAGTATATAAGACTGTTAAATGAAAGATGGGTGGATAGATAGACATTTTTAAAAAATGGCAGGTATACTCCAAGTATAGTTCATGATAGATTCAAGTAGTTTTATTTATACTGTGGCATTTCAGCTTCTTTATCTCTAAATGAAAGATTTATGAGATTGTCTTTTGTCTGCTAAACTTTAATGGAGCTAGAGTAGTCAGTAGCTTTAGGGAGTTGAGGCTAGCAGTGGGGAGTCCACAGACCTCCTGTGATCCTCTTTGAGACTCTCCTCAGACTGGGCTACATGGATAAGACCAGACTGTGATTTTGATGAGACAGTGATAAAGATTAGAGCTAAATAAAATGATTTAGAGTTTTTTTCAGATTATTTTTTACACAACAATTGTTTTCTATTTTTTCATCACCACATAAATGTTTGTAATGTAGTTCTATAACACACTGCCAAAATTTCCCTCAGTTTAAGAATTTTGAAACCTGTGGAATATCAATATTCTTTTACAATTAAATTTTGACCAGGTGAAACACAGTCCCTTGGAAGATTAATTGAAACTACTGACAAAACTATTGGAATCAGAGGTCAACTTTTTGTTTCATAACAAGCTAATATACAGAATTCATTTCAATGTTATTATTACTGTTGACATCCCATAGCTGAGCAATGTCAGAAAACGGAGTCCTATTCACCTCTCTAAGTGTATGATCCTATGACCCCATAATGTTATGTTTATCCTATGATCCTATAAATTAAAAAACTAAGACAGGACATCAAGGACAAAAGTATAATAACTACTACTGATTATGTGGTACCTGATCCTAAGCATCTCTGTACTTTCTGGTGTTTTTTGTTCCCCAATTACTAGTTCCCCCAAATTTTAACCCTAATATGATGGACATATCTCATATATTGGCTGGTGAGCATTGTAAC
Organism: Notamacropus eugenii; assembly: GCF_028372415.1. Lineage (NCBI taxonomy): Eukaryota > Metazoa > Chordata > Mammalia > Diprotodontia > Macropodidae > Notamacropus > Notamacropus eugenii. The sequence goes on from NC_092877.1 coordinate 133,673,003, forward strand.
AGACCTAGAATCTATCCTTGTGATTTATTTGTTAGTATTATGAATGACTGATTTTGCTTGGTGAAACCATCTACTGTTCACTTATTGTTAATGTGGCATATATTTGTAGTTGACAATGAGTTTCCACTTAAGATGTTGAGATTTGCTGAAGGCTATTGATTGTAGTTGCCTTTTGGCAACTGCTTTACATTTTTAAAACTTCTTCTGAAAACAATAACAAAAACGCAATATCGTTACTTTTACCCATTTCTCAATATTCAACATCAAACACTTTTTTTTTAATAGATAAATTTGGAAACCTCTCTTTCTTGGAGAACTTGATTATCTTCTTGCTTAGCAAGATGGTTTTTTTAGTTGCCATATTGAAAATCTAAAAAAAAAAAAACCTCTGATGCTTTCCTGTGGAAATTTTATATTTAGTATAAATACATTTTTAAAGGAACACTCAGAAATGAATGAGCAGATAGACTGCAGTATATCAGTGTCTTATACTTATCCTTATGTCATCCCCCACTATGATTTAGTTTGGATATCTCTCATAAAATGGATGAGACTATGTACTTTCAAAAGCTCCACTAGGGCAACCTTCCTTTTAACAGGTTCCACCACAATGGAAAAACTTCACAAAGGATCTGAGAGATAAGACTCTGTTGCCCTCTTACTACAAAGGGTTAAGATAAATTTAGAAAGGATTTTGGCCTGAAGGCTATTTAATTATCCAAATAGTTGTACATGGATTCATTCATTCATTCATTCATTCATTCATTCATTCATATCCAAGTGTAACCCCTAATATAAGAAATAGAAAGATTTGGCCAAGTATTAATTTTACATGCGCACACACACATGTACATGTTCTTATTCAGTCATTTTTCAGTTGTGTCCAACTCTTGGTGGCCCCATTTAGAGTTTTCTTGGCAAGGATACTGGAATGATTTGTCCTTTCCTTCTCCAACTTTTTATATAGAAGGGAAAACTGAGGTAAACAAAATTAAGTGAGTTTTCTAGGATCACACACAAAGTCAGCAAGTTTCTGAGGCAGGATTTGAACTGAGGAAGAAGACCTCTCACTAACTAACTGCAACATATGTGGTTGTTGTCCTTCATTTTCTAAAAGGACCTAAATGAAATCACTATGCTAGAGCCAAGTTTCAGTGTGTCCAACTGTGGCTGATCGGACCAATAAGCTTGGAATGTTCTACCATGGATGGAACACAAATAGTCCATGCAAACTTTTGGGGTGGGCTCTTGAAATTTGTACATCTTTTGTTTTGTTTTTAGCTGCTCCAATTTTGCTTTGCTTGTAAAGTACAGCACCTTCTCTGACATGGGCATGCCATGCTGAGCGGTCCTGTGTCAGGGTCTCCCATATCACTGTCAATTCCAAAATTTTAAGAAAGATCTTGAGAGTTCCCTTGTATTGGTTCTTCTGACCACCATGGGAACACTTGCCCTGTGTGAGTTCCCCATAAAATGGTCCTTTTGGCAAAGCATATGTTTTGTATTAGAACAACGTGGGTAGCCAGTTGGAGTCCTGTTCTCTGAAGCAGAGTTTTATTTGCTGCCTAATAACTCCAGGAGAAATGCCAGGATAAGAACAGAAGTCTGTATACAACATTCGTTGGTCTGACCAAGGCTTTGGATACTTTCAGTTATGAAGGCTTATGGAAAATAATGTTAAAATTTTGTTGCCCAGAGAAGTTCATTAGCATTGTACATCAATTTCATGACAGTATACATGCTTGGGTTCTGAATAAAATGCTCCTGGGCTTTCCTAGTCACCAATGGAGTGAAACAAGGCTGTGTGCTTGCTTCCATGCTTTTAGTATGATATTTTCAGCCATGTTGTCAAATGCTTTCAATAAGGATGGCCTCGAGGTCAGTTTCCACACTGATGGTAAATTCTTCAATTTGAAAACACGACAATCCAAGACCAAAGTGAAAGGAGTGTTGGTACATGATTTTCTATTAGCAGATGATTGCGCTCTCAATGGAGCCTATGAAGCTGAGATGCAACAAAGTATGGATCAATTGTCTGCTGCCTGTGCTAATTTTGGCCTAACAATTAACATCAAGAAAACACAGGTGCTCCATCAGCCACCACCACACCATCCATACATGAAATCATCAGTTACAACAAATTGAGAAGTTTTGAATGCCATGGATAAGTTCATTTACATCAGTAGTGTACTTTCCAGTCAATAGTGAAGTTGATACACATATTGCCAAAGGTAGCTCAGCGTTCAGGAGGTTCTGAAGGAAAATATGGGAAAGAAGAGGTATTAAACTAGTAAACTTAAGGTCTATAGAGCTGACCTCATTGTTGTATAAAATCTGGACAAAGCACCATACCAGGAAACAGAATTGCTTCTAATTGTCTTATGAAGATTCTGAAGATTACATAGCAGGATAAGGTACTAGCTGCCACATATGTATATACACACACACACACACACACACACACACACACGCAATACTTGCCCAAACTCTTCCATGTCTTATTACCATATGCATCTATGCCTACATCCATATATGTGTGTGTGTGTGTGTGTGTAAATATGTGTATATAATGAAAACATGACTCTCTTGAAATTTACAAGTATTCTCTCAACTTTCCTTTGGCATGAACTCAGGTATTGTGTAAGAAGATGATATCGCTGAATAACAAACAATGCAGTATTTAGCTTTTTTAGTGAAATAGGACAGAATTACATTTTATCCATATGATCCAGCGATGATATTCTCAAAAGTGTTGCCTGGAAATTGATTATTATGTGGTGCCAAGTTTTTAATTGATAGATAAATAATGGGGAAAAGGCAATTTCAAGTCAATGAATTGGTATATTGACTGATCTATTTAAAAGCAATCTAATCATCTAGTATACTGTTGCTTAAGGGTAGAGGCTTAATTCATTTTGCATTTTTGTCCTCAGTGTTAATCACAGAGTAGGAACTTAATGAATTTTTACTGAATGAATGCAAAAATGAATGAACACCATGAATAAGTAGATAGTCTTCATATTATCCAAAATATTTATAGCAGTATTTTTTTTGTCATGACTAAGAATTGGAAACAACAAGGATGCCCATCTATTAGGGAATGGCTAAAGAAATTGTGATATGTTAATGTAAGGAAGCATTAATATACTGTAGGAAATGGGGTGTGTGTGATGAATACAGAGAAGCATGGGAAGATTTACTTGACATGATGTCAGGTCAAGTAAGCAGAGCCAAGAAAAGAATATACAAAGTAAAAACAACATAAATGGAAAGAACAGTGACATACAAAATTTTCAAAAGTAAAAGTAACAAAATTATAAGGATGAAGTGCAACTCTAATGAAGATTCATGAGAAGATACTTCAAACTTACTCCTTCATGTAGGTGGAAGATGCACAGGTATTATACCATGATTTTTGACTATTTTTATATTGATCTATTGTGCTGATGCTTTTTCCTATATAAAAAAATGCTATTTGTCATATGAGATGGTTATCAGGGAAGGGGAAGGAGAAGGATGCTTGGTATAATTATGATGATTTAAGAAACTGAAAATATCAATAAAATTTAGTAAAATGAATGAACAATTTAATTCTTTCCCCTCAGGGAGAGTTAGTAGCAGGGAGAAGGAGGAGGCACTAGTATAAAACCATTTTGGCCTGGAAAGTATAGATTAACGAGAGTGAATCATTGCTTTTCCCTCACTTTGGAATGATAACATTATGCAGATGATCTAGTTCAATACACCCTTTGTGGTGGAGATGTCAGAATATCTATAGAACGAAAAAATGTAAACCAGTCACTTCTTTGTTCTTCACATTGATAGTACATCCTTTATCTATAGTGACTTAACAGCATGAGACAGAGGAAAGGACCTTAGGACCTAAGACATAGGTTTAAATGTTGGCCTCACTTACCTGTATGACCCTAGACAAGTCACTTAACCTCATTGGTCCCATGTTTCTTCATCTGCAAAATGAAGGGGAAGGATAAGGTCACCTCTGAAACCTTTAAGCTGTAAATCTATATGACCTTCCTTCTATGTAGCTTTCAGTTCCTGGCTCAGGGATTGATACGTAGCAGCTCCTCAATAAAGTTTGCTATTCACCATCAAAGAACAGTCAGGAAGAAGCTCTGAAAAGGGAGGCACCCTGATGCGAAGAAGATAATATAGTGGATCATTCCTGAAACACTTATGATTTCTATTGCCATTGATCTTATACAGTTTTAAGATACATGTATTTCCACTACCCTCTTCTGTTTGTTTCTTTCCAGTCTGGGTGGAATTATTATGCACACTTGAATAGGCTGCCAAGTTATGCAGACAAATCAAACCTCTTATTTTACTCATAAAAAGGAAATTGTATCTTTTGTAAACATTTAGCTACTTAGAAATTCTTGGCTCATAGGACAGATTCAGCCCTATTCTTTCTCTTTCTCTTCAGAGGGGAGTAGATCACAAAAATGGAGGGAGTGGGAGCTGGAGAATCTCACTGAAAGTTGTTAATGAGTTGGTCATAGAACAGATATAAATCAACTATTTACCCTGAAAAAATAATCTGGCTTCAGAAAGGATGAACCAAGGACAGAAACGCAAGACACGATCAGTAACTGAATCTCCTTGGTCAATTTTCCAGGGCTCTCTGTGAAAGTAGCATAGAAAGTTTCATTACCAATAGACATAAGGAGCCTTCTGACCACAGTGCCCAGTCTAAATAAAAGTATACAAGACTTAGAATCTTGAAACATTAGAACTGGAAGGATTTCTTTTTTTTGGGTGAGGCTATGGGGTTAAATGGCTTGCCTAGGGTCACACAGCTAGTAAGTGTCTAGTGTCTGAAGCCAGAATTAAACTCAGGGCTTTTTGAACTTGGAGCTTCTTGCCTCCAGGGCCAGTACTCTATCCACTATGCCACTTAGCTGTCCCTAGAAAGTGTTTTAAAGGTGACAGATTCAAAATTTCTTATCTCACAGTTGAGAAAACTGAACTCAGGATCTATGAAATATATCCAAGGTTATGTACCAAGCTATGGACAGAGAGAGCCAGGAATAAAACCCATTTCCAAGCTTCTTCCTACCATGACTGCCACTTTCACTTTCTTATAAAGAAGAAAAGGGGAGGATGGGAATATGGTCTTGCAGATTTTCATAACCATCTTGGTTAAAGAATTTGAGTAAACAACTTTCTTCACTCTAACAAAAATAGCTAATTCCAGGGAAGTTGCCTTAAATATGTAATTGGAATGCTCATTGAAAGAAACCTTTAATAATGGCTGTAGAAAAGTTCTTTAGTTCCTTGTAGGGGTCTATGTTAGTCTTGATTTCAGTATTCCATCTCAGAGATAGATTTTTCAGAGAAAGCAATTGCAAATGGGAAAAAAAATCAGTTAAAATCACCAAAGCAGGGCTTAAACAGTAAAGTTTCATTTCCGAAGGTGGGAAAAAACTGTAACCCCTGGTGCTGGAGAGGCTGAGGCTGGCGAATCAATTAAGTTCAGGAGTTCTGAGTTGCAGTTGAGTAAGTCAGGTGCCCACGCTAAGTCCAGCATTGATATGGTGTGTAGCTATGAGCAAGAGACAGCTAGGCTGTCTTAGGAGGAATAGTAAACCAGCTCCCACTGGCAACAAAGCAAGTCCAGGCGTCTCTGCTCTTCAGTACTGGGATCTGAATGTGATCACTGTATTTCTTCTCTGTGTGAGTTAGGAAGACCTCAAAAAAACAGTAACATTTCACAATGGAAATTTCAAGTCTCTTGCCGGGTTTTGGGGTGAGAAAGATAGAAGTTTACTCAAAGTGAATTTGCAGTATCCAAGACATACGACATTGATGGTTACCTTTTTTATTCATTCAAAAGGATTGTTTAATGCCTACCATGTGCCAGGCACTGATTTAGATGGTGGGCATGCAAAGACAATAAAATAGAATATTTGCCTTCAAGAACATCGAATTTGCATTTATTTGTAGGAAAACAAGAACCACCATCTTGATCTCAGGACATTATTAAGGTTTTTTCTTGGAGTTTTTGCTATGAATTGCATTCTTATGAGCAGAAAGTCATAGAAAAAAAGCAATAATAATGAATGAACAAGTTAATCAACAAGTACTTTAAGTATTTACTACTTGTCAGATGTTGTGCAATTATACAAAGACCAAAAAATAATGATAAAAAAGAATCCTTGCACTCAGTAAGAGAAATATCTGATATTTTCATTTTCTGATTTAGAAAGTATTTATATAAATTGCCTCATTGGATCCTCATGACAATCTTCCAAGGGAGAAGCTATTATTTATCCCATTTAAAGTGAAGAGACTAATGCTCAGAAATGTTAAATGAATTGCCCAGAATCACACAGCTAATAAATGTCTCAGATGTGACTGAAACCCAGGTCACGCTGGCTCTAACCACTATATTACATTACTGAAAGAACATTTTTTTTAGTTTTATAATGTTTATTTATTTTTAGTTTTCAACATTCATTTCCACAAAGCTTTGAGTTCCAAATGTTCTCCTCATCTCTCCCCTCCCTGAACCGCATAATGCCTTGTATTCTGATTTCCCTTCCCCCAATCTGCCCTCCCTTCCTTCACACCCCTTCCTTCCCTTATTCCCATCTTCTCTCTTTTCTTGTAGAGCAAGATAGGTTTCTATACCCCATTACCTGTATTTCTTATTTCCCAGTTGTATGCAAAAACAGTTCTCAACATTCATTCCTAATACTTTGAATTCCAACTTCTGTCCCTTCCTCCCTCCCCATCTATCTCTACTGCCTGAGAAGGCAAGCAATTCAATATAAGCTGTATAAGTGTAGTTTTGCAAAAGACTTCCATAATAGTCATATTGTGTAAGACTAACTCTATTTCCCTCCATCCTATCCTGCCCCCTAATTATTCTCTTCTGTCTTTTGACCTTGTCCCTCCCTGAAAGTGTTTATTTCTGATTACTCTCTTCTCCCATTTGCCCTCCCTTCTATCACTCCTTCATCCCACCTGTCCTCTTCTCCCCTACCCTTCTGTAGTGCAAGATATACTTTCATACCAAACTGAGCAAGCATGTCATTCCCTCAAGCCAAATGTGAAGAAAGTAAGCTTCCCTTTTTCCCTCTCACATCCTCTGTTTTCTCCTCTACTGAAGCTTTTTATTGCGTCCTTGATGAGTGATAATTTATCCCATTCTATTTCTCCTACAATATATTCCTCTCTCACCTCTCAATTTTACTTTATTCTTTTAGGTATCATCCCTTCTTATTCAATTCACCCTGTGATTTCTGTCCATATCTATCTGTCTATAGATATAGATAGATATAGATAGATAGATATAGCTACATATAGATAGATAGACATATGTGTGTGTATGTGTGTAGTCTCTCCAACTATCCAAATACTGAGAAAAGTCTCAAGAGTTACAAATATTATCTTTCCATGTAGGAATGTAAACAGTTCAACTTTAGAAAGTCCTTTATGTTTCTCTTTCCTGTTTACCTTTTCATGCTTCTCTTGATTCTTGGGTTTGAAAGTAAAATTTTCTATTCAGTTTTGGTCTTTCCATCAAGAAGGCTTGAAAGTTCTCTATTGCATTGAATGATTATTTTTCCCTGAAGTATTATACTCAGTTTTGCTGGTTCTGAAAGTACATTTGTGGAGGCAGAACCAAGATGACAGAGTAGAAGCAGGGATCTGCTATACTCTCCCTCTAAATCCCTCAAAAAATCTTTAAAAATGATTAAACAAGCTCTAGAGTAGCAGAAGCTACAAAATGACAGACTGAAGCAAATTTCCAGCACAAGACAAACTGAAAGGTAAACTGGAAGGGTCTACCACTGGGTTAGGAACAGGAGCACATTTGAGGAGGGGATCACACAGATGGAGTGGAATAGACCTTAGGGGAATGCATCCCTGGTGGCTGCTGCAGATTCCATATATTTCAACCCACAAATGCTAAAGACAGCCTCAAAGGTCAGTAGGAAGGGTCTCTCATCTAGATGAGAGGGGAGCTGGTCTGACCTCAGCCTCAGCCCCACCCTGGCCCCAGTCCCAGTCCCAGGGCAGCTGCAGCCATTGCTGAAATGGAGGTTGCTTCTGCAGCACCACGCTTAACAAAGCTCAAGAGTCAAGTCTGGGAAAATGAGCAAACAGGAAAAAGAAATAGACCATAGATTTCTATTTTATCATTGAAGAAGTATCTTTGTGTGTCATTGGTGATGAGGAAGATCAAAATATACAAGCAAAATAAGACAGCAAAGCCAAATCTCCTGCACTCAAAGCCTCTATGAAAAAAATATGAATTGGACTTAGTTCATGGAAGAGCCCAAAAAATATTTTGAAAATCAAATAAGGGAAGTAGAGGTAAAATTGGGGAGAGAAATGAGAGCGATGCTAGAAAATCATGAAAAAAATGAGTCAACACCTTGCTAAAGGAAACCCCCAAAATGCTGGAAAAATAACACCTTTAAGATTAAAATTTAAAATGACTAGCCCAAATGGCAAAAGAGGTCCAAAAAGCCAATGAAGAGAAGAATGCCTTAAAAAGCAGAATGAAAATGGAAAAAGAGATGCAAAAGTTCATTAAAGAAAATAATTCTTTAAAAATTAGAATGGAGCAAATGGAAGCTAATGACTTTATGAGGAATCAAAATTTATAAAATAGAAGCAAAAGAATGAAAAAATAGAGCACAATGTGAAATATCTTATTGAAAAAAACTGCTGACCTGAAAAACAAACCGAAGAGACATGATTTAAGATGATTGGATCACCTGAAAGCCAGGATAACAAATAAAGCCTAGACATCATCTTCCAAGAAATTATCAAGGAAAACTGCCATGATATTCTAGAATCAGAGGATAAAATAGAAATGGAAAGGATTCCCTGATCACTTCCTGAAAGAGATCCCAAAAAGAAAACTCCTAGGAATATTGCAGCCAAATTCCAGAGTTCCTAGGTCAAGGAGAATATATTACAAGCAGCCATAAAGAAACAATTCAAGTGTTGTAGAAATAAAATCAGGATAACATAAAACTTAGCAGCTTCTACACTAAGAGATTAAAGGGCTTGGAATATGATATTCCAGAGGTCAAAGGAGATAGGATTAAAACCAAGAATCATGTATCCAGTAAAACCGAGTATAATATTTAAAGGGTAAAAATGGAATTTCAATGAAATAGAGGACTGTCAAGCATTCTTGTTGAGAAGACTAGAGCTGAACAGAAAATTTGAGTTTCAAATATAAGAATCAAGAGAAACATGAAAAGGCGAACAGGAAAGGAAAACTGTAAGGGACTAATTAAGGTTGAATTGTTTACATTCCTACATGGAAAGATAATATTTGTAATTCATGAGACCTTTCTCAGTATTAGGATAGTTGGAGGGAATATGTATTCATGTATATACATATATGGGCGTGTGTGTGTATATATATATACACATATATATGCATGTGTATGTATGTACATGGAGAGAGAGAGAGAAAGAGAGAGAGAATGAAAGAGAGAGAGTAGTCACAGGGTAATAGGAACAGATGATATCTAAAAAAGAAAAGTAAGAGTTGAGAGGAATATACTAGGAAAAAGAGAAAGGGAGAAGGAGAATATAGTAAATCATCTCACATTAAAAAAGGCATGAAAAAGCTTTTACAGTGGAGGGGATGAAGGTGAGAGGGAATAAGTGAGCTTTGCTTTCATTGTATTTGACTTGAGGAGGGAATAGCACACTCTTCTGATTGGGTATGGAAGTTTATCTTACCCTACAGGAAAGCAGGAGGGAAGGGGATAAGAGAGAGAGGATAATAGAAGGGATGGCAGATTGGGAAAGGGCTAATAAGAAGCAAACACTTTTGCAGAGGGACAGGTCAAAGGAGAGAACTGAATAAATGGAGGGGGGACAAGATAGAGGGAAATATAGTTAGTCTTTCACAGCATCACTGTTAGAGAGGTGTTTTGTATGACCACACATGGATAACCTTTATCGAATTGCTTGCCTTGTCAATAAGGTTGGGGGAGGATAGGGAGAAGGGAGCGAATGTGGAACTCAAGGCATTAAAAATGAATGTTAGAGGTTATTTTTACTTGCAACTAGGAAATAAGATATATAGGCAATGGGCTATAGAAATCTATCTTACCCTACAGGAAAATAGAAGGGAAGGGGATAAGGGTGGGAGAGGGGGGTGGTGATGGACAGGAGGACAGATTGGAGGAAATGGCAATCAGAATGTACACCATCCTGGTTGGGGCAGGGAGAGATGGGGAGAAAATCTGAAATTCAAAATTTTGTGGAAGTGAATGTTGTAAACTAAAAATAAATTTATATAAAAAGAAAAAGAAAAAAATACGCTTGCTTAAATAAAATTATTTTACTGTGATATTTTGTCTCACTCAATTTGTGTATTTACATGTTCTCCAAAAATCCATGTCTGTTACCTTAGTAGGGCATGAAGGTGATTCTGGGTTCTTAAAGTCTTGGTTAATGGGAATTACGCACCCTCAAGTCTTGCCAAGCTGTGAAGATTATGAGTACAGGCCTGAGAGTAACCTGGGTATGTTAAAGTCTCTGGGATGCAGTTTCCTTATTTGTATAATGTTCCCTAAGGTACTTCCTAGATTCCAATTTAAGATTTGTATAATCCCCTCCATCTTTTAGTGTTAACTAAAGCCTAGATTAGGCGATAAGGTGGCTCAGCGGATAGAGAGCTGAGACTTGGAATCAGGAAGATCTGAGTTCAAAGCCTGTCTTTGGACAGTTACTGTGTGACTCAAGTCACATAACCCTGTTTGACTCAGTTTTATCATCTGTAAAATAAGCCAGAGAAGGAAATGACAAACTGCTCTAATATCTTTGCCAAGAAAACCCCAAAAGGGGTCATGAAGAGTTGGACACAACTAAAATAATTGGACAACAAAACCCGGGTTACTCCAAAAGGCATTTATTTTGTGACATCCTCTGAGCTTCTTTACTTTTTTATTTTAAATCATTCAGACAAATGGCCACATTTTGGCAAGCTCCCTTCTCACCAATGGTACTGTCAAAAAAGCCTGCCACAATCTTTCAGGAAATCTCCTTTCTTCCTCTAAGGAAGGTCCTTATTTTCTGTCACTTCTGAACCTCCTCTCCAGGAAGTACAACACCTTCCTCAAAGCATCCTTCTCTACTTTAAACCCTGTCTCCAGTTTCTCAGTTTCTTACCCTCTTTAACTATTGTGAACTCTGTCTGTAGTTTACCTTCGCTATGAAGAGGAGTCATCGGACTCTGTCCTCATCTTCCACACATTCAGTTGAAATTATGCTGAGGTGATGGCTGTACCTGAAGGTCCATACCAAGTAATGACTCATTTTAATACAGCACCTCTTGACACCTGAAGGTGATCCTTAGTTTCAATTCAATAGACGATATTTTAAGCGCTGACTGTGCAAAAACACACACTAAATTCCTACCCTCAGGCATCAAGGAGGCCTGATTTTCTTGAAGAACATGCTAACAGAGTAAAAGATTTGTCAGTCATTTCTAAGCAATTAAGAGTTTCAGTGTGTGCCCATCCACAGACTGTAAGTCCTCCAGGTCTTGTCCTGATTAATGACATTCCTCATTAGAGGGTCAAACCCCTTTGAATTACAGCAACTCATTCACTATAGATACAAGGACTACTCCTGTGATTTCATTGGTATAAGGAACTCCCAGTGATCAAACTCCCTCTTTCAGTGCCAATCCACACCTTCTCCACAAGTAATCATCTTAGAAATATGTTTAACATACTAAATGATTAAGTGTCTTGCCCAGGGTCACACATTAAGTATGTGTCAAAGGTCTTTTTGACTTCTAGGCTAGCTCTTTATCCTCTCTACCATACTTTATATCACACTGCCCCTAAATGTGACAGAAAGGAAATTGAAAAGCCATCAAAGTGAATACTAAGAGGACAGTTAATAAAATCAAATAGAAACTAGTAAGAAAAACTAATATAGAGTAAGTCTAGAAGAAAAGCAGTTTCCATAAGGCAAAGACAAAATGAAAGATGTAGGAGGATGAAAGTGAATAAAAGAATGTCATTTGACCAGGAGAAAGTTATTAGAGAAAAGGAATTTTATCTACAGAATGGGGAGAGAATGCATCTTAGGACACAGGGGAAGAGTGAACCAAAGAGGCTATCTAATGTTATTTTACAGAAGAAGAAATTGAGACCCACAGAAATTATCCAGCTTCATACCAGCAAAAAACATCAGAAGTGGAGTTTAAAGTCAGGTCCTCTACTTCCAGATTAACTACTATGCCACCTTCTTATTAGAAGACTATTAGAAGCCAGGAACTAGTTAAATGATTTTACCAAAAACGCTAGTAACAGGATAAATACAAGTTGTTAGGAATGAGAATTGGGTTTGAACTATTTATATTCAGAGAAAAGGTAGTGTGATGGCATGGTAAGTGCACTGAATTTGTAGTCAGAAAAACAAGGTTAAAGTTCTGGCTCTGTGGCTGACTACCCATATGAAGGACAAAGGGTTTTACCTCTGTAGGCCATATGTTCCTCTCTTGTAAAAGCTGCAGAAGGGTGTGTAAGGGAAGATGGAACTCAAAAATCTCTAAGTCCACTTCAAAATTTACATCTGATTTCCAGAAAAAATACGCAATCTTTTCTTTCTTGCATGGACAGAAATGATTTGAAGCTGAGTGGATGGAAGACATACAAGTAGAAGAAAGATACAGGGCCAGTATTTTAAGGCAAAGTGTTTTTATAACATTATTGTGACCTATAATGAGGTTCATGTGGGAACTCAGACTTGGGGCTGGACAAAGATGCCTTCTTCTTTATTGGCTTCCTTCTGCAAAGAGGGCTGCAGTCTGAGACTCAATAAAGGTCACTGATGTAGCAAGCCATCCCTGGAGTAAAGGGATAAAGGAAGCAATGAAGCAGGAACAGAGCCATAAGGGAAAGGAATTACATCAAAAGGGTGGATAAGCCAAGGGTTTGAAGGACACGAAATTTGTTTTAAGAGATGGAAGCAAACTCTTTTTTATTTTGCACATAGTTGTTCAAAGGAATACATCACCTCAATAAATATACTCATTGGCTATTTCTCCAGTGCTTTTATAAAAAACGGAAAGCTTTTTCAGGTGGCTGAACTCTTTAGGCTGCTTCATTCACACATAGCTTTTTTTTTCCTTTGGTCAGTTAAGTTTGGGATTTGTTTCAAAGGATCATGGGTTTAGAGCTGGAGGAAAGAGATAGAGGCCTTCTCTTCAGACCATAGATGGGGAAACTTCAGCCCAGAGGAGGCAAGTGACTTATTTAAGGCCACAAGCTAGGAAGCAGTTGAACAAAGATTTGAGCTTAGATCTTCTTACTTTGAATCCAGTCATCTTTCTGCCATATTTTACAGACTAAGCCAAATCAGAAATGGGTGCTTGGAGATGCAGTGCTTCATGATGTGATATGTAAGGAGGTAGATGGCAGTAGTAGAAGAGTCACAACCACAGCATCCAAATTTGTCTTAAATTGAGCAGATTAAGAACTGTCACTGTATAATGGTAGGAAAATAAAAGCATTTGAATGATTTTCACCATTTTTAATATTAATAGAGGTATTGAACAAAAACTAAATGCCCCATCACAATACAATTGCATAGGAGAAAAAAGCGGGGGAGAAGAATGGATGTTGAATTTTTTTTTTATAAAATTTGATTTCTCAGTGATGCCATATTGTTTCCCTTTTCTTTTTAAATCTGTCTAGTGTCTTCAAAGTGGTTTTGGCTTGGATGCAGCTTAGGCTTTTCTGCGTACTTAACAGTCTTCTTGATAAGAAATCTGCATAGACAGAACCTTCCTAAGAAAGAACAATTTACCAGAATGAAACATAGATCTTGATATTATTAAACTCATGATGTTTGAATATGAATTTTGCTTTTCAGTCTCTTGTGGTCTCTGATCATAACTCTCTTCTATTAAATTCCTCATAGAGCATCTATTCATATTCATTTTTCAAGGATAAGTCCATGGAGTGATAGAGACTGGACTGGATGACACCCAAGGTCTCTTCCAATTCTGAGATTCTAGAATCCTAATCAAGGTAATAATGTGCCACAAAAGCTGCTCATTAAACATGTGGCTCTTCATGCCAGTGAAAGAGGGGAAGATGAGAGATTTTCAATGAATATCTCTGACATGGATCCCTAAGATGTACACATGTATTTATTACCTTTAAGTTGATAAATCATAGCTCTGTCAATATAATATGAACTGCCTGAACTAGAGAACTATACTTTCATGGTCTCTTTCCTATCCCCCCATTACTATTTCTGAAAGACAGAAAAAGTATATTTCAGAGAAATCACTATAGGAAAGAAATTACTCAAAAGAACTCTTCAAATCCCACCAGCAGATGTCTCTCTCATATGCATCCAACCAACAGGACTTACCTCTCCCTTACTCTAGAGTCGGATTGCATCCATGAAAAATTTTGTGGAAGAAGTAGAGAAATGCAGTGTTCCTAGCCTCAGGCTTATTCTTGAAAAGAGTTGAATAAATTCTATTCCATTCCATTCCATTTAATGAACTGTGTGTAACTCACCATATATAACCTAGAGGTCATAAGACAAAAAAATATATATATAATTTTTGCCCCCAAGGATCTTCTTAGAACATGTGGAATATATAAATTAAGGCAAGTAGTTGTCTCAGTGGATAGAACACTGGACCTGGAACTGGGAAGATCTGAGTTCAGATTCAGCCTCAGAAACTCACTGACTCTGGGCAAATCATTTAACCTCTGTTTGCCCTAAACCACTGAAGAAGAAAATGACAAACTACTACAGTATCTCTGCCAAGAAAATCCCATATAGAGCCACAAAGAATCAGACATGACTAAGCAACAATTTAATGTATAAACAAATAAGTTTCATTAAATCAAGAATATGATGGTAAATGTTCAATGATGAGGTTTTAAAAAAGTACATTAATAATGTTTTCTTTATCATTTTCTTAAATCTAAGCAATCAACAAAAAAACAAGCCCTGATTGTAACATTTGTTGATTCCCAGTTTATGCTCACATGGAAGATGGAATCATCAGTTTTCTTGAGTCAGTAAGAATGCCACCTGAACATTCCAGAGTGCAAGGTATGTTATGACAGAAGTAGAGAACCAGGCAAAGTGCTATAAGAAACTTTAAGGAGAGATATGTAACTTCTATTGTGGATTGCCCTTCATTTGCAAAGAGGACCAATAACATGATGGAGTAATATCTTGACTTGTGCATGAATTGGCTTTAAGTGAGGCAGAGTTGCACAAAGTCATCAGTTTCACATTATCTTCCAAAATTATTGAAGTCCAGTAGGAAGTCAAAAGTCAAAATAATTGACAATGTCCCAGGATGTAATAGATGAGCTTGGGGTATTCAATGTCTGACCAGACTCTAAGAGCTCAACAATGCCTGCTTCCACTACCTTCCTGAACAATGGAATAAATTGTTCTCATCTGCCCATTCTGCAGAGGAATGTCTTGACATACTTGTAGTAGGCATACCCTTAATTCACCAATGAGTTTGTATCTCTCCATTACCCTCAACCTAGTTTAGCCCATCTGCCAAGATGGTTTTACCAGGACGTGAGTTATGTTGCACATGTTATAGCTTCTTAGAGATACAGATGAGATTGTGTACAATTATTTGGTGGACACCAAAGACAGATGAGTAGCCCTGAAAAGTGCTCACACCACCCTCATACACCCTGCATGACTTTTAGGCCTGGGATCAAAGAAAGATTTCAAGAAGGGAGAACTCAAACTGGAAACTGAAGGAAGAGAATTACAAAAAGAGTAAATAATGAGCATATTCCGGCCTACAGGAACAGGGTTAGTGTGTGACAGTGCTCAGAAGAGTAAAAGACAAAAGTTAGACAACTGGTAGTTCAGTTTGACTGGAATGAAGAATACCTAAAAGACGGGAGAAAAAGAGCATTGAAAAGGGAAGTGATGAGAGAACATCCTGGATTTTCAGCTTGAATTCTATTTCTTTGTTGGTTGGTTGGTTTTAATTGTTTTCATTTCATTTTTTCCCCATGACCCACTGATATAATTCACTTTGCCATAGGAATAGATTTATAAACTGATATAAATAGGATCTGTTTTCCCCAATAATGCTCATTACAGTGGGAAAAAAATGATTCATAACAACTTTTGACTAATCAATGGCCCAATCTGTGTCTAGCACTATTGTGTAGTCTCATGAAAATAATTCTCTTGACCAGATTTTATGATTATTCAAATAATAGAAGAAAGGAGGAAAAAGATTTCAGAATCACTAAGATATTTTCAGCTAGCTCTTGGTAAAAAAGCATGTGAGCTGGATTATAGCCACCATAGGAAAAGGATTGCATTTCATTGCGTGATGGTTTATGATACTATTAGAACACTTAAGTAAACTGCTTATAAAGAAAATGTAGTTTTGTGTTTTGTTTTTGTTCTTTTTCTTTCTGGTTTTGAAGAGAGGCTGAGCTGGAAAGGGACTCATCCTCTCCATGACTCATCATCTACAATGGCAGTTACCACAAAAAGATCTTTTGTTGGTTTCTTTTTGTACAGGGACATTATAATAATGACTCATTTTGTTTCCTTTTTTTTTCCAATCATAGACTTTTAGAGTGGAAAGGTAAACTTGAGGTCATTATGACCAATCACACCCGCAGTTTAAAACCTATTGACAATAACCTTTACAATTGCAACCTATTTTTCTGAACATTTCTAACACTGCAAAGTTCATCATTTTAAAAAGTGACCCAATGTAGAATTATAAAACTCCAAGCCCATTGAGCCTTGATTCATGGTTACTAGAATCAAGTTCCAAGTAAAGTTCAAATGTCAGTAATATATGTAACATTCTCCAAAAGTATTATAGGGTTGTATAAATGTTGGATATTGTTTCATTATAGTTAGTAAAGTTGCCATTTAAATGGTCCAGTTTCTCATCCATTTAGTTTTCTCCAATGAAACAATTCACAGTTCATTTACATGTTATAGGTCTTTTGTCCCATATTCTCTCAGCTTCATCGCAGGTATGGTCCTTTCTCAACTTATCAAAACATTTTGAATGTCATTGGATCCCACTAATCCTTTGCTCTGGCAATCAGACCAGCCCAGAGTGATGAACCTGGAATCAGGAAGACCTGAGTTCAAATTCAAAATCATAAACTCACTAGCTGTATGACCCTGTGTAAATTCCTTAATCCTGTTCACCTCAGTTTCTACTTCGATAAAATTATTTAGAAAAGGAAATGGCACACCACTTTAGTATCTTTGCCATCAAAATCCCAAATGGAGTCATGAAGAGTTGGACATGACTAAAAATATAAAACTATTTTCCAATAACTTGCATATGTTCTTTTTCTACACTGCAAAAGAACACAGATGTTTCTGCTTCAATATGATCACCCTTTCTTTAAATATTTCAATTTATTTCAATAGATATTTATTAAACATAAATTTTGTGCAAAATACTATGCTAATTCCTGAATATAGAAAAAACAAAGAAATTTTTTTAAAAAACTTTCTGGCCTTAATGAGTCAATACTCTGTTGGGGTAGGGGATGGGAAGTGGGAAGAGAGTGCCAAGTACAACAATACATAAATACAAAGAATAAACAAACTAATGTAGTCATATCAAGAGTAAAAGCATGCTAACAAATAAGATTAGGGGAATTATACATTAAGGAAGCTAGGGATTCTATTATATTACAGTTAGAAGTGATAGGAGGGTAATGCATTCTAAGAATGAGAAGTCATTTATATAAAGATGGGACATATGATTTTATGCTTCAGGGAAAAATCTAGGAGACAAATTTTATAGAAAAGAAGAATGTTAGAAGGAACACTGAATATTAATATGAAAGCAAGTTGGAGTTATATTGTGGAGGACTCCATTTACCAGGCTAAGGATTTCATATTTTATGACCAAGGTAATAAGGAGTCTCTGAAAATTTGTGAGAAGGAGGGTATTATCATCAGATTTGTGTTTTAGAAATATCAATTTGACCCTGAGAGACTGATAGATTAGAAACAGAAGGAACGAGTCAGAGAGAACAAATTATGAAATTATTCTAATAGTCCAAGCACGAAGATATAAAGGCCTGCTTTGGTATGATAGTGTATTAGTGAAGAAAAGTGGATGGAAAAGAGAGTAGATGGTTTTAGTGAGTGATTGGAATCTTCTCTCATTAACCTTCCCGCAGCACCCTCTTCTTCCATCTTCATCTTATATTGTCACCAAGGATATAGAGGAAGAGGAGAGGAGGGGCCAAGATACTCTTGGTGTCCATGCACAATTAGTGACAATATTATGGATTATAAAGCAGTAAAACAGAATGACAATAAGTAGAAAGAGAA
Organism: Notamacropus eugenii; assembly: GCF_028372415.1. Classification (NCBI taxonomy): domain Eukaryota; kingdom Metazoa; phylum Chordata; class Mammalia; order Diprotodontia; family Macropodidae; genus Notamacropus; species Notamacropus eugenii. The sequence continues at coordinate 133,691,357 of NC_092877.1, forward strand.
CAGAGAGAGAGAAGTGTCACAAAGTCTAAGGAGAAGGAAAATGAGAAGAGTTGTCGATAGTATCAAATATTGCAGGGAGAACAGGAAGGATCAGGATTAAGAGAATGTCATACATCAAATTAGAGAAGAGGACAGTAACAACTTTGGAGAAATTTTATGTGCTGTAAGATAAGGTCTAGTGGCCTGGAGATCATTATGTCCATTCTCTCTTAAGAGAGGCTATATGGTTCATAGAATCTATATCTATACTATTAGGCCATGAGAAAATACTAATATTTTAAGGTTAATATAGCTGTATGTCTATAATGGGAGTTAAAAATCTTCCCTGCCCATTAATATGCCTCAGGTGGGGCTATTAAGGGAAGCTTGATTAAGGGAGGATGATTTTGTATGAAGGCCCACACCTTTTGTTAATTGCTAATGAGGCACTGGGTCATGGTAAGTCACAATGCCCTCTGGCTCTGAAATGCGTGTGTGTGTATGTATGTACATGTATATGGGTGTGTATATATGTATATTTGTATATATATGTATATACGGATATATATACATATGTGTATATACATACATATATATACATATGCATACACATACATACGTGTGTGTGTGTATGTGTGTATACTTTGGGGCTCAAATCATTGGAAAAGTCTTTGTGTGATTAGGCCAGATGAGACTGGATAGCCGCTAAGCAGCTTTGAAAACACAGATGATGGTGCTTCCCTCTCTGGTGACAATGTATGTATTGTCTATGGTAAGACAGTTGGAAGCCCTGTCTGTTGGTTTTTCTGTTTGTAATTTCTGCTTGTAATTTCTGTTTGTATTTTCTCTTAAGTTCAGGGTGCTGACTTTTTCCCCTGAACTAAGTGAATGATATATGTGCTAGATTAAAGTAAGATTGTTATCTTTTAAGGTTGCAGATCTTAGAACCTGTGCAGCAGGCCCTCCTGTGTATGCCAGGATGCTTGCTGTTTCAGTGTCCAAAAATAATATCTTGCCAACTACTAGTTTCTCTTCCCTGCCTGCCCCACACCTGTGTAACTCAAAAAAACTACATCTCCCCTGAATCTTGGAATACACATCAGCTGTCTCCAGTCAGCCATCAAGATAAGAGTTCAAGTATCCCATTCTCAGAAGGATACTTTGGAGTGTATTTCCCTTCCCTGGGAATGTATTTCCATTCCTGTATGCCGTTCCCATGGGGCCAAGCCTGCTCACCTGAATTGACCATTTAAATGGACCCATGTTCCTGTGTTCCCCAATGCAGTGGCTCCCTAACATGATTTTTATTCTGTTAAGATGTATAAGCCTGAATTGTGTATCAAATCCCCTTTTCCTCTTCCTCTCCAACTCTTCTCTCTTATTTGTCAATAAAACTTAAATATTGAACTGGTTGTCACTTATTATTCATAGCAATCAAACTCATTAAGGAACTTGTTTTCCTTGAGCTCTCTGGCCAGTCCATTGTTCCTTCCTTAGATGTATACTTGGTTCCTGGTGAAGGAATTTCCTTTATAACAGCTGTACCTTATAGCATTGGGGACAGCTGGGTGATGTAGTGGATAGAGTACCAGTGCATGAGTCAGAAAAACCTGAGTTCTAATCTCACCTCAGATATTTGACACTCACTAGCTGTGTGACCTGGAGCAAGTCACTTAACCCCAGTTGCCTCATTCTGGGTCATCTCCAGTCATCCTGATAAATATCTGGTCAACGGATTCAGATGACTCTGAAGGAGAAGTGAGGCTGCTGACCTGCACAGTCCTCCCTCACTCAAAACAAAGTCAAGTGCAAGTCATGTCATTATTTTTCTCATGGCATGGTCTTCTTTGGCAACGCAGGACGAACACACACACACACATACACACACACACACACACACACACACACCTTACAGCATTAACCCAGCCCTACAAAACAAGGGTCAAAAGGAGAGCCTCTGTCTCTCAAGAGGGAATCCCTTATGCCAAAAGACTGTCATAAGACATTATGATCCTTTGAACCCATTTGTGTACATGTTGTCTTTCCTATTAAAATGTAAACTCCTTCTGGGTAAAGACTTTTTTCATTTTTTTCCTCTGCATCTCCAATTTTTGACATAGTACCCAGCACATAGTAAACACCTATTAAATGTCTTTTGAATAAATGATTAATTCATCTGTATAGGAAGAACCTCATAATAACTGAATGGCTTTAATGATAGGTGTAGTTTCTTCTTCCCTTTTCAACCATATCAAATTCTTCCTCAAACAATAAATATTTAAGTACTTACTATATGTTAAGCTGATAAAATGCAAAAAGAGGCAGAAGACACTCTTTGCCCTCAAGAAACTGACAATGTAATGTGAGGGACAAAAAAATAAATATTTATAAATAAGCTACATACAAGAAAAATACAAAATAAAATATATGTACTAGAATTAAGAGGGATTAGAAAAGATTTTCCACAGAAGATGAGATTTTAGTTGGAATTTAAAGGAAGCCAAGGGAGTCAGTAGGTGTAGATGATAAAGGAGAGCATTGAAGATGGCAGAGTAGAAGGATTGATCTGCTCTTAGCTCTATGCCCAAAGTCCATAAAATACCTGTAAAAAATGACTCTAAACAAATTCTTGAGCAGCAGAAGCCACAAAACAGAATAAAGGATATTTCTAGCCCAAGACAGCCTGGAAGGCTGACAGGAAAGGTTTATCACATCAGGCTCAGAGTGGAGCACAGCTTAGCTTTTGCCACATGGAGCAGCAAGGACAGGATGGGAGCAGGCAGAATAATGGGCAGCAGCTGTGGTTTCAAGATTTCTCATCCCACAAGTGCCAAAGACAGCTTCAAAGATCAATGAGAAAACTCTTTCACCTGGGTGAGAATGGAGTAGGGTAGGGATCTAGTCTCGGGTCCAGGGGAGTGAAAGTCACTGTGGCAGAGTGTCCATTTTTGGAACCTTGGGTCTAAAAGTTTGTGGTTGCTTCCAGACCAGAGTGCATGCTAAGAGAGGAGTAAACTCCTCTCCCTTGACTGTGCCACCTTAGAGGAAATGACAACTTACAGGTCCCTAGAGTATAGCCTCCAGTTGACAAAGGACTCAAAAGTCAAGTAACTGGCTGGGAAAATGCCCAGAAAAGGGAACAAATAAGACTATATAAGGTTACTTTCATGGTGAACAGGTATTTTCCTCCATCCTTTCAGATGGGGAAGAACAAAGCATGCCAGTTGAGGAAGACATCAAAGTCAAAACTTCTTCATCCAAAACTTCCAAAATAAATTTACAATGGTCTCAGAGCATGGAAGAGCCTTGAAAATCAGATGAGAGAAGTGGAGGAAAAATTAGGAAAAGAAATGAGAGTGATGCAAGAAAATCATGAAAAGTGAGTCAACAACTTGCTAAATATGACACCAAAAAGTGCAGAAGAATATAATATCTTTAAAAATAAGATAATTCACAAAAGAGCTCCAAAAAGTCAATGAAGAGAAAAATGCTTTAACAAGCAGAATTAGTCAAATGGAAAAGGAGGTTTAAAAGTTCACTGAAGAAAATAGTTTTTTAAAAATTAGAATGGAGCAGATGGAAACTAATGACTTTACGAGAAATGATGAAATTATAAAACAAAATCAAAAGAATGAAAAAATTGAAGACTGTGAAATATCTCATTGAAAAAACAACTGTCCTAGAAAATAGATCCAGGAGAGATAATTTAAAAATCATGAGGCTACCTGAAAGTCATGATGAATAAAAGCCTAGACATCATCTTTCATGAAATTATCAATGAAAACTGTCTTGATATTCTAGAACCAGAGGGTAAAGTAAATATTGAAAGAATCTACCAATCACCTCCTGAAAGAGATCCAAAAACAAAAGCTCTTAGGAATATTGTAGCCAGATTCCAGATTTCCCAGGTCAAGTAGATAATATGGCAAGTAGCCAGAAAGAAACAATTCTGAGTATTATGGAAATACAATCAGGATAACACAAGATCTGGCAGTTTCTACGTTAAGAGATTGAAGGGCTTGGAATATGATATTTCAGAAAGCAAAAGAACTAGGATTAAAACCAAGAATTACCTACCGAGAAAAACTTAGTATAATACTTCAGGGGAAAAAATGGTCATTCAATGAAATAGAGAACTTTCAAGCATTTTTCATGAAAACATCAGAGCTGGATACAAAATGTGATTTTCAAACACAAGAATCAAGAGAAGTATGAAAAGGTAAACAGGAAAGAGAAACCATAAGGGATGGACTAAAGTTGAACTGTTTACATTCCAACATGGAAAGATAATATTTGTAACTCTTAACACTTTTCTCAGTATTTGGGTAGTTGAAGGGATTATATACATAGAGACAGAGGGCACAGGGTGAGTTGAATAGAAAGGGATGATACCTAAAAAATAAAATTGAGGGGTGAGAGAGGAATATATTGGGAGGAGAAAGGGAGAAATGGAATGGGACTAATTATCTCTCATAAAAGAGGCAAGAAAAAGCTTTTTCAATGGAGGGGGAAAGGGGGAAAGGTGAGAGGGAAAAAATGAAGCTTACTTTCATCACATTTGGCTTAAAGAGAGAATAACATGCACACTTAATTTGGTATGAAATTCTATCTTACACTACAGGAATGTAGGGGAGAAGGAGATAAGTGGGGTACATGAGGGACGATAGAAGGGAGGGCCAATGAAAGGAAGCAGTAATTAGAACATTTTTGTGGTGGGACAAGAATAAAGAGAGAATAGAATAAGTAATAGAATAATATATATAATACATATATTATTATTATATTATTAATACATATATATAATAAAATAAATGGAGTACAGAATATCATGGAGGGAAACATAGTTAGTCTTTCACAACGTGACTATTATGGAAGTCTTTTGCATAACTACACATATATAGCCTATGTTGAATTGCTTGCTTTCTCAGGGGACAGGTGGGGAGGGAGGAAGGAAGAGAAGTTGGAACTCAAAGTTTTAGGAACAAATGTTGAGAATTGTTTTTGCATGCCGCTGTGACATAAGAAATATAGATGATGGGGTACAGAAATATATCTTGCCCTACAAGAAAGGAGAGAAAATGGGGATAAGGGAAGGGAGGGGTGTGATAGAAAGGAGGGCAGATTGGGGGAAAGGATATTTAGAATGAATGGTGTCTTGGAGTGGGGGGAGGGGAGGGATAGGGAGAAAATTTGGAACTCAAAATCTTGTGGAAATGAATGCTGAAGACTAAAACAAATAAATTAAGAAATAGAAAAGAAGAGCATCCCAGGCATAGGGAATAGCCAGAGAAAATAATTGGAGGTGAGAGATAACATGCCTTATTCATGGAACATCCAGGAGGTCAGTATTACTGAACTGAAGATTACATGTTGGGAAGTAACATGTAAGAAGAAAGGAAAGGTAGAAAGGGGCAGGTTGTGAAGGGCTTTGAATTCTAAGTAGAAAATTTTGACTTTGATCCTGAAGGCAATAGGGAATTCCTGAAGTTTATTGAATAAGAGAGTATCATGGTCAGATGATGTGACCTTAAAGAAAATAACTTTAGTGGTTGAATGAAGGATTAATTGAAATAGTGACAGATTTAATACAGGGAGACTCACAAATATTGCAGCAATCTAGGTATGAGGGAATGAGGGCCTAAATTAGATTGACGGGCCTATTTGAGAAGAAAAGGAGGCTTCTCAAGAGATTTTTCAAAGGTAAAATTGACAGGCCTTGGCAGCACTTTGCTGCCATGGGGGGAGAGGAAGGGAGTGGTGAGAAACAATGAGGAGCCAAGAATGACACTTAGGGATAGACTTGAGGGACTAGGAAGATGATATTGCACTATGTAGTAATAGGGAAGGTAGGAGGGACTGGCACAGTTTAGGGGGAAAGATAATGAGTTCCATTTTGTACATGTTGAGTTTAAGATGCTCCTGGACATCCATCTTGAGATATCTGAAAGGCATTGGAGATGGGAGATTGAAAGTCAGCACAGATGTTGGGGCAGGATAGGTAGATTTGAGAATCATCAGCATAGACATGGTAATTAAATCCATGGGAGCTGATGAAATCAACAAGTAGCTTTTTTTATTTTTTTAATTTTTAACACAGTTTGTAACAGATAAAGCAATTCAAACTTTTGGTCAGCTGATATATCTTTTTAAAGCATTTACAATATGGAACACAAAAGAATTTTTTTTTTTTAACATAAGCCAACTGAGACACAGATAATAATATTTATATTACTAACTTCAAAATCTCTTGATCTAATTGTCTCCGCAGTATTACTAAGAATAAAAGGACCCTAACTTAATGTTGTTGGTCTAAAGTCCTATGCCTAATAGCTTAATTTTAGACAACCTAGGATGTTCCCCTACCCATAATCTATAAATGAATAGATCTGGTATTAAGTTTACAAACCTTTTGACTATAGGAAATTGCCAAGAAGAGTAGGGACATTGCAGAGAAACAATATCTCCCCAACTTCACGTCAATTCCAGGCAGGAGTAGATTGTCCACTTGCATTTAGTCAGACTTAAAGTCTTCCAGGTGTCATTGGGGAAATTGAGTCCAGAGAATCCCACCTCAGCCCATGCTAAACAGCCGCTCTCCCACTCTTCCCTTGAGATCACCTATGCAGTTCATACCAGCATCTCACGAGCTTACTGCCATCATGTAAAGGAGGCTCATATCGCCTTTCTTGCTTCCTATACCTGGAGTTAGACTCAGAAGAACAGTCACTTAATAGTCCCATAGCATCTAAAAATGGCAAGTTCCTATAACCAGGTTGAAAATATGATTATAATTTCACTTTGGCTAGGGAACATCTTTTGAGGCAAGTCTTAAGTGACTTACACGTCTTTCTATACATGTTCTAGTTCCTGATTAAACGGCAGTCATAAAATCTAATTTACCATTAAAACCTTGACATTTCCATCAATGCCAGATTTTATCAGAGGATACCTTCCTCTTGGAAAGTTAGACTGAAATTGTTTTCTTCAAACTAAAGATGTCATTGATTTATTCTCAGTTATTAATTCAGTCTATTGTTTTAATACTAATTGCTTTTACCTCACTTTGTAATATAACCAGTTTTTCTCCCCATCATGCCCCCCGTTTCCTAATACCTTGCATTCTGATTACACCTTCTCTCAATGTACCCTCCCCTCCATCACACCCCAAGCCTGTCCTATCCCCATCTTCTCTCTTTTCTTGCAGGGCAAGATGAATTTCCATACCCCTATCCCTGTAATTCTTATTTCCTGATTATATGCAGTAAAAACTCTCAACATTCATTTCTACTACTTGGAATTCCAACTTCTCTCCCTCTCCCTCTCTCTCCCCAGCCCCACTAAGAAGGGAAGCAATTCAATACAGACTAAATATGTGTTGTTTTGCAAAAGATTTCCATAGTAATCATGTTGTGTAATACTAATTATACTGACCTCTGACCTATCCTATTCCCCTTATTTTCCCCCCTACAATTGACCTTGTCCCTTCTCAAAAGTGTTTATTTCTAGTGACTCCCTTCTCCCATTTGCCCTCTCTTCTAACATTCCCTTCGCTCCACTTGTTGCCTCCTTTCCTACTTTCCTGTGGTGTATATAAATTTTCATATCAAATTTAGTGAGCATGTTATTCCTTCCTTCAGCCACATGTGGGGAGAGTAGTTTTATTCCCTCCCCGCCGTGGAGTAATTTTAATAGAAAGAAAAGATGACCCAGGATAGAACCCTGTGAAAGACCTTTCCCTAAATGTCATCATCTGAATGAGAATCCAGCAAAGGAGTCTATAAAGGAGTGGTCAGATACAACAAGAACCAGGAGATTGTAGTGTCCTCAAAACCAATAGAAAAGAGTTTCTAGGAGGAGAGAGTGATCAACAGTGTCAAAGACTGCAGAGAAGCCAAGGAGAATGAGGACTGAGAAAAGGTCATTGGATTTTGCAACTAAGAGATGACTGGCAACTTTGGAGAGGGTAACTTTGCTGGAATGATAAGATCAAAAGCCAGATCATAAGGGAATGAGTGAATGAAAAGACAGAGCTATGAGAGAAAGTGGAGTCATTTGTTATAGAAAGGCTTTTTGAGTAGTTTAGCTATGAAGAGCAGAAGAGGTAGGATAATAGTAGAGATAGAACATTTAAATGTGGGTTTACTCAGGAAGGGTATGTTCATAGGCAGCAGGGAATGAGTCAGTAGAAAAGGAGATATTGAAAACAAATGAACGAGTGGAGATGACAGAATGGGTAATCTGTGGAAGGACATGGGAGTGAATGAGATTCTTTGAACAAGCACAAGGTTAGCTTTGGTAAGGAGGAAGGCTACCTTATTGTGTGTGACAAGCACAAAGAAAGAGATATTAGAAAGTGTGAGTAATATGAGAAAGAGGGGAGAAAAGAGAAGAGGGAGCTCATGGAGAAGGGGCTTAATATTTCTATAAAACTGTAGCCAAGGGTCTCATCTTTTAGGGGAAACAGAAGGAGCCATAGAAGATTTGAAGAGGAATAAATAAGGTTTAGAAGATCCTCTGTGAAGAGTGGGATAGCAAGTTAATGAGGCAGGCAGAGAAGAATCACCTTCCAGTGGTGAGGTTCCAGCTGAGGTGGTATATTTGTAGTGGATTCAGTCAGAACAGTTGGATGATTTTCTCCAACTTTTTTTGGCAGTACACATATAGGAGAGAAATGTGGCAAATGGAGATGGAAATGATCCAAAGCTGAGGTTTTGCAGGGTATAATTCATAGAATGAGAAGGGGACTAAGACATTCGGACTGCTTTGAATTTACTTAGAAATCTCTTTTGATGTAGTGCGTAATGCAAGATTATGGAATGCTCTATAAATGGTTATTGATTCTCGCCTCATCACTGCTTTAACTCACCATGTATCCTGAATTTCCTCATCTGTAAAATGGACAGGATAATCCTTGAGCTACCAAACTCATCTGGTCAAATGTGGGACTGTTTTCTGTAACCATGCAGGGGCATTTATCTTTTTCTTATTATCAATTGTGGTTAAGTGACTTGCCTAGGGTTACCCAGTTAGTAAGTATCTGTGGCCAGATTTAAACTCAGGTCCTCCTGACATCAGGGTTCTATCCACGGCACCAATTGACGACACTAGTGCTTTTCTAATTCCCTCTGTTGCTAGAACTTCCTCTTAAAATGTGAATCTATATATTAATTTTGCACATACATAACATGTATCCCTACAGAGGTATATGCTGTTTTCCTTAGTTGAATATCTATCCTTGGGGACAGGAAATATTTTCTTTTTATATTTGTTCTTCCAGAATCAAGCACAGAAGACAAAGACCTGCCACAAAGTACCTGTTTCTACATCCTCCTTGATTAACATGCAAATCTGAGTGATGTTATAAATACTGGCTTTGATAAAGATAAATGAAAAGTATCCTGAAAGAGCTAATAGTCAGTATAAGGTGCCTGAGTTATTCAGAATGGAGGACCAGGATGATGTTACTCTTCTACTGATTCACTTTGGCCCTCTGCTAATTGTTATGTATAAAAATAATTCTTCCTGCTGTGTGTTTGCTGTGTAACCAGTCTCTTTTTTTCCCTTGACCCTTTCTGCCCTGGAGCTGTGTGAGAATGTCAATTATCTTTCTCAAAACTGAAATATCCCACTATCATGTAAGTTAAAAATAATCCAAGCTAGAAAATGATTTGCAAAACTATTTCTCCTTTTAAGCATTAATGTTCATTTACTACAACTGGCTAAAACTGACACTTCATCACTGCCAAAAATAATAATAAAAGGAGAGAACATTTTTCCCTATTTAAGGCCTTTTTTTTTCTGGTCACAATTTCTCTGACTGTTCTTTTTCAATCCTGATCCATCCAGAGGGTTAAACGACCATTTCCACTCTCAGATCATTTATCCCCGTGTTGCTGATGGATGGTATGGCAATGGCACATTATTTTCCTGACTGTAGAGCTGAGTTAAAAGGCTATCCATGTAAATAATGCACATTTCAAGGACAGCTGGTAGATTCCTACTGCAGCGCGTTCTCACTTTGTAGTTAAAAACATTTTTCTTTCTAACTTTTTTCTTCGTTTTCTCTCCTCTCTTGCCAAAAAAATAAAAGTAAAAAAGTAAAAGCATAAGAAGGAAATAAGCTAGAGAAAAGCAACAAAAAACTATATTTTAAATTATAAAATAAACATCATCTCTTTCTGACCAGTTGAAGGAGGGCAGACTTTCCAAATATTACATGAAGGTAGAAGCTGTTGTTTCAAATCCAAGAAGGCAGAAAAATTCTGAAATAATGAGCTTCACCCCTCCCAATGTACTATATGAATTGTGGCCTGTAAGAGAAATTTTAAGACCATTGGTAGCTGGAAAGGTGATTTCATAAAAGAGTCAGACAGGCTGTTAATGCCAAAAGGTGGAATTTGAATTTATACAAGGAAAGGTTTAATGCTTAAATAGAGCCTGGGAGGTCTATGAAATTTGGCAAAAGGATTTTCAAGTTGCAACAGTCATTAGTGATGATCCTCTGATCCATCATACCCAGACTACACCAAAATCTTGTCCCTCCTCTTAATAGAAATATAAGATGCCAGAATCCTTAAGCACCTTCATATCAGGACAATTTACCAAGGCAGGCAAGGAACCTAGGGAGAGAAACAGATTCTAGGTCAGACTACTAATTATTTGGTGAAATTCTTTCTGTAGAAGCATGGCACATACAATTTTCCAACATGGAACAGGAGAATGGAATGTTAGGCAGAAAGAGGAGCTGGTTTGATGTCAAAGGCAGGCTGCCTAGAGAAGGGGAAGGAAAGAGAGGGGAGGGAGGGGAGGGGAGTGGAGGAGAGGGGAAGGGAGTGGAGGGGAAGAGAGGAGAGGAGAGGAGAGGAAAGGAGAGGAGAAAGATAAGGAAATAAAGACAAAGAGACAGAGACAGAAACAGATACAGTGAGACAGACAGAGACCAAGAGAGAAGACATAGAGTCACACTATTATATCACAGTAGATATGAATTCTTGAAGGAGGTTGCCTATATTTCCATCATCTTGGCCCTGTCTTCTTATTTCCATTTAATTTCTTCTTCCTCCTCAGTTCCTGTTATTTTTCCTAGTTAGCATATAGCACTTCAAGATTCGGGAAACTTTTCTCACAAGTCTTTAGGTAAGTAGTACAGAAATTATGATTACATTTTATACAGGAGGAACCTAAAACTCATAGAGGTGAATTGTATTATTAAATTGTAAAGTCAATATTTGAACTCAAGTCTATAGATTCTAAGTTCAATGTTTTATTTTCCATGACACACATTGCCTGTGAGCTACTGATTATCACTCCTACTGAAACTGAAGCTATGAACACTCACATACCTTCTCATTCATGTGATGCATCTGTATTTACCACTCACAAAAAGAGATAGGAATCTTAACTATCATTTAATCTAATCCCCAATTTTTTTCAGATTAGCAATGGAGGTCCAAAGAGGTAATAACTTTGGAAAATGGTATTACATGATTAGAGATGGAGAAGACAATAAGGCTCATTTAGATCAATTCCTTCCATTAACAAATGAGGAAACTGATGTACACAAAAGGCTAATAGATTTGCTTAGTCAGAGAAGTAGTAAATAGGAGATAGGGATAGAGATTGGTGCTATGACTTGATTAACAAGAAACTACCTCAGGCACTTTCTTTGAAATTTATAGTCTCAAGAGATTTGCCTTGAGCAGTAAGAGGTCACATGACTTGGCCAGAGTCACTAAACCAGCATATGTCAAGAGTCAGGACTTAAATCCACTTTTTTTTTTTTTTTTTTTTTTTGCTCCAATACCAACTTTCTATTGAGTATGTTATCTATACTTTTTCTCAAGGTAGGAGATTCTGGATTCAAACACTTCACTTGAAATCTTACACCAGGATGCCAAAGTCACACATTTTGTTAGTAGAATAGCTGGTACAATAACACACTTTTCTAGAATCCTAACATCTTCTTTCCATTACACAACCTTGTTTCTTAGAGCTGTGATGAGAAAATATTTTGTGATGAGGGAAAGCTATATTAAATACAGCCCAAATACTGCCATGGAGAAGGAAAGCAGCACCAAGAAGGACAGATATGGGGTATAGCCTCTGGGGAAACATCCAAAAGCTTTTTATTTTAACTCATTCTTGCTAATTTTTTGCTAAACTCAGTTATTTCCTGTATGGCAGGAGTGCTGATATTGTCAGTGCCCTCTAATTTTTATACTATGAGATAACATAGTCACAGCTCTGATATTACTCCCCATTTGGTTGGGCACTAAGGGCTGTACACAAAGCCCACAGATTGGGTTCTTCATTCTCCAAGAGTAGCAAAATTATCAGATGACACAAAATCGGGAGGACTAAATAACACTTTGGATGATAGAGTAGGGATTTTAAAAGATTTAGACAGGCTGGGACATTGACCAAAACTAACAAAACAAAATTTGATAGTGATAAATAATTCTGCCTTCCCTGTTTTTCTCCCATAAGTATCATTTACACTTAGAGCAGTGAGTTTTTTTAAGTATTTCTTGTCAAATGAAAAATAGTCATTTATCTTCTTTTATAATACACTAGAGTCAATAAATAAATTAGATTTTCATCTTTAAAAGACAATATGTAGCCACGATGTGCTGAACTTCTTAGATTCACCTTGACCATCATTATGTCCCCAAGAAAAGCTTATCACCAGGAAACTCATCTTCCCAGAGATAGAGACAGCTTTGGTTACTCACACCTCATCAGTTCCCCAATAGGCTCTGCTCCTGAATGGAGGACTGGAGAGCAGAGTAAAAAAAAAAAAAAAACAAGAACAACAACAAAAAACCAAACAAACAAAAAGCCTCCCCAAACTACCATATAAAGAGGGCTCACAAGCTCAGTCAACTTCTCATTTCTCACCATCTACACTGCTTTTATTTGACTGAACCACCATGATTCTCTGATACCAGGTATCCTACCCCCTCCTCATCTCTTTTTTCACTTTTGTTTTATGTGTTACCTTTCCCAACTAGATTATAACCCCCTTGAGGGAAGGTTATATCTTTTTCTTATTTGTATCCCCAGAACTTAGCTTCATGCCTGCACCCAGTAGATCCTTAATAAGTATTTATTGAATTATTACCGAACCCTCTGGCATAGTCTATGACATTTTTTGATAGCTCCTTGTTAGGAAACATTTTGTTACAGTAAGCCTACTATTTTCTCATTGCCCTGTGGCCAAAAAGATCAACTCACATCCCATTTTTTGTAAGGATGGTAATCTCCAATTTATTCTGTATCTGTAGATATAGAGATATGTAGAGATATAGATATACAGATATAAATAGATATCTATGGATATAGACATCTGTGGAGGGGGGGGGAGAAGGAGTGCCTTTGCTTACGTGTTGTCTCCCCTACTAGGTTATAAGCTCTTTGAGATGAGCGACTGTCTCTTGCCTCTCTTTGTGTAAATGTTAACTGACTGTGGGAAGCACAGAGGAGACTTTAAATGTTCCAATTCAAGGGGGAAAAATATACAGAACCCAGCAATTTTTTAAAAACTACTTTGCAAACTTGGTGTCAGCTTTCTAGTAAATTAATCTGAGTCATGGAAAGTTGCCCAACATTAATGCCAGAATCAGGAAACTGGAAGAAATGTGACTTATTTTCAGATCTTAGCATAAATGGAGTTTTATTCAAAAATATTCCATATTGAAAATATAAAATAGTCTGAAAGGTGGAGTAACAAGAATTATGATTTTGGAATGAGCAAAAGTGGAATACATAGGCTGTCAAATGAACTGATCCTGGTTTGGCAACAATTTTTATAAACAGGTAATTAGACATCTTAATGGATAAATAAGCAGGCAAACAAATGTATGAGTGAATAAATAAATAAATGAAACAGGTAAATGAATGAATAAAAGAACTAGTGAACAAATTAACGACATAAATAAATGAATAGATGTTTAAGTTATCCAGGCCAAAGTCAAAGGCTTCAACAGTGGGTCAGAGGGACATTAACAATAGAGTCCATTCCCAAAGTCATGAAAATAGAAATCAAAGAAGGGAGAAACTGTAGTACATGAAAATAGAAGACAGCTCATTCAGCAATAATCTGTGCTCTCTTCACATAATCACAATGCATACTATTCAATATTATGGAAAGAGTGCAGGGTTTGCAATCCAAGGATTGGAATTTTAAAATCAAATTTTCTACCTTTGGGTTCTTGTTCAAGTCCTTTGTCTACTCTGCACCACACTTTCCTCATCTATAAAATAAGAGCATTGACTAGCTTGTTTCAGAGAACATTGGTCAGATTTTCTGAGTCTATATTATTTTGATTATCTCTGTGTATTCAGTGGGAATTCCATATCTCCAAAATATTTTCCCCATCCCACTTTTCATGACAGGAAATAACCTGAATTTAGATGACAGTCAGGTTTATATGTCTTTAAGATATGTTTCCAAGTGGTATAGGCTGTATTTTTTTTAAGATTGTTAACGTTATCCATCTAAAGCCCTGACAATCCACATGCTATTTTATAAGGAAAGAGAGGGAGGAATTCAACCAGCATAATTTTAATGGTAAATTTAAGTACTCAAAAAGTACTTTGTCCTCTGATAATAATCACTTTTTTAAAAAATGTTATAATGTAGTTCGTTAAATATTTCCCAATTACATGTAAAAACTTTTTAACATTCATTTGGTTGAAAATTTGAATTCCAAATTTCTCTTTTTCCTTGTTCCCCTCCCACACTCTGTGAGAAAGCAACCATTATGATATAAATTATACATGTCATGCAAAACATATTTCTATAGTCACTATATTGCAAGAAAATGTACAAAATAAAGCCCAATAAAAGTAAAGAATTTTTTTTAAATGCTTCAATCTGCACTCACAGTTCATTAGTTCTCTTTCTGGATGTGGATAGTATTTTTCATTATGTTTCCTTTGGAACTGTTGAGCATCATTATATTGCTGAGAATAGCTGTCATTCACAGTTGATTCACAATATTACTATCACTGTGTACAATGCTCTCCTGGTTCTACTGACTTCACTTTGTATCAGCTCACATAAGTCCTCCCAGGTTTTTCTGAAACTACCTTGCTTGTCATTTCCTATAGCAAATTGTATTCCATCACAATCATCTACCACAATTTGTTCAGATGTTCCCCAATTGATATATATCCCCTCAATTTCCAGTTCTTTGCAACTCCAAAAATAACTGTTATAAAAATCTCTGTATGAATAGATCCTTTCTCTTTTCTTTGATCACTTTGGCATACAGATCTAGTAGTGGTATTGCTGGATCAAAGGGTATGCAAAGTTTTATAGGGCTTTTAGAATAGTCCCACAATACTCTCCAGAATATTGAAACTAATTCACAACTCCAGCAATAATGCATTATTGTCCCATTTTGTCCACATGCCCTCCAGTATTTGTCATCTTTACTGTTATGCTAACCAAACTGATACATATGAGGTGGTATCTCAGTCTTAATTTGTATTTCTCTAATCAATAGCTATTTAGAGCATTTGTTTTTCCCTGTGACTATTATTAGCTTTGATTTCTTCAGGTAATAATGTTTTGTTCTATTTTTCTTGTAGGTATTAGATCTTTTGGGCTATTCTTATTTGTGTTTACTTCTATGTTGAATTCTACAGGCTCCTTGAGGATACTCTGAGTACCTGAATAGGTCTTAGCCTAAAGAGGCCAAGGTCTCCCATTGCATCCTGGGCTGTCTCCAGTCATCCTCATGAATATCTGGTCACTGGATTCAGATGGCTCAGGAGGAGAAAGTGAGGCTGGTGACCTTGCCTAGCCCTCCCTCACTCAAAACAAAGTCAAGTGCAAGTCATATCATCATTCCTCTGATTTTCACAGTCTTCTTCAAAAATGAACGACAAACACAACAATTTGTATCACAAAACTAGGCACATAGGAGACATCTAACCAATGTGTTCAACTAAGTTTCAGTGGGTATATTTTGTTTGGTTTTGTTTCACATTCTGAATAGGCAAAACATAAAAAAGGAACTTTCAATTTAGAGGTCACACAAATCTCCAGTCGCACTTGACAGACTTGAAAAACACTGATCTTTGTGTACTATTTTAAATTCAAAAATATCCCTGAGGATCATCCTCCTACTTGCACTCTGAAAAGTTTTACCTAGTTCAGATGAGCCACATCTCATCAGGATAGCAGTCTAATGCCATGTAAGCTCTTTTCACATTTTATCACGGGATAAAAAAAAATACAGCTAAACAAAGCTTCAGAGTTCTTCTAGTCCAATATCTTCACCTTCCAAATGAGGAAGCTAAGGCTTAGAAAGATTGGAATGAAAAGATTTCATATGAAGGTAATTTTTTTCTATAATAGGAATAATCATTTTCCCTTCTATTGAATTTAGAGGCCAAAGTCATTTATTTGCCTATGGAAATAATATTTCTGTTTTGGCAAAGGGAAAAAATAATAAATAATTGTTTAATAATAAATAATAAACATTAAATTAATTAAAGATTAATTTTACATCAGGGATGAAAACATCAAAGTTTTATGGCAAAACAGGCAGATGATAGAACCAGGAAATCCTGCATTCAAGTCTTACCTGCCATGCCTTTTAACTATGCCCTTTCAGTAAGTCACTTGGTCTTTCTATGCATTAGGCAGCTCTGTAAGAGCAAAACTTAGAGATGAGCTATATTAACAGAAGTGTGTAAATGACAAGTTCACAGGTCTTTGACATACTGATGCATTTATAAGGCCAGAAAGTCCTTTCTTGAGTTAAAAACCTTAGACCAAAAGTGATGAAATTCTAGAAGGTAGAAGAGTCCATAGGGTCCATATGGATGAGTCCCCTCACTCTACAGAGGAGGAAAGTAAAGATCTGAGCTGCTTGTGGTGAAGCACTGTGAAGATAGGGCTAGAATTCTTGTCTCCTGATACCAATGTTTTGGTAACCACTAAAAGTATAAAATTATTTCTACTATAAGAGAATGAGTATTATAGATATGTTTTATTGGTATATAGATAAGATTTGCATATGGTGCAAATATATTCCATTTCAAACCAATTCAATTAACAAATTATATCTGTTCAATCAGCCTAACTGGGAATAACATTAGGTGAAACAATTTGCATTTAAATTAGTGTAGTCATCTCTAAAAGGACATAGTCTAAAGAATTTTGCCGAGTATTATCCAAAATAAACAGACAGCAGATTTTAAAATTGAAATATTAAGAAGCCCATGAATAAATCATCCCATGGTTTATTGTCCGTCTCCAAAAAAACATTTGAAGTATTGGGCAGGGCCTACCATTAGGTCATGATTTTTTCACTAAAATAAATAATCACTCATGTCTCCATGACCCAGTTAACAGAGTCAAGGGAAATCAAGGACATGTTGCCCCCTGACTTTTTCTGTTGTGCCACAATGAATAGATGTTTCCTCTGCGGCTAATCCCATCCCAAGGTTGAAATAACATTTTCACTCCAATTGGATTATGTAAAAGATCAACAAATCAGTAGAATCCCCAGAGAGCTGAACAGATATGATTTACCCTGAGCACTTAAGGGTTTTAAGAAAAACTTAATTTGAAGCATCTGCTTCTGACTCATTTATTCTTGGATCATCTTTCTTTCCTCTCCTCATGTCAATGCTCAACAAAAATTTGTTTCAGATTTCTATCAGACTGTTTCATTTTTTCACTAAGAAAAGTAGTAATATAGGTAAAAAAAGTCCAAGAACCAAAAAGTTTAACACCTTATTGGAAGTTGTTAGGAGTCAAATTGAGGTTTGTTAGGAGAAAAACTGTCCTAACAAGATAGCTATCTAAATGTGGAATAGGCTAAATTTCCCCTCACTAGAAATTTTCAAGGAAAGTCTAGGTGACCACCTGTCTAGTATGTAGTTCTGGGAACTCTCTTGTGTATAGAGGTTAGAGAAAATGCTTTCCCAAGTACCTTCTAAACCTGGAATTCTATAAACCTGTAGTCTATGTTCCCTATAAAATTTCACTTCTCCATATGTAACAGTCTCATTCTTAGCAGAAAGTCCTATATATGTGGTACGGAAAACTACCATTCTTTATTTAAAGATTCTTTATAAGCCAAGAATATAATATTGAAACATAATTAAAGCTTGGACATAGTAGGTAGTCTGAAATGACACTAAATTCGAAAGTGTATTTTTCCCTCACTGGAAATTTTTCAATCAGAGATTGGATTTTTGTTGAATCTTATTGAAGATTTTGAAAAAGAGATTCTTATTCCAGAACATGCTGGACTAGTTAGCATCTCAGCTCCAACTTAGTTCTGAGATTTGTTGATCCTCTTGCTATGTCTTCCTTCTTATGGAAGGCTGATATGTGCTGCCACCACCTCCCATTGAGTCTTATAGAATTCACTCTGTTGGGTGTAAGTATTTTCCCTCAAAATATCTAAAATAGAGACATGCGTACAAGTTACTACCAAGCGAAGTATAATATAATGAGAGCAGAGGAAAATTGTAATGTACTAAGAAATCTGGAGGGATATATCATTTATGACTACAGAGATCAGGGTAGCCTTCTCAGGAGAGGAGGTATTGGAATTGAACATGCAATGATATATAGCATATCAACAATTGGAAGGAGAAGAGAGGGAAATACACTTGACAGGTGATCTGGTATAATGGCAAAAGACCTCATTTGGAATCAGAAGGATGTGAGTTCAAATCCTAACACACAATTGATAGCTCTGAAATCCTGAGCAGGTAAATCAAACACCTGTGGCTCGGATTCTCCATATGTAAATGGGAATAATAATAGCACTTACCTCATTGGGTTGTTGTGAGATCTATCTGTCTATCTATCTATCTATCTATCTATCTATCTATCTATCTATCTATCTATCTGTCTATCTATCTATCTGCAGTGACAGACATTTTTAAAATATTTCACTGCTTAATACAATGTCTGACACGTAATAAACTCTCAATTATGAATTGAGCTCTTTGTTAACAGTATATTATCTTACCTTCTCTACTCTATTTTAACTGATTCTATTTATAGAGTAAATAAACATTATGCTAGATGAATAAAATAATCAAAATAGTGAAGAAAAATGTTCCTTTGTGTTCACTATTTACTTAGAATTCTATCAGTTCTATCATTTATGTCTTTGATCTATTTTTTCCTAGAAATTGCAGGATTCTTAAATATTTAAAAGGAAATACTCTTCAAATGGATTTAATTTCTGACCACAAGCCTTTTTTCCCCAGGACAGTTCAAAGAAAGGACTGATTATGAATATAGGTACAAGAAATCCATCTGCCTAGAGAGTTCCACTAGTCTCTCCACATTGACAAATGTCAGTGAGATGATCAATCTAATGACTCTGCATTTACAGACCTGGAGCAAGGTTCATTCTGTGATTCATGCTTTCAGGTACAATTTAAATTCTTCCTTGGCTATGGACTGACACAGACTGGGACCTCAGTCCAAACTCATTTGCGCAACTGTATTTGCTGCAAGTTCAAAAACATGCCTAAAGAGCCAAGCTCCTTTTTCTCCTTCTCTTCCTCCATATTAATAGATTGCTTCTACACTAAGGGCAAATTGTATTCTGAGTTCTGTTACAAATGGGGAAAATGTCATCCTCTCTCTAATTTCCTCAATTATCCACACAGCACTTAAACCATTAACATCATTAGTGTCAGTGATGCCTGTACAGACAGATCTGGGCTTTAGCAGAACACATGAAGGAAAACTACTACAGAGGGCAGCTAAAGAATATAGCCTGTGTGACCTGTGCTAAAATACGTGTCTCAGTTTTGAAGGGAGCTTATTCTTATCTAAATCCTACTTAGGATCTTACACTTGCAATGAATTTCAATAGCAGTGGAAACCAGCATTCTTATGTATTCAAGTTTATTAGTACCTGTTCCATTTTCAGCAGACTTGAGTTTGAATCATTGCTATGTCTTCTTGAGAAAATTATTTAGTTTCTGAGATTCATTTTCTTTATTTTCAAAATGAGAGAATTGGACCTGAACAGTTCTTAATTACAGGATCTTAAAAGGATAAGAACAACTTTTGAATGATTCTAAAACTGTAGAATATAATACCCATCATATTCCCTTACACTTAATTTTCTTATCCATTTGTGTGTATAACATGCTTCCCTGCACTCAACATTTCATCTCCTGCTATCATGCTTTTGCAAGGGCTGGCCCACACTTTGTAGAATTCCTGTCTTCAAGGTACTGCTTAGGTGCCATTTCCTTCCTGAGACCATTATTGATTCTTCCCTTGCTCCATTATTTTATTTTGAACATGCTTTATATATATGAATAGGTGTCCATGTTATATTCCATCAGTAGAATGAGTTCCTTGAATGGAGGGACCTCTGTGTTTTTGTTCTTGGTTCTTCACCTCCTAGCATCTGTTGCTGTTATTGTTCAGTGGTGTCTAACTTTTTGTCACCCCATTTAGGATTTTCTTGGCAAAGGTAATTAAGTGCTTTGCCATTTCCTTCTCCAGCTTATTTTATACATGAGGAACTGAAACAGTGTTAAGTGACTTGCCCAAGATCACACAGTGAGTATCTGAGGCTGGATTTGAACTCAGGAACATGTCTTCCTGACTCCAGGCCTGGTCCTCTATCTGTTGTACCACTTCACAGCCTTACCCTCCATCTAGTAGGGTCTTAAGAAATGCTTTTTTATTTGAACTGAAATAACTCTAATAAATTAGAATACAAATAAAGTGGATACTTTATTAAAGAATCAAGTGATTATGCAAGGATTCACTTCATAAATGCCATGATGGCTCAACAATGACTTGAAATTATTTTATTAAGAGCAGAGCCAAGATGGCAGAGTAGAAAGATGTACATACTCTAGCACTTCCCCCACAGCCCATAAAATACCTGTACAGAATGACTCTCAACAAATTCTAGAGCAGCAGAAGCCACAGAACGACAGAATGAAGGAGATTTCCAGCCCAGGGTGATCTAGACGGCCAACAGGAAAGGTATATCTCACCAGACACAGAGCAGAGCACAGACTAGCCATGGCCATGCTGGGAGGAGCAGGACCAGAGTAGGCCTTGGGGGTGGTAATCCCAGCAGCAGCAGAGGTTCTCAGATCCCTGAACCCACAGGCAAAAAAAGAAGTTTCAAAGGTCAGTGAAAGGGCTTTTACAACTGGGCAAGAAGGGAGGAGGAGCAGGGTTCCCCCCAAGCTCCAGCCCCAGGTGGCGTCAGAGACAGCAGCAGCAACAGCAGTTGTCAGCAGCAGTTGTGGTGGCTGAAGCAGTCAGCAGCCAGCCTCTGCTGTTGGAGCCCTCAGCTTATAGCCCCTGGGGGAATTGAGCAGCTGCTCTGAATCTCAGTCCTGAATGCTAGAGTGGCAGATCTGGAGGCAGTCATGGAGAGGGAATTCTACTACTCACAGATTCTGGGCAGAGAAGTTTCTTATTGCTCCCAGACCAGTGTTAAGCCTTGATTGTGCCACCTTGGAGGAACTGAGAACTTACAGGTCCCCAGAGTATACCCTACTCTTGACAAAGGACCCAAAAATCAAGTAATTGCTTGGGAAAATGCTCAAAAAAGGGGGGAAAATACTAAAAAAGGTATAGAAGGTATAGAAGTCATTCTTTACAGGCATTTTCTCCCATCCTTTCAGATGAGGAAGAAAAATGCTTTCCATCAGGGGAAGACATAAAAGCCAAGACTTCTGCATCACAAACATCCAAAATAAATATGCAAATGTCTCAGGCCATGGAAGAGCACAAAAAGGATTTTGAAAATCAAGTAAGAGAGGAGGAAGAAAAATTGGGAAGAGAAATGAAAGTGACGCAAGAAAATCATGAAAATAGGGTCAACAGCTTGCTAAAGGAGACCCAAACAAATGCTGAAGAAAATAACACCTTTAAAAATATGGTAACTCAATTCACAAAAGAGGTCCAAAAAGCCAATGAGGAGAAGAATGCTTTAAAAAACATAACTAGCCCAATGGAAAAGGAAGTTCAAAAGCTCCCTGAAGAAAATAGTTCTTTAAAAATTAGAATGGAGCAGATGGAAGCTAATGACTTTATGAGAAACGAAAAAATTACAAAACAAAACCAAAAGAATGAAAAAAAATAGATGATAATGTTAAATATCTCATTAGAAAAACAACTGACCTGGAAAATAAATCCAGGAGTGACAATTAAAAACTATGGGACTACCTGAAAGCCATGATCAAAAAGGAGCCTAAACATCATATTTCATGAAGTTATAAAGGAAAACTGCCTGATATTCTAGAACCAGAGGGCAAAATAAATATCGAAAGAATCCACTGATCACCTCCTGAAAGAGATCCAAAAAGAGAAGCTTCTAGAAACATTGTAATAAAATTCCAGAGTTCCCAGGTCAAGGAGAAAATATTGCAAGCAGCTAAAAAGAAACAATTTCAGTATTGTGGAAATAAAATCAGGATAACACAAGATCTAGCATCTTCTACATTAATGAATCGAGGGCATAGAATATGATATTCTAGAAGTCCAACGAGCTAGGATTAAAACAAAGAATCACCTACCTAGGAAAACTGAGTGTAATACTTCAGGGGGAAAATGGTCATTCAATGAAGTAGAGGATTTTCAAATATTCTTGATGAAAAGACCAGAGCTGAAAAGAAAATTTGACTTTCAAACACAAGAATCAAGAGAAGCATGAAAAGGTGAACAGGAAAGAGAAATCATAAGGGACTTACTAAAGTTGAGCTGTTTATATTCCTACATGAAAAAATAATATTTGTAACTTGAAACTTTTCTCAGTATCTGAGTAGTTGGTGGGATTATGCACATACACACATGCAGTTTTATATATATACATATATATATATATATATATATATAGAGAGAGAGAGAGAGAGAGAGAGAGAGAGAGAGACAGAGAGAGAGAGACAGAGAGACACAGATACACAGAGACAGAGAGACAGAGAGCACAGGGTGAGTTGAATAAGAAGACATCATATCTAAAAACTAAAATTAAGGGGTGAGAGAGGAATATATTGGGAGGAAAAATGGAGAAATGGAATGCAGCAAATTATTTCTCATAAAAGAGTCAAGAAAAAGCTTTTCCAGTGGAGGGGAAAAGGAGGGAGGTGAGAGGGAAAAAGTGAAGCTTACTCTCATCACATTTGGCTCAAGGAAGAAATAATATGTGCACTCAGTTTGGTATGAAAACCTATCTTACCCTACAGGAAATTAGGGGAGAAGGGAATAAGTAGGGTTGGAGTGGATAATGGAAGAGAGGGCAAATGGGAGGAGGAAGCAATTAGAAGTCAACACTCTTGGGGAAGGACAAGGTCAAAAGAAAGAATAGAAGAAATTGTGAGCAGGATAGGATGGAGGGAAATATAGTCTTACACAACATGACTATTATGGAAGTCATTTGCAAAACTACACATATATAGACTATATTGAATTGCTTGCTTTCTTGATGAGGATGGGTGGGGAGGGAGGAAGGAAGATAAGTTGAAACTCAAAGTTTTAGAACAAATGTGGAGAATTGTTTTTGTATACAACTGGAAAAAAAGAAATACAAGTAATGGTGTATAGAAATTCATCTTGCCTTATGGGACAAAAGAGAAGATGGGGATAAGGGAAGGGAGGGGTGTTAGAAGGGAGAGCACATTGGTGGAAGGTGTAATGCTTGGTGTTTTGGGGCGGGAGGAGGGGAGACATGGGGAGAAATTTTGGAACTCAAAATTTTGTGGAAATGAAGGCTGAAAACTTTAAATCAATTAAAAAAATAAATTATTTTGTTGATATGCTCAGTTCTTATTCTCTACTCTCCTCAAGCTTTCAGCCATCTTGACCCCTCCACACATACTACCAGATAGCCTTGACAGTTAAGACTGAGGCTATCTTTCATGAGTCCCTTGACTGCCATATTTTCAAAAGTTCTCGATGTCTTCACTCATCATTTCCCTCTCTTTCACTATACATTTGTTTAATTAGAATGTGAAGGCAAAAGAGTTCTTAACTATGTTTATTTAATAAAAATAGCTACTACTTATATAGTGCTTCAAGGTTCACAAAGCACTTTGCATATATCATCTTAATTGACCCTGACAGCATCCCTAGAAGGAAGGTGCCATTATTTTCCACATTTTACAGATGAGAAAACTGAGGCAGAAAAACACAAAGTGACCTATGGAAAGTCACACTGTTACCAAGTGGCTCAGATACAATTGTACCTCACCTCTTCCTGACATGAAGCTATATTACCCAGTTGTCTGTGTTCTTAAGCACAAACTGACATGAGAAAGAATCACTGAAGTTTTTCTGGAATTGTGCTCCATTTTAAAATCAGTGCCCTGAGAGTATCATGTGCACTACTCATGACCAACTGAGGAAACCTGAACCATAGCCCATCCCCATGGCCACATTTTACTTATTTCGTTTAATATAGGATTAGGCATCCCCTAATGCTTAATGATTGGGATATAATTTTCAAATCTGGCACTAACTTTGCCTTCATTGAGTTAATTGCTCTTCCCTACAGGAAATATGCCAAAGGGTTAATTACCCATAGGGGTCACTCTTAAAGATGAAGGAGCATATAGCTCTAACAACTAATCCTTTAGAGCAGGGTTTCTTAACCTGGAGTCTCTCAATTTGCAGTGTTTTTTTTTTCTAAATTGATACCTTACTGACTGTAATTACATAAAATTAGTTTTGTTTTAATTTTTGTACTTAATTTATATAGCATCATTTTTTCTGTTCTGGGGAAGCAAAAAGAATGAAGGGAGTAAACACTTATTAATCACTTAATATGCAACAGATATTGTGCTACATGCTTTAAAAATATCATTTTATTTGATTAGACACCCATAGGATTTACTAGACTTCCAAAGAGGACCGTGACAGAAAAAAGTTTAACAACCCCTGCTTTAAACATAAAGGAGACTCCAAGAGCACCCTTCTTCCTGTTTCAGTTGCTAGTGGTAAAAGCAAAAATAAAATTAATTTCAGCTCACAGTACTCTCTACCTCATTCCTTGCCATTTATTTCTGTGACTTACACTTTCATATAATTAAATGGAGATATTAATAGAACCTTCTTTGGAGGTTGTTGTGGGGATCAAATGAGATAATAAAGAGTGCTTTGTACATCTTAAAATGCTATATAATTTGAGTTATGATTATAATCATTTCACTCTTTTCATCTTTATGTTCAATAGTGCTTAAATAGAAATGGCCCTAAGATAAGTTTTTATTTTTCTGTTGCTCATTTATGCTTACAAAAGAATTGATTTCTATGATTGGAATACAGGCTTATCTTCTGTAGATTCATTAAGAGAATTCCAGTCGCAGACAAGAGAGCACGTGGGGTGTATGTCTTCCTGTTTCCACATAGCTTTGATTTCTGGCTATAGGTCTCTATGATTTGAGAACATTTTGTTATATGTAGTTTGGAGGTTAAATGTGTTTAATATAACTATATCTTCTAAAATTTTCATTTTGTGTATAATGGTCAGTATTTCGCCTAGGGGACTGTGGGTGATAATTTTGCCTGAAACAGAGTTAAATAATGTTACATTGTTGCATTGTTACATTGTTACATTGCTGTACTTTGTTGGATCTTAAAGCATATTCCAGGGTTTGTATTTGCAGAACATGTATTTAGAATCTGTTTGTTTGATGATAAGGAAGAGAATATTGATGACTGATGATGCTTCCCTTATGCCCTGCTTCATAGTTCTAAAACCTCAGTTGCACCGATGTTAATTTCCATTACAATTCAGCCACTTACTTTACCAAATTTCCAGACAGTTTTACCTTCAAAATATGACATTCTGAAATTCCCTTCTGTGACCCCAACCTCCAATTCCCCTAAATCCACTATCATTATTCCCAAATGGTCTCTTCAGTATCATCTTGGCTTCCAATCTCTAGACTACTTCTTTTCAATCAATATTTTTCTTTAAACTTCAAGGGCAATTAAAATCATAAGAAGAGATCTAGAAACTGGAAGTCAAGGAATCACAAGGTCATTCCTTTTGATTTCTAGTTATTGTCACCTCAAAATGCTACCCTTCCATTTGGACACTCATTTTACCAAATATGGCAAATTGGTTATTTAACAAATCCATAATCTATTTTTTCTGTTTCAAATATGGGATACAATAGTTGATAGAGAAATATATAAAATTGTTGACTGAGATAACTATAGATTATCATAACTTCAAATGATACTCAGTAGTCCTAATCCACACCTCTTATTTACTTCATATTACATTTTCACATAATTGTTCTAATTTTTTTAATCTCCCCATACCCAAATTAGTATAGCAAGGAATAGTGTATTTATCAGATTTATAGAGAATGGAGGAATTTTTGACTAAACAAGAGATAGAAAACATTATGAAGGGCAAAATGGATAATTTTGAGTGCACTGAACTGAAAAGATTTTGCACAACCAAACCCAATGCAATCAAGATTAGGAGGCAAGCAGATAACTGGGAAAGAATTTTTGCAACTAGTGCCTGTGATAAAGGCCTCATTTCTAAAATATATAGAGAAATTAGTCAAATGTAGAAGAATACAAGTCACTCCCCAATTGATAAATGGTCAAAGGCCATGAACAGGCAGTTTTCAGAGGAAGAAATTAAAGGTATCTATAGTCACATGAAAAAATGCTCTCAATCACTATTGATTAGAGAGATGCAAATCAAAACAACTCTGAGTTATCACATCACACCTATCAGATTGGCTAACATGATAAAACAGGAAGATGATAAATGTTGGAGAAGATGTGAGAGAGTTGGAACACTAATTCATTGCTGGTGGAGCTGTGAGCTGATCCAAGCATTCTGGAGAGCAATTTGGACCTATGTTCAAAGGGCTACAAATATGTGCATACCTTTTGATCCAGCAATATTGCTTCTAGGACTGTATCCCCAAGAGATCATAAAAATAAGAAAGGGTGCCACATGTAAAAAGATATTTATAGCAGCTCTGTTTGTAGTAGCCAAAAACTGGAAATCAAGAGGATACCCATCAATTGGGGAATGACTGAATAAATTTTGGTATATGAATGTAATGGAATGCTCTTGTGCTATAAGAAATGATGAACAGGCAGACTTCAGAGAGACCTGGAAAGACTTATATGAACTGATTCTGAGTGAAAGGAGCAGAACCAGGAGAACTTTGTGCACAGCAACAACCATAGTGTGTGAGGAGTTTTTCTGGTAGTCTTAGGACTTCATTGCAATGAAAAGACTTAAAAAATTTCCAGTGCTCTCTTAAGGCAAAATGCCTTCCACATCGACAGAAAGAACTATGAAATTCTATCACATAATGAAGCAGAGCATTTTTTTTGTGCTATGTTTTGTTTTCTTGTATGATTTCTCCCATTCATTTTAATTCTTTTATGTAACATGATTAAGTTGAAAATGTATTTGTAGAACCTATATAAAATTGTATGCCATCTCAGGGAGGGAATGGTGAGGTAGAGAGGAAGGAAGGGGAGGGAGAGGAAAAAATCTAAGATATATGGAAGTGATTGTAGAACACTGAAAACAAATAAAATAATAAAAAAATAAAAATCTCCCCATACCCAGTTCCTCTCACTCTTCACTTATTATGCCAAATACTGTCAACTGAGATCAAGGCCATCTCACATGAATTTTTTTAACTTCAATCTTCTATGTAAAAATGCTTCTTGATATCTTGGCCTACCATCCTCTCTTTCATTTCCAAAGCTAACTCCTTCACTTATGCATCCCATTTCCTCCCACCTTTCTACTCTGTCAATTATTACTTCTTTTTTTAAACCCTCAGTTTCCTTCTCCAAGAGTCCATCCCCTCCACCAACAAACTGTTCGGTTTTACATTCTAAAAACAAAAGAAAAAAATTAACAGACATGGAGAAATATATAAAACTTCCATTAATCTCATTATTCCATGAAATATATTTTTCCCTTACTTGCTATTCACCCTGTCTCTCCAGGATAAATATTCTCAAAAGCACTGTTCTAATCATGTCTCTGCTTGGAAACCTTCCATGACTCCCAACTACCCATTGAATTTGGTGAAAGTTCTTAGAGTGGCCAAAAGAAATACTGTCTCATTGTATCTCTTGCTGTGGGGTGCTGAATGAAATCTTGGGACTGAGGTGATAAGTGGTAAATTATCTAGTTTTGTACTATTCAGATTTGTGCTAAAAGCCAAATTTTCTACATTCTCGTCAGAACCTGCAGAACAAACTAGCAAAATTTGAAAAAGCTTGGGGACTTTCATTTTCAGTTTTGAGTTTGAAGTTATCTATTATTATTAGACATTATATCTCATTATATTACCATATATCCTATATGCTGCTATCAAATTAGTCTAATTTTCTTGACATTCAGATGTAACTTACACTTTTTTCTGTCTTCACATCTTTGTTTATTTTGTCTGCCTGGAAAATTCTTACCCACCAATTATTTGTCATGTTTGACGAATAGCCATCTTTTCAATTATCCCTATACAAGAATGTATTTCTCCATTCCTACCTGCTACTCTGTATATAATTATTTTGTCATGTTTACCATATTATCATATCTCATATAATAATCATTTTTGACTTATTTATTAGGTCCTCAGCACCTCAGAGAAGAACATAAAGGAGACATTCAAACTTCTCTTCAATGACTAAATGTGGGAATGAATGGAAGTATTAAAGTTAACACTATAAATTTACATTTTTTCTTCTGATTAGTTCACCCTAATGAATCATCAGATGGACTTTCAACAAGTCATATAATACCAGGTATTATAAAGTATCATAGCCTATTTCATTCCTAGTGAAATGTACTTGGCATCACATTCTTTTTATGTCAATATCAAGTTATTGAACTCTCCTTTAAATTATAGTCATTTAGTTTCTGGATGTACTGACATTTGATGCAACTGCTAGAAAATAAATTTAAATCTATCCTACAGTAAAAGTGAGGTGATTTTGTCACAAGGGGGTGAAGATTATTTCCACTAATGCATACCTCTATCTACAACTTTGAGATTTAGTGACTTGTATGAGCTCCAGAGAAATTAATGATTTTCATTGAGCAACAGTGAGAAGCAGAAACTGAAACCAAGTTTTACTGATTAAACCCAGTACTCTGGCTAATATGTCAGATTTTTAAAATTATTTTAAAAATCTGAAACAACCCATGTGAGAATAATAGGATCATAAAATCTCAGCATTGAGAAGCATCTTAGGAGGCCATCAAATGTAACCCCTGTCACTGAAACATTAATTTTATGCCTCATTAAAAAAGGTTGATATGCCATAGCTTATAAAGAAGGTTTCTGAATTCCCAAAACATACAAAATTCCAGCTACCCAAGTCACTCAACATGATCTAAACAACAACAGTAAAGTAGGAAACACCCAAGCTCTTGGCTATATGGTTTGACACTAAGACATCATATTAGAAAGATCACAGGTTTCACTAACATCTAATAAAGAAAGTGTCTTTCACTTCATTTATAATTTATCTATCAGATAATATATTTATTTACACTATAATAGAGATAAAGAGCTTGAAAATGTTTCATCAGTTTAAGAAGCAGAAAATATTTACAAATTATGAAGTATTCAGATTTAAAGATTTGTCCAGAGAATAGCACACAAGGGCAATAGTAAACTGAGGAAAGCCTTCATATGGTGCATCTGCACTTGAATAGACCAGATACATTAAATCCTGCATTCCAGAGTTGTGAGCTACCTAGCACCTGAGTTTTCTTTTCTCAAGTGCTCATCTATCAGGAAAGTCTGCTCTTCATCAGTGATCCTCTTGATACTAATTATATTGCTGGGTGGATATAAATCAGTTTTAGGTGTTAATTACAATGCATTTATGTATCTGAATTTATTTGAATATACTCATACTATGATTTTATTGTTCTCATTTGATTTTAAATAAATTTTATGCTTTAAATCTGAATACTTCATAATTTGTAAGTGACTGATTTTGTGTAAATGGGAGTACATCATTAAGGGCTTGAAAGGTAAAGCAGTAAGTAGGGGGAGTATATTTATTCTACAACCAGTTTACCACTAGGACCAAGAAGATTTTGAGCAAAGCTACCTAGAAGTTGCAGCCTTTTTCTGGAAATCTAGAACTTCTAGAATAGAGAGACCCAGAAAGTAAGCACATGACTGCTAGACTGTGAGGACTGTGTCTGTCCCAGTCATATTGTGCCATCTGACATGAGGTATATCATGTGTCACACAGGAGTAGCCCTATTGGTGTGAAGTAGTAGAAAAGTCACAGGACTCAGAGGCAGAAGACTTAAGTTAAAATCTTCTGCCCTATTACTTACTGATTTCATGGACATGAGCAAATTATTCAAATTCTCTCAGTCTCAGCTTCCTCATTGGCAAAACATGTATTTGTCAAAAGTTGTGTCTACATTTTGTTGTTGTTTTGCTGAGGAATGGGATTTATAAGCTATAAAACATTGTACAAATTAGATTTATTGTATAGATGCTTAATAGTAATTGATAACAAATTGCCATTTTTTAATAACAGTGCAGGACAGGTAGCATTTCTAAATACTCTCTATATTTTTTCAACTATTCTTAGAAAACCTTCAGAGAATTTTGAGTTGAGGGCAAACAGATGTGAAGAGAGAAATGGTGGATACTTCCATGGTAAAAAGTAGAAATTTGTCGAACATTATGTATGTTTTAAAAGAAAAAAACAGAACTATTTACCATCAAATCTTGATTATTCATGCAATCTCAGGGAAATCTAGTATGTCTACAACAACTTATCTAAGCATCAGAAAGGGTAACTTTGAGACATGTTAACAAAAGTAGAGATAACTTAAGGAAATTCGGGAAGGTATAGTAAGAAAGAGAGTTTATAAAGAAATGGTGTGTCAGGTCCCAGTAGAGCAAACCCTAAAGGGAGTCAGTCCACTCCTTTAACTATCTGGTCCATGCCAAAATTCTTACCAAATATTCGAAGCTCCAGGGGAGCGTGCTATGTAAGATCTTACATTCATTATTTCTGATAATGCCCTAATGTGCTTTCTCCCACAATTCCTCCCCCAAATTCCTTCTTCCTCCCCTCTCACAGTGGAAACTCAGTTACCAAACTACTATGACCCCAAGAACACTCTGCTATTCCCAACAGTCATGAGCATAGAACGGTATGATATGGATGATCATAGTACTTGAATAATATGGATAATATGGAGGAACACAAGGCCATGACACCTTCTTTTCCAGTGGGTCTGATCATTTGTCATGCCACTATGACCTTCAGACTCCTGGACATCACCATCTAAGTCACTTCTGAACATTCCTACAGATATTGTCTTTCCCAAGTAGAAGGTAAATTTGAAAGTAAGGACTTTCTTATTTTTTTATCCATATGCCAAGAGCTTAGTATAGTGCTTATCACACTTAATAAATGCTTTTCCATTCACTCACTCATTTGCTCTTTCACACTTTTTCTGTTAATGCTTTTCTCCATCAATATAATCAATTGAGTTAAACACATCACAAAAATATGTTGATACATTCTTAATTAATTTTTTATTTTTTCAGTTTTCAACATTCACTTCCACAGGAATTTGAGTTCAAAACATTCTCCCCCATCTCTCCCCAACCCCCAACACAGGACAGCATTCACCTCATCCACCCTTTCCTCTAGTCTGTCCTCCCTTCTGTTAACAATGCTTTTTCTATTCCCCCTCCTCTCTATTTTCCCATTGGGCAAAATAGATTTCTATACACCATTGCCTGTACATCTTATTTCCCTGTTGCATGCTAAAACATATTTTAACATTCATTATTAAGGTTTTGAGTTCCATATTCTCTCCCTTACTCTCTTCCTACCCACCCTCATTGAAAAAGCATGGAATTCAATATAGGTCATAAAGGTGTGGTCATGCAAAACACTTCCATAATAGTTATGTTGCAAGAGATTAACCACATTTCCCTCTATCCTGCCCTGCCCTCCATTTATTCCATTCTCTTCTTTGACCTGTCCTCCCATGATAGTGTTTGCTTCTGATTATCACTTTCCCCAATTTGCTGTCTCTTCTATTATCTTCCCTCTCCTATCCCCTTTCCTTCTGCCTTGTTGCAGGGTAAAATAAATTTCCATAACCAATCGAGTGTGTGTTATTCCCTCCTTAAGCCAAATCCCATCAGAGTAAGACTCACTTATTCCTTTTCATATCCTCCCTCTTCCCCTCCATTGTAAAAGTTCATTCTTGCCTCTTTTATGTGAGATGATTTGCTACATTTTACCTCTCCTTTTCTATTACTCCAAGTACGTTATATTCAACAGTACGTTTTATTTTTTAGGTATCTTCCCTTCATATTCAGCTCACACTGTGCACTCTGTCTGTGTGTGTGTATGTATGTATGTTTCCATGTATATATGTATATACATATACACATACACAAAAATATCCATGTACATATACATACCTACACATATACATACACATATATACATACCCATACACACACACGCATATATTATATATATATATATATATATATATATATATATATATATATATATATATATTCCCTCTTCCTTAATACTGAAAAAGGTCTCATGAGTGGTAAATATCATCTTTCCATATAGGAATGTAAATTGTTCAACCTTAACAAGTCCCTTATGGCTTCTCTTTCAAGTTTGCCTTTTCATGTTTCTCTTGATTCTTACATTTGAAAGTCAAATTTTCTATTCAACTCTGGTCTTTTCAACAAGAATGCTTGGAAATCTTCTATTTCATTGAAATTATATTTTTTTCTCTGAATTATTATACTCAGTTTTGCTGGATAGGTTATTATTGATTTTAATTCTATCTCCTTTGACCACTGGAATATCATATTCCAAGCCCTCAGATCCCTTAGTGTGGAAGCTGCTACATCCTGTGTTATCCTTATTGTATTTCCTCAATACTTGAATTGTTTCTTTCTGGCTACTTACAATATTTTCTCCTTGATCTGTGAACTCTGGAGTTTGGCTATAATATCCCTAGGAGTTTTCTTTCTGGGGTCTCTTTCAAGAGGTTATCAGAGAATTCCTTCCATTTCTACTTTACCCTCTGTTCTATAATATCAGGGCAGTTTTCCTTAATAATTTCTTGGAAGATGATGTTTAGGCTCTTTTTTTGATCATGGTTTTCAAGATGACAAATAATTTTTAAATTATCTCTCCTGGATATACTTTTAAAAATTATTTGTCTTCTTGAAAGGAAAACTGCCACAGTAGCTGCCCATAGTTCTGTGCCCTGAAGCCTACTCCAGTCCTGTCTCTGCCATCATGGCCCAAACTGGGCTGGGCTCTGCTCCACTCAGAGACCTGTGCAATAGACCCTTCCTGTCAGCCTTCCTGGATGTCTTGATCTGGAAAACAATTTCACTGTCATTTTGCGGTGTCTGCTGCTCTAGAATTTGTTTAGAGTCATTTTTACAGGTATTTTAGGGGCTTTGCAGGAAGACCAGGAACACATCCATGCTTCTACTCGGTCATCATGACTCCATCACCAAGATACATTGTAAAACTGGTTTTTTGAATGCTTCATAAAGAATCACAACTCAAAACTAAAGCTAGAAGTGACTTAAGAGGTCATATATTCCAACCTCCTCATTTTAAGGAGGTGGAAACTAAAACCCAAAATAGTCAAATGAATCACAATTTATTGAATATAATAATAAATAATAATGATAATAAGTAGCAGAGGCAAAGTTCAAACCTTTTCTCTGACTGTAAGCTATCACTCTTTTAACTTCAACAGACATTCTAAGATTTAAGGGGCTTGGGAACAATAAATAAGGACACCAATATATTAAAATAGGCTCACTAAGAAGGAAGGCTTTTTACTAACTCCCTACAGTTTTGTTTGTGAATTGTATTCTGAGTTCCTACTATCAAGGAAGCCCTGAAATCATGTTTATCCTGCACAGGAAACCTGTTAAGCCAGCCTACTTTGGAATTATTAGCTGACAATAGTTTTCTTGAATGCAACTATTCTGCATATTTGTTTTATAGTAAAAGTGCTTTCAAATCCTAGAGAACATTAGACTAACACAGCTTCTGGCCAATTTTGTGTGACAAAGTACTATTTGTCGCTTCCTGTAGTTACCTGGGAGTGTTTATTATGTAACAGATGTATGATCAAGAGCTAAGGAAAATAGCTTCAAGCCAAGCATAAAAAAGAATGGGAAAAAGGAACAGCTGCTTCTTGGGCATGGGAACCTCTTTTTGGATTGAAAATATCAAATAACCTTATTTGATGAGATCATAAAATCTTAAGTCAAGTTGAAGTCACAGAGTGAATGTGACCATTTAAGGAATAGAAAGAGGTCATGGTGAGAAATTTGTGGAATCCCAGTATTTCTGTGTCAGTAACATGAAGAGGAAAAATTGGAGCTCATATGCTCCACTTTTATCAGGAGAAAGGAAGAAGGGCCCTTTTTATCTTGGGTTGTGCACCTGTAAAGAATAGGATGGGTGGGCATGGATGGATTGTGGTTGGCATAGCTGGATAGAATGTTCATATCAATTATCTCACAATCTAGTTTTCTTTTGAAGTATATGAGGATGATGAGAAGCTAGAAAAGAGACAATGAGTAATTGAGAAGGGGAAAAAATAAACACAAAGCAAAAACCAAGAGATTACTTTTTCATGGAGGCCAAAGAAAAAGAGAGCTTCAAAAAGCGAATTGTGATAAAGGGTGTCAAACTTTTCAGAAATGCAAAAGAAGCTTGAAGGAAACACCGGTAAATCTTGCAACCAAGATGTCATTGACGGTAAATAACCAAAGCAATCCATGGCCCCTCTTTCCTCGGACTGGCTGCTATTACATAATGCTGGTAAACTTAAGGATTAACTGAATCTGGTTCTACTTGGAACTGGCTGCTGATATTTAAAAATTTAAGCAGGAACTATGAAAAAAAGTGAAATCAACAAATAGATATTACTATTTCAAGAATCAAGCCTTGAAAAGAAAAGAAAATGAATCATTGCACACTAATTATGTGCATCCATGTACCAGGCACTATGCCAGGCACTGGGAATACAAGCACACATAAAGAAAGAATCTCTGCCCTCAAGAAGTCTCCTTTCTATTACGTGGCTCAACAGGCAAGTAAATAAACATACAAAATAAAAACAGAATAAATACAAGGTAATTTGAGGAGTCAGGGCCACAGAATGCTATATGGAGAGGGTGGCATTTAAGAAGAGTTTTGAAGAAAACAAGAGATGTTTGGAGATAAAGTTCGGATGTTAAAGAATGCCAAATATAGGAAACATTAGCCAGAGGAAAGGAAGAAGACATGTACATTGTCTAAAAGACAGACAGACAGCTAGAGAGAGTAACAGAGCCAGATAAGGAATACCTACATATATTAGAATGTAGCCTGGAATTGCTTGTGGAGGGGAACTTGAGGGAGAGCTATCCTTTGTTATCAAATGGAAAGAAGAGATTTGAGAGTCATATGAGGAAGAAGAAATTATTTAGCCAATAAAGGAATAAACTTCCTTCTGCCTACATGGCTGAGCTCCTTGGAAGATAAAGAGGAGAGGAAAAAGCAAAAAATACAGGAGAGGAGGGATAATTAAAATAATCATAATGATTACCAGGGAAGAGAAGCCCAGGCATTGGATTAATAGGGGGCATGATTAATCTTGGCAAGAAGGAGGCATGCTTCATCTGCCATAGGAGAGGAGAGAAAACATAGGAAGAAATTCCAATGTAGAAAAGAGAGGTCAAAGAAATGTAAAAGTTATATTATATATATATGCAATATTTAAATACACATATTTATAAAGCTATACAACATATATAATTTATAATATATTATTATATGATATATTATAATGTATATTATGTATACATATATGCATATGCACACATATATGAGTATACATATATGCATATGCACATATATATATGTAAATGTACATATGTGTGTGTGTGAGTGTGAAGAGAGACAGACAGAGATAAGGAGAGTATTTAAATGATAGTCTTGATATTCTCAGTAAGCTAAGACAAAGCAAGAGACATAGTCATGGGTTAAGAATAAAGCTAGGAATGGGGAACATATGGGAATGATTTTAGTAACTTCAGAAGAATGAACAAGAGCTGAGAGGATCTTGAATTCCTACTTTTTCAGTAATTTGCCATCTATGGCAGCTAAGTAGCATGGTAGATCGAGTGTTGGGCTTTGAGTTGTAAAGACCAGAATTCAAATCCTGCCTCAAATACTTATAGGTATTGTTACACCTTGGCACAGTGTTTTGTACAGAGTAATTGCTTATTCTTTTTTCTGTTCTCTCCTTCTAGGGTCTCATTTTTACAGTAGAAGGATCAGATTGATTCAACAATACAGGAAATCTGGTACAGAGAACACTTGAGGATTAGGGTATGTTTTTTGTTTGTTTTTACCTAAATTACTCAGTTATCTATTGAATCCTCTACATCACTCATATAGTTATTTTTTTTTAAACCCAGGGCTTTTAAATACAAGATCTGTTACAAGTAGTCTGATATTGAGGGTACAAGAAATCTTTCTACTAAGACTTGCATCTTAGAGACTCTACTTGTTGGGAGTCAATGAATAACTTTCGGACACATACTACCTCTGCACCAAGCTACCCTATCCATGGCTCTTTGCCTCTTTGTTCTAAAATATTGCTGCTCCAGATGGAAAACTAGGAGATTGATGCTTACGGTCCTTTTTCCCCAAGTGAGATGCCTTGAAAATGAAATAAATGACTCCTCGGTAAGTACTCTCTGAATGAAGTTCTATCACTATGCTTAAGTATAATTAGTGGTGTTTATTTCCATTACATCCTCAGGCCACTTATAGCCTATATTTATCAGCTACTCCTTTGCTGGAATTCTCTATTTAGCCCATATTTCCCAATAATTAGATAATACCAATGGAATCTTTAATCAGTGGGTAGAGTAACATGATTTGTTTGCTTACTTTCATCAGCAAAATTGAAGGCAATTTTATTAAAGCAGTGTCCTAATTTACAATGATTGAGAAAAATTAGATATTAAAGGATGTCTGTTGTTTATTTTAATCAGTTAGATGAAATAATTATACCTTATTTGTTTTTGTTTAATCAATCTTCTACTACACCAGTGGCAACAATTCAAGGAAGAATTATGAATGCATTTTTTCTGTGTGTGTGTGTTTTTTTCTATACGCCACTGTAAATAGATATTTCCTTCCTGAAGTTGATTTGATAATGCTTTAGAGAAAGAAAGGAAGGGAGGCAGAAAAGAGGGTTGACTTATTTTCTCTCTATAGAATAAAGGGAATATTTTGCAAATAGAATAAATCTTAAATAGAATAAGGGGGTCAAGATCTTGAAGTTTTGTTTACTACAACTTCATATCTTATCTGATTTCAAAAGGGAAAATACAATATTATATTCTGCTACATGAGGCAGAACTGACTGGTCCAAACAAAATGAACTTTGCAACCATCTAGGTTTATTTATGATACTTCACCACTCCCCCAACACTAAACCAAGTCACAAAAGTGTTCACTTAAGGTAAATGGTGCTTTTCAATGATAGAAGTGAAGATATACAATTCATAGAATTTATTCTAGTTTTCATAACAGTGGACTGTTATGGAATATTTTGCTTTGTCTATACACAAAACATTTACTTTTTGTTCACTGTTCTCAGGAGAGAAAACATGGTCCAATTCATCATTCAATTTCTGTTTGTTTATTGTTCAGCAAGTGTACAGATTTATCTCTTGTTCTATCCCTTTTAACATTAGATAGATATAAAAAAATAACCATGTCTGGCTCAACAAAATCATGTCAGTAGTAAAACGGGGTGGACCTTGCAGAAACTTCTTTGGCAGAGAGTTGCTAAACCCACTGAGTCATGCAGCCTCCACTCAGCATGTTGGACCTTTTGCAGATCCAAGGCATCATGCCCTTCTTTAAGATATTGTACAAGTCAAGAGAACTGGTGCATGAAACAATAATCTGATGACTGTGTTCCACATGAGCAGACAATTTGGATCATCCAGGCAAGGGAGGGAAGCTTTTAGCCTCAATAGCAACATTTTTGCTCCATTTATCTGGGCAGTGTCTTCAATTCTCCATTCTATTCAAGATAGACACACACATAGATACTATATGCATGTATTCAATTAATCTAATTCATCAGTATTTTCACTGATAAAAATATTCCCTCTTAAAATACCCATCACAATGATCTTGGCCTAATTATTTCGTATGAATGCTGTCCATATTCTTCTTACAATTTTGTCCCAAGGAGTACCACCCAACAATCGGGAGATATCCCTACCCTTTGTTTTGGTATCTTGAGGCTACAAAAGGAAGAGAAAAGGAAAGAGGGGAAGAAGCATTCATTAAGGGTCAGGCATTGTAAAAACATCTCATTTGAAGTTCATTCACAACTACCCTGGGAGGTAAATACTATCATTATCCCCATTCTATAACTGAGGAAACTGAAATAGAAATCATGTGACCTGTCCTCGGTCACACAACTAGTAAATGCCTGAGGCAGGATTTGAACTTAAATCTTTTTACTCCAAGTACAGTACTCAATACACTATGCCACCTAAACTGCCTCTGGCACACAGAGCATACCAGCATAAGGGTTTGCTCTGTGTTTTTGCATCAAGTTGTTTTGTGGTTGTCGTTTAGTCAATTCAGCCTTTTCTGACTCTTTGTGACCCTATCTGGGGTTTTCATGGAAAAGATACTGGAACGACTTGTCATTTCCTCCTCCAGCACACTTTACGGATGAAGAAACTGAGGAAAACATAAATGACTTGGCCAGGGACAAACAACTAGTATTTGAAGCCATGTTTGAACTCAGGAAAATGAGCATTCCTGAATCCAGACCTGGAACTCTATCCACTGTGCCACCTAGAAGCCCTTGTATCAAATCTAACCAGTTGAGGGCGAGGGGCAGAGAGGTGGTTATTTTTACTATATGTGCATTTATATGTGTCATTTTTTACTTTTGCTTTCTTTCATAATTCCTCATGTCTTTCTAATGTGTTGTTTCCTGCTCAAGACCATTATACATCTCTCTGCTGGCCTTTTGGGGATTTTCAATTTCAATTCTTTGGAGACTATATGAACATTTCACATATGTGTAATAAGCCACAGAATTCTTACATGTGGAAATTGCATTGAGAACAAAGTCTAATATGCTACTAGGCAGAGAAAATATTTTCTAGATGTAGAATAATTAGTTTAGAGGACAATATAAGAAACTGATTCTCTTCTAACACCAATGGCATTTTTGTCTTATAATAGGACAAATACAAAGAGGTTGGTAAGACCTCTTGTGATATAGTGGGGGGAAAATAAGCATGTGGAAAACAAAATTAAATGTGGCTGTTCTGATATGGTATAACAGAGATATAATTTTGAGTCTAATGATGTGATTTCAAATCCTATCGTTTCTTCTAAGGAAGCTAGGCAAATGACTTGAGCCTCTCTGAGGTTTAGTTTTCACATTTACAAAAGTGGGGGGTAAGAGATGGGTTAGACTTAATAATTCATGAGCTCTCTTTTAGCTATAGATTTTATTAGGCTCTTGATACACTGTAATTTCTGTGTTTGGTACAATTAGAGAAGGTATATGTATTTGCAAAATAATTTGTTCAGTTTGTTGAGAAATGAGACCAATGACACTGGTCTTCTTCTTTTCAGTCAACACACCATTTCCTGATTTTGTACAATTTCACTGGCTGTCTCCTATCCTTGGAATTCTTTTCCTTCTTGACTCTATCTTCTACCTCCCCTAGCTTCCTTCAAGACTCAGCTCTAATTCCACTTTCTGCAAAATTGAGGCTAGTACTTTCCCCTTAACTTACCCTATCTATGTATTTGTGTGTATGAACACATGCATGTACTTTACATATATTCACACGCACTTCACATATATTTACATGCACTTTATATACACACAATTGTTTTGCTTGCTGACTGTCCAATTAAATGTAAGCTTCATGAGCATAGGAGGTTTTTGCCAATATTTCCATCCACAGCAAATATAAGAGGGTCTTAAATATAGTAAATACATAAAAAAAAACCTTGTTAATTGACTCATGGACCATTAATTAAATGGTTATCCAAATCAGCTTAATTGCTGAGATTTTACATTATATCCCAAAGAACAGCCATCTAAATGACTCTGAAACAAAAAGCAAACTTTGAAAAGTCAGACCTAGGAACTGCCAGGCCTGCAATGCCCTGTTGGTGAGACCTGCTAACTAAGATATAGTCTTCTTGCTAAATTGGGGATATTGAAATATGAATTCTGCAACAAGAAATGTCTCAACCTGAAGCCAAAATATCATGAGAGTTGAAAAAGAAGTCTTTAAAAGAGGTTCTCAGAACAGCTGGTGTCCCCCAATGGACAAAGTTTGCTCTCTGCCAGATGGTTCCTCTGTCTTTC
The DNA here is from genome assembly GCF_028372415.1 of Notamacropus eugenii. Classification (NCBI taxonomy): domain Eukaryota; kingdom Metazoa; phylum Chordata; class Mammalia; order Diprotodontia; family Macropodidae; genus Notamacropus; species Notamacropus eugenii. The sequence continues at coordinate 133,731,790 of NC_092877.1, forward strand.
TTGTGGGCTCACTTATCCTGGTTCTAAAAACTACTCAGTCTTTGGAAGTGCTTCTCAGCTGCATTTGAAAAGGTCAACAAACAGGACCCAAATTCCATCCTCAAGGTATTTGAAGGGGAATATAGTAAGAAGCATCCAATTTGTTGGAACTTAATATGCCTATCGACTACAAGTAGAACACCTCTTCCTGATGACCTCTTTCCTTTATTTTGGGATAGACCTCTTCCTTTATGCTTGACATTCTTCTAAAGCAAGAATTTTTCACCTGTTTTTGTATCATATCTTTTTAGCAGTCTGGTGAAGCATATTGTTCCCTTCCATGAATAATTATCTTAAATGCATAAAATGAAATGCTTAGGATTATAAAGGAAAGCAATTACATTGAAATATAGTAATCAAAATATTAAATTTGCATGGATTCCCAGACCAAGAAAACCTCTAACTTAAAAGGAAGAGGGAATTCTTACTTTAAAATGGTTCATATTAAGTATCTTAAAAATAATCTGAATGTTTTTATGGTATTATTATTAGTATTGATATAATTATTAAGACCATTAAGCACATTTTAACTTGAAATACCATCATCATTACCATAAAAAGATATAGATAAATCTCTCTCTCTCTCTCTCTCTCTCTCTCTCTCTCTCTCTCTCTCTCTCTCTCTCACACACACACACACACACACACACACACACACACACACACACTCACACATACCATACAATGGTCCAGGGGAAACTCTCTATGAACAGATACCAGTTTCTATTCTCTAACTGCAAGTTCTAGAAAGTCACCTTGAGAGTTTCAATGTATGTACAAGAAAACACAGCCAGAATGTGTCAAAAAAAGGATTTGGTCCAAACCTCCTTAATACCAAGGCTAACTCTTCTTGATCTACCATATTCTGTTGCCTATCTGTAGCAGCAAGCACTCTGACACATCAGAATGGCTCACCAGCACAGGTTCCCAGACCCACCATTCCAAAAGAAAAGCAACCTCTGAGAGGTCAACCATCCCCTCCAATCACACATACAAACAGAGAAAATACAAGCAGATAAAAAAGACCAACAGAGAGTGCCTCTAAATGGCAGACCACAAACAATACATACATCACAGATCAACAGACAGATCCAGTTGTCCTACTATTACATGCACACAGAGAGAGAAACACCATTATCTGTTTTTAAAGTGGGGGTCGTGGGGAGGGCTCCTTAAGGGCTACCCAGAGTCTCATCTGGTCATACCACACATTCTTCCAAAGAATAAACCCCCAAAAGCAAAACCTGACCCAGAGTATATATGCATTTTTCATACCTGGAGGGCATCATGACTCTCATGAACTAGTGCTTCATTAATTAAGAAAGGTGTGAGCCTTCCTCCAAAACAAGCCTCCCCTAATCAAGTCCCTCCAGGTAAGGCCTATTAATGGAAAAAGATCTATCCCCAAAAGATCTTTAACTCTAATTAACATTACATTATCAAAAAATAATATTTATTAATAACAGCATCCAGAGAAATACACAATCAGTCTCTAGCTAACATATCTCTGATGTGATGTGATTAAAATAAAGATTATCCTAAAGCCTCTAATTCCCAGAATGATTGATATATCAGGTACTTGATTTAGTACTATCTTGGTTCTGCGGCCTCATTATTGTAGGCATTCCTGGCCATGCAGAAAACAACACATTCATGCCTGCCCCTCATTCTCTATAACTTTTGTTCATTTCTTCTATGAAATTCTCCACAGAGATCCACCTAAACTGAGTCATATCAATATGTTTATTCCTGCTATAAATCAAACTAGAAGACAAAATGGAAACTGCAGTTAAATAGAAGAATAGTTCACAGGTATTTCTTGTGATGATAAATAAAGGAGGTGTCAGAGTTTTATCATGTGTTCAGAGACAACAAGAAATATTTCATGAGAAATCTGATTATCTTTTACAACTGTGCTCATCATAGGATATACCAGGGAATCAAAATGGTAAATGGAAAAAATATCTCAACATTTTTGAAAAACCATTCTAAAATATTTTCACAAGCAAAATATATATGCTCAAAAGTATCTTATCAAGAAAGATGTTGGGGAGGAAGAGATGACTCCTTCTCAGGAGCTAGGAAAGTCCAAATCCCTTTTAAGAATCTGAGGCCCAAATGAATAGAAATTATTTCCTTGTGGACTTGGATATGTAGGACATTGGAACCCAGATCAGACCATAGACAAACTCCGAAACTGATATTCAGAGTTGTCATATTGAATCAGAAAACAAAACAAAATAATAAAGAATGACTGCTGAGTATCTGACCTAAAGGATAATAAAGAGGGAAGATATTTATATACTTTCAGCAACAAATGGAATGCAGTCATAAGAATGAACACCATTGGGAAATGACAATGACTGAGTGGGCATCTGAACTAAGAACAAGATAAGTGTGCATTCTCAATTTAGAGACATGACTCGGAGCAAGACGCAGGGTGTTGGCTATATGTAACATCTGGAGAATGCTACACGTGACACAGATGCAAGAGGGCTAACGCCTATGTGGTGAGAGTTTAGAGGATCTTGGGAACTAGACCATCCTCTGAGCCAAACAGCCACTCTTACCCGCATGCTACAAAGTTTAATGTTTTATTCTTTTGGCTTCATGTGGCCCTTTCATTTTCAGAAATGGAGGGCAAAAGTGTTCCTAACAATTCAGGCTATGCAGAACTGGAATGGGCCACCTCAGATGCCTCATAAGTATTATCTGAACATAATATTTGTCCAATATCAGATATATATGTGTGTGTGTGTGTGTGTGTGTGTGTGTGTGTGTGTGTGTGTGTGTGTGTGTGTGTATGGGAAGAGAGAGAAAGAGAGAGAGGAGACAGAGGGAAACAGAAGAAAGAGAGACAGGGAAACAGAAGAAAGAGAGACAGAGAGAGGAAAAAGAGAGATTCTTTTGAAGGCATAAGAATGTACATGACCACTCAGATCCATTTCTAGTCTGAAATTCTGTTACTTTATAAAAGAAAATATGAGAGCAAAGTCTATAGAGTTAAGTCATTGAGTCAATAACTTCTTAGCAGTAATAAGCTTATGAGATGTCCTGTACCCCCTCCTGCCTGTCACAGGAGGGACTAGGGAAGCCCTGAAAACCTTCAGGAAAAGAGGCATTAGAAGATTAAAAGGGAGATGGGAAATGTATTGAAAACATTTCAACTTTGCTTAAGGTTAGGTTTACTCTTTAAAATAGCTTTTCCTATAGTTTACTGCAGCCTGAGCATTAAGTCAGATTTATTGAATAGACCATAAGTGCTGCTTGAAAAAATCATAGAGCCAAAATATTGTAAAGAAAGGAGGGTACTTAAACTGACCTGAACTATCATATATCTGTTAGTATCACTGTATCACCTGAAGGGGGTTGAAGGAGGGAGATACAAAAGAAAAAGAAATAGAAAAAAGCAAACCTCCAGAAATAAGATACAGAGGAAAGAGCAGCTGATTCGGAAGTGTTGCATTAAAGTCCTAGCTCTAACATTATCTGTGTGATCTTGAATAAATCACTGAGTCTCAGCTACCTCACTTGCAAAACAAAGGGGTTGCGCTGATAATCTCTGAGGTTTGTCCTGTCTCTAAAAATTGTGTTTTCTACAGTATTCCTGGAAAAGAAACACACACACGCATGTACACACACATGTGAATGTGTGTGTGTGTGTGTGTGTAATGATTAAAGAAACCGTAGATTATCCATTGAAATGCAGGTCAGTGTCTATCCAATTAATGTTCTTCCTTGCCTTATTCTTCTATTTGTATTTGGGTTTAACTCTTTTGAGTGATTACACATTTTGCTTAGGAGACTACACTAAATATAAGTAAACACACTTACATATGTATATACATAAATATATACATATATGTATATGTGTATGGGAGTATATAGAAATGGCATATAACACTGAAACAGAAATATATGTAATAACACTTTCTAGAGGTGTTCGTTCTTCGTTAAATAGACAATCCATAGAGTCAGCCAATGAAGCATGCATGTATGTGTTTGTGTATGTATACAAAAAGAGAGATGGGGGGGAGAGGGAGAGAGAGAGAGAGAGAGAAACTGAATGGATGATGTTTCTAACTCTGTAGGAGGAGAATGGACTGGATTGCCTCTGGGAAGATATAGACTGCTAGTAATTACCACAAACTTCTATGTAAAATAAAGCTCCATTATTTTTACTATCAATATTCTTCCAGTGTTATAATGTGATTGTCACTCTTGGAATACTAAAAAGTTCAAATTCATGTTGAAGGTTATTCAAAGAACAATAAGACACATGGTGGGCATAAATAGGCTGTAATACATTATGAGTAATAAATTGTGAAGCAGTAGTAGTGTGAAAGTTAATATTGTAAAGATATATAACTGGAAAAGGAAGTGGGCTTCCCATATAATGAGGGCAAGAGTTAAGTTATCGATAGCCTGTGTGCTCTACTGATATAAACCTAATGTCAAGAGAGTTAGAAGAAGGACTCCAGAATATTGATTGGAAGCCACATGGAGGATTTGAGAAGGTATGGACAATAGTTCAATAGGTGAGAGTATGGATGCGATAGGATTGCATTTTTGTTAAAAGTTTATAGCTCCATCAAAGTATGGAAGAAACCAAAATCAACAAAGACTTATAGCCTCAAATTATATAGACCTTTATACAAGTTGTTTATCTCTTATCATGTCAGATTATGATAATGACTGATGAGGCAAAATATGATTCTTTGAAATCTGCTCAATTTTCATTTTGTTTCTCTACTGTCTTCAGAAGAAAATGACCTTTTTAAACAGGCCTTCTTCTTAAACTTCTGAAATTCATAATCATGCCTTTACTGCTATCTTATCCTAGAACTTGACTCAAAGCCTTGGACCTACTCACCCTGGATCATCCTACTGACCCAAAGCCTGCTCATCATGGAATATCCATGAGCATGACCCCTTTTCACATTGGTAACTTCTTCCCCAGCTGCTTGATGTATTTTCTGCTTGACTTGGGAGCTCTGGAATTTGGCAATAATATTCCTGGGAGTTCTCATTTTAGATATATTTCAAGTGGTTATCAGTAGATTCTTTCCATTTCTGTTTTACCTTCTGGTTCTAGTATATCAAGGCAGTTTTCCTTGATAATTTCTTGAAATAAGATTTTAGGCTTCTTTTTTTATCATACCTGGTATCAGTCTGATAATTTGTATATCATGTCTTCCCAATCAATTTTTCCATATCAGTTGTTTTTAGATGAGATATGTCACTTTTTTCTATTTTTTCATAATTTTAACTTTTTTTGTTGTTTCTCATTGTATCTTGTAGTCATTACCCTCTACTTATCCCATTCAAATTTTTAATGTTCAGTAACTTTTTGTACTTTTTTCCATTTCACTAATTCTGCTTCTTAAAGGAGTGATTTTGATCATACCTCTTTTCCAATTTAGCTAATTCTGTTTTTAAAGGTTTTTTTTCTTCAGTACTTTTTGTGCCTCTTTTACCAAGCTATAAATTCTGTTTTCATAATTTTCTTCCTTTGTTGTCATTTATTTACCTAATTTTTCCTCTACCAATCTTAACTGATTTTGAAAGTAATTTTTATCTCTTTCAGAAATTCTTCCTGAGCTTGTTTCTTTGAGGCTTTTCTTGTAACTGTTTTGACTTCACTGTCTTCCCTGAGTTTGAGTCTTGATCTTCCCCATCATCATAATAGTTGTTTATGGTCAGGTTCTTTTGCTATTGTTTGCTCACTTTCTCATTCTACTCCTTGATTTTTAACTTTACGTTAAAGTTGGAGTCTGTTCTCATCACGGAGTCAGAAGGGAGTGGAGAAGGGGAGAGGCAATGCTGTTTTCAGAAGTAGTTCTTGGGATCTAGAAGATTTCAGTGGTGCGATCTTTAGTTACTGCTCTTCTGGTCCACATTCTGCTTCTTACCTGCAAAGAAAGGTCTCCTGATCCCTTGGGATTACAAGTGATACCGCTCATCAGGGTCCTTTTCTCTTGGGATCAGAAATGATATTGTTCCTCAGGGTTCCTGAATCCTTGAGACCAGAAAAGATACTGGTCCTCAGAAGCCATGCCTCTTGGGTCCAGAAATGAAACTATTCCTCAGGGTCTCTGATCTGTTGTGTCAAAAGTGGTACTGTTCCTTGGAACAGCCCCCAGAATTGGATATTTCTTACTATATTCTCCTTCCAATATCTTGGAGCTGGAATTTGAGTCCTGTTTGTTGGCCTGTTCAAATGCAATTGAGAAGCAGTTCCAAAGATTCTTTTTTTTTTTTTTTAGAACCAGGACAAGTGAGCCCACAATAAATGCAGAGGAAGTGCTCTTCTCTGCTCTTGAACTATCACCCAGAAGTGGGTGTAGGCCACAGATTTATCAAACAGAATCTAGTCTTGTGTCCAGTGCTAGCACAGGGGTCTTCTGCAATATCTTTCTGACCCCCTGACAGGTCCCCTTACCTTCTCTGGCTTGAGAGCTCTTGAAGCTGCTGCTGCTGCTTCTGGCACTACCACCTAATCTCACTATTGGTATTTCATGTATGTGGGCTTCAGTTCTCTGGAGGAGACTGTTGGTAGAGTCTGACTGAGGACTTCCTCTATCTACTCCACCATCTTGGCTATATGCCCCTAAATCATTTACCTAGATTTCAGCAGAGATTTTAATAAAATATCTCATCCTAGTCTTATGAAGGAGATGCAGAAATATAAATTAGACACAATCACATGGATTCATAACTTTTTTTTCTTATGGCCTCAAAGATTAGCTACTAATTGTTCCATGTAAATATGGCAGGAGGCACATAGAAGAGCATTCTACTTACCTGTGTGTGGTTTGGTAAGTAGCGACTTTGATAAAGGGACAGGTAACACATTAACCAGATTTGTAGAAGATGAAAAAATTGGGTGGTAGATAAACTCTTATATTACAGAATCAGGATCCAAAATGATCTTAATAAAGTAGCATCGGACTGAATTTACCATGATAAGATTGAATAGGAAAAAATGGAAGGTCTAACATTTGGTTATGATTTTTTTTCAAAGTATAAACTAGAAGTTAGTAAATGGTTAGATAATAGTTGTATTAGGAGGTCTTATGGACTGAAATCTCTACTAAAGTGGACCCAACAATGGGATACAACAGTAAAATAAATACAAAGCTATCTTGGGCTGTATTATGAAAGACAGGGTTTCTAGGTATAAGAAGGTGATAATCATGCTTTAATACTCTGTGCATGTCAGACCTCATTTGAAATATTGTTTTCAGTTCTGAGCACAATGGTTTAAGAAGAAGCATTGTCCAGAGGGCAACCAGAATGGTGAGGGATGGAGAATCCATATTCTATGAAGATTGATTGAAGGAGCTGTGGATATTTAGCCTTGAGAAAAGACATCTCAGAGGGCATCTCATAGCAGTCTCTGAGAATTTGAAGGGCTGTCAGTCAAAGGAGGGATTTTTGTTTGGTTCCAGAAGGCAGAACAATGAATAAAAGCCTCAGATGCCAATTAAGGCTTATGTCAGGAGGATTTTTTTATCCTTAAAATCTAGGGCTGTTCCCAAATGGAATGGTTTTTTATTCCTTGTTCTTAGAGGACTTAAAGCAAAGGTTATATGCTTATATAGTAGTTCATGCTTTTGTGTATGGGTTACACTAGATAGCTGCTGAAGTTCCTTCTAATATGCAAATTCAGTGATTTTTATGATTTAAGACCTACTTTGAAAGTCATTTCCTGAAAGTGTAATTCTGATCATATGATAGGGTATGTAATGGCTTCTAGACTCTTACCAAAATACAACAACAACAGCAACAACAACAACAAAAAACCAAACCACCAAAAAAATCCAAATTCAAAACCAAACAACCAAGCAAAAAAAAAAATAGCAAAGCAAAAAAACCAACCAAAATACAAAGAACTTCACAAGTGTACTTGTGGCCAATGGCTTGCTCTCAACAGTAGCTTCTCTCCTCTGAAACTGAAGTTATCTTGGGGGATACCCTCATCAGCTCACATCGGGACTCTTGCAATAGTTTTCTGGTTGGTCTGCCTTCTTCAAATCTCTTCCCACTCCCATACATCCTCCACTCAGCTGTTAATTGATCTTCCTAAAGTACAGGATAGAACATATCACTCCTCTATTCAGTAAACTACAATAATTCCCTTTTACGTCCAGCACAGAATATAACTCCTCTGTTTGGTGTCCAAACCTAGCTCCTTTCTACCTTTTGGGTCATCTTACAATTTACCCTACTTCTCATCCCCCACTCCATTTCATACCTAGTCATGTAACTGACCAGTGACACTGACCTCCTTATTGTTCTGTGAACAAAACACTCAATTTTCAAACTCTTTCATTGGCTTTCCTCCATGCTTAGATTCTCTCCCTCATATCTATCTTTTGACCTCCTTGGCTTCTTTTAAGAACTAGCTAAAATCCTGTGTTCCATCACCAGTCATCCTGATCTATGTCTTTCCCCTGGACTCCAATGGCTCTGTAGGAGAGAGTAAGGCTGATGATTTTACATGTCTCTGTCTCACTTAAATCCAATTAATTTTCAAATCAAGACATCACTCTCCTGACATCATTCATCCTCTTGAAGTATGAAGGACCAACAACAAACAAAATCTCCCAGATAGCCCTCAATGCTAGTGCTTTCCCTCGGAGATTATCCCCAATTTGTCCTTTATATGTCTTCATTTTGCATAATTGTTTGCATGTTGTTTTCCCCATTATATCATGAGTTCCTTAAAAGCAGGAACTGATTGTGTGTGCCTGTATGTGTTTTTTCTTTCTGTCTTCAGCATTTAGCACAGTGCTTGGCACATGGTGGCTTTTAATAAATGTTTGTTGAGTGACTAACTTTAAACATGACCCTTGTGGTACCACTGAAGGTGCCTGAAGTTGATGGTCATTAATGTTGATAATAAAAAAATGAGCTGCGGCCAAAGGAAGAAATACGCAATTGGTAATTTGATATGGTAAATTGATGCAGGCTGTCAAGATTGAGAGCTTTGCAGAAAACATTCAAAGAAAGTGAAAGCAACTTAACAAGCTAAACATTAAAAACATCTAGGCCACAATTAGGGGCCCCTGTTTTACCTTGTGTCTTATGGCATGCAAAAAAAAAAAAAAAAAAAAAAAAAGCAACCCAGGGGAAAAATATCACTCTAGTGCTTCCCTATCACTTCTACAACCAAATATAAAATATTCTGCTTGCTGTGTGAAGCCCTTCATAATCTCCCCCCTTCCCACCTTTCCAGGCTGCTTACACTATGCTCTTCTCCATGTTCTCAGCCATCTATCTGGACTTGCCTGTTTAGCAAGTTCACCGCTACATTTACTAATTTAGTTTATCATGCTGTTCCTTACTTACCATCCTCCATCTCCCAACTCCTCACCTTTTCTTCAGTCTTCCTTCATTGCCTGAAACATGCTTTTTGTTTGCTTTAGCCTCTGAGTTTCCCTGGATTTCTTCAAGACTTAATAAAAGGTCCTCCTTCTGCAGCAGGTGTCCCATCTTCCCTCCCCAGTGCCTTCCCTTTGTGATTACCTGCCATGTACCCTGTATAAGCCTAGTTCATATATTGTCTCCTCTTTAGAAGGTGGTCCTCAAGATCAGTAAACGTGTCTTTGCCTTCCATTGTATCCCGCACTTAGCACAGAGTATTTTAGGCTCTTAATAAACTCTTGTTGATGGACAAACTTTTGAAGATTCAAACTGTGTCAGAAGTTCCTTTAGAATTGAGGCTGTTCTGACTTCTGTTTACAGTCCTTTTTATACAAAGGGCCATTAAAGGAACATTTAATTGGAGAACACATTATGACAAGAAGTGTGAAAAGTAGCAGAATTCTACTGTGTCAGAGCTGGGATAGAAGTGGAAAAATAATTAGATTGATAGAAAGCCAGTCATGAGCTGGACAGAGCTCTTTGCCTGAACTCTGAGAACAGAGTACATTAGGAGTACACACAGCTACAAAAGGGACATGTTTTTCAGATTCTGCTGCAGAAAAAAAGAAATGAACTTTTGTCATTCAGGGAAAGGCTGAGCATCTCTAGGTGGAAAGGTAAAATGTTAACTATCTACTGGGCCCACACAGAGGAGCATCACAGGGCGTTGCCAATACCATTTATGTGAATCAGGATTGGGAGGTAGCATGTGCTTGCTTGCGATTTCTTCACATGTTTCATTGGTTCTGACCAACTGCATTTTCAAAATTTCTTTCAAGGTTGAATTAAATGTATCTGTTTCAGTAGCCATGATAATAGTAGATAGTCAAAATAAAAGCAGAGAAATGTTCTCTTCCAACTTCTCCTAGTGTTTCCTTAAACGCATGTGAATTATTGCCTTCAATAATTTCTTCAATAAATGCAGATGAAGTCTTCTTAATGAAGGTGTCATTCAAATAATCCCATTCTCACGTAATGCCCAGTCTCCAAAGTCCCTGAAGTGATCCAAAAGGTGGAAGCCATAGAAATTGACCTGGTTTGTCTGACTTAAACAAAACTTTATCGATAGATTTTTGGAATTATTAGTGACCCTCCAGAATATAAGATAATGGACACTGAAAACTTTAAAGCATTATACAAACGTCAGTTTTTAGCTTTCTTATTTTTTCCCTTTATTTCTATTCTTTATCCTATACTATCTAAGCAAGTATTATCAGGGTAGCAATCACTGTACATATTTTTTATTAACAATTAATCTCGATTTTTCACATTCAGAGTCATAAAATTGATCTTCTTTGCACAACTTGAGGCCCTCTGAGTTTTATTCTGTATTTAACAGTATTCATCTTTTATGTGTGAGTCATAAAGATGTCACTACTAAAGATTCATTCACTCAATGAAACTGACAAAATCTTTAGGACAACTTAGGAGCATCTGTAACCATCTCATTTCGGAGATGCTCTTTATTCTTTTTTTTCCTAAGTTAGCTTAAAGGAAGTGAATTACTGACCCTAGTGAATGTCAGGGTTTTTAAATGAAATTGTGCTCTGTCCCACTTCTGGTTCATACCACGAGTACCAGTTCAACAGTATTTGTTTTTGCCCCCAAACTATAGCTAAAGAAAACTGACATGCTCTGCAAGTCAACTCATTTAAGCAGAAGCATTCCTTCTGTTTCATTTAAATTTGATACAGTACTTGAGCAAAACAATGGGGCTTCTATTTTCTGCCACATGTTATTTTTTTAAAAAATGTGTATGGGGGCTGTCATATGAGCAGCCTGTTTGCCTGCCTGCTCAGAGAGAGGTTTTAGGTTCCAAAAGGCCCCCGCCTCCATCCTTGAATGCTGAAAAAATAAATAAATCAATCAATTTCATCTGCTGGCAGTTTGATTTCTAGGGTGGGTTTCCCCCTTACCCTTTCTGGGCGGGCCCCTTTCCACAATGCCATATGGCAGCTGAGAATAAGCCATGGTGATGGGTCTGTATTTTCAGATCCAAACAAAAGAGACCTTTCTGTCAAAGAGCCCCATGAATGCATGAGATACATTCATGGAACCTAAAGATGAGGTTTATTGACCTTAAACTGTGCTTCAGACAGAAAAATGGAATAATTCCCTCCATGGCTCATCTCCATCCCTTCTGCATCCCTCTCCTGCACCCCTCACACCCAGCACCTACCCATTTCTTCTTCCTTGGTCCCGGGACAAAATCTCATTTGCTCTAGGCATGCTTAGCAGAGAGCACATGGCAGTAAAAGAAAACCATCAGATTGACCCTCTCCCTGACTCTTCTGAGTCTCTGTGTATTCCACCAAAGAAATATTTCAACAAGAGAGTCATGCCCCTCATGCTTTAGGATCCTAGATCTAACAAATGCCTTTGGCCTGAGACAATGAAACACACACATGTCCTGTTCTTCTGTCCTTTACTTTTTATCCTTTGTGGAAGTATAAAATCTCAAGATATTTAAAGGAATATATAGCCATGCTCTTAGTCTTCATACGTTCTAATTTTAAGTTTTGCTGCTGAGACCTTTGAAGACCTTTTGAAATGATGAAATATCAAAATAAAATGAAAATTAACACACAAACTTATTAACAGCTTAATAAATTGCCAAAAAATAATTAAAATGGAAACACTTGGTGTTGGAGGGGTGATGGGAAGATAGGTATATTGTTATTTGTAAAACAATAATTTTATACTTTTTAGCATTTATTTTGATCCTAACAACAGTCCTATAAAGTTAGTACTGTCTCCATTTTACAAAGAAGGAAGTTGAAGGTTAAGGATTTCAGGTAAATTTCCAGGGTCACATAACTAATGACATGTCTCAAACAGGATATGAACTCAGGTCTTCCTGAGTTCAGATTCAGTGTTCTACATACTGCCATGTAACTCGGATAGTTTTCTTTAACTGATTCAACAGTTCTGAAAAACAAATGAGAAAAATAGGAAAAAACAGTAACTAAACTGCTCATACCCTTGACCTGGTACTTCTTCTACTAGCCATATATTTCAAGAATGTTAGTGACAGATATGTAAGTGCACATACACACACATTTGTTTATATATGTTATATGTAAATATGCATACACACATATATGTGCACACAAACAAAACATACATTACATATATAAAAGTTGTACATATGCATATGTATATGCCTATTATGCATATATATATTTTTTCATAATAGCACTTTTGTTGTAGCAAAGAAATGGAAACAAAGTGGGTACACAACAATTGGGGAATGAATGACGCTTATGGCATATGAATATAATAGAATATTAATATATCAAAATATTATAAATGTCAAATATGAGGGATTAAAAGCAACACAGGAAAACTAATACTAATTGATAGAGAGTGAAATAATTGTAATCATGGAAAAAGTCTACATATATATGCACTCGATTACTTTAACAATATAAATGAAAATGACAATAAAATGAAGCCACAAGCTTCTAATTATCATAACCAAGCTTGATACTGTAGAAGAGATAAGGAAATAAATAACCAAGTATACTTTTCTTAAAAATGTGAGGGATTATGGGTACAAAAATCTCATACCTCATCTGATATATCCTTTGATTTGTTTTGCTTAATTATTTTTCTTTGTTTCTAAAAAAAGACTAGTACTCTCTACGTCTCTTTTTTTTGGGGGGGGGGGAGATAGGAGAAGGGCAGATTGAAAAATGACCATAATGTAAAAATATAAGACCTCCATCAAAAAAATGTAAAAGAAATCTAGCTTAATAAACTATTTTTTTTAAAAAACAAACTATCTGAAAAATAAGCAGTTAACTAAAAAATGATATGCCTTATAACCAGTTACTCATGTGACAGGACGCTGCTAAAGTACCTGACTAGTCTTGATTCTTTAATAGTATTAATGGATGCATACAGTGCTTTAAAATATTTTCTACTTTATGTATCTTACCTTATCTCCTTTAAGTTTCCCAACAGTCTTTCCAGGTCGTAACTATACGATATTAGTGTCTCCATTTTATAGATGAAGAAACTGATGCTCAGAGAAGATGACTTGTAGATGATCTACAGCTAATAAGTGTCCAAGGAGGACTTCCAGATTAAGCATTCTTGAATCCAAATCTAGCTATTGATCTGATAAAGTCACAGCTCAAATCACCGTCCCCTGTCCCTAAGCATTAAACAATGTCTTCAAAACTACATTAGACTTAAAAAAAGATCTTCCTCTGTTCTCTTTCCCTACTTGCTCAATGGAGACTGATATCCTTCCATATGATCTGACCTCATACTGAAAGGAATTCATCCTGTAAATACTCAGCTTTATAGAAAAACCTCATTTTATTACAAACTTTTAAGAGACCAGAAAAAAATGTAGTGACCTGAATGCCCACACAATGAGCTTTCATTTTTGTTATTAGCCTCTGAAGAATGCAGTTGTATATTTAACTGTTTATCTTTACCTTCTTGATGAGAGGAACATTGCATGTTTTAGAAGTGCCATAGTTCTTAGAATGATTTGAAACTAGTTTCAGAATTGTGGGGCAAGTGATTACATTTGTTATTATTTTTCATTGAAGCACATTTGTAAAGCACCTCCATCCATTCCTTTCTTATTCCCAATACCCCTCTCTCCACATCTTTCCATGTATTTCTGCCTAACCTCCACCGCAGTCTGCAAATAGCTATTCAGTTCAAGAGGTCTCTGGGGTAAAAAAGAAACATAAAACTGGATATTTCTGTTGGATTATGTTGAGCACAGGGAATGGTTAGATCTGTAGAATGTGGCAGCCCCTCTTAAACTCTCAAGTCTCAATTCGAACACTGGTACAATGAAATAATTTAGATATGCTATTTTCTCTTTTCCAGGCAGGGGCATCTGTTTACATGGCTTTTATCCTCTCAGTAGAGACATGGATATTTTTATCATTTTCTGAGGGAGTGCCTTTTGTATTTGGGAATCTTTGAAGAAGGTTTAAGCTCTTTTAAAGTTACTTAGTAGCATCTAATTCCCTGGGTACCTTGAGCTATAATTAGAAAAAAAAATGTAATTTCAAAAAAAAAAGAAAGAAAACTTCAGATTTTTAAAGGCACCTGATAAACAGAATATCCTGAGTTCATAGTTCTATATAGTACTCTCCAGAGTATCATATGGGATGGCCTGTCTTCAAACTGTTAAACAACAGAAAAGGGAGACATCACCATCATTCTCAGAAGTGACAGATAAAAAGTTTGAGAGGCATAGTTTCTGGGTAATTAATTGTTATCAGTGGACAATTAATAAAAGGAGTTAGTGGTACTTTCAAATGCCAAAGATCCTTCATGGAACCCACTCAATGCTTATTATATGCCTTAGAAGAGTGGGTGCTTCTGAAGGTGGCAGTCAACTCTGATCAGTTAATAAGAAGAATGAATATTATAATGAGAGATGGACCCATTCTAATGAAGGGTGGGTGGGGGGTGATTGATCACTCTCACTCCCAGACTCAAGCAATCTAGACAAAGGATCTCCCTCAACTAAACCTGAATAGAACACCATGGGTCAGAATTCACTTTCAATTAAATTTTTTGTAAAGTTCTCTAGGGGGTGGGGTAATAATTCCAAGATTCCATCTCATCATCAGTGCTTCCCTTTGACCCAAGCTTCAAACAAGAAAGGGAAAAAAATCCAGTATCTCCCCAATATTAACAATAGGTTATTCGATAATATTTCTCTCACACAAATGTAGTCTAGAGAATGCTATCCTGGTTGCTTCTTTTTAAAGTTCTTTTCCATGTTCAACTTCCCTGCCTCTCAATACACTCTGGTCGCATTTTAAATAACCATTACCCTCAGTATGGATTGAATATATGCTAGAAGGTTCACATACCTCCTAAAATTTAGGAAACGTTCTGTAGGTCTCATATTTTCTTTCCATGCATTGTATTTTAATTCTCAATTTGGTGTATCAAGTGCTGCATTTGACTGGCTCATGATATGTTATTCCAATGGAAATCTGTATCCTGTTAAAGTGTGATGTATCTATAGGTGACATGCATGTTAAAAAAAATGTGGCCCATAGCATATCAGTCAGTCTTGGGAATAATAAGTTCATTTGCCACCTAGTATGCATGAATCTTTTCTCAATGTCTCTACTTACTAGACTTTTCCCCATCCACCCACTGCATATTACTTTGTATTTGCTTTGGGTAGTTTTCTCTATGTGAATAGTAAATAACCCAAAGATCAGGGATAGTTTCATTGTTGTTTTTGTATCTTCATTACCTACCATAGTACCTTGAACATAGTAGGTGTTTAATGAATGTTAACCAAAATGAATTGAATTGAATTTATTCAGTTTTTTAAAAACTTTATTTTCTAGTGTACCTGAAAGAAACAAATCATTTAATTCCTTTTTGCCAGGAAGCTGTTTCTACTGATTTTGTTATATCAATGGATAGAAACGATCAAAAAATTATGATTTAGTCTTTAACCGGTCTTTTTTCTCTATGTAATATAATATAATATTTGTTTTAAAAAATTCTAAAAACCCTTATTGTATATCATATATTATCTTTTTTTGAAGAAGTAAAGGATGACAAGTGTTTAGCATTGCATCTGTTTTTAAATGTGGTAAATGAGTTGGTTTTACCCAATTGTTTTCATTTTGTTTTCTGTTAAAATCTTTTGTTAGAAGAAATGGCTGGTTGAAAAAAGGAGTCATATAATCATAAATGAATGTGATAAAAAGGCAAAAGGTATCACTAAGCCAAATGAAATAAATCTTTGAGATAGAAAACCTAGGTGGTTGGATTGAGGGAAAATGACTTATTTAAATTAATAGAAGTGTGTCAATAAGCAAACTAAGTTTTCTTTGCACATAGGGCATATTTTCCTGAAATTTAAACATTCCCATATAACTTCATTATTTCATCTAAGTAAGTGAGATTTAATTTTTTTCTGAAATAGAATTGGCAAAATGTTGGTTTATTTCACAAATTCATTAAAAGGAGAAAACTCCCTTTACATATGCAGTTCATAGTGTGAAGGCATTGAGGAAAATACAATGTTAAGTTAATGCACTTCTCATGTAAGATTGCATATTATTTCTCTGTGTTTCTGTCTTATTCTTCCTATTAGAAATAATATGCAATCTTACATGAGAAGTGCATTAGGAGATGTGACAGAAAGTGGCTCTTAGAATTTAAATCCTACTTCTTACCCATCCTGGATTGTCACTTATCCTCTCAATACTTTGGGAGGCATCCTTCTAAGAGTTAAGGTGCAGAGGAGCTGTAGTTGTGTAACTGCAGAGGAATTTTGAAAAAAAAAATGAAATGTACATAAAAGAATAAAAAAGGCTGTGTCAGGTGTCAATGGCCAGGTAGAACATCAACTGGTGGGAAATTGTTATGGGAGAGATGATGAAATGCTTCTGAAATTATATAAAAATAAACTGAAGTTCACCAGACTTATTACTCTTTCTTACAGAATCAGTGAGTGTACCAGGAGGCTGTTATCATTATAGGTGGATCAAACTACAGTACTCACACATGGTGTAGACAGACACCACACACATTCATTACTCAGACTATGTGTCACACCGTTGGGGCAACAATAAAGGTCATTTATTCATTAAAAATGTTAGCAAGAACTTACAGTGGACAAGACCCTGTAAAACGCATTTGGAGAGTTGCAAAGTATAAACGAAATTGCTCCTGTCCCTGTGGAATTCACAAGAAATAGATGGTTACGGAAACGAGAATGAACTCACCTACATTTCATGCTTTCTTATTACTATAAGTTGTGTCAGGAAACTTCTCATAGTTACAAAAGCCATCTAATCCTGAACAGAATTTACGATTATAGATCTAGAGCTATAAGTAAGGTTAGATATTTTTTAGTCCAACATTCTCATCTACAAATGAACAAACTGAGATTCAGAGAGGATGGATGATTTGTTAAGTTCACAAGATGACAGAACCAAGATTGCAACCTGGATCTTCTGATTCCAACTCCAACGATCTTGCCACTGCCCTGCATGAAGGAGATGTATAACAGGGAAAGAAAGTGAGGAAGTTAAGTGGCAATTATACCAAATGAGCCATCTGCATACACCAACATAGAGAGAAACCAGTGATGGGATGGGTACCCACAAAATATTTTATTGAGAATACAGGAAGAGCAGGAAAAATGGGTTGTGGTTTTTTTTCTGTTGGAAGGAATATATACATTGATTAAATCTCACTCATCTATCAAAGAATCGGGGGGAAATGCATGTATGAATTCATATATGGATATGAAAGAAGCATGGAGTAAAGGATAGCATGGTTGTTAAAAAGATCTAGGCTTGAATCATGACTATCACAAAATAGTTTTATGACTGAATAAGTCACTTGATTTTCTTAGTATTTAAAAAAACACTATTAAGACTACAAGTTGCAGACAGTGGGTGCTTGACATCAGAAAAGGAAGTTTCAAAGCTAGGACTTTCCCACACTGATGATGTCAGATCCAGGCCACCCCAAAATATGTGAATATAAATGTAATATACACATTTAGACATATGTACATATATATGTATATGTATATATGCATAGGTGCATAAACATGTGCACATGTATATCAATCAGTCAGTAAACATTGAAGTGTTTTTTGTGTGCCAACCACTGTACAAAAGACAGCCCATGTCCTGAAGGGGCTCACTAATCTATTGTGCATATATTTATGTATGCATGTATGTGTATGTAAAGATATGAATGCCTGTACAGATACATTTATACGTAAATTCATGTACGTTTTTAATATTGCAAATACAATCCTATCAATGCATAATATGTCATATGTTCAGTAAATATTTCTTTATTTCTTGCTGGTATACATACTATAAATAAGCATACAAATCTATATATGCATGTGTATTCTTATTATATATCAATATTTATATACATTTATATATGAAACTATAGATACACATGTGTGTATATGAATGTGTATGTGCATATGCGTATGTAATACAATACAACACCAATAAAATTTACTAAGTCATGTAATACTATCTTTGGGTTTAACACAGGCATGGGGAACCATTAGCCTTGAGGCCATGTGTGTCCTTCTAGGTTCTTGGGTGTGGCCTTTTGATTGAGTTCAAATTTTACAGAATAAATTCTGTTATTAAGGGGATTTGTTCTGTGAAGCTTGGATTCAGTCAAAGGGTCAAACTTCAGGACCTAGACACATGAACTCAAGGCTATAGGCTCCTCACCCTGGTTTAGGATGTTCCTATATAATCTGCGAAGCTCTAATTATCTTTTTTTTCCAAAAACATAGTAATCTTGTACATCCCCCCCACTAATTTAGAAATGGCTTTAAATTGTTTCCTCTCAAAAATACATACCTTCCACACTAAATCAAGGCATTTATTCACTTTATTTTCAAATGACTCTCTTTCCAAAGGCATATTGCCCCATGAATATATGCTTTTTCCAGAAAAGCACTCTTTTCTTTAAAAGCTAGATTTAATAATTCAAATACGATCAACTTTTATGAGCCTTCAATGGGTGATCTTAAGTAATTATATTAGATCAGTGATGGATCCAATTAATATTTTCCATCAAGCTTGAATCATTAAACTATATCCTTCAGAACAGAGCTTTTCCCAGTGAGTATGGCTTCAGTATCAGTCTCTCATCTCATCAATTGGATTAAACAGGGGAGAGTGAGACATTAGTGTGAGGGGACATGCAAGTGAGTTTCATTCCCAGTGTTAGTTTCAATTGGTCTCTGAGAGGTTTCTGAAAGAATTGAGATGGGGCAAATCACAAGGGTTTTAAGTTTCAGTTTAAAATAACTTTCTTCCAATGGATTTCCCCTCTTCTCAGTCCTAATTTCATACACCATGGTCAAAATTGTCAATTTGGCCCCTCAGGTCTTAGTGTCTCTGGGATTTTTCCCAGCTAGTAACAGATTCATTTCTGCTCAAATTCTATTACTTGAAGCTATTTCTCTCCAGGATTGTAACAATTCTCCTGAAAACAGATCAGCAGCTTTCGGTATAATCTTACTCCATCTCACTGGAACAAGGTCCACTTCTGGTAAATCCTGCAACTGGATGTGACAGGAATAGAAAAGCCTATTTCAGAGCCTCACAGGTTGTAATGAAAGGCATTTCAGAATGTTTTTTTTTTTCTTTTACAACTGCAGACTGTTAGTTTTTTTTTTTATTTTGTCTTCAATAAAGCGTTATGTTCAACTATGACAGCTTGTAAAGATGAAAAAGCAACAAAAAGGAAAGTCTTCCTCCTCGAAAGTTTACTGAACGTAGAAACAAGGAAAGTAAACACAAGGCTTTTGAAAAAGATTAATTAAAAGATCATTTGGTTTGATGGAATAGAAACATTATATTCAGTTAATTAGAATTGGGGGATGGGGGTTGTTGCTGTTGTGTTCGTCCTTCATTTTCAAAGAAAACCACGACATTAGAGAAATGATGACATGACTTGTCCTTGACTTTGTTCAGAGTGAGGGAAGGCTATGCAGGTCACCAGCCTCACTTTCCCCTCCTGGGTCTCCGGTGGGGTTGGGAGTGGGGGGAGCGATTTGCTAAACTCTAGAAACACTACTAGAATAAGAGCCAGATCTCCTCAGGAACATAGACCTGCACGTGACCAGAGGGTATAAGTGAATGAAAACAGAGACAGAGGCAGCAAGATGCTAATTAGAGAGTTAAAGATCTTACCCACTCATTCATGGATTTGCCCATTAAGGGAAGCTTGATTAGTGGAGTCCCACACCTTTTGTTACTTTCTGTTGAGTCATTGGCTCAGAAGGCTGTGCCCTCCAGCTCTGAAAAGTAAGATTTTACTCTGGGGTTCACTCATTGGAAGTATTTGTTTGGCCAGATGAGATTCTGGGCAGCTGCTAAGGAGCCCCCTGGCTTTGAAAACTCAAATGATGGTCCTTCTCTCTCTGGTAACAATGCTTGTATGGTCAGACAGTTGGATCTATCTGTTTATCTGTGATGTATGTACTGCTTGTGGTCAGACAATTAGAAGCCCTGTCACTTGGTTGAGCTTTGTTACTCTGTTTGTATTTTCTCTGAAATTTAGAGTGCTGACATTTTCCCCTGAACCAAGTGAATGATATATGTGCTTGATTAAAGTAGATGGTTGACCCCTCAAAAGTAAGTTTCCTTTTAGAAAAGCAGATGCAAGAACTTGTGCAGGAGTCCCTCCTGTGTATGTAGGTGTTCTTGATGTTACAGAAGACAAACACAACCAGATAGAAAAGAGAGAGACAAAGACAGAAATAGACAGAGACCCAGAGAGAGACAGGACAGAGAAAAGATAAGGAAGGAAGGAAGGAAGGAAGGAAGGAAGGAAGGAAGGAAGGAAGGAAGGAAGGAAGGAAGGAAGGAAGGAAGGAAGGAAGGAAGGAAGGAAGGAAGGAAGGGAGGAAGGAAGGAAGGAAGGAAGGAAGGAAGGAAGGAAGGAAGGAAGGAAGGAAGGAAGGAAGGAAGGAAGGAAAGAAGGGAGGAAGGGAGGGAGGGAGGGAAGGAGGGAGGAAAGAAGGGAGGGAGGAAAAAAAGAAAGTATAGAGGAGGAAGGGAGGAAGCATAGTAGAAACTAGAAATTTCTTACAAGTCTTAAATAGCATTTCCTTTTACAAATTGTAATAGTTTGAAGGGAAACTAGTTCTAAAGCACAAAATTAGGGAGAAAAAGCTAACTGAAATTCAACAATTCCCCTGCAGAGCCCAACTCCCTACAGATTAGCTAGGTTGGGTGTGAATGTTATTAGCTACATTTTCCTGGGAAGAATCTTATTCTAAGAGAGGTTTAGTGCCTTGCCTGAGGCTGCATCACCAGTTAGTAATAGAAACAGGACTAGAGTGATTCCAACCTTAGTCTACTAACTCCAAAAGGAAGGACTGGACTCAGAAACGGAACATTGCTGAATCTCTTTGATAGAAGAGTAACAACAATTTTCATGTATTCTTCACAAGTTCATATACTCCAAAGACCATGCACTACCTCCAAAGAGAACAAGAAAAATTTTTAAAAATAAAATAAAAAAGAACCTATTCGGATGTTCTGTTTCTATGCATAGCAACTTCTGAAACAAAAGCTCTCAGGTTACATATAATAGATAGCATGTACAATGAAAACATACAGAAAGGATGTCATTCTATCTAGAGTGCAAGCAGTAAATAGCCAAAAGAAAAAGAGGTGCATAGACATAGTGATTCTGCCAGGTGATATACCAAATCTTTAAATGGTCACCTTTAATCCCATAAGGTTAGTTTGGGTTGGGATGAGTTTAGTGTTAGTATCCATGTCCAGGTAAACATAATAACAGACCTGTTCTATATATGTTTATACCTATAAATCTTAAAGTTATTCAATCTATCTACATCTTCATTTATGCATTGTTTAAGCATACTGTTTTCCATTTGTACTAATGTTCTATAACTCCCCGTGCTCAAAATAATAACAGCTATCTCAAAACTGAGCAGAGCTCTTCAAATAAACAAGTGAATCATTAAAAAGCAAACTTATCTCTGCAAATGTCTTTCTTCTTTCCTCCCAGAAGCAGACATATTCCAAATGAATATACTATCCAGGGTCCTTCTGTTACAAAAATAATAAGTCAGAAACTGGAAAAATAGATGGTCAGAAGCCTTAAAAATCAGAGGATCAAATAGTAGTAGAATTACAGAGTTGAGGGGCTACTAACAAGTCAACAAGTTAAAGCCCCTATCAAGAGAATGGATGCCGTTTATGAAATCGCTAACTAAAGGACAATCTGTTTTTGCTAGATGACACCCAGTAATGGAGAACTCAGTCTCTCAGGTCATCACATTCTAGCATGGACAATTCTAGGGGTTAAAGGTCAGGAAAAAGAAGGAAGTTATAATTTTTTTTTAAAGCGAGTAATATATAAATGTTAGAGATAACAAGGACAGAATAACAAGGTTAGAAATCAGAAGCCAGGCTTCCACAGGCATAACCAAGATGGTGGAGCACAAGCAGCAATCCAGATGAACTCTCCAAACATTCTCTTCCAAGCAACTTTAAAATAAGACTTCAAATTAAGTTTTGGAACAACAGAGTCAACCAAAGGTTGAGGTGAGGCATTTTTCATCCTATAACAGTTTAGGAGATCCACAGCAGAGGCCAGTGACACTGGGTGGAGGCCTGTCTGGAAGACAAGCATTCAGGGACAGCACCTGCCTAAGCCCTGGAGACAGCTGCAGCAGCAGCAGCAGTTTGGGGAGCTCTCAGCTCAGAGATCATAAGAGAGTCAGACAACTTGTCAGAAAGAGATAACAAGCATCTCTCGGCTGGCACTGGGGGCACTGGGCTCTGATCAGCAGCTCGATTGACCATGAAAGGTTCTGGGTAGCGGTTCCAAGGCAGAGAGGAGAGCTTTCGGTTGGTCACAAGGAAACAGGGACCCCGGTTACAGTTCTGAGGCATGAAGAAACACTAACACTTGAGGATACAAGGGAGCAGGGGGACCCAGTCACAGTTCCAAAGCAGAAGGAACACTAACACTTGTGGATCCACAGGAGCAGGTCACAGTTTCAGGGCCAAGATGAGCCCTAACATTTGTGGTTGCAGGGTTATTTGGGGCTTTCTTTTATAAAGACCAGCTCACAGTTCAGAAGAGCATTGACTTCACCTGTCTCCACATAACACTACTTTGGAAGAATGGAAAACTATGCATGCCCTTTGACCCAGCTATTACCTCTGTACCTCAAAGAGATCAAAGGGAATGGGTTTATTTGTACAAAAATATGTATAGCAACTCTTTTATGTGATTGTAATGAACGGGAAATTGACAGGATGTTCATCAATTAGAGCATGATGGAACAAGTTGTGGCATATGATTGTGATGCAGTACTACTCTGCTGTAAGAAATGATGAGGGAGGTGGTTTTAGAGAAAACACAAACAAGCAACAACACCAAAACATGACAAGACCCATATGAACTGATGCAAAGTAAAGTGAAAAGAACCAGAAGATCCTTGTGCACAGTGTAATGATGCTCAACTGTGAAAGACTTGACCACTATGATCAATACAGTTATTCAGGACAATCCCAGAGGAGTCATTATGAAGAAAATGCTATCCACTTCCCAAGAAAGAACTGATGAACTCTGAGAGCAAAAGGATGTATAACTTTCTTGTTTAAAAAAAATGGATATAATATTTTGCGTGATTTTGCAAGTAAAATTGATACCATTTTGCTTGCCTTCTCAATATGCAGGGGAGAGGAGGAAGAAGGAAAGAGAATCTGGGACATAAAATGTAAAAAGAAAGAAATGTTTTAAATAAATAAATAAATTTTAAAAATTTAAAAGGTAAAAAAAGCTAGACTTTCACTCAGAGGAACACATTGTTGCACCAGAGGGAAACTTGCAAACTGAGCTCGGTCTTAGCTGGATCTTGTGTTATATGTTTTTGCTGGGGGAGTAGGAGCAGTATTGCTATTTCACAATTTATAGGTGGGTCACTGAAGAGACATTAGGTAAAGACCTAGATATAAGTCCTCCCTCTAACACATGGTAGAGGGGTAAAAATCAGAAACACATAGAAACTCTTTTTTCCTCAGGTTATATGAATTAATGAAACATTGCTGATATGTATTAGCAGAAGGATCTTCCACGCTAGAAATTCCCTTACACTCATTAGATCTTAGGCCTAGACCACCTCCAGTGGGAGGCATGAAGGTGCTTTTTTTTCTCTTTTAAATTTATATGCAATCAGAATATAGTGTTAGAAATATGGACAAATCCTAAAATGTGTCAAAGCACACTGAAATGTTCCTTGTCTCTTTGCTGAGGGAGAAAAGTTTCACAAGGTTGGTGAAGATAAATTGTAGAGGTCTTTCAATTTCAGACTAAAAAAATTGGGTATTATGCAATTGGTTTTGCAGAAATCCTAAAAGGATTTTGATCAAAGAAGTTACACAATGAGCATGGTATTTCAGAAGGATTAGTGTGGCTATGATAGTCAGGAAATGATTGGTTAATTGTTTATTACTTAATATCTTGATAGAATTCTCCATCTAAATTTTCTACTTTATTTATGTTTATATAATAATGATTCTGGACTCACCATCTTAGGGCCTGGTCAACTACATCTATCCCTCTAGGTTCTAGGATCCTCTGAGGGGTTAGTGGTTCTCTTTCTCTAATACTACTAGCATTGCAATACCTTCTAATTCTATCACCATTCCAATACATTCCTCCCCCTTAGTAAGTATTTAATACCCCAATTCCATTTAACCATTTCACATCAAGTAGATTTTAAAAAGGTATATTTACTTCAAAAATGTAGCAAGAAATAAAATTATTTCCTTGGAACAGCTTAGGGGAAAATATCCTCTTTGTTGTTCTTCAGTCATGTCCAACTCTTTGTGACCTCATCTGGGGTTTACTTGGCAAAGGTACTGGAGTGATTTTCCATTTCCTTCTCCAGCTCATTTTACACATGAGAAAACTGAGGCAAGCAAAGTTAAGGGACTTGGCCAGGGTCATACAACTAGTAAGTATCTGAAGCCAGATTTGAAATCATGAAGATGAGCCTTCCTAAATTCAGTCCCTGCCCTTTATCCACTATGACACAGAGTTGTTCCAATTGCACATCCAGATTTGTTGGACTATCCTCTACACTATTTCGGCTCCTGAAGAGAGCACACTCAGACTTAGCACAGTTTCTACACAGCACTATTTCTACCAAGTTCATTTCCAAATACTGCATGGAAGATGGGTATATAACTGTGTATCTCTGCTGTTTACCAGACTGGAATTCTGTTCCTTAGCATCTGATTTATGGAGAATTCTAGCTTGAACTCTTTCTCCAGGACATCTGGTGTTTTACTTCATATTCTGAAACTCATAAGATTGTAGCCAGCTCCAATTACTTTCACTTAAAAGAATGAAAAGTAGCCATAATAGCAACAGAAGCAACAATAAAGAAATGAGCTGTTGAAAAGAAAAACTATCTATGATATGTATATATGTGTGTATGTATGTATATATATATATATATACACATATAGAGCAATATAGATATCCATGTATGTACACACACATATCAAAAATGATATGGATATTATTGTTATGATTATGATGATGACATATTATAGATGTGAAATGATATAATGTGATACATTATATATATGATAAGGATATTATTTTCCTCCTTAATCCTATAGCTTGACTTGGTCTGATGCACTAGATGTAAGAGAGTACTGTGACTTCATGTGCCCAACTCCCTTTGTTACTTACAGAAGCACACTGGATGATTACATTTTTGACAAAATACTTTCTCATGTATAAATCACAAATCTAATACAGCACAGTAGTCTGAAGAACCTCTCTGGTTTTGGTGGTCTGGCATCACACAGCAGGTTATATCTGATCTGTATGGTAGTCCTGGCATTTTTCTGGATCTTTAATATCTGTAAACTTTCATTTCTAGATGTTTAAAGAGTGGAGGTCTCCTTTGCCTAATCCCTGACATCTCCCCAACCGGGAGGGCAGAGAAAGGCAGAGCAATCAAACATACCAAAGTGAGACGCAGTTTTTATAAAACTCATCGCTCTTGCTCATATCTCCAAGCTTCCCTGATGTGAAGGTATTAAAAGGCTGATGTTGGTCACTGAATGGTCTTTAATGCTCTTCAGATGCTGCTTGCATCTGAATCACACCTTAGGATCTGGCTTCTTCCTTGACTATATGCTCATTTGCCATTTCTGCTTCCAAGTGTCAGTCTTTGCACAGACATTTATCAAGTGCTTACAATGTCCCAGGCACTGTGTTAAACCCTGGGGATACAAAGAGAAAAAACACATCCACTGCACCTAAGGAGCTTACCTTCTAATTAGGAGGATACTACATGTAATTAATCATGTATACTATTGCACAGCATAGTAAATGATTTCACACTGAAGATGACAAAGTGGAACCTATTACAAATTCAACAGTCTGAAGTAAGCAGACTCTAAGAACCAGGGCAATACACCTTTCTTTAGGAAGACACCATTTTGGTAATATACAATTCTGAAGCAACTAGGTCACATTATGGATAGGGTTTTGGGTCTAAATCAGGAAAGTCTGAGTTTCAAAACAGCTGCAGATATTTCCTGGCTTTGTAATCCTGGGCAAGTCACTTAACCTCTGTCTATCTCAGTTTCATCAACTGTAAAAGGGAGAATAATAATCCCTATGCCATATATATTCTGAATATGATACTATATACATTATGCACACATATTGTCTGCATGCATACATAATTATACATCTTCTTATAAATACATCATATATGTATATATAGTTATAGATTTAATTTGTATGTGTGCATATCCTGTTTGTCAGTTAAGAAAACTGAGTCACAGATTTGCCACAGATTACCCAATAAATGTGTAAGATCTGGTTTCCTTGAATCCAGGCACAGGGCTACATCTACTGCACCCCCTGTCTGCCTCCAAATTTCAAAGAAATTTTACCAACTCCTATGTGCCTAAGTCAGATAGGAATAAACATAAGATTTGTCAAAATTCCTTTGAAATATAAAGGAAGCTAGGTATTGCAGTAGATACAGCATGGGACCTGAAGTCATGAGACTGGATCTCACATATTTACTAAGTCTGTGACCCAGGACAAATAACTCATTCTTTGTCTGCCTCAGTTTTCTTAACTGTAAAATAGGAATGATGCTAGCATCTCCCCCACAGTGTTGTGAGTCTCAAATGAAATGGTTCTAAGAAAGTGTTTTATAAACCTTAGAGTGCTATATATATTCTAGCTGTTATTATTAAGACACATACAGCGTAAATCGGAGGTAATCTCAGAGGGAAAGCACTAGCATTAGAGTTGGGTTAAGGCACAAAATCCCACTTGATGTTTCATGTTAAGTCTCTTGCCTTTCCTTGTGTGAAATAAAATGCACTGAAAACAAAGGCTGATCCTTTAAGCATTCACTGGTTTCTGGTAAGAACCTCCAGAATTAGCAGAACTACTGCAGTAGTTAGGTCATAATGTGGGACTAAAGAGGAAGGAAGGAAGGAAGAAAGGAAGGAAGGAAGGAAGGAAGGAAGGAAGGAAGGAAGGAAGGAAGGAAGGAAGGAAGGAAGGAAGGAAGGAAGGAAGGGAGGGAGGGAGGAAGGGAGGGAGGAAAGGAGGAAGGGAGAGAGGGAGGAAGAAATGAAAAGAAGAAGAATGGAAAGGCAAGGAAAAGGGAAAGGGGACAGAAAAGGGAGAGGGAAAAGGAAAGTAAAGGAACACAACTCATGAGATGAACTGAAGAAGCCCTGAGCATAAGTCTGACCAAATGTGAGGCCATTTCAACAAACCAACCAAGCAGTAGCTTTCTGTTAAAGCCTCATGCCCACCTTGGTAATATGGTGTTATATAATAAGACATATATTAAGACTTGTTCTTTCAGTCTGCGTCTTGTTTAGGAATCTACCATGACTAGATACATAATGCAAATGAACTAAACAATGAAATAGAGCATGTTTATATAATTCTTGGGGCTGGGGGGTACACTAAAGCTAGATGTTGAAAGGCTGTGGATGGCTAATTCCTCATCGGTTAAAGCTGATGCTGAGTGGTGGCTTGATTTTGGGTTTTTGTTTGGAATCAGAATCGTACATTCAGTTCACTATGAGAAATCACATAAGGCATTTGAATTTTAAAAAGAAAAATTCCAGGTCAAGGATTTGATACCAGGCTTTTCTTAACTCCCTTCTCTGTTATTTTCAAATACAAATGACTAGAATTTAAAATTTTGTGCTGGCACAATGAGTATGCCACAAACTGACTCCACCATATTGTGGTTGTAGAGCAAAGTGGAAAAAAATAAAATCAGGACAAGGAAAATGAACTCACCTCTCTGTACTCCTGGAAATAATCATAGAGAATGAGTCAGACTGGGGCAAAGCTGCCTTGCCAGAAGATCTTAGTGTAATTCAACTTTGAGCCAAACCACAATGAAAATTGGGAAGACTTGGCAAACATATCCAGGACGTTCAGACTGCCTTGCTGGGAGAAATTTTTAAAGGGCACTAAAAGGTCTGGTTAGACTTCTGAAGGACTTTCCTCTGGTATACAAACTGAATAGTGGGAACTCCTGAGGGGAATATAGCTAAAGTAACGGCTAATTAATATTTAGAGAGGGAAGCTGTGATCCCTACAAATGCCAGCAAGGTTTCATCAGGAATGGACCATGTCAGACTAACCTGATTCCCCTTTCCAACAGAAGCAGTAGACAACTAAGTGATGGGAATGCAACAGAAATATTTGCTTCCTGTTCTTTGGGAAAAAAATATGATTGGGTGACATCAGGTCATTCTCTACTGGATATCACATCTCCATTGTGAATCTTCATGAGCTTTTTCTCTAACAACATCTACCAAACTTCAATTTTTCAAGGAAATTTTCTCACTTTCTTCTTCCATTTTCAAAACTGTGGTGGTCTGAAAGCCTTTTCCTGACAAGGGCTGAGGGAGTTTCCTTGTTCATAGCCAGTGCTGAGAGATACTTAGCAAAGCAAAGGAGAGCCAACAAAAGCTATCCAGAGTGAATAGAGCTGAGATCAAACCTATTATCTTTACCTGCCTTTACCTGGTAATGATATGAAGTCCAAGGTCTGAGATAACTATCTGACTTATAGGTAGAAAACTCTGTGCAAGACTCATTTAATCCCTGATGGGGATCATGCCCCCCTTGCCTCTAAGCCCGATTCAGCATCTTCGCCTTCCACAATGCACAAAATGTGTCTGTGGGAGATAAGGCTACTAATGCGCATTCACTCGTAAGAGACTATCTGATGAACACTAAAATGAAGCAAAGCAGGAATAAAAGTTATGAGAAAGTGCAAAGTAGTTTTGTACTGAATTCTGGCCTCTGAAAATCCTTACTGTCTCCAAAATCATAAGTTATTTATAGAAGGTGAAAATAATCTGTGAATGCACACAAATACATACATGCATCATGTACACATCGAGTACCTACAGAAACAGACTTGTAAGTGAAAGACCCAGATCAAAGGCCCAGCACCATCATTTACCATCTGCATGATTCCTAACGTTTAGTCATTTTCAATATAATGTGAAGGGGTACAATTAAACATTCTATAAGATCTTTTCCAGTTCTTAGGTTCTGCAATGTGTCTGTGCACATGCATACACATATTCAACTGAACCAAACAAACTGAACTTCCATTCCATTCCAACATACCTAACCAAGCAAATTCTATTCAAAGGAATTATATTATTTTTGAAGTGTGCATCAAGGATCGGTACTGAATTCTCACGTTCATTGTAACACATACGTGACTGAATCGGAAGTAGAGAAAGGGATACCAAACATCATTTTGTACAAAGAGTCTCTATGTATCTTTAAACCTTGATGACTGCTTTGCTCCAGAAATGTGAGATCTAGAAAATATCTGATGAGTATCCGGGGGGATTTTCAAGGAGCATATATATTTGATGTAAAGAAAAATGCAATAAAACTGCAGTATAATTTCAGTTGTATTCTTCTGCCAACTGAGAATGTTAATGCTGTTAATACTGATAGAATTTTTACCAAGATTAACTATGACTTTCGTATCTTAGCAGAGAAACCTCTTTAGCCTTTTGGAAATTAAGACATTGTAGTAACAATAACTTAGTTGATCTAGTATTATGTAATGTATAGAAGACCAACCTTCCTGTCAAATAAACTTTATTGCAGGTCTTGTCTGAGATCATGGTCAAGTCATGTCAACTCTCAATGTGCCAGGCAACATGCTAAGAATATAAATGACAGATCAATTGACAATAATAATAGTATGAAGAGAGGTTTGGGTTATTTCCCCCCATACTAGAATAAAATGATGAATTCACATGCATATGTACACATACATATACATTCAAATATATGTACGTGTATTTACATAGGCAAGTGTGCATATATGTATATTTTTATTCTTTAAAGTTGTAGGAATGAACTAAAATATTCCATGGTAACTAATTTGACAAATGAGACTAAAATTAGAGCCGTGTTCTTATTTTCTTTCCATGGACCTGTATTTGAGATGTTATAAATATACACTTACTAGCTGTATGACACTGGGCAAGTTACTTAACCCCATTTGCCTCAGTGTTTTCATACGTAAAATGAGCTGGAGAAGGAAATAGCAAACCACTCTAGCATCTTTACCAAGAAATTCCCAAATAGGGTCACGAAGATTTGGACACAATTGAACAGCAACAAACATCACTGACAAATGATATAAATATTATTGTCTATTCCACTGTTTCAGTGTTATTATTTAACTACTGCTTGATACATTTACAATTTTATTTTGGAGAATTAAAAGTCATCATCTGAAAAGCTGACATTGTGTATCTTCTTTCCCCATTCAGTTGTAAGCTCCCTGAGGGAAGGAACCATATTTCTTTTCCTTATTTGTATCCTTAACACATATCACAGTGACTGGCACATAATAGGTACTTTAAAAGTTTATTGAAGGACTCAGTGCTCTTGCTTGCCCTTCTCTGGATACTTACCAATTTATCGATATCTTTTATAAAAGTGATACCTAGAAATTAACAACAAAATCCAGATATGAGTTGATCCGATCAGCATAGGCTGTCCTATCATCTGCTTATTCCTAGACATTTTGCTTCTCAATATTGATTAAAATAAATCTTATAATACTTATTGGCAGTCAATATTATTACTCTGTTACGTTATATAGAGCTTGGAGTCAACTAAAACATTTAGATCTACTCTTCTTTGGCTTGGAGAAATTGATTAACAGCAGTAATCTAAACACTAAGAAACTGATGTAGTTATATGGGTCAGATTATCACCAATATAAATTCTACTTTTGACTATAGTAAAGGAGAGAAATGTTTTTTGGAATTTTTAAAAAATAAGATGTTTCTTCATTCTCTTTAGATAGTGCATGTTTGAGGTTAATTTTTCTAATATATTCTGAATAATGTAAAATCATTTTCAAATTTATCTGTAATATCTACCTTCAACTAATGTACAGATATACTTTTTTTAAAATTTATTATTTAGGTCAATCCCCCCTACATCATGCTGTTTCCCTGAAACTTTTTGCTCTTCTGCTTGAGTTACAGTGAAAGGAAAAGCTGAATTTCCATAGGTAGCTTTTATATATTATCAGAATATTGTGATAAGCATGAAATGGACAGATTCTTACCACATCATATGTATCATTTAAGAAATTTTATTTCTTTAAGAATACAGGAAGGTGTGTTAATTTTTTTAAATAATGTGGAAGTCACTATTTTAGGAGTAAATATTTTACAAAACTAAATAATTTTCAGATGATTAAACAATAGCTCTCTCAAGGTTCAAATAAATGAGTGCTTGTTTTTTATTTCCTCTTAAGCAACACAGGAAGTTAAAGGACTTTTTCCATTAACTCCATCTGGCATACAGATGTCACTTATTGTGAAAGGAGGAGAATAGTGAAAACCTTCAGGCCAAATCAGTTTTCAGGTACATTCATACATGTACAAGTACATTTAAGGCAGTATATTTACATTTTTTATGAAACCTTAAAAATTGGGTCCAGCTACTAAAAATATATTTTCCATATCAGGCAATGTTTGACAGTAACCATTTCCCATCAAACACAGTAGTTTTGCTATGTATTTCAATGAAACCAATGAAATAATGGGGTATCTAGGTGGCACAGTGGATAGATCACCAGCCCTGGAGTCAGGAGGGTCTGAATTCAAATCTGACTTCAGACACTCACTAGCTGTGTGACCTTGGGCAAGTCACTTAACCTTGATTGCTCCCTAAAAGAA
Source organism: Notamacropus eugenii (assembly GCF_028372415.1). NCBI lineage: Eukaryota > Metazoa > Chordata > Mammalia > Diprotodontia > Macropodidae > Notamacropus > Notamacropus eugenii. The sequence continues at coordinate 133,764,069 of NC_092877.1, forward strand.
AGAAACTGGAATTTTACATGACGAAGAACGTATGGTGATAGAGAGGGTTCAGGATGGGGCTGGGCAGCTTTGTTATTAAGTGTTCTGCCTGCCAATTTTTGTCTTTTCCTTTGGTGGATCATCTCTCTTGGGAGCTTCTGCTGCTTCTTTCACATCTATCTCATTCAGGACAGTAAGAAGAATGCACAATCAACTGACCCCTGTTCTCCAAGCACTTTAAAAAACATCAACAAATTATGTGTGTAATTGAACTTCTATTCTCATATTCTTACAGTATTACCTATTCCTACAGAGTTTTCATGCCATATGTGTTGGCATGAAATGAAATGAAATTTTACCTTACTAAAGGCTTACTCCATTGACTTTCTCACTTTCCACAGAGCTATCAATTCACTGGCATTCCCAGCATCCACAGGATCCACAAAATAAATATAACCTCACATTCCCTGCTGCCATTCAGTCAATAGGAAAAAAAAAAGTTACAAATTCTAAATTAAAAAGAAAAAAAAAACCTCTCTATCCAATGACTTTTGATTCACTTAGAACCATAGAGCCATGTGAACGTACTATACTAGTAATGTTTGGGGGGAATGGACTTTTGTGGAGTTTCATGAGTCAGTTGGCTGTATTCTTGGAGACAATAATAAAAAGGATCATGAAGCACATTTTCACTGTGATCAGGAGTTTTTCCTGAATCTGCAAATATTGAAATTACTCTTAATTATAGCTTAATTGACATTAAATAGAATACCAGAGAGAGAAAAAGAGATGTGGGAAGGACAGAGATATAGAAGGTTGAAATATGATAAAATACTGATATCAGTCTCTGCTACACATTAAAATGCAATTTATGAAAACAATCTGAAATGTTTATGTTATAAAAAAATTCTTTTTAGTTTTTTTAAGAGACAAAATCCTTATTTAAAAAACAAACAAACAGAAGAGACAATTCTTCTAGAACTATCATGCAATCTATCGTAGACTTCCAGTGCCAAGACAGCAGGAATCCTCTGAAGCACTCCCAAATTCCCCTCTAAACAACTAGAAAACCACCACAGAATTAATCAAGGAGAAGGAAAGCAGCTTACCAGCTCACAGGAAAAGTCAGTCTCACTGGGGCTAGAGGGGATTGAGGTCCAAGAGCAGTGGAATCCAGGCTCACATTACAGGGCTGACAGCAAGGCTCTGAGTCTGGAGCAATCCACCATTGAGGCCAGCCCCCCACCTCTTACAGAACAGCAGCCCCCTGGTCTAGGAAAGTGAGAAATCTGTCAGAATGGCAAGGCCCCATCTTAGGGACCCCACCCCATCCCAGCACAAGCTACTAGAAAGGCCTCAACACCATTGCTGATCAGTGGTGAAGCTCAGCCCTGGGGCAGGCTAGCAGAGAGACCCTATTTCCATCACCACCCAGCAACAAGATCCCATCCCTGTGGTAGAACAGCAGCAAGATTTCTCCTCCAGGGCCAGAAACCAGAAAGACTGTGACAGTAGCAACCCAGCAGAAAGACCCCACCCCTGGGACAGACCAGCAGAGAAACCCTATATCCAGGGGAGGTCAGTAGGGCAACCCTACCTCCAGTACAAGCTAGGGTAGCCTACTCTCCAGTGAAAGCAAAAAGCTAACACTTTAAGCCCAAAAAATCCAGCAGTAAGGCCCTGAGGACCAGCACAAAAAGCTTGGGACAGTGCAGGACCAGAGCCCAACTCTCACATAAAAACACCAAGTCACAAAAAAGGCAGAAAAAAACATAGCAAAAGAAAAGAAGAAGGAGAAAGAGAAGGAGGAGGAGGAAGAGAAGGAGAAGGAGAAGGAGAAGGAGAAGGAGAAGGAGAAGGAGAAGGAGAAGGAGAAGAAGAAGAAGAAGAAGGAGGAGGAGGAGGAGGAGGAGGAGGAGGACGAGGAGGAGGACGAGGACGAGGACGAGGAGGACGAAGACGAGGACGAGGAAAAGAAGAAGTAGAAGAAGAAGAAAAAGAACTTGACTATAGAAAGTTACAATGGTGACAGAAAAGTTCAAGGTATAAACTTAGAAGAGGAAAATAAGGTCAAAATGGCTACATGACAAGCCACAAAGAAAATGTAATTTGGCCTCAGGCCCCAAAAGAATTCCTGGAAGAGCTTACAAATGATTTTAAAAAGAAAAGTAGAAAAGTAGAAGAAAATTAGAAAAAGAACTGAAAGTAAGGTAAGACAATCGTTAAAAGAAAAGAGTCAATAGCATGGGAAAAGGTATTCAAAAATTTACCAAGGAAAATAACTTCCTAAAAATAGAATGGACCAAATGATAAAAGAAGTACAAAAGCTAGCTGAAGAAAATAATTCCTTAAAAATTAGAATTGAGTAAGTGTAAGGTAATAACTCCATGAAACAACAGAATATGACAAAACAAAAATCTAAGAAAGAATGTAGAAGAAAATCAAAATTTCTAAGTAGAAAATCAACTGACCTAGAAAATGAATCCAGGAGAGATAATTTAATAACTATTAGACTATGAAAAACCATGATAAAATAAGAAAGGAAGGAAGGAAGAAGGAAGGAAGAAATGAAGGAAAGAAAGAGAAAAAAAAATTTGGACAACATCTTTCAAGAAATTATCAAAGAAAACTGCCCTGATATGTTAGAGGGCAATTGATATAGAAAAGACTCACCAATCACTGCCTGGAAGATTTTCCAAAATTAAAACTCCTGGTAATATCATAGACAAATTCTAGAGCTCATAGATCAAGGAAAATGTAGTACAAGCAGCCAAAATATTGTGGAGCTACAGTCAGGATTACACAGGATTTTGCAGCTTCCATTTAAAAAAAAAAAAAACAAGAGGGCTTGGAGAGAAAAGAATTAGGATTACAATCAGGAATCACCTACCCAGCAAAACTAAGTATAATCCTTCAGGGGGAAAAAACAAATAATATTTGATGCAATAGAAGACTTTCTAACATTTCTAATAAAATAAAGAGCCAGATAAAAAATTTGACCTCCAAATACATGCCTAAGAGGAAACACAGAAAGGTAAAAAAGAAAGAATAAAGAGAAAATTAAGAAATTTGAAAAGATTAAATTGTTACTATTTCTACATGGCAAGACAATATTTCTAACTCTTAAGAACTTTATTGCAATAAGAACAATTGGAAGGACTGTATGTAGACAGAAGATGTGGAAACAAAGTGACTTTAATGAGATTATACCCCACAAAAAATCAAAAGGAAGAGGTGAGAAAGAAAATTGTACTGAAAGGAGAGGGAGATTAAATGGGGTAAATTATAACACATAAAAGAGACGCAAAAGGCAATTATCATGGAAGGGTCAAGGAGAGGGTTGGTGGGCATAGCTTAAATGTTACTCTCATCAAAATTGGCTCAAAGAAAGATTAACACACACACACACACACTCAGTTGGACATAGAAATCTATCTTACCTTTTGAGGAAGTAAAAAAGAAACAGGGATAATAGAAGGGGGAGGAAGGTGATGATCAGAAGTAACACACTTTTAACAGGGGAAAGGGATGGGGAGTAAGGAAGGGAAAGGGATAAACAAGAAAAATTTGCATAACCAGTTAGTTATCATAAATATAAAAATAAGTGGGAGTGATTCATCTATTAAATGGAAGCAGAGTGCATAATGGATTAAAAAAATCCTACAATATGTTATTTACAAAAAATACATCTGAAGCAAGAAAGATACACAAAGGGTAAAGGTAAGGGTCTGGAGCAGAATACATAATGCTTCAGCTGAAGCAAAGAAAGCATGAGTAGTAAGCATGATCTCAGACAAAACAAAAAGCAAAAAATAAAGCTAATTAAAAGAGATAAAGAAACTACATCCTGCTGAAAAGTACCATACACAATGAAGTTATATCAGTACGAATATATATGCAGCAAATGGTATAGCATCTAAGTATTTAATGAAGTTGAATGAGTAACAGGAGGAAATAGATAATAAAACTATTCTAATGAGGGACCTCAACTTTTCTCTCTCAGAACTAGATAAACCTAACTACAAAATAAACAAGAAAGAAGAATAGGCAAATAAAATTTGGGAAAAAAATAGATGTGATAGATCTCTGGAGAAAAGTGAATGGGAATAGAAAGGAATATACCGTTTATCTCAGCAGTATGTGTCACCTAGACAAAAACTGACCATTTATGAGTACATAAAAGCCTCCTGACCAAATGTCAAAAAGAAGAAATAGTAAATGCATCCATTTTAGATCAAAACGCTATGAAAATTCTGGCCAATAATTGATAATGGAAAGGGAGATTAAAAATTGATTGCAAATTAATCTAATCTTAAATAATAAGTGGATCAAAGAACAAATCATAGAAATAATTGAAGAAAGTATATTAAGCATATTAAAGAAAATGACAACAGTGAGATAATACATCAAAATTTATAAGATACAGACAAAGTGGTACAGTGGGGAAAATTTATATCTCTAATTGCTTGCATCAATGAAATAGAGAAAAAGTGGATCAATGAATTGGGAATGCAATTCAAAAGTATTTGAAAAAGAACAAATTTAAAATCCCAAATTAAACACCAAATTGTAAATCCAGAATATTAAAGGAAAGATTAATAAAATTGATAGTAAGAAAATCATTAACCTAATGAATGAAAATAGAATCTGGCTTAATGGAGGAAAACAATAAAATTGATAAACCGTTAATTTGATTTTTTAAAAGAAAAAAATAAAACCAAATTCCTAGTACCAAAAATGAAAGGAGTGAATTCACCACGAATGCAGAGGAAATTAAGAGGTTTTGTGTTAGTTTTTTTTCCAATTATATGCCAGTAAACTTGGCAGTCTAGATTAAATAGATGAATATCTATAAAATATAAATTACCCAGATTACCAGAAGAAATAAAATACTTAAAAAAGCAAATCTTGGATAAAGAAATTGAATAAGTCATCAATGAACTTCCTAAGAAAAAATTCCTAAGAACTAGATAGGTCACAAGTGAAATGTGTCTAACATCTAAAGAACAATTATTTCCAATATTATATAAACTATTTGGAAAAGCAGGCAAAGAAGGAGTCCTACCAAATTCCTTTTATAACAAAAATATGGTACTGATACCTAAACTAGGAAGAGCCAAACCAGAGAAAGAAAATTATACACCAATTTCCCTTATGAATATTGATGCAAAAACTTCAAATAAAATACCAGCAAAGAGATTACAGCAATATATCACAAGGATCATACACTGTGATCTCACTGTGACTGTGGGATTTATACCAGCAATGCAATGCTGGTTCAACATCAGGAAAACTATCAGCATAATTGATCATATTAATAACAAAACTGACAGAAATAATGATTATCTCAATAGATACAGAAAAAGCCTTTGACAAAATGCAGCATCCATGCCTGTTAAAAACACTGGAGAGGACAGGGAAAAAAATGGAGCTTACCTTGAAATGATAACTAATGATATAAGGACAAGTAATGATATAATGATAAGTAATATATAACTAAAGTCACCAGCAAGCATTATTTGCAGTGGGGATAAGCCCAATACAATCAGGAGTGAAGCAAAGTTGCCCATCATTGCTTCTATTATTTAATATTGTACTAAAAATTGTTAGCCAGAGCAATAAGAGAAAAAAAAAGAAAATAAAGGAATTAGAATAGATTAATTTCATCCACTACGCAGATGATATGATGCCATATATAAAGAATCAACTAAAAAACTACTTGAAATTATTAACAACTTTAGCAAAATTTCAGGATACAAAATGAACCCATATAAATTATCAGTATTTCTTTATATTACCAACAAAATCCAGTACCAAGAGATGAGATTCCATTTAAAATAACTGTAGACAATACAAAGTACTTGGGAGTCTACCTGCCAAGATAAATACAGGAACTATATGAACACAACTATAAAACACTTTCCACAGAAATAAAGTCAAATCTAAACAATTGGAAAAAATACTAACTGCTCATGGATAGGCCAAGCCTATTACAATTACAATTCTACCTAAATTAATTCACTTATTCATTGTTGTAACAATTAAACTATCAAAAAATATTTTGTAGAGCTAGAAAAAAAAACAATAAAGTTCATCTGGAAGAAAAAAGTTCCAGGACAACAAGAGAATAAATAAAAACAAGTGCAAAAGAAAGTGGTGTAGCCATAAGAGATCTCATACTCTATTATAAAATGGCAATTATCAAAAATCTGGCACCAGCTAGGAAATAGAATGGTGGATCAGTGGAATAGATTAGGTACACAGTGTATAATAATAAATGACCATAGCCATCTGGTTTTTAATATTCCAAAGAGCCAATAGTTTGGGATAAGAAGTCACTATTTGACAAAAACTGCTAGGAAAATTGGAAAACAGTTTGGCAGAATCTATGTATAGACCAATATCTCAATCTGTATACCAAGATAAAGTCAAAATGAGTACATAATTTACACATGAAGGGTTAAGCGATAAGCAAATTAAGAGAGCATGGCATAGTTTATTTGTCAGATTTAGGACCAAAGATGATATAGGGAGCATTGCAAAATTAAAAATAGATAATTTTGATTATTTATAATTAAAAAATTTTTACACAAACAAAACCAATACAACCAATATCATAAGGAAAGCAGAAAACTAGGGTATGGGTGGAATTTCCAACAAGTATCTCTGATAAAGACCTAATTTCTCAGATATATAGAGAACTTAGTCAAATTTATAAGAACACAATCCATTCCTCAGTTGATAAAATCTCAAAGGAAATGAACAGGCACTTTTCTGACAAATCAAAACTAAAATTTAGCTACTCTAAATTACTATTGTTTAGAGAAATGCAAGTTAAAACAATTCTGAGGTACCACTTCACGCCTATCAGATTGGCTAAAATAAAAAAAAAATATGTTGAATGTTGGAAGGAATGTGGGAAAATTAAGGCACTAATGCACTCTTGGTGAAGTTGTGAAGTGATCTAATCATTCAGGAGAGCAATTTAGAACTATGCCTAAAGGGTTTTGTGAAACTATGTTTTTGACCTAGCAATACCACTGCCAGTTCTATATCTAAAAGACATAAAAAAGGAAAAAGACCTATTTGTACAAAAATATTTATAACATCTCTTTGTTATGGTGGCTATGAATCAGAAATGGAAGGGATTCCCATCAATTGGGTATGGCAAAACAGGTTTTGATATATAAATGCAATGGAATGCTATTGTGCTATAAGAAATGATGAACATGATGAGTTCAGAAAAACCTAGACAGACTTACGTGAACTGATGCTGAGCGAAGTGTGAATAGAACCAGGAGAACATTATACTCAGTAAGAGGAATATTGTCTGATGAAGAACTGTGAGTGAGTTATTCTGTGCAATACAATGATCCAAAACAATTCCAAAGGACTAATGATGAAGCACATTCTCCACCTATAGAGAAAGAAATGACTTTGTTTGAATACATGGTGAAGAATGTTATTTTTCACTTTCTTTATTTTTCTTTTATTCTAGTGTTCTTGTACTAAATGACTAATATAGAAATGCAATACATAACTGCATATGGATAATTTATATCTAGTTGTTTACCATCTCAGGGAAAGGGGGAGGGCAAGAAAGGAGAAAAGCATAGAATTTGGAACTCAAAACTCTAAATAAAAATGTTAAAATCAAAAAGAAACTGTCATACCTTCATTTGATTAAAATTAGGGTTGGAATGATTCCTTCATAGGAAATTAATGAGAGAAGCATATTTAATTGATGCTTTTAGGAGAGAACACCCTCAATTTGCATAGACAAAGATGAAGGTAGAAAGTAAATGTGTGGGAAGGAAGAAAACACTATAATAGTACCATACATCCTAAATCCGGTCAAATTTATTCAACTAAAATGTAGTAGGTTTTGGAGGCTTGCATGTAAAATATAGTATCAGGTGAAGGATATTTAGAATACTCTTGACTCTGCGGAATCTGGAACTTTTAAATAATATAACAGACTTCAGAACTACCTGAAGCTTTGTCAGTTAGTCTCTTTGTATGACAAATCTGTAAGAGGGTGGGGCTTGACTCTGATTTAAAGAACTATTTGCTCTACTCTAGCTGTAGCTCTAAGAGAAAAGATTTTTTTTTAATTTTAAATTTATTTAGTTATTTTTAATTTTCAACATTCAGTTCCGTAAGATTTCGAGTTTCAAATTTTCTCTCCATCTCTCCCCTCTCCCCACCTCAAGGCAAAATGTAATTTCATATAATCTATACATATATGTATACACACATATTGTATGTGTGTGTGTGTAACCTATTTTCACATTAGCCATTTTGTAAAGAAGAATTAGAACCAATGGAAGAAACCACAGGAAAGAAGAAACAAATAAGACAGCAAAAAAAAAAAAAAAACATAGAAAGAGTAAATAATATACTTCAATCTGCATTCAGACTCCATAGTTCTTTTGATGGATGTGGACTTCATTTTCCATCAAGAATCCTTCGGAGTTGTCTTGGATTCTTGCATTGCTAAGAAGAGATAAGTCTGTCAAAGTTAATCATTGTACATTGGGGCTATTACTGTGTACAATGTTCTCCTGTTTTTGGTCATTTTGTTCAGCATCAGTTCATTCAAGTTACATTTACTTTAAATTGAATTTCTCTTTATATCTCTTGCTCCTGGGATTTATTAGCAATATATAGAAATGTAAATGATTTATATTGGTTCATTTTGTATCCTGCAACTTTGCTAAAGTTGTTAGTTATTTTAAGTGTTTTTTTTTTAATTGATTCATTAGGATTTTCTAAGTAAACCATCATCTCATCTGCAAAGAGTGATAGTTTTTTTTCCTCATTGTCTGTTCTAATTTCTTCAATTTCTTTTTCTTCTCTTATCACTAAAGTTAACATTTTAGTACAATACTGAATAAAAATGATGATAATGGACTTCCTTGTTTCACCCTTGATCTTATGGGAAATGCTTCTAGTCTATCCCCATGTAGCACCAATGCAACATACACAGTGCCTACCACAGTCATCCCAGCACAATTCTGAATCATGAAACAGACTCTCCACATGGAAGACAGAACCAAAACATTTTTTTCAGACACCAGAAAACCAAATCCATCATAGTAACAAAAACTTATACCCAATAACATTGCAGAGAACACCATGCCCAAATCTACCCCCGCTAGACTTCCCACAAACCAGCTCCATTAAACAAAATTACAAATAAGCTCTTTCACTCATGTTAGCCATCTGCCTGCTTGCCTGTATCCTTCCTAGCTCTGACTAGACTCTGACCAATTTCCTCTCAGCTCTGCTGTAGTTCTGTCTCTTCCTGTTCCACATTTCTTCTTCTGCCCATTCAGCAAACTCCTCCCACTATAGGCTCCATGTGACTCAGAATCATGTGACTCAGGCTTCCATGTGACCCAGGCAGGTAACATGGGCATATTAATGAATGGGAAATTCATTAATTTAAATTATCATTAAATGTTGCCCTGAGATCTTTTGTATTTATTGCATAGTTAGGTGGGGCAACTGGTATCAACAGAACTTTAACTCGGATAACAGAAAATAAGCATATAAAACAATATCTTAGGCAACTGGTGTCAATAGAAATTTTCAACACTATAACAGGGATCACACAATATAAGCACATACAGCAATAACTTAGGCTGAGGCTTGAGCACAAGCACCCCATCGTTTCCCCCTCAAATGAATGGGGCCCAAAATCTTGGGGTAAGGGGTAAAAGTCTAATCTTCCATAGCTGCTTCCAGCTAAGATTGGATGGACAGCTGTCCCTGCCCCAAAGGGTTCCATTCTAGGGGTCAGTTCTTTAGGTGGCATCCAAAGTATAGTTGACACCAGGCGACACATCAGACAGGGGATGACATCTGGCTTAAATGAGCAGGCATCTACAGGTGGAGGGTAATAAATGTGATAAACAAGGTGAACAGACAAAAAGTCAAAAAGGAACACAGAGACAAACACCAGAGGTAGGGTAGAAATAGGATCAGCCATGCTTCTGGAGTCCAAGAACCCATTATCATAGCCTCATTCACTATCATTTATTGCTTCCCAGTTTGCAGTTTGGGGGTCATCGTTCTGGCTGGAGGTGTACTTTCTTTCATCTGATCCAGGGTCTGATGAATCTCCCATTCTTCCTGCAGGTGTGAAAAATTTGGATACAATGTTTCAGAAGGATCTTTATAGACAACTCTCCTCTCCCTGCTCAGTCAAATATCAAGCTGCTTTCCTTGATATATTTTATACAGTTCACTAGCTGGAATGTCACCTATTCTTCAAAAATCTACTCCTGCTCTCAGTAGAGTGCTAAACAATTATTTTCTCATCAATCTATTCTGACTTTAAATCCACCAGCTATTTATTCTTCTTTCTCAAGGAAATTTATCTATTTCACTCATTCTCACCATATAAGATACCAAGGATTCTATCATCATTTGGGTGAACAGATTCAAATATCTGTGACCTCCTGCTGAGGAAAATCCTCAATTACCTCCCCAAAGACTTATGGTCCCCTTGATTTTCCTCTTATGCTTCTGCCTGAGAAGCTGCCCATGCATCCTTTCTCTTGTTAATCTTTTACTTCTTTTTATGAGCTAAGCTAACAACAAATTTTTCTTCTACCACTTGAGACTCTCCAGGTTGCTCTTCTGAAAGAAAGTTTGAATGCTGCAGCAAAAAAAGCCTTTTATGCAAGCCAGCCAACTCCCTTTCCATCTGAGCTTTCTCCTCCAGCAGCTTGTCTCTGCTTTTACATATAATTCTATAACTTTTTAGCCAGGCCCAGCCTCTCCTACACACCCCTGCCATTTCTTTCCCAAGTTCTATTGGCATTCTCTGTAAACATCTTTCTAAGTCTCTGGGTTCTCCCTTTGGTAGCCTTGGTTCACAGTTTTCACAAAGCCCTGCTCCTTGAACCCATTCTTTTGCTAGGGAGGAATAAGGCAAATCCTCCCACCTGGAATATCCATTTTTTTCATCTGTCTCTTCTTCCTATTTGTCTCCAAATAGAGGTCTGATATTTTGTGATCCCATCCTCATCACCGATTGTACAGCCAATGAGATATTCACAGTGTCTAGGAAAGCCATGACTATCTCAGCATAATTTTGAATCACAAAATACAACAGACTCTCCATATGGAAGACAGAACCAAAATATTAATTCACACACCAAAAAGCCAAATCCCTCAAAATAACAAAAACCTATACACAGTAACAATGCAGAGAACAGCACCATCCCCAAGCCTTCACCCTGCTAGGGCTTCCCACAAACCAATTCCATTAAACAAATCACAAACAGGCCTCCTTAAACAAAATCACAAAAAAGCTCTTTTACTTACCAACTGCCTGCTTGCCTGCATCCTTCCTAACTCTGATTAGACTGACCAATTTCCTCTCAGGCCTGCTCCAGGTCAGTCTCTTCCTGTTCCACCCGTTCAGCAAACTTCTCCCACCACAAACTCCAAGTGACTTAGGCTTCCACGTGACCCAGGCAAATCACAGGGACTTATTAATGAATGAGAAAGATCTTCCCATTTAAATTACCATTTCATTCCATTATATATAATGCTTGCTGGTGGTTTCAGATAGATATTACTTATCATTTTGAGGAAAATTCCATTGATTCCTATGTTCTCCAGTGTTTTTAATAAGAATGGGGGTTGTATTTTGTCAAAAGCTTTTTCTGCATCAAATGAGGTAATCCTATGATTTCTATTAAGTTTGTGATTGATATGTTCAATTATCCTGATAGTTTTCCTAATATTGAACAAGCCCTTCATTCCTAATATAAATCCCATCTAGTTATAGTGTTTTATCCTCATGAGAAGTTGTTGTAATCTCTTCTTTAATATTTCATTTAAAATTTTTGTGTCTATATTCACTAGGGAAATTGGTCTAGAATTTTCTCTGCTTTGTCTATTCCCAGTCCAGGTATCAGCACCATATTTTTCATAAGAAGAATTTGATATTTTTTCCAAATAGTTTATATAGTATTGTAACTAATTGTTCTTTAAATGTTTGATAGAATCCACTTGTAAATCTGTCTGACCCTCTAGATTTTTTCTTAGGGAATTCACTGATGACTTGTTCAATTTCTTTTTATTTTCTGAAATGGAGTTATTTAAATATTTTACTTCCTCTTCTGTTAATCTGAGATGTATATGCATTATAAATATCCATTCATTTCATGCAGATAATCAAATTTATTGGCATACAGTTGGACAAAATTATTGTTTTATTTTCCTCTTGATTGATGGTGACTTCACCACCATTTTCATTTTTGATGCTGGTAAATGAATTTTTTTCTTTCTTTTTAAATCAAATTAACCAAAGGTTTATCTATTTTATTGGCTCTTTCATAAAACTAGCTCTTAGTTTTATTTATAAGTTCAGTAGTTCTCTTAATTTCAGTTTTATTATTTGCTACTTTAGTTATCTGAATTTCTAATTTGGTATTTAATTGGGGATTTATAATTTGTTCTTTTCCTAACAACTTTGTAGTTGCATGCCCAATCCATAGAACTCTTCTTTCTCTACTTTATTCATATAAGCATTTAGAGATATAATTTTCCCCTAAGAACTACTTTGACCATGTCCCATAAGTTTTGATATGTTGTCTCCTTGTCATCATTCTCCTGAGTGAAATTATTGATTATTTTTATGATTCATTGTTTGACCCACTCATTCTTTTGGATGAGATTATTTAGTTTCAAATTAATTTTTAGTCTATCTTTCCATGGACCTTTATTACATGTAATTTTTTATTACATCTTGATATGAAAATGATGCATTTGATATTTCTGCCTTTCTGCACTGAATTATATGGCTTTTATGCCCTACTACATAGTGAGTTCTTATAATGTAATGCTGAGAAAATCCCAGTCTATTCTCATTCAGTTTTCTCCAGAGGTCTACCATATCCAACTTTTGTAAAATTGTATTCACCTCCTTAATTTCTTTCTTGTTTATTTTGTGTGGTTCTAAGGGGAGGAGGTTGAGGTCCATCACTAGTACAGTTTTGCTATCGATTTCTTCCTGTAATTCCCTTAATTTCTCCTCTAAGAATCTGGATGCTATATCATTTGGTACATATATGTTTAGTACTGATATTGCTTCATTGTCTATGGTACCTTTTAGCAAGATGTAATGTACTTCTTTGTCCCTTTTAAGAGTACTGAATTTAGAGGTTGCTTATCATTCTCGCTGTCTTTTTGGCCTATGAAGGTGACTTCTCTTACAATGAAGATTTTCTCAACAGCAACCTGTTGATAATTTTTTGGGGGTTTTGGATTCTTATTGGTCAGTTGTTTCAGTCACAGCTTTGTTACCTTATTTGGAATTTTCTTGGCAAAGACACTGGAATTGTTTGCCATTTTCTTCTTCAGCTCATGTTATAGGTAAGGAACAGATACAAACAGGTTTAGGTAACTTACCATAGTCACACAACTAGCAAGTGTCTGAGGCCAGATTTAAACTCAGGTCTTCCTGATTCCATGTGTAGTGCTCTATGCACTGCATGGCATAGCTACTCAGTTACTATAATATAGGCTAATTAAGATTTCTTGTGAATGTTCATTTAAGTATCATTTTCTTTTGGGGATGAGCAGATATGAAGCCAAGTCCACCCCCAAATCTGAAAAGTAAGAGCCCAACAGACATTGAAGCTGACTGTCTTTCCCTCTGCATGTCCCTGTTGTAGGATAATCTCAAATACCCAAGAATCAGTCTAGTTAGGGCCAGAGAAACTTATCAGCAAGTTCTACAGATAATGGCAACTATATTTGACAAAAGAACTCACAAAAAAGTATTCAATCAAAGAGGTATTGATGTGATCTTAGAACCATAGAATCTAAGATTAAAGGTTATAAAAGCTATTGAGCTCTCCAGAAGGCCTATCTTCTTGATTTTATTGATGAGGAAAATGAGTTGAGCCAGGATTCAAACCCAGCTTCTCTTTCTTCAGATCTAGGGTACTCTACTACACCATGATAATTCCATGTAAAGGTAGAGATAGCACCATCCCTTATGAAATAATAGATCCCTAAATGTTTCAGTATAAGATATTAATTCATTAGCAGGTAAATTAATTTGGGTCAATAATATAATGCAGTATTCTTAGGTAGATTGTAACGAATAAAGACATGACCACCAAAATAAGTATAGAACTATGGCTAGAAAGGACCTTAGATCAGTGTGGTTCAATTATCTCAGCAAAACCTGGTACTAAACCCAGTTCTTGACTCCAAATCTAGGCCAACGGATAAAAAAAAGTAGTGCTATTACATGCCAGAATACTAATCCTCTTCACTTGAATCAAAGTAATGTTATTTGACCTTGCAGTCAGGATATTTCTGTTCTTCTAGAAGCTGTTTACACTATTAAAATTCATTTGTGCTAACAACCAGACTTTGCACTGTTATATTATCCCCAGGCTCTGAGCACATTTCTGCCCAACACCAAGCTTTTGTCAATAATAGCTTGTGAAAAGTCATCAAAGTGCTTCCTGGCCATGGCTGGCATTGCTGAAATAACAATTCCTTCCTAGCCTCCGAGCTTCAGCTGGTCTGAAAATATGCATAGTTTTGCCCATGAAAGCCCAGAACTCCATCTGCTGTGAGAGTAAACCCCATTTTTGTTACTTAGTGTCTGCTGACATTGCTTTAGCTTTCTCCGTTTTCTATATGGTAGAATTACCTGGAGGAATTTTAAGAGTAAAATAGAACTTCATTATTCAAAACTGAGTTTGGCTTCTGAGTACTATTCAGAGTCCAGAGCTGGAAGATGGGATGGAATATTCGTTGGATCTGTGATGTGGTTTAATATTCTTACTCATATTTATTTTTGCCATATCCACTCCTCCCCTGCACCACACTAACACACACTCACACACACACACACACACACACACACACACACACACACACATCTTTCCTAAAACTGGAACACAGCCCCTGTCTCAGTTGGCAGACTCAGTTGACTTTCCAACCTTTTGTACTTATGTTGGTCTTGGTTGCCAACATACAATATCCTTTCTGTGATTTGTGATCTGCTGATTTTGTTCAAGAACTAGCATTATGTGTGTGTCTGTTTCCTCTCATAGAGTAAATTTAAAGTGAGTGGCTATTTTAGCAGAGGGGAGCACGAAGCTGAGTGCCCTTGCTCCAGATTTAGCGCTCACACTTGCTATGCATTAAAGTTTAGGAATGGAGTCTTTTTTCATCCATATTCAGGTCAGTGTTGCCGCCATGGACTTCCAGGTTCCAAGAAATATCTTTTCAGGATACCAACCTCCATTAAAAGAATCTTTTAAATAAAAGTCAAAGGACATAAAAAAGAAAAATAAAATATATTGAAAAAATCAGCTATTGTTATAAAAGAGAGAGATAGAGATAGAGAAACATACAGATAGAAAGAAAGACAGAGAGAGAGAGAGAGAGAGAGAGAGAGAGAGAGAGAGAGAGAGAGAGAGAGAGATATTTAGTCATTGCTCAGTTTTCTGTTTTCCTCTACAGACTCATAGGGCATATCTTTCTTTGATTTATGATGCTTATGTAACCCCTGTTCCAAAGTCCATTGGTATGTGACTCTTCTAATTGGTGGAGATGAATGCCTTCCCCTGTAAGAGGGACAGGCAGAGCTAGTGAGAGAGGAGAAGAGGAAGCATCAGACTTCTTCAATACTTTTTGAGAGTCTTTAATCTTTAAAAGGCACTTCAAACTTCAATACTTTTAAGATTTTTAAGTGATAAGTTTTTTCAGGCACTTCAAGTTTCCATTTTCAAAACAGAAGATGGAAGAAGTCAACCCTATTTCAAATAACTGTAGGAAAGGACTGGGAAAATGTGAGAGGAGCTGGAAGTCTCCATCACTCCCAGGTAGCTATAGAAGAGACTTCACAGAATTTCTTCCTGAGTGAGATCTAGAACTAACTAATTAATGAATGAACTTTATCTAACTCTCTCTCCTCTCTCTCTGTCTCTCTCTCTCTGTCTCTCTCTCTCCTCTCTCTTTTTCTTTCTCTCTCAACTGAGCTATTATCTCATGCTTAATGGAAGACCTTCTTCATTCTACAGTCTCTAACCATATAGCTTTTCTGATTTCTGTTTTTCTAACAATTTGGATAAATGGGGTATTATTTGCTAAATGTGTTCATTATAGAACAAGTATTTGGTATGAAAAGGAGTCAAACCTTGGATAGAAGAAAGTAGGGCTTCTTTCCCCTTGATAATAATGATAAATTGATCAAAAGTTGAACCGAATCTGATCTTACTCCCTAGATTAATAATATTTAAGGGAGCATACAGATATTATTCTAGTCTGGTAACCTCTCTCTCTCTCTCTCTCTCTCTCTCTTTCTCTCTCTCTCTCTCTCTCTTTCTGAGGAAAGATAAGGGGCCTCCAGTCCCAATTTTCTCCTTAGCCTATCCCCCAAATTCTGGAATAACACAACATTCAATACCTTAGGAAAGCAGCAACAAGACTAGTCCAGACCTCCAGCCTCAATAGCAAGTTTGATCATAGGTCTTCAGGAGCAAAAACCTACCAGGCTATGAATCCTGGAAGCAACAGAGCTGCAAAGATCTGTATTGCAGGTTCCCAATCAGACAATTAAGGAAGAAAGGAATCAGAACAGGTCACCAGGACAGGTCACTGTGGTTTGAGGAGTTGAGCCAGAGGGAAAGAACATAGGTTCCAGCTGGGTCCATTTCTTACCACATAAAAGTCAGTTGAGGTAGAGACCTAGAGTGGTGAAATGTGAATTGCTCAGTAGGAGAGGAAACTGAGGTATTTTGAGATCCCGTCACTCAGGAAACTATAAATAGTGGTGAGGGAATCAGTAAATGAATGATAAGGAAAATAAGGGGGAAGAAGGAACTGAAAGTGGCAAAGATTTGAGGAAGAAGAAATCAAGTAAATGAGTTCTGGTATCTATGAATAGATACTACAAAGGAAGGAAATGATCCAACATTTGATGAGACAAAAGATCCTGAGAAATTTGAGGAGAACATGAAACCACAACACTGTTTCGGAGTGGTTTAACAGACAAATGAGAATTATGAGAATAGAATTTGGGTCTTGCATTGCAAAAAAATAAATCATGAGTGAAATCAAAAGAAAAGAAAAAAAAACTTGAATATGTAGTGGTACTCTTCATGAAAGGAACAGAAGAGAGAACAGTAGATTGAAAATGTAAAGAAAACTTCCCAGAACTTCTGAATATGGAAAGAATTCCATTGGAAAGAATTTACAATTTGACTCCAGAAAAAAAAAAATTCCGGAAGACTGAAAACTGCAAAATACTTAATGGTTAAATTTAGTAACCCAATTCAGAAACAAACAAAAAATCTGCAAGTCACAAGGATAAAGTTATCAAATACAAAGGACAGGGTATTTAAATAACACAAGACTATTCAGCACCCACTAGAAAATGGAAGAGTTTATGGAATGATGTATTCTGAAGAGTACTGGAGCTCAGGATGCTGAAAATCATAACACATCTTGTAACTCCTGGTTTAGCCATACAAGATAAAATACAAAATTCAATAATAAAGAAGAATTTGAAATATTTTTTGAAAGAAAATCAGAACCAAAAAGACCTTTTTCTTCTTTTTGTTGTTCTGTCATATTTCAGTTGTATCTGATTCTGTTATCCCAACTGGAATTTCCTTGGCAAGAATACTAAATGGGCTCTTTTCTTCTCCAGCTCATTTAACAGATGAACAAGTTGGTCCTGAAAGATCCTTACAGATCTAGATGTAAGATCCCAAAGGTAGAAAGACTCCCAAGTGAAGAAGGGGCCACCTGTGGTTAGGAGGGTGTCATTGTGTGGCTCAGATGGAGGTAAAAGGGACATCTCTAGCCTCTTCTTCCTCCACCTTTCTCCAAGGCAAACTGTAATTCCTGCCAGGATGGCAAGGAGGAAGTTGGGACTGAAGGTCACTCAGTTTTCCTCAGAGAGAAAGGTTACCAGACTAGAATGATATCTATATGCTCCCTTAAATATTATTAATCTAGGTAGTAGGGTCATATACAGTCTAAGTTGGACCAGTCTCTATCCTGGTATACCGATAATGAAATATATTTCACTCCCCTAAATAGAAGGCTGGAGGACGATGGGTGCAGAGTACAGTAGACCACATCAGTTTACTATGTGTTCGTTCCTCTGTTTATTGATTTTGCTTCATTCTTTCTTCTTAGTTATAAGTAGAGGATTAGTGTAGACAAGGGACATACTTATCAACACATAGCTGTGGCATAAAACGAAAGATATCAGTAGAATATTTAACACAAAAAACTGATTCCTTGTGTTCTTAAAATGTAATTTTACTGATCCACTGATGGACTCCTTCTATGCTTGGTTTCCTTAGTCTTTTCAGGAAACAAGATAACCTAGTATATAAAGTACCAACTGTAAGATTTAAAAAAAAAATCAACGTAAATACGTGCTTGATTACCTCAAGAGCTAATTTCAAACACAAAGGAGCAAAGAAACACGATCCAATGGTTAGACCCAGCCCCAAGTCCACTGTCGTTAGCTAATTGATTAAGTCATGGAGCATGCCAAAAATCTGCCCATTACGTGCTATAGCTGCATTGTAGTTAGCATAAGTGCGACCAGCTGCTACACTTTTTAAACTGTATATTGACTTGAAGGCTCACAGCTACAGAAGGCTGACTGCTAAGAGCCATGTCAGTATGTCTCCCTCACAAGCCATCTTTCCTTAAGCAGTTCATCTGACAGCTAGGATGATACAAATGCAATGGTATCATGATAAAACATAAATGGAGTATTCCTCCAACTGCTAAAGATCAACTAGTCATGATTACATCCAGGGAATGTTGATAAATATACTTCCTTTTTGTGCTGTAACTTTTAACTACAAATTCCATTCACCTCAATATGGCTGCGCGGAATAATTTTTCTGTTGTTGTGAAGTCATTTCAGTCATGTCTGACTATTTGTGACCCCATTGGGGGTTTGATTGACAAAAATAATAGAGTGTCTTGCAATTTCCTTCTCCATCTCATTTTACAAATTAGGAAACTGAGGCAAACAGGGTTAAGTGCCTTGCCCAGGGTCACACAGCTAGTAAATATCTGAGGTCAAATTTAAACTTATATCCTCCAGAATCCAGACCCAGCTCTCTATCCACTGCATCACTTACTTGTCCAAAAGCAGTTGTTTAGCTTCTTATTCAGCTTAACATATTCTTCTCACAACCCATTTCCTAAGACATCACTAATACAACTTTCTCCATAAAGCCTTTCCTGAGCTACCCAGTAAAGATTTCTACTTCAGCTGAATTATGAACATTGTCTTTATGTTTGGATCATTTAAGCCATCAAATTTGGATATTCATCCAGAAATAGTTTCACTTGAAAATTAAATTTGTGGTTCATTGAAAAAACCATGAGAGACCCATGATAGGGCATGAGTAATCTTCCCCATATGAACAAGATGTATAAGTAAGAAATAAAAGATAAAATCAAAAACAATAAATGCCTCAATGAAGTGATGATATGGCCATGTAGTGAGAAAGGGAGACAGCTTAGAAGCAGTTGTCTCACTCTATTGGTAACCATATAATGTCAAGCACTACAGAAAGGGATCATTCAAGTTATGGGGTGGACACCCTAGAGTAGAGATATATGAATATTAGAACAATAGTTGCAAAAAAATGAGAAATATGTGGGGTTGAGCTACACACAAAAGGAACTGTCACCAACTTTGATGAGGTCTAAATATATCTAAGTTGTAAGGATGTCTTATTTCCTCTGATACATTATAATCTCTTGGAGGGAAGATACTGTTCCTTACTTCTATTTGTTTCTCCTCTGGTACCCAGCACAGACTAGTCCTCATAGAAGACTGTAGCTTTCATCCAAACTTTTCCTTTCACACTTCTTCCATATCCTGACTCCCACTAACTTGGCTTCCTCCTGATGACACTGCATCCCTGGTTACCCTGTCTGGTACTGGTGATAATCTCAGTCTTGCCCAATTCACTGACCATGGAGGGGGAGTTGGAATATACCTTGATCCCTGTTGCCACTTCAAGAATCTCCCTTTAACATCATTACTCAGAAGCCTCTCTTCCTCTGAAGTTTACTGTGTTCAGGTTTATCACCAAACCCAGATGCTAGTCATTATTATCCATTATCAAGACAGTCTCCTTTCTTTTATAATGAATTCGCTATCTATCTTACAGTTTTCCTCTCTTCCATAAATCCAGTCTTCATGCTAGAAGATTTAAACATAAGTATTGAAATTCCCTTTGAATTCCTTAATTTCCTAATTCCTTAGCCTACTTAGTTCTCATGACTTACTCCTCTACTACACCTCAACTACACAAAGAGATGGTGAAAATTTTGTTTTACTATCACCCACAAATATTCTACTTCCATATTAATGAACTCTAAAAATCCTTTATATGATCAAAGTCTATATTATTCTATTTTTTCCATCTGCCTTATGATCCCTTACCTTGTTTTTCAACCTCACCATGACCTCCAGTCATTCCATCTCTCATTTCCCCTACCCCAGGCCATGACATGTGCACTAACTATAGTCTTCTTCCTTTCCCTTCTCAAACCTGATAAATCAGTTCAATTCTATAAATTCCTCTAGATATGAATCCTTTGCTCCCCTATCGCTGATCATTCTAAATCTTAACCTTGTAATCCTTAGTTCTTATTCACATGCTGCTGGATAGGGCTAGGAAAAAAAATCAAGAAACCCTGTTGACTTGGTCTATAACAAATTTATGCCACTTAATATCAACTGGGTCATCCCCAAAGCAAGGCAATGTTTTTAAACCTCCCTAATTGACTCACAATTCCAATTTCTATAATAGTGATTCTATGCTTTTTTACTCATCCTCAGGTCTAGTCATGTTTTTTTTTCTTTTCTTTCTATTTCTAGCATTTAGTGCAAGTGCCTAGCACATAGTAAGTACACAATAAATGCTTGTTGGTTGAATTGCTTACTGATAATTTATAAATCTATATTGGATGAATGTACTTCAAGGAACTGTTTCATAGCTAAGGCAAGAAATATATTTTTTTAATCAAAATTTTTACTCAACCCTAAATTGTCCTTCAAATTAAGTGATACTCAAGGTGATAGGCAAGAATTATATTTCAGAAACTAGGTAGTACAGTGAATAGAGTACTGGAAATGGAGTCAGAAAGACCTGGGTTCAAATCTGACCTCAGACAATTACAAGCTGTGTGACCCTGGGCAAGCCACTAAACCCTGTTTGCCTCAGTTCCTCATCTGTAAAAATGAGTTGGAGAAGGAAATGGTAAACCACTTTAACATCTTTTCGAAGAAAACCCCAAATGGGGTCAGAAAGAGTCGGACATTACTGATGGGACCGTTTGAGAGTCAGAGGCAGGACCACAAGCCAAGTGTTCCTGACTCTCAGTCAGCTCTCTAATCTGCTCCTCCACAGTCTCTCGGTATAAAAGCAAAGAACAATGACCATAAGACAACCTAAAGTGAACTTTGAAGAATTACAAAGAAAATACATGGCCCTCAAGAAGATATGTGAAGACACCTGCCCTTTCTCCTTTGCACAGCTGGAAGGCCTACAGATGTGAATTACACACACATATTCATATATTCACATATGCACATATATACATATATACACACATGCACATGTATGCATATATACATAAAATACATTTGTGTGTATATAAATATAACAATTGGTTTTAGTCTTTTAATCTTCTTCTTTATTTCTTTTCCTTTCTTATTGTTCCCCTAAAAAAGTATTTGTTGTTATGTAGGATGACTACAGGGGAAGAGGAGGAATTCTGGTAGAAATTTAGGTGATTTAAAATTAAAACATAGTTAAAAACATTTTTAATTTAAAAATAAGTAAAGGCTAGCAATTTTTCTCTAATCATATTCTTTTAACATACACAGTCTTCTTTCACAACATGACTAATGTAGAAATATGTTTAACATGATCACGCATGTATAGCCTATATCAGATTGCATGCTGTTTTGGGGAGGAGAGAGTGGAGGTGACTTAGAACTCCAAGTCTTATATTAAAAACTAAGAATAAATAAATATTTAGAAAAACACCTGAATAAAAAACTTCTAAAAATAAAACAAAAATAAACCATATAGTGTTAGGAACAATTTTCCAATATGAATGAATGAGTATGAATGAGAATATATTAATTTGTTTTCCTTTATGAATGACTACAGGAGACATGGCTTAAAATCACTGGACCACTGAGGTTGGTGAAGGAAACAAGTGAAAAGAGGCTGCTTTATAAAGGCAAAATACTTTACTCTGGAGCATCACTTACATATCAAAAGTAAACCTGCATGTGACTGTGTAAGAACTGGGGTGGTGGTGGTGGTCCTCAGATGTAGTTAAATCAATCTATTATCACACACATGTGTATACGTATAAAATATGTATGTTTATATTACATATAATTTATTCATACTTTATTTATATCTTTTGCTTTTATATCGGTTGTAATATCTCAATGATTCCCACTCCCCCTCATGAAAGTCAAACCTCATGACAAAGAATTAAAAAGAGGGGGAAAAACAATTTAGCAAAAGAAGACACACTGAAATAGTCTTATATGCAAAGTTCCACACCAATAGTCCCTTACTTCTGGAAAGAACCAATGAATGTTTCTATAACTATTCATTGAGTATCCTCTAACCGTAATGCATCCCATTAGATGCCATGAATGATGAAAGGATTTACATTCCCCTTCCTCAAGGACTTTGCATTTGTGGGAATGAGCCAAGATATAAGCCATTGACAATACAGAAATAAGTGTCAGAACCATATTACTGAATGGTAGATGTTAACAGCCGGCTGAAATCTCTAAATTTCTTTTCTTTACATTCAGTGTTGATGTTAATCCCACAGTGTTCAGTTTTAATTGTTTTGTTGTTTGTGTTTACATTGGTGTATTCTTTGTGTGTATTTTCTTCTTATTTTCTTTGTATCAGTTCATTTAAGTCTCCTCATGCTTCTCTGTATTCATCACATTCATTGTTTCATGAACTATCTTGTCTTGTTTAGAACTTTCCCCATTAATGGGTATCTATTTGTTTCCAGGTGTTGCTTTTTTCATTCCTGATTTAAAAAAAAAGGTTGTTATAAATGTTCTGGTATATATATATATATATACGTATATATATATATATATATATATATATATATATATACGTATATATATATATATATATACATATTAAATGTATAATGTTTTTTTTTTTTGTCACTTAGGAGTATATGTTTAACAGTGGAATTTCTGTATCAAAGGCTGTTGGATGTTTCAATAATTTCTTTATCTCCTTAGTACTTTGCATAGTGTTTAGTACACAGTAAAAAAAATTATAAAACTAGTTTACTTGGTAATTGCCATAATTCCAAATTGATCTCTAGAATGGCTTTTATCAATTCAAAGTTACAATAAAATTATTTTAGTGTGGTCATTTTCCTGTGATCCCTCCCACAATGACTACCCTGACCTTCTGTAACTGCTGATGATCTGCTAAGTTTCAGGTGAAATTTTAGTTATTTTGGTTGATTTTTTTTTTTTATAATTAGTGATTTGGATCATTAATTTACATTACTTTGAAAGCAATCTTCTGAATACTTGCCTATTAGAAAGTAGATTTTGATCTTACATATTTCTGTTCATTGCCTCTAATATCGTGAATATCAGATCCTTTTGAGAAATAACTTTTTCCATTCTACTTTTTATAATTTTGTTGCACTTGTTTTGTTCACACAACGATTTTCACCACTTTTCTGTACCACCAACATAATTTCAAATACTGACATTCATTAAGATATCCTTGTGAAGGTACCATCCTACCCCCAGATACAAATAAACACACACACACACACACACACACACACACACACACACACACACACCTTCTAGCTCTGTTTTCTCTCTGCATTTATGATTTTCCCCACAAGTCATCTCTGTGCATTTTATTCAATCATTGTCATTGAATTTTCCACAATAGATGCATTTTTTAAAGTACCATTTTCCATTCTTTGGCAACAGGGGAGATAAACATAATATCACCCAATAAAAAGACAAGTTAATGGAAAGAACTCCATATTTCATTTCCACTTCAAATATTAGTCTCAACCAGCATTTCACAAGAGAATAAGTTCCCACAAAATCTTTATATTTTTAGAGATTTAATCAGGAGGAGAACAAATTAAGCCATGTACTTAGGATAATTGGGACTATAAACAGAGGAGAAAACATTGCCTCTTCTTTCCCTTTAGTACTGAATAAAGAGAAATAAATCTTCTATTACAGAATAATATGCTTTTCAGGACCTCATAGCTTAATGCATGGGTGCATGTGTGTCTGTGTGTGTGTGTGTGTCTGTGTGTGTATGTGTGCCCTAACCCTCTGGAAATTATTCTCCATGACGCAATGAAGGGGTTTCACTTTTCCAAAATAAAATTCCAGATTGTCCAAACTACTGGCTATGAACAAGCAGGTTTGAATCATTTTGTTTCACTTTGGAGTTAAGCATTTTGTTCTTTTCTTTTCTTTTTTTCTCATTGGCTCAGTTGATTGGCACCATGGAAAAAAATTCCCCCAGTGTGAACCTCATCTTGTTAATTGATGTTTTCCAAAGAACACTTTTGGAGGAAATCAGATCTGAATATGTCTATGGAAAAGGACTTCACGTCAATGGCCACAGTTTTAATGCTTAAAGAGAAAAGATGGTTGAAATGTCTTTAAATGAGTATCATGACTTCAGCCAGCTGTAACATCTACAATTCAGTAATACGGGTCTGACATTTATTTCTATATTGTCATCAGCTTATATATCTCGGCTCATTCCTGCAACTGCAAAGTCCTTGAGGAAAGGGAATGTAAATCTTTTCATCATCCATGGCTTCTAATAGGATTCATTATGTTTAGAATGAATATTTATGGAAGGATTCATTCATTCTTTTATTCAAAATAAACAACAAACATTTTTCCAGTGCTTGGAGCAGACTTAGGTCTAAATGTGTATTCTGTTGTTTGCTACCTGGCTGATCATGAACAAATCAATTAAGATCTGTGGACCTTGACTGTTTCATCTGTAAAATGAAGGTGTTGGATTTGATGAACTGTACGATTTCTTTTAGCTCTATGTTTACTATCAGAATGTCATGTAGAGAATGTAGGACCTCATTCTTGAAAATTTGGTACCAGAAAGGTGAAATATATTTGGCAATACTATTCCAGGGGCCCACGGAACTCTGTTTTGTGGAAATCCTAGTAACATAGCATGATAGATTTAAAGTTAGAAATAGAGTTAGAGGTTACTTAGTCCAAATTTCTTATTTTTACCTATAATGAAACTGAGACCAGAGTAGTTAAATTACTTTTTCAAGGCAATATAGGTAGTGAATAGCATGTCAGAGACTTGAATTAGTTTCACTGAATTCAGATTCAGTTCTATTTCTACTCCACTAGTATGCCTATACTATAGTAGCAAATGCTTAACCATTGATTCTGTTGGAAAAATGTATAATATATTTTTAAGCTTAATTTTCAACATTAATTTTTCTCTATTTTTTAAGTCTAGATAGCCAGAAGATAATAAATAAGCCCTCATTTATAGCATTAACTATAAATGAGTATTCCAGTGGCTAATTCTCACACTGAAAAAAAATTAAATCAGCTCTTAAGAGTTATTTCAAACTTTTTCTAGTACACTTGTGCATAACAGTAGTAGGAGTAGTAGCAGTGGCAGCAGCAGCAGTGGTGACAGTGGTGGTGGCAGTGGTGGTAGCAGCTGTAGTAAAAGTTAGTAGTAGTAGTAGTACAAGGTAGTAGTAGTGGTAGTAGTAGTAGTAGTAGTAGTAGTAGTAGTAGTAGTAGTAGTAGTAGTAGTAGTAGTAATAGGAAGAGCAAAGAAATAACACCAGTAATACTGAACCTATAATCATTTTTCCCAAACAGAGCTAGGTAAGACTTTTAAGTTAAAAATGAAATCAAACCAAAACAAGTTATTAATCACTTGATATACATAGTTAACATGGAGCTACATGATTCTACTGTAAAACACATTAAATAGCTCCTTCATTTCATAGTACTACTTTCTGATGATATGAACATGACCTTTGATCTCAATAAATATAACATTCTTAATCTATGCCAAGCAAATATAGAAAGGGAAGATTCTGAACTTGAATCATTTTTTTTTTTGCAAACTGAACCAGTGGTAAAAGAAAATTAATGAATGCCTTTGTCTCCTCCAGGAAGAACACATCACATTTCAAGCTCCCAAGGAGAAAGCTAGAACTGAATACATTAATAGACTTCCTAGCATCATGAAATCAAAACTAAATGATAAGAACATATTTAAAGCAACCAACCCTTATATAATGGCAGTATTAATACACACTTTTAAAACTTAAAGTGGACCACAACAAATTATCAAAGTATTCTAACAAAACTCATGCAAAGATAATGAAGTACAGAGCAGCTATAGAAAGGATAATGCCTTCCCCTGCACTTGCCTCTCACCACCACCGAAAAGGAGGAATAGGATTCACATACAATTTTTCAGAGCACATGATAAACAAATAAAATCTCCTCAAAAAAATTTTTGGAGTAGTTATCAATCATTTCATGAGCTTGTATTAAAGGCTGACAATGAATATATGGCATTAGATTCATCAATTATAATTAACGGTGGTTTATCTCCAGATGGAGACTAGGGAACAAGTTCCAACAATGAAAAGTCATGGGTGATGTCTACATTATCTCAGCCAAAAATATACAGACAAAGAAGTGTTTGGGAGAAAATGGCTATATCATGGAACCTGTGAAGCTTATGATAGCAGTTTAGGAACAAGTCATTACTGTCAGAAATTGCAGCACACTAAGGGGTCCAGACATTGAACAATGTAGATCCGTGGCATCAAACTCAAATAGAAAGGGTTTCTTGCAAGCAACATACTGATTTAGAAAAAAATCACAAGTTAACATTATATATGTTGTATTGTATGTTTATATATTTTGTTAACCATTTTCCAACTACATTTCAATCTGCTTCCTCTGATGGAGATTATGCAAAAGATTAGAACTTCAGTATATTGCTACAAGTTACAGAAATTCAGCACTCCCAAATACATAGGAAGACTTCACTTGGCTAGAATTATTAGTCAGAAGTTTGCTATATTTCATGAACTGACAGGTGACATATCCTAATACTACAAATACAGACAGCAAAATATGCCAGAAAACTTACCCAATAAGTTGTTGTACTAGAGCCTGAGCATTGCCATAGAACTATCACACAAAATCACTCAGGAATAACACTGATCCAAACAAACAAACAAACAAACAAAAATCTTAATGACAGGATCCTTAATAAATATCTCCATTGAAATACTCAAAAGCTTTAAAATGTATGGAATTAAAAGCTATCAAAACTTCAAGATAGTCTAGGAGATCAAAATTACATGAAAACAGGAGGGTTGTATTGAACATGCTACAAATATAAGTTTATTTTCTACTACAAAGATACATTTATATCCTACTACTTTTTTCCAACTACTAAAAATAGTTATGCAACTCTCTATGGGTCAAAAGGTATAAAAAAGGAATTCTAGTGTAAGAGTGACTTGTCACTGAACTATTTCTATGTGAACTCTAGGAAAAGAGAAAAAATTAATAATAACTGCCATTTATTAAAGTTTGCAAAGTGTTTCCCAAATATTATTTCAAACTCATGAGATGGTTATTGAAATAAGCTCATGATATAGTTACTAAAAGCATATTTATCCCCATTTTACTGAGGAAAAAACTGAGGCTCAAAAAGAATTATTGACTTACTAATGAATATATATATATACTATAAGAGGAAAGATTTGAAACAATTTTATCCTCTCCCATGATCTCAGATCAATACACTTTATAGGTCAAAATTTCTGGGAGAAATGCTATACAAAATAAATGCTTGTCTAAATTACTCTTCATGCTTTTAAATATGATTTTAAATACCTACTGGGTAAAAAAAATAATAACCCAGATAATATGAGATTGGTAGAAGTGAAGCTTGTTTGCATTTTAGAGAGGGTCTTTAGGATATCTCATGCTTTCAAAATTATGGAAGGAAACCAAGGATAGAAAAGTCTATGCTGCTTTGTTCTACCACACCTTAGATTATGCATGCAAGACACAGATACACACATCACAATATGTGGTTTAGAATTCTTTAGCATTGCTATAATTTTGCAGAATATAAATCCTTGTCCAATTCTCTAGATGTGCCTACTCTTCCAGGTTCAAACCCTGGCTTTGCCACTTATTAACTGTGATTGTAAATAATACATTCCTGGCTTTCACTGCAAAATAAGGGGATTGGATGAAGTGCTATATAAGATTGTGGTTTTTTTGGAGGGGGAAGGGTTGGGGTTGTTTGTTTTCCCCCAGTTATGAAACACTTACCATACGCAATGTAGGGATTGTGTGTGTGTGTGTGTGTGTGTGTGTGTGTGTGTGTGTGTGTGTGTACAGAAAGAGAGAGAGAGAGAGAGAGAGAGAGAGAGAGAGAGAGAGAGAGAGAGAGAGAGAGAGAGAGAGACTTTTACAAATCAACTTAGACAATATGAATTTTTACTTCCTCAGAGAAGACAGTTTGGGACCTTATTGACTCATATTAATTATGGAGCCTGACATAACTTCTTTTAAAAATTTTTCATTTTTGGGCTTTTTTTTTTAAAGAGAATGTATCACATCTTTTGGGCTATTGTCAGTTATATAAAATATTTTTCCACTAGGGTAAAATTTTAGTTTGTAGAAATGTTATTGGAAAAATTGGAAATGTCTTGGAAAAAATGCATAGTCAAGCTGAGGTTTAACAATTAAAATCAAAGTCACAGAATCATAAAACTTCAGATCTGAATGGAATTTCTGTGGCTATATAGTCTGATTCATATTTGAAAATGAATACCTTGTATCACCTAACTGTCAAATGGTGGTTCAGCCTTTGCATGTAGATAACCATAAATCAGGGCAACTTGCTATTTCTCAAGGCAACCTATTTCACCATTGGATAGTTCTAATTGACTGAAAGGCTGTTGTTGTTTCTGTTTTTTAATTTTCCTTGTATTAAGATGAAAATTGTCCCTTTTTAATTTCTACTCATTGCTCTTAATTTTGTCCAGATAATAAGTTAAATTCTCTTATATTACAGAACTATAAGTAACTAAAGATAGCCATCACATCCCCTATAAGTCTTCTCTCCAATGATTTAATGACAAAACACTTCCTACTTTTGCCTAATTAAAAAAAAAAATCATTCAATAGTAGCATTGTGAATATGGTCTTTCAACATGATTATTTTGAAGGATTGAGCTTGTTGTATTATTTGGAGAGAGAATTCTGAAAGGCTTGCCCAGATCCTATCACTTAAGAGTTCTGCATTATATAGAGATTATAGAAACATCTATTATATATTGTATTATATATATATATAACATACATAATATATGCATAACATAGTTATGATATACAGGGCTCCTATTCAAGGGAAATTTAGCACTGAGCCCAAGGAAAATAAGTAAATGAATGTGTGGGAAGGAATCCTACACTTCTTGACTTTAAATCCGTTTACTTTGTCTTCAACAAAACATCCGTTTTGTTGTTTTTTTTTTAAACTAAGTGAGGGGTGGATGGTGCTATATCATGATGAGGCTTTCTCTTTAAGATCACTTTGATAGCTAATTGGAGGATGAACTGGGATCGACTGCAGTTTTGTTTTTGTTTTTTCTATCTGAATACCACTTGGAAAAGCTTGTATTTCCCTTTTTTCCCTTTTTTATTGGACATGACTTGATAATCTCTGATTATCTTCTTCAGTCTACTTTTTTCTTTTTAACTTGCATGTAATAGTCAACTGTTCAAAGAAGATGCAAGCTGTAGAACCAAAGCCTGAAGAAAATCAGTCCCAGTGCTCATCAAATATTTAGCTTCATTTGGAGGTAGTATAAAAATATAATTTTATTGTTTGCTCTATTTTTTATATTTGAAAACTTAACAAAATCAGAAACTTCTAGACTGTAAAGTGAACTCTAAATGTGGAGTTGTAATTTAATGGTGTTTTATTTCCATGGAAAAGTATAGCTTTCCTAGAGCCACCCTATCCTAATTATAGACTTCCAGTAAAATCTTTTTTTTTTTTTTGCATCCAGACGTCCACATTAGCTTTCCCTTTACCTTCAACTTTTGAATAGTATGTTATCCTTTTTTTTTAGTCTAGTATTAGTGAGGGGGAAATGTCCTTTTACAGACCTTTGCTATTGTTGATAATATGATCTTATGAGAGTTTCTAAGAAGATAGAGGTGATATTATTATCCTCACTTAACAGAGGGGAAAACAAAAAAGATTAAATGGCATTTTTAAGATCTCTTGTGAATCAGAACCATTCACTTTTTCCAATCATTATCAATACTACTCTAAATTAAATTCTTTAAGTAGATCTTAACTCTTAATTCACCAAATCTAGCTGAACAAAACCATTGTTTGTATTTACTTTTAACAACAAGAACAAGACCTCTAATAATGTAAAGTTGTGTAAAGAGAGATCCTTAAACCCCTTCCACCTCAATCACTTTCTAACTCCCCAAGGCAGAGGTATTGCCTCCTCCCCAAAATTGTCATATATCCATTATTTTTATATATGTTTCATATTTTCTAATATATTCACATATTGCTTCTCTTGAGTAGAATATAAGTTCCTTCAGAGAAGAGAATGTTTTTTGTTTGTTCTGTTTTTACCTTTTTCTTATAAAGAAATAACCACTGAGTTTTAACCAAGGGACCCAAAGCTGAAGCCTGCAAGGGCTGTTGAGTAAAACCTACCTTAGATTTTTTTGATGGGTAAGTGAACTGAAATCCAAAACCATCTAAAGTGAAAAGCAGTAGCCCCTATAGGCTTTTATTTCTTTCTGTGCATGAAGAAATGAAGATAAAAGGAAAAGCCAGTGCCATCAAGAGAAAGAAAATGTGAACTCATACATCTCATATCTTGTGTTTTTGAAATTGCTCTGGTATCAGCATCATATCTGCATCATAAAAGGAACCGAGAGGGTAGAGCGAATATGGCAGAGTAAAAGCAGGGTCTTCCCTGAGCTCTCCCCCAAAGCACTCTGATACTTGTAAAAAATAACTCAATAAATTCTGGAGCTACAGAACCCACAAAAATGACAGAGTGAAACAAATCCCCAGCCCAAGACAACCTGGGAAGTCAAAAGGAAGGGTCTTTAGCACTAGGCAGGGAGCAGAGTATAGTCCAGTGTGGCCCTCACCAACACAAATGGGGCAGAACAGGCCTCAGAGCATTGAATCATTGGCAATTGTAGGAGTTTCTAGACTTTCCAACCTACAAATGCCAAAAAGGTCAGTGGAAAAGCTCTATGGGACCTGGATGAAAGAGTAATACATAGTCTGGGTGGTCCAGCACCTTCCTTGTGGTGGGGTGCATGGGGCAGTGACAGTGACAGCAGAAACAGGGGTGGCAGAGGCAGCTTCCAAAGCTCTGGGCCCACAGATGGTGGGGGATCAAGTGACTGATACAAAATCCTTAAAGACTGGAACAGTACACTCACTGCCACCCCTACCTCTACTGGAAGCAGAGTCCTACCTTGATGAAGAGTTAGAAAGTCAAGTGTTTGGCTGGGAAGATGAATAAACATTGTAAAACAAATCAGACTATAAAATCTTACTTTGGTGACAAGGAAGATCAGAGTATGTAACCAGATGAAAGCAGAGTCAAAGTTCCTATATCAAAAGCCTCCAAGAAGGAAATGAATTGGTGGCAGCACATGAAGGAGATCAAAAAGGATTTTGAAAATCAAGTAAGAGAAGTACAGGAAAAAATGGGAAGAAAAATGAGAATGATGCAAGAAAATCATGAAAATGAAGTCAACAGCTTTCTAAAGGAGACCCCCAAAATACTGAAGAAAACAACATCTTGAAAATAGACTAACCCAAATGGCAAAAGAAGTTCAAAAATCCAATGAGGAGAAGAATGCTTAAAAAAAGCAGAACTAGTCAAATGGATAAAAAGGTCCAAAAGCTCACTGAAGAAATGAATTCCTTGAAAAGTAGAATGAAGCAAATGGAAGCCAATGACTTTATGAGAAATAAAGAAATTGTAAAACAGAGCCAAAAGAATGGAAAACATAGAAGATAATGTGAAATATCTCTTTGGAAAAACCACTGACCTGGAAAATAGATGCAAGGGAGATAATTTAAAAATCATCGGACTACCTGAAAGCCATCATCAAAAAGGAGTCTAGACATCATCTTTCAAGAAATTTTCAAGGAAAACTGCCCTGATGTTCTAGAACCAGAGGATAAAATAGAAATGTAAAGAATCCACCAATCACATCCTCAAATAGATCCTAAAAGGAAAACTCTTAATCATATTGTAGCCAAATTCCAGAATTCCCAGGTTAAAGAGAAAATATTGCAAGCAGTCAGAACAAAACAATCCAAGTATTGTGGAAATACAATCATGGTAGCACAAAATCTACTAGCTTCCACATTAAGCCATTGAAGGGTTTGGAATATGATACTCTGGAGGTTAGAGGAGCTAGGATTAAAACAGAATGATGCAAGAAAATCATGAAAATGAAGTCTCCAGCTTT
Organism: Notamacropus eugenii; assembly: GCF_028372415.1. Classification (NCBI taxonomy): domain Eukaryota; kingdom Metazoa; phylum Chordata; class Mammalia; order Diprotodontia; family Macropodidae; genus Notamacropus; species Notamacropus eugenii. The sequence goes on from NC_092877.1 coordinate 133,796,728, forward strand.
CTAAAGAAGACCTCAAAAATATTGAATAAAACAACAGCTTAAAAAATAGACTAACCCAAATGGCAAAAGAAGTCCAAAAAGCCAATGAGGAGAAGAATGCATATGTATATGTATATGTATAATCCTTCAGGGGGGAAAATGGACATTAAATGAGATAGAGGACTTTCGCGCATTCTTGTTGAAAAGACTAGAGCTGAACAGAAAATTTGACTTTCAAATACAAGAATAAAGAGAAACATGAAAAGGTAAACAGGAAAGAGAAATCATAAGAGACTTATTAAAGTTGAACTATTTTCATTCCTACATGAAAAGATGATATTTATAACTTGTGAGACCTTTCTCAGTATTAGGGTAATTGGAGGAGATAGATGATAGATAGATAGATAGATAGATAGATAGATAGATAGATAGATAGATAGATAGATAGATAGATAGATGGCACATGTTGAGTTGAATATGAAAGGATGATATCTGAAAACTAAAAATAAAGGATGAGAGAGGAATATATTGGGAGAAGGAGAAAGAGAAAGGAGAAAGAGAATGGGGTAAATTATCTCACGTAAAAGAGGCAATAAAAAGGTTTCACAATGGAGGGGAAAAGGGGGTAAGTGAGTACAATGACTGAACTTTACTTTCATTGGATTTGGCTTAAGGAAGGAATAACATATACACTCAACTGGGTATCTACCCTACAAGAAAGTAGGGGGGAAGGGGATAAGAGGGGGGATAATAGAAGGGAGGGCAGATCAGGGGAGGGGATAGTCAGAAGCAAACACTTTAAAAAAGAGAGAGGGTCAAAGGAGAAAATTAAATCATTGGGGGGGCATGATAGACTTGAGGGAACTATAGTTAAGTCTTTCACAACATGGCTATTATGGAAGTGTCTTGCATAACTACTCATGTATAACCTATGTTGAATTGCTTGCCTTCGCAATGCAGGTGGTGAAGTAGGGAAAGAATCTGAAACTCAAAGTTTTAAAAACAAATGTTAAAAAATTGTTTTTACATGCAACTGGAAATTAATATACAGACAATGGGGTATAGAAATCTACCTTATGCTTCATGAAAGTAAAGGGAGAGGGGGAAAAAGGGGTGGAATGATAAAAGGGAGGGTAGACTGGGGGATGGAGTAATCAGGATGCATGCCATCTGGGGTCTGGGAGGGGAAAGAAGGAGAGAAAATTTGGAAATCAACATCTTGAAGAAGTTAATGTTGAAAACTAAAATGAAATAAATTAAAATCTTTAAAAAAAATAACCATTGAAATAATAGATCCAGTTAAAAAAACAAACCTCTAATGCTTACCACAGGACTTTGTACATAGTCATCACAAAATAAATGTTTTATAAATGAGTAAAATTCATTTTATAGAATAATAAAACTTTGAGCTTAAAGGATCTTAAAGCTCAATTTTGTACCTACATATTTGAAAAGGAAATAAGGTCAAATAAATATGCATTTTGGAAACTGAATATCTTGATTGACTCTAATATGTACTAAGCAAACATTTTCACTTCATTTACCACTTTCAACTCAAATCTGATTCAAGCATTAAGGCTGTTCTAATGCAATAACTTGATACCTATAGGACAGAAGAAGCTGGACTCATGGCTATTACCAAATTGGAAACCATTGCTCCAGCTTTTACTCCTGCTATTTTTGTGAATGTTTTTCTAGTTCAGCAGAATGACTCACTTGGTAATATTTTCTATTTATACCAGTCTTTTCTTTTATAAAACAGGATGTGTTACTGACAGCCTCTTGAAATCCAACATCTCTGGGAAGCAAATAGATTTCAACTATTACCATATCAACTTTATAGCATGGAAAAATGAGGCAAGGAGAAGGTTAATGACATAGTATAAATCTTCTGACATCATGTACTGAAGATAGGATTAGCACAATTTTGTCAGGCCATGTCAATGGATAACTTCATCTGTGATGTACCTTGACCATATTAAGAAACTTCAAGGACCTGAGGAAAGTTAACCTTTCCTCAGGGAAAACTTTCAAAAGTTTCCTAAAAGAAAAGAGAAGGCTCAAGAACAGCCCCAAATATTTGGTGTAATCTATGGAAGAAGAATTACCCTTTTTTTCTATTTGGTCATATAGAGAACAGACGTGGGTGCAATTAGTGTAAGCTGCAAAAAGAGCTAATTTAGTCGTATTGTAAGGGAAAACTTCTTTAAAATTAAACTTATCCTTCAATGAAACAAAGGAATGGGCTGCCTTGGGAGGTTCTGAGTTCTCACTCACTGAAAGTCTTTAAGCACAAGTTGATTGATCATGTCAGATATATTATAGAAGATATGCTTTTAAAGACTGAAGTTGGCTTATATGACCAGTGAGGTCACATTCCTTTCTGAAATTCTGTGAATAGAAAAATTATCTCCTTAAAATGAAAATTCCTTTTCCTTAATTTTGGTGGATGAAAATAAGCTGGAGAACTCAAAATATACAGATGCTGCTGGTTTGTTTATGAGTTGATAAGGCAAACATAAATTCATTGGAAAAACAATCAACATTCCATTTTGAGAAATAAAAGAGAACACTTGTATTGACAAGATGGAAAGAAATAGAAAAAATGTGTTAACTCTAGAATTTGATGTATGGAAATGAGGGGAGAAGCTGGCAAAAAATGCTGAGTTGGCATTCATTTTAAATCCTGTGCAAATACTAAAACAATCATTAAACAATCCTAAATCCTTTTATACTTATAAATGTATTATGCATTTTATTTTTGTATTATATGTTCTAAAATCATGTATTACTGGTATAATACATAGTTATATATGTATGAAACTATGATATGGATGGAACTTTCAAATCCTTTCATTGCACACTTCATTTTAGCAGTCATTTGGAGCCACTGTTTAAAAAGTAGTCTGAATATTCTGTAATGGCAAATACACAAAGAACCCATGATTTAGGCTATTTGCATAATTTCCAGCATGGTAACTCTATTCCCAAATACAAATTTCATTCTGTCTATAACTTAATATATGTCCTCCCATTGCTTAGACAATGTGGTCCCTAGCAGGACATGGGTTTGAATCATGGAAACACCATGAAAACAAGAAATATAAGACGGTCACCAAAGGACTATACATGGTGGGTTAAAAAAAACATAAAATAGGGGAGTTCATAGTTCCATTAGGAGGGAGAAACCTTAGAAACTTCCCTGGAAAATGGGCTTCCGATACGGAAACTTTTCACCAAGCTAATCAAAGCAGTCCTTTTGATTTAGAGTAGACTTTCATTCTGCAAATTAGTCAGGCAGCTCTTGCAGGCATTTGTTCAATGGTTAGAAACTGGACAACTAGGGTTTCCCAATGGCTAAGTACCTTGCGTGTTACAGATTCACAAATTCTGCTGACCAAGCTCAAGTTGTAGTCACATTTGCCTGAATAGATGCCTATAATTCTGTTGGTCAAGTTCAGAGGAAAGTTACTACTACAGCTGAAACAAAGCTTGTGCTAACACCATCTTTTTTCTTTAAAATTTTCCCCAAATTCTTGGTCTGCCATAGGTATACAGAGGGTAATAGTTTTGCACTGGATTACATGGATGATGTGGGTCAGAGGCAGGCTTTGATCCTGGGTCTTCTTGACTCTAAGCCCAAAACTTTTTGAATTGGCAACCTCTTTACTAATGATTATGTGCAACCCTTCACAGTGTAATGATATATGGAGTGAATTGTCTCAGAATTAACTGAATTCAACACACTGGTCTCAGAAACGTAGCAATCCTTTCCTTTATGACTACTATTCCTACCGTGATAGAGGTAACAGTAATAACAATATAGTTCTGGATTTCAAGAGCGTAATCATAGCTAGTTCTGTTCCAACTAAAAGGTTCTTTAATAACATGGAATCTCCAACGGAGTATTCATTCACAAAGGATACAAGGAGAAAGATGCTTCTGGAATTCCCTGATTTGACTAAATAAAGATCCACCTTCATCCCCAGGAGAACCCCGCCTCATCCAGAACTCTAGATGGGTAACTCAAGACTGTTAAAGGCTACACAGTTTCACAATGGAGAAAGTGAAGTGATCTGGAAACTTTTACAAATTTTTTGGCAGTGGTGGTCAGTCATTTTCAACTGTGTCCAATGCTTTATAACAATGCTTTAAGGTTTTCTTAGCAAAGATAGTGGAATGGCTTGCAATTTCCTTCTCCAGCTCATTTTACAGATTAAGAAACTGAGGCAAATATGGTTAAGTGACTTGTCCAGGGTCACACAACTGGTACATGTCTGAGACCAGATTTCAGGAAGACCAGAGTCTCTCTGACTCTAGGCCTGGAGCTCTGCCCACTGTGCCACCTACCTGCTAAAAGTTAGCAGACTCAAAGAACCAGTGGAATGTATCATTCTTAAATGAGTCAGGTAAAGATAGACACAGGAGTTGGCAAAGAAAAAATCACTTTAAAATATGAAGGCAACTAGCTAGGTGCAATGGAAAGAACACCATTTCTGGAGTCAGAAAAATGTGAGTTCAAATCTGGCTTCAGATGCTTACTAGCTGTATGACCTTAGGAAAGTCCTTTAAGCTCAGTTTGCCTCAGTTTCCACAACTGTAAGGCAGGGTTAATACTATCTCTTCCCATCCAAAGTTAATGTGAGGGTCACTTGAGGATCATTAGAGTGTTTGGTATTTGACGAATGTGATACTTCCATACTTTGGCATCAGGGGCTAAAGTCAGACTAGTCATTTTGTTTTAGAGGTTTCTGTTTGTCTCCCTTTTTCCCTCATGTAGAAAGGGTCCAGTCAAATCATTCTAATACTAGAGTCATATAGAAGTAGGCATGCTTCCTCCTCCTGAATTACTTCTTTTCAAGGGAGCATCTAATCAGCACAACAGAGGTAGTCATCTCACCAGTGGTTTTCTTCCCAACATATCTCATCTATATTCTTGCTTATGCTTCATGCAATTCAAGAGAGGCATGAGAGAGACAATGTAGTTCAGTACTTATGGAAGAAACAAATTTTGCTTCCCATGTAAAGTACAGAAACTTTATAATATCAAAAGTTCTACATTGTTTACAACTTAGCCAAATCTTGTGGCTTGGGAGAAAATCCTACCAAAGCCAAATCTTTAGATTCTTTGAGTTGGCAGAGACCTTAGAAGTTATACAATCCCACTACAGTAATCGCTCCAATGAATCCCACCATTATTACCAGTGTTACCACTTTGTCAGGAAGCCCTTTCTCATGTTGGCCAACCCTTAACAGGAGGCAGTATGGTAGAGAAATGAATTCTAGATTTAGAAAAGTCCTAAATTTGGAAACAGTTCAGATCCTGACTCTGGTACTTGCTCTCTTCCTGACCTTGGGCAAAACACTTGATTTCTCATGTATTCATTTTTCTCATCCATAAAATAGTTTGATAATTTGACTGCTAAGTTTTTATTCAACTCTAAAACTATGATCCTAAGACTTCCAAGTGACATTTTAAAGGTCTTTCTTACATGAAAGTAAAATCTGCTGATTGCTATTTTCACTCATTGTTAGCCTTTTGAATAATACCCAAGAAGGCTTCTTCTTCTGCCAGTCCTTAAAATACATGAAAATATTAGACACTCTTCCTAAAAATCATACACATGCACACATGCATAGTCACCCCGCACACATCCTACCACACACACATTTGCCTTCTATAGACTGAATAGAACCAATGTATTCAACCATCATTTCTTGGCACTCTTCTCATTCTTGGCACCCTTCTGTGGATAAACTCTATTATGTCCTTTCTAAAGTATGGCTTCTACATATGAATGCTAGAGAAAATGAGATGAGATTTTCTTCTCTGTTGCTCATATTTAACTGAATGGTCAAAAAGAAAACTCATCAATTCTCTTTTATTTGGTTTGTTTGTGCATATCATCTTTTTCAAGTTGTGTTACAACCAGCTGCACTTACCTAAATAATTGTCCGAACACAAAGTTTATATTCAAGGCTGTTAAATTTTATCTTCTTTATTGCAGCCAATTTCCATACTGTTTAGATAATGTTGATTCTTAATTTTGTCACCAAGTATGATCTATGATTCCCAACTTTAGGGACTTTCATTCTTTTGATTTGGATCCCAAGTGTCTAACACATAGTAGGCACTTAATAAATGCCTGTTGATGGATTGATTGATTGTAATTATGACTTTCATATCTTTTGTGTCTTTGGTCAGATCACTGAAAAAAAAAGTACTAAGCATGGTAAGGGCAAGATCAGAGATTAAAATTTCTTTCTTTCCTAAGATATGGAAAAATCATCTAACGGAAAGTTTGTGTAAGAAATGTAGTTGCAATGCCATTATGAGATTTGTCCTCAGTTGCACAATTACTCAGTATTGGAGATAGGACCAAAGAAAGGTGTTATGAGCCTCAATAGTGTACTGTACTCATTAGAATTTTGATAATTAAAATAAACATTGCCCTGATTATTTTCATCATTTAAGAATCCTCCCATGCACACAAAATAGAAAATTCCTTTAAAATGATTTTAAAAAATACATTTAATAAGGTTCCTTAGAGTCACTAATGTAATTTTACTGTAGCTTTGTTCCCCAATATGCAGTGTGTGTGTCTGTGTGCACGTAATAAATGAATAGCTTTTGAGATTCAACTATTTCAACTCGCAAATTAAAAATGTTTTCTCATAGGACCTATTTTCTAGGCTATAACAAAAATTTCCAGGCATTGTAACATTATATTTCTTTATGCTTGGCTGAGTCAAACCACCAACAACATTTAGGAATGTCTTGTATATTGCTTCAATGTATCAAGAAATACTTCTCAACTATCAGTTACTCATATTCTAATAGGAGCCAGTGGATGTCTTTGGAACACCATCTAAGTAATTTCGGAATTGAGAAGGCTGGAAAGTGCATTGAAGATGAGTCATCCATGAGAATAACTTGGTCCAGTACTATCCTCTGAGACATTGCCACATGTTACTGTTGGTTTAGGTTTGAGAAACGTGAAGAAATAAAGCACAGACAGATTCAATCATTTTGTTTTGGCCTTAGGGGTCTGAATTAGCTCAACGTATTCAATGGTAGCTGTGTGTAAGCTGTAGAGATGCCTATATAGGAAACAATGGATTTAGAATGACAAGAGCCATCTTACCTGGAATTTTGTCAGCTATAGTAGATACAGACTCTCCTAGGCTCTTAAGAAATTGCAAACTTTGGGCCCATATATACAAACATATTTATTGCCATGGTGTGGCAAAAAAAAAAAAAAATGAAAATTCATGTAATTCCTCAATTGAGGAAACTGAGGAAATGCCCTCAGTTGGGGAGTGACTGAACAAATTCTGCTATATAAATGTAATGGAATACTCTTGTGCCATAGGAAACGATGAGCTGGCAGATTTCAGAAAAACCTGGAAAGACATATATGAACTGATTCTGAGTGAAGTGAGCAGAGCCAGAACATTATACACACAAAAAGCAACATTGTACAGTCATGACAGACTTAGCTCTTCTCAGCAATACAATCATCCAAGACAATTCCAAAAGACTCATGATGGAAAATACTATCCACATCCAGAGAAAGTACTATGGAATCTGAATATGGATGGAATCACATTATTTTCACTTTCACTTTTCACTTTCTTTCTTCTGATTCTTCTTTTCTAACATGACTAATGTGGAATTAAGATTAATATGACTGTATATGTACAAAATAAATAAATGAAAGCAATTTTTTAAAAAGAAAATGCAAACTTTGACAACAATTTACCTCTTGGGAAGGTTGGAAAAGTAGAAAAATAATGTGCTCCATAAGACTGTGAGAGATAAGGAATTTAAGATCGTTGCAGCATAATAGAGAAAGAAGCCATTTAAGAAATTTGAAAAGGTTTACTTAGATTCATATTTTGTATTTTTGAGAAACAAAGAAACAGAGCAAACAAAACAGTGACATAGGAGTCAGAGGGACATACAATTCAAATCTGTGTCATCATCTTCAAGGAGCTGACTTCTCATTGCCCCCAAAACAGTGGTATCAAAGTTAAATAGAAATATGGATCACTAAATCATATACAGGGATCCCTGTGAGATGACTAATGACTGAGTAAACCTATGTTCTGTTGAATTAAATATGGTCCATGAATTGCAGGTTTGACACATGTGCCCCAAGTGGAAAGGTACAGAGGAACTGAATGTCCAAATCAGTGGAGGGAAGTTCTATAGTTCAAGGTTTTCATACTAATGAAATCACAGCTCTAGATCACCACCGATGACCACAACAAAAATAGTAGTTTGTGTAAACTTTTATTGAAACACTGATGTATCAGAGACTCATCCCACAATCCCCCAGAAATAGCCTACATTAAATAAGGGAAATTCCAGATTTTTCTATCCATTTTTACCAATGTTCTTAAGATGGTTTGTTTCTTCTATACCTGTGGTCCCATATCCTGCTTCACTAGTATCTAATTCATGATCATCTGGACTTCCTTTCATTTAGTGTATTTATTTATTTGGAATTTTCTATGATGCAATTTATACCAACTTTGATTAAAGGATCAGACATTTGTGTGTGTTCAAATGTGTTTATGTCATGCTTCTCTGCATCAGAAAATGGCTCAGGATGTGGCAATTTTTAGTGAGCCAGACAACCACAAAAAGTCTACAGAATTTAAGTCATAACATTTCAAACACATTTATAGAAAAGCTCTCTCCTGGCCTCAAAGTAAAGTTGCTTCTTTGCTTTGTTTGAGTATCTTATATTAACTCAGATTTATCAAATAATGGTTATTTAGAATCTTCATATCACTAGTATGATTCTAATAAATTATCAAAATAATAGGAAATATTCAAGATTTGGTCAGTTTGAAAATTTTGGCTTCTATGAGAGGCTCATGGTCCCAGAGAATTTTGGAGGGTAACTAGTCTCCCTCCTCCCAACTAATAAATGAGAAAATTGAGGCTGAGAGAGATGGAATGACTTGGTCAAGATCATATAACTAGTAACTGACAGAGATGAAATCCAAATTCTGAGTGTTTAGTATTTTTTTTCTCCTTCACTATTCTGCCCCTTTACAAGTCTTACAGATTTACTTAGAGTTTATAGAGGTGAAACAATTACAAATTTTAGTTACATAGTTAGCAAGTATATGGTCTAATTCCAACTCACATATTCCTGTCTTATGAAGAAACTGAGGCAAACAGACTTGCCTAGGGTCACACAGGTAGTAAGTGCCTGAAGTCAAATTTTAATTCAAGTCTTCTTGACTGCAAGCAGATTTCAACTGCTGTTGGAGAGACTATGGAAGGTTAAAGTCAAGACACTAAGTGAATTCTCAGAGATGGGCAAAAAGCAGATGCCTGTTCTATTTGAGAGGTCATAGGAGGTCAAGTAATAGGAAAAGGAGATGTAGAGCATGAGAATCCCTAAAAGGAAGGCCAATTTTCAATCATGCAACAAGGTATCTATTTAAGGAGAAAGAAGACAGTGATTGGCAGAGTGCAGGCAATGAATAAGCCCTGTAGTTTTAAGCAAATGGCTAGACTTTTGAATTGAAGTGGTCCAACAGCTGATATTGTAACTGTCTGGGACAGTGAAGTTCATGGTCAGAAATTCTACCCACTTGTGCAACAAAGCAAGAATCTAATTATTCAGGAATTGGACTGTGATGCTACAGAAAGGACCAGAGCTCTAAGTGGTAAAGGGGGACTGAATTTTGGTCCTCATGTACCACATTTGGAAGGCACCAGATTTAGAGAGCAATGACATTATTTGCAGACTCAAACAACATAGCAACAAATGAATGAATGGATGGGTAGATGATAGACAGAAAGGCAGACAGACAGATGGAGAGAGAGAGAGAGAGAGAGAGAGAGAGAGAGAGAGAGAGAGAGAGAGAGAGAGAGAGAGAGAGAGAGATGAGTGGATAAATAAACAAATAAACAGTCATAATGCCTAGAAAGACTGGCTTCTTCTACCCCATCTTCACAGCTATCACTTAATTCTTGGAGTCATGGAGTTTCTGCCACTTCACTACAAGACAACATTCACTTCTCCATCCTAGCTCTATCCTTTGCATTTCATGCTACTTATTCAAAACAAAAATTCGTTTTTGTGACTCAGAAGTATCCATATTATTACTGGTTTCAGAATAATCAATCTACCATTATTTATTGTTTATTATGTGTCAGGCATTCATTCTGTGACTACTGTGATTTTCCAGAAGAGAAGAGATACATACTTGAACTAGGGTGGAGACTCTTCATAAGGGAAGAAGAGGGGACTTGTTAGAGACAATAGTTGTAGACAGTACTTGGGCCAAGAAGGAGAAGATTTGAGATAGCACTGAAATTTTGAATCTTGGTAATTGAAAGGATAGTGGTGCCTTCTAAATTTATAGGGAAGTTGGGAAGAGATAACAGCTGGAGAGGAGGATAATCAGCTTTCCTTTGGACATGCTGTGTTTGAGGAGGCTATGGTGTCACCTAGTTTGAGATGTCTAGTAACCACTTAGTGATATGGGACAGGAGCTCAGGAAAGAGACTGGAACTTAATTAATAGATATGAATTAATATTAAGTTAATATAGATATGAAAATCTATTTAAGGATGAAAACCAAATCCACAGGAGCTGATAAGATCACCAAGTGAGAGAAAAATGAAGATGGTAGGTGACACATTTAAGGAACAAAACATGGGTGAAGATCCAGCAAAAGGCAACAGTCAGACAGGAGAAGCACCAAAGAGAAAATAAAGTCACACAAAATCAAAGAAGACAAATTATCTAGGAGGAAAAGGTGGTCAATCTTATCAAACTCTTCAGAGAGTAAGAATGATAAGGTTTGGAAAAAGTTCATTAGATTAGGCAATTGCCTAAGAGATCAATGGTAACTTTGGAGAAAGCAGGTGCAGTTGAGTGATGACATTGGAAGCCAATGTTCAAAGAAAGGGGAAAGGGAGGAGAAGAAGTGAAGGTACTGAGAATAGGTGACTTTCTCAAGAAATTTAGACATGATGGAGAAGAAAGAGACAGAATGAGGGTATGATGAGCATAGTAGGACCAAGTGAATTTTGTTTCATTTTTTGAGATGAGAGACTTGGTCATATTTGAAGGCGATACCGAAGGATAAAGCAGAAAGAAAATCTGTTGGAAATTAGAGAATAAGAAAGATGGTGTTGGTGATCTGTTAGAGAAGAGGGAAGGACATAGGATTGTATATGTAGAGAAATTTACCTTGGCAAATAGAAGTACTGCCTGATCATTGCATTATCTCTTTCATGAATCTTAATCTCCTCTCAAAGCCATAGGATTTGTCTTGTAGGTTTTGCCCAACGATATTTTATCTCTAGCTCCTCCTCAAAGACAAGATGATTGACAAATTATGAACTCAGCGAATAATTAGCTACTTGCCACTTTTGATGATTCATGCCTAAATGTCGTCCTACTTATTCCCTAGAAGTCCTTTTTATAATCCAAATACAAACATAAATAAATATAAAAGTGATTAAGGAAGGTTAGATCAGCCCCTTCAACTAGAGGAAGAGAAGGGGTATGGATATAACAGCAATTAATATCATCATCGAACATTTATGAATTTAAACCTCTGACTTCAATAAAATTCTACCAGTCCCTGAATATAGGCTCATCTGACCTACTCATAACTGAAATATTCAAAAGAAGATGAAATTAGCTTGGCATAGTGAATAGAAAGCTGGCCTGGAAGCCAAGAAGACCTGAGCTTCAGCCCTATTTCTGACACAAACTATTTTTTGACTCTTGGCAAATCATATAATCTCAATATCCTGGGCAGCTCTCGAAGATGATGAGTTGCAAAGAAAATGCCAACCTAAACTTCTAGAAGGAATTATCTCAGTCCAGGCGTTCTGTACACCAATAAAATCAGAGATCTAATACCTATTCTTTGTCTTGTTACATTAATATAAAACTTCTGTGACCTCTAAAATCTGTATATCTCTCGAACTACTGTGTTCCCTGGACTTCATTTATTTCCAAGCATATGACTGCTTATCTAAGTTTTTTCCCTTCTCTTCTCTTTACCAGGTGAAACCAATGACCCAGAGATGGGAGTTAGACTGAGAGCCTGTGTGCCTTAAAGGTTTTCGTAAAAGTATATACAATAAATTGCTTTGTACACTATCATTAAACCCTGAAGTCAGACCAATTTAATATTAGCCTAAAAGGAAGATGCATTGTGGACATAAACAGGCTGTAATTTACTACCAACAATTTTTGTCGAGAGAGTGACATTAAAGATACCATTGAGCACATGCCTCACTAGAAAAGGAAGTAGGTCAGTCATGTAGAATGACTGAGAGACTATAGATGTAAAACTTGAATAGTACACTGGAAATACAAAAAGAATAAGAGGCAGGTCTCTAGGGTGATGAGTGGATAATCTATGGGAAATTCTTGGTAATGGATGAATAAAAGTCATAGAAGATGAGAAGGCACAGAAACATTATAGAATTTATAATGAAAAGTGGACTTAGAAATCATCTTTTCTAACTCCCTCATTATGCAAATGAAGAAACTGAGTCACAGAGAGATTAATTGAATAGCTCAAGATCATGCAATAGCAAATACCAGAGTTGGGATGGAATTTAATCTAGGTCTGATTTTCCTATTGCAGTTCACTTTCCACCCTACCTAACAAAATATGTATCCCTAGAAAATGTACCAATTTCAGTGAAATTAAAGAACACTCAAAATATGCCATTATTAGTATGAGAAGGGTTAATGACTCATACTGTTTTTTTTTTTTTTAAAGGCAGAGAATTCTGTTGACCAAGACTGGAAGAGAGTGGAAGAATGGGGTATAAAGTAGACACCTAGTTGTAGGTAGTTGTGGTATCAAAGTCACAGCAAAACCACTAACCAGAATAAAGCTGACTATTTTACACTATATTTCTCCATTCCTGCAGAGAGGGAGACAAGAAAAAAGAGAAGAAGAAAGGAAGGAAGGAGGGAGGGAGGCAGGGAAGGAAGGAAGATGGAGGGACACATAGAACATAGGATATTTATTCAGCTTTTACTAAGCTTTTACACTTTGCCAATCTCTATGGTTACAAATAGAAGCAAACAACAGAGTCCCTGCCCTCAAGAAGGTTACATTTTAGTGAGAGAGGACTGCACATAAAAGGGAGTCAGAAGGTAAGGGGTTCTACATGTGGACTAATAAGCAGGAAGCAAGATGAAGTTTGGCTTTTTGTTAGGATAAAGTCAAAGCTTATCTATCAGAGCACAGCATCATGATTCTTGGGGATCAGATCAAGCTTTTCATGGTAATGAAAGCCAGAGTGAAAGGAAGAGTTAGTTATACATTCAATCTGGTGGCCAGGAAATACGGACAGATTGCAGTATCATTGATGAGTTTAATATGTGACTGGGTCTTAAGTAGAGCCAGAAAATTGGCAGATCATTTCACAGATAGAGGTCTCAAACAAGAAACTATGCTCAGATTCCCAGCTACCATGACCCAGGGTAATTGGGTAAAGATTAGCCAGTGGGAGACTAGAACTCACTTGAAGCAGTCTAGCCCCAGAGGCACTGATACAGAACTTTTATCAACAGAAGGACTGACAATGTTGAGTAAATTCTCCCTGTGGTATAAGTGGCAAAAAAAAAAATCAAAAAACGATGAGAGTCACAATGAATGAGAAGGAATGGGGGACATGACAGCTACTTAAGTATTTGAAGGATTGGCATATGCTAGAAGTTTTAGACTTGGCTGCATGGCAGCAAGGGGCAATACTAAGGGGCAATGGTTAGAAATTCCAAAGAGGCAAATTTAGGCTTGAGGTAAATGTCCTTAGAGTTAGAATATTCCAGAAATGGAACAAGCTAGCTGCATTAGCAAGTAATAGGTTCTTCCCTTCAAGTAAAGACTATATGGCCATTTCTTGGGAATGTTACAGATTAGATTCTAGTTAAGATACAGAACATATTAGAAGAGTTCTGAGGCCCTTTGTAATTCTGAGATTCTGGAACCAACAAAAGATCACAGTAAAAGTTTACAAACTTAGAGGACAAGTAAGAAAGTAATATGGTGGCAAATTATCAGCTGTTGGGAATTCAGGGGGGGTAACACCTCAAATTTATTGACAGTACAAACACTTTAAGTTCCCCCAAATGATGATAAAGCCTGACTTTGTCTGGCTCATTGGATTGTTGCAAAACTACAGAAGGTAGTTTGCATTTTTTACATGCTGCAACACATATAAGTGTGTGTGTGTGTGTGCGTGTGTGCGCGCGCGCATGTGCATTGTAACTTTTAAAGTCATGATGCAAATATCAAAAGGTATAAGGCAAGTATGGGGCCAATGTGAACCAATCCTCCCTTCCACAGGACTAACACCACATTAGAACAATTACTGGCTTATTTTATGATCGTCTGAGTTCTTTCCTTAGTTTGGTATCAGTTTGTTTTCCCCATTGTCTTCTAATAAAATAGCACATAAAGACTGCAGAGCAGCTTTTTCTGGTGTGGAGGGGGAAAAAATTAATAACAGGTGACATGACCATGAAAAATAAATTTAATACAAGATGCTGATTAGACCAGAAAAAAGCATTTTTTTCTGTCTTTAATAAAGCAACTTTAATCTTCTCAAGCTATGTTGCAAGAATGAAACAGCTTAGTTACCTAAGATGAAATATTTGACCTGTTTAAGGTAGGGGTTCTGCAAACTTCAGTGCTGGGCTTTTATGCTCTCCTCTCCTCTCCTCTCCTCTCCTCTCCTCTCCTCTCCTCTCTTCTCCTCTCCTCTCCTCTTGCTCTTTCTCTCTCTTTTCTCTCTCTTCACTCTACCTCTCTCTCTCTCCTGTCTCTTTTTTACCTTAATATGCAAAAATGACCCAGATTTTTGGACACCAAATATGACAAACACTTGCTAACAATGTTCAATCTCAGCATAATTTGTTTCACTTTTATATAATTCACAGCAAAATCAATTCCATATGTCACTACATTGTGCTCAAGGAATCACAAAAACACTAGAAAACTTTGGAGGTCAAATTGGTTTTAGATTTTCAAGTACATAATTATCTTTAGCGTGAACAATGTCATCCAGGAAATGGAAAGGAAAATGGACCATTCATCAGAGAAAGTGAAATGTAGCACAGGGAGAGCCCACATGCTGAACTGATACCAACACAATGTGAAGATACCAAGAGGAAGGTCTGTCCAAGCTATACGGTAGAACCCTACTGAAAGTTATAGGAGGACAGAAGAAACAAACAAAAAAAACTTCCACTAAGAAGTGGTTTAATTATAATTTCTACTATCAAAAGGAGGTACTTATAGCACAGGTCCTTAGATCTGTTTTTCTTTACATACATCCGTGGACTGAGAGAACCTTACAGGTGAGCAGTCAGGGGGGGTCTAAACATACAGCTTCTCAGAATCTTGACCAGGTAATCACAAGATCCTTCTCATGAACGAACCTCTGAAGTAAAATACCAACTCAGAGTACATATAACAAAAACTAGGCTCCTGATTGGCTCACAGTCAGTAGGCATGAAACCTACATGCCTCAGCACAGCTGTAAACTATCAGGATCCAAAAAAGACTGAGCTTTCAGATGTTCATAATTTAGCCTCAGCCTAGGAAACTGAACTCCAAAAAGAAAACCAAAAAAATTCTACTTTTCTTGCTGTTACAGTACCCAAAGAGGCAGAGAGGAGATGGTAGAGTATAGGCAGCAATCCCTCCACCCCAAAATTTCCAGACATCCCTTTCTAAAAAACTTGAAAATAACTTTCTCAGTGAAATCGTGTTGAAAGAGACAATAAAAAGTCAGAATGAGTCTATTTTCAAAGGTGACTTAGGAGGTTGACAGAAAAGGTCTGAAACCTGAGTTGGGGACAAGTCAGAGAGTGGTAGGAGCCTCAGCTTGGAGGTGGTCAAGAGAACTGTAGCAGTAGCAGCAACTTCAGGAGCTCTCATTCCACAGAGGTTAAGGGGGTCAAACAATCAGAAATAGATTATGGGGATCATTTGTTGGCACTGGGTGTAACTGGTGTTGACTGGCAACTCTATTGCCCATAAAGAGTCCTGGTTTACAGGTCTAGGGCTGAGAAGAGCACTAGTACTTATGGCTACAGGGGGGTTGGATTCCATACTGGATTAAAGACCAAAACTCAAGACCAAAAGAGTAGTGACTGTAGCTTTCCTCAGATCATACCTTAGAAATAGTGAAAAGTTGCTGATCCCCCAACCTAGCTGTAAAAACAGCAGCAGAAAAAAGCCTGAAAGTTGGGATAATACTTCCAGCTATAAAATAAAGCTAAAAGTCAAGAAATAGTCTGGGGGAAAAATGAGCAAACAAACAAACAACAACATAAAAGAACTTAGCCATGAAAAAATTACTGAGGTGGCAAGGAAGACCAAGATATAAACTCAAATAAAAAAGATTAGATGTAACAAATAGTTATGAACAAAACCTCAAAGAAAAATGCTAATTGTAACCAAGCCCAAAAGAACTCCTTGAAGAGTTATAGAAAAAATAATAATAATGGTAGACAAAAATTTGGAAAAGAAATGAGATTGAGGCAAGGAAATTACAAAAAAAGAATTAACATCTTGGTAAAAGAGGCACAAAAATGCTGAAGAAAATAACACCTTAAAAAACAAACTTAGTCTACTGGCAAGAATCAAAAAGCAAAAAAAAAAAAAAAAAGTCACTGAAGAAAAAGAAAGTTCCCTAAAAAACCAGAATTGGCAAAATGGAAAAAGTGGCATAAACATTAATTGAAGTAAATGACTCTTTAAAAATCATAATTAGGTAAGTGGAAGCTCATGACTCCATGTGACACATCAGGAAACAAGAAAACAAAATCAAAAGAATAAAAAAAAAAAACAGAAGAAAATATGAAATAGATCATTGGGGAAAGCAAGTGACCTGGAAAATAGATTGAGAAGAGGTGGTTTAAAAATTATTGGGCTACCTGAAAGCCATGGTCAAAAAAGGATCTTAGACTTTTTTTCAAGAAGTTATCAAGGAAAAATGTCCTGATATCTTAGAGCCAGAGAGTAAAATAGAAACTGAACGACTCTATTATAAACACCTCCTAAAATCTACCCCAAAATGAAAACTCCTAGGAATATTAAAGCCAAATTCCAGGGCTTCCAGGTCAAGGAGAAAATATTGCAAACAGGAAGAAAGAAACAATTCAAATATTGTGGGGCCAAACCAGGATCAAACAAGATTTAGCAGCTTCCACATTAAAGGAGTGGATGACTTGGGATATGATATTCAAGAAGTCAAAGGAAGTAGGATAATAACCAAGAACAATCTACCCAGCAAAACTGAGTAAAATTCTTTAAGAAAAAGGGGAATATTTAAGGAAACAGAGGTTTTTCAAGATTTCTTGATGAAAATATCAGAACTGAATAAAAGTTTTGATATTCAAGCATAAGACTCAAGAAGGGCATAGAAAGGTAAATATGAAAGAGTAATCATAAGAGAATCAATAAAATTAAACTATTTATATTCCTATATGAGAAGACAATACATGTAACTCCTAAAAATTATTAGAGCAGTTAGAAGGAGTCTATATAGACAGAAGGTATGAATGTGAGTTGATTATGTTGGGATGATCTATAAGATAAGTGATGAGAAAGAGGGATGAGCCAGAAAGTAGAAGAAAGAGGTAGGATGGGGATTTTTTCTCACATAAAAGAAGCTTACAAAAAAGTTTTCATAGTGGAGGGGAAAATATGAGCAAGTGACAGGCAATGCTTGAAACTGACTCTCATTAAAATTGGTTCAAAGAGGGTAGTATACACACACATACATGCATACATATATATGCATTTATATACATGTATATATGTATATGTAAATATATGTGTGTATATATGTGTGTGTATGCATAAACGTGTGTTATATATGTATGCATGCATATATATATATGTGCATACACTTATACACACACTCAGTTCTGTATAGAAATCTATGTTACTCAGCAGGGAAACAAGAAAGGAAGGGGACAAGAGATATTTGGCAGAGGAAGGAAGGATAATACACAGGAGGGCAGATTAAGGGAGGCAGTTGTGACAAGCAAAACAGACTTTCAAGGAGGAACAGGTTGAAAAGAGGATAAATGGAGGAAAATAGAAAGGATGAGGAAACATAATTAGTATTCTTAACTTTCAATGTGAAAGGGATGAGCTCAACTATAAAAAAGAATAAGATAGCAGAATGAATTAGAAACCAAAATCCAGCAATATGTTCTTTAGGAGATACACACTTGAAATGGAAAGATACACACAGAATTAAAATAAGTGACTGGAGCAGAATCTATTATGCTTCAGGGGAAGAAAAAAGTAAGGGGTACCAATTCTGATATCAGACAAAGTAAAGCAGAAATAAGACTTAATCAGAAGAGATAATCAGGGAAACTATATTGTTAAAAGATACTATAGACAACGAAATAATATCAAAAAAAAATATTTAAAGTTTCCTGATAGAGGCCTCATTTATCAAATATATAGGGAAGAGTATCAAATTTATGTTACAAAAATAAGATCCCTTCCCCAAATGATAAACGGTCAAATGATGGGAATAGGCAGAACTTAGAAGAAAAAAATCAAAACAGGGAGCCAAGATGGCAGAGTAGAAAGACACACATACACTAGCTCTTACCCCACAGCTAATAAAATACCCATAAAGAAGAACTCTCAACAAATTCTAGAGCAGCAGAAGCCACAGAACAATGGAGTGGAGGAGATTTAGAGAGACCTGAAAGACTGACACCAAAGGTCTGTTGAGTACTGGAAGTGGAGCAGAGACCAGTCCAGCCTTGGCCATGTGGCACCAAGGGGAGCAGATCCGAGCAGGCTTCAGGGACAGAATCTCTAGCAGCAGAGCAGATCCCTCAACCCTCAGGTGCCAAAGATCAGTGAGAGGGTCTTTCAGCTGGCCAAGAAGGGAGCAGGGTGTCACCATAACTCAGCCCTCCTCAGGAAGCAGCAGTAGAGACAACAGAGGACTAGGCTCCCAAAGCAGGCAGTAGCCTGCATCCATTGTTGAAGGTCTCATGGTAAACCCCTTGAGGGAACTGAGCCCTGGGTGGTGGCCCTGCCCCCTCCAGAGCAGCTGATCTTAATCTCACACTGAATAGCAGCTCTGCCCCTGCCTAAACCCCTGAGGTTTTGGAGCAACTCATCTGAATCTCAGCCTCCAGTGCTAGCTTAGCAGAACTGGAGGCTAGGTGGTTGTGGAGAGGAAACTCAGAAGTCAAGTAACTGGCTGGGAAAATGCCTAAAAAAGGAAAAAAAAAATAAGACCGTAGAAGGTTGCTTTCTTGGGAAACAGGGGTCTCCCCCCATCCTTTTGGATGAGGAAGAACAAGGCATACTGTCAGAGAAAGTCAGGGCCTCTGCCTCCAGGGTCTCCAAAGGGAACTTAAACAGACCTCAGGCAATAGAAGACCTTAAAAAACAAGTTAACAACTTACTTAAGGAGAACCAAAAAAATGCTGAGGAAAATAAGAGTTTTAAAAAGAGGCTAACTGAATTGGAAAAAGAGGTCCAAAAAGCCAATGAGGAGGAGGTTTTAAAAAGCAGAATTAGCCAAATGGAGGAGAAGGTTCAAAAGCTCACTGAACAGAATAATTCACTGAAAGAGAGAACTGAATTCAGGGAAATGAATGACTATGGGTTAAATCAAGCAGTTAGTAAACAAAACCAAAAATTTGAAAAAATAGAATATAGTGTGAAACACCTCATTGGAAAAACAACTGACCTGGAAAATAGATCCAGGAGAAATAATTTAAAAATTATAGGATTACCTGAAAGTCATGATCAAAAAAAGAGTATAGACATTATTTTCCATGAAATTATCAAGGAAAACAGCCTTGATGTTCTAGAATCAGAAGGCAAAATAAATATTGAAGGAATTCACCGATCACTTCCTGAAAGAGCAGAGAAACTCCTAGGAATGTTGTGGCCAAATTTCAGAGTTCCCAGATCAAGGAGAAAATACTGCAAGCAGCTAGAAAGAGACAATTTGAGTACTGTGGGAATACAATCAGGATAACACAGGATCTGGCAGCTTCAACATTAAGGGATCAAAGGGCTTGGAATGGGATATTTCAGAAGTCAAAGGAACTGGTATTGAAACCAAGAATCACCTACCCAGCAAATGTGAACATAATACTTCAAGGGAATAAATGGTCATTCAGAGATATAGATGACTTTCAAGATTTCATGTTGAGGAAACGACCAGATCTGTATTTAAAAATTTGACTTCCCAAGACTAGATTCAAGAGAAGCATGAAAAGGTAAACAGAAATGAAAAATTATAAAAGACTCTCTAAAGCTGAACTGTTTACATTACTACATGGAAAGAAAATATTTTTAACTTTTGAATCTTTTCTCAGTATTTGTGTAGATGGAGAGATTGTACATACACACATACACACACGCACATACACATATATAGATAGAGAGTACAGGGTGTGTTATATCAGAAGAGAGAATACCCACACAAAAAAATAAAATAAATTAAAAATTAAGGGGTGAAGGAGGAAAATACTGGAAAGAGAAATGGAGAAATGGAACAAGGCAGGCTATAACTAATAAAAGAGATAAGAAAAATCTTATTCAATTGAGGAGAAATGGGAGAAAGGGAGAGGGGAAAAATGAAATTACTCTCTCCACATGTGGCTGAGGGAGGGAATAACATGCTCACTAAATTTGACATGAAAATTTATATCACACCACAGGAAAGTAGGAGATGAGGCAACAAGTGGGGTGAGGGGAATGTTAGAAAGGAGGGCAAATGGGAGAAGGGAGTCACTAAAAACAGCCACTTTCAAGAAGGGACAAGGTCAATTGTGGGGGAATAAGGGGAGACAGAGTAGGACAGAGGGCAATATAATTAGTATTGCACAACATGATTGCTATGGAAGTCTTTTGCAAAAGAACACATATTTAGTCTGTATTGAATTGCTTCTCTTCTCAGTGGGGCTGGGGAGGTGAGGGGAGGGAGAGAAGCTGGAATTCAAAGTATTAGCAACGAATGTTGAGAATTTCTATTGCATATAATCGGGAAATAAGAACTACAGGAAATGGGGTATAGAAAATTATCTTGCCCTACAAGAAAAGAGAGAAGATGGGGATAAGGGAAGCGTGGGGTGTGATAGAAGAAAGGGTATGTTGAGGGAAGGAGTAAGGTATTAGGAAGTGGGGGGAGGGGAGTGATGGGGAGAAAAATTGGACATGTTACAAAGTGAGGTAAAAACAATTAGTATTAAAATAATTGACTGAATTATTTACTGAGAATAAATCAATGACATCTTTAGTTTGGGGAAAATAATTTTAGTCTAAATTTCCTAGAGGAAGGTACCCTCAGGTAAAATTTGGCATTGATGGAAAAAGTTAAGATTTTAATGGTAAATTTGATTTTATGACTGCTATTTAATCAGGAACTAGAACATGTATAGAAAGGCATGTAAGCCACTTAAGACTTGTCTCAAAAGATGTTCCCTAGCCAAAGTCAAGCTATAATCATATTTGAAACCTGGTTATTGAAACTTGCCATTTTTAGATGCTATGGGACTATTAAGTGACTGTTCTTCTGAGTCTCACTCCAGGTATGGGTAGTAAGAAAGGTAATCTGAGCCTCCAATCCTTGATGCCAGTAAGCTGGTGAGATGCTGGTATGAACTGCTAAAGGTGATCTCATGGGAAGGGTGGGAGAGCGGCTGTTCAGCCTGGGTTGAGGTAGGATTCTCCTGACTCAATTTCCCCACTGACACCTGGCAAACTTTATGCCTGACTGAATGCAAGTGGAGAATCTAATCCTGCTTGGAATTGATATGAAGTTGGGGAGATATTGTATCCCTGCAATATCCCTACTCTTGGTGGCAATTTCCTATAGTCAAGAGGTTGGTAAGCTTAATACCAGTTCTATTCAATTATAGATTATTGGTAGGGGAACATCCGAGGTTAAGTCTAAAATTAAGTTATTAGGCATAGGGCTTTACATCAACAACAATAAGTTAGGGTCCTTTAATTCTTAGTAATACTGTGGAGACAGTTAGGTCAAGAGCTTGTGAAGTTAGCAACGTAAATATTATTTGTGCCTCAGTTGGTTAATGTTTGAAAAAAAAATTCTTTTGTGGTCCGTATTGTAAACACTTTAAAAAGAAGTATCAACTGACCAAAAGTTTGAATTGTTTTATCTGTCATAAACTGTGTTAAAAATGAAAAATAAAATAAGAAAAAATCAAAACAACTTATAGTCATATAAAAAATGCTCTAAATCAATATTGATTAGAGAAATGCAATTAAAACAACTCCAAAGCACCACCTCACATCTATCAGAAAGAACAAAAGTTAGAAAGTATGAGGAAATAATGTACACTAATAAACTATTAGTGGAGTTGTAAAATAATCCAACTATTCTGCAAAATAACTTGGAATTATGCCCAAAGGGCAATAAAACTGTACATACCCTTTGACCCAGCAATACTACTATTAGGTCTGTAAGCCAAAAAGACAAAAAAAAATTGACAATGACATATTTGTACAAAAATATTTACATCAATTCTTTTTGTAGTGGCAAAGAATTGGAAATTAAGAGGATACTTATAAATTGGGGAATGGCTAAAGAAGTTGTGACATATAATTGTGATGGAACACCAGTATGGATAAAAAAAAAATGATTAGGAGGGGCATGATCTCAAACAAAATGAAAAAAGGGGAAAGCAAAACCAAAAACATGGCAAGACCTATACGAACTGATGCAAAGAGCCGGGACTTCATTGTGCATAGGAATAACAATGTTGCAATGATGATCAACCATGAAGGACTCCGCAACTCGGATCAGTACAATGATCTGAGACAATTCTAAAGCACTCACAATGAAAAAATACTGTCTACCTCCATGGAAAGAACTGATCAACTCTGAGTGCAAACTGAAGTTCAGTTTTCTCACTTTTATTTTTTTTGTGATATAGTTAATGTGGAAATATGTTTTGCATGGGGAAGAAAAGAAAGAAAACAGATACCTCTATGTATGATATCAGAAATCTATTAAAATATAATCTTAAAGTAGTGATATTCCTAAAAACTCTTCTCTCTTTAAGCAGCAAACAAAAAGTAAACTTTATTGTTACTGGGGGAAGAAGGTGCTGAGATTGGAGTTGAGAAGACCTGAATTTAAATCCAGCTTCACATCTAAATCTATATTTATATGAATATGTATATCTCTGTATATGGATATGTATATGTGTGTATGTTTTCTGCATTCACTTCCATTAGATTTTTGAGGTCTGAATTTTCTCCCCCTTCCTTTACCTCCTCCCCAAGACAGCATGCAATCTGTTATAGGCTCTACATATACATTCGTATCAAATATATTTTCACATTAGTGATTTTGTAAAGAAGAATTAGAACTAATGAGAGGAAATAAGAGAAAGAAGAGACAACAATAAGAGAGAGAGAGAGAGAGAGAGACAGAGAGAGAGAGACAGAGGGAGAGACAGAGAGAGAGAGACAGAGACAGAGACACAGAGACAGAGACGGAGAGACAGAGAGAGAGAGAGCAAATAAAATAGTAGACTTTCATCTGCATTCAGACTCCATAGTTCTTTCTCTGACTGTGGATAGCATTTTCCATCATGAGTCTTTTGGAGTGGTCTTAGATCATTGCATTGCTGAGAAAAGGTATGTCTATCAAAGTCTGTCACTGTACAATTTTGTTGTTACTCTGCATAAATGTTCTCCTTCACTCAGAATCATTTCATATGTCTGTCCAGATTTTTCTGAAGTCTGCCTACTTATCATTTCTTATGAAACAATAGTAATCCATCACATTCATATACCACAACACATTCAACCATTCCCAAACTTATGGGCATCCCCTCAACTTCCAATTCTTGGCCATCACTAAAAGAGCTGCTGTGAATATTTTTGTACATGTAGGTCCTTTTCTCTTTTTTATGTTCTCTTTGGGATACAGATCTAGTTATGCTTTTGCTAGATCGAAGGGTATGCGCAGTTTTAATAGCCCTTTGAGCATAGTTCCAAATTGCTCTCCAAAGTAGTGGAATCACTTCAGAATTCCACCAACAATGTATTAGTGTTCCCATTTTCTTACATCTTCTAAAACATTTACCATTTTCCTGTTTTGTCAGGTTAGCCAGTCTCATAGGTGTGATGTGATATCTCAGGACTATTTTGGTTTGCGTTTTTCTAATAAATAGTGATTTAGAACATTTTTATACGATTATAGACTGCTTTAATTTCCTCATCTGAAAACTGCCTGCTAATATCCTTTGGCCACTTATCAATTGGAAAATGATGTGTTCTTATAAATTTGACTCAGTTTTCTATATATTTTAGAAATGAGGCCTTTCTCAGAGACTCTGGCTGTAAAAATTATTTCCCAATTTTCCATTTACCTTCTAATTTTGGTTGCATTGACTTTGTCCATGCAAAAACTTTTCAATTTAATGTAATCAAAATTATCCATTTTGTATTCCATAATTGGGCAAGTCATAACCTTTGTCTCTCTCAGTTTCCCCATCTATAAAATGGGGAAAGTAAAATCACCTACCTCTCAGAGCTGTAGTAAGAATAAAATGAGACAACATTTGTAAAGTATTTTGCAAACCTTAAAGATATAAATGCAATCTATTGTTAGCATCAACATCATTATCCTCATTGTTAATATCAGGTATGTTTTTTGGAGAAGGATTCCATTTCAATTCTTTAACCTGCAGTTTTACTGATCAAAATTGTGATGATTATCTCAAATGAGGCTCTTTATAGATCAAAAGCCACATGTTCAAAGATTTCTTGGGGAATTTCTCAAAATTTTAAGCAGAATTTAGACTTTAACAAAAAAAAACAAATTAAGTAGGTCAAGTAAATATTTTTAAAGATATTATATTTTGTAAGTTTCTTAATATCTGGTTCTTGAAGTTTAAACAAGTAGTGTCACATTGTGTTTCTGTTGCTAGTCTTTGCCTGGGTCTCCTACAAGTATATTTCTTATTAAGGGGGTCCTTGCTTTTGAACAGCAGTTCTATGATTCCTCCCTGATGGACTGTCACACTCCCTACGATGACCGTGAGTGACGTTCACTTCTCTCCTCAAACCATCCCTCTCTCATTTCTTTCAGCTGATGATCTCAGTTTCTTTTTTCCTTCCCCAACTTTTCCCCTCCAATCTTTCAATATCTTCGCCTTCATTCTTTCTTCCATTGGTATAATTGTTTATGGGGAAAAAAGTCCCTTCTGCTCCTCTGGACCAAGCCGTGAATATGTGAGTAGTTCCAGAGCCCTCCTGTCTCCTCTAGGAGCTTTCCCTGTTGATTATCACTCTCTCTCCAAATCACCTATAGACTCACATAATCCCTTATTCTTCTTTGATGGCTAAAGTATGACCAGCTCTCTCCCATTATTATAAGTGCTGGATATTGCCATCCCCTCAAGCTATCACCCTAAATCCAGCTTCTCTTTCACTACCAAACTTAGTGGGGAAAAATGATATCTGTGAGCATTGCTTCTATTTGCTTCCCACTCACTTCTCATTTTATTAAAATTAGGCATCTCTGCTCTCCTGCTGAAACTGATTTCTTAAAAGCAATGAACATTTTCTTCATATTGGTCAATCTGGTATCTGTTTCTCATTCTCCATCCTCGTTTGCCTTTTGTGCTCCTGTCTGTTTTCTCCTTCCTTGATTTTCTGTGATATTGTTCTGTCCTGATTCTTATGAATGCCTTGTTTCATATCAGATTTCTTTTTTGGAAGCTGATCCAAGCCCTGCCCAAGGAGTGTGTGTGAATTTTTGAACTCTGTTCATACACACACACAAACACACACACACACACACACACACACACACACTCTTATTGTCTTCCAGAAAAACAATTATTCTTTGCAAATGAGTCCCAAATCTACCATATACAGCCTGGGAAAAGTTTCTCACAGAACTGTGTGATAGAATGTCGTGATTACAAAGATCTGGGTTCAAATCACACTTCTGGCACTTAATATCTGTCAAATGGGGATAATGATATTTATACTACCTCCCTCACAGGATTGTTAAGTAGTCCAGTAAGATGATGCATATTTAACTAACCTATACCTGCTTTATCAAGTTCCCATGGAACTAGTAAAGTAAAGCAAACTTGAATTGCATTCTTAAGATACTTGTATAAATAGTTACAGTTCTTCAGTTTTCTTTTTCCTATTCAACTGACTGGACTATATTTTAAAATTATTGAAAATGCGGTCTGTCTTACTTATCTTTGTATCTTCCACAATCTCTTGCAGGTATTAACTATTTAATTACTATTTGTTAATTCAAATGAGTTTCAGCTAAGGAAATATTGACTTCTCTGCCTGCTACAATATTGAATGATGATGTATGTCAGAGAAGTAAACTTCAGTTAATTTGATGATATGAAATATTTCCAAATTAGGCTGAAGAGAAAAAAAGATATAATGGATTGCCCAAGCAAGTGGTGGAATCTTCCTCACATAAGATTCTCTAGACCACCATTTGTGAGGTTTCTGAGGTTCTGCTGTAATGAAAACAGAAAGTATTTCAAACCTGCAAATCTCTCAAGAGCTGGATGTCAGTTCTAGGTCTGAAAGAGAGGGAGAGAAAAAAGGGAGGGGGAGGGTAATAGAGGAGTAGGAAGCAAGAGAGACAGACAGACAGGCAGACAGACAGAAAGAGACAGAGACTGACTTTACAAGTCTGGAGTACAGGCAGTTTCACAGTGGTCTGGAGTTACATTTCAGCCACAAAAGATGCTAGCTGTTTTTTTTTTTTTAATTTTAAGAACAGAAAAAAAATTATTTCTTCATCAGTATTTATGTGTTATTACTCTGTATAGGTAAGAGTTACTTTTTAGCCATGACTGACACATTATATTAGGAATTTGTTGTTGTTGTTGTGTTTGTCCTTTGTTTTCAAAAAAGACTGTGACATCAGAGAAATGATGACATGACTTGTACTTTACTTTGTTTTGAGTGAGAGAGGGCTGTGCAGGGTCACCAGTCTCACTTTCTCCTCCAGAGCCATTTGAATCCAGTGACCAGATATTCATCAGGATGACTGGAGATGGCCCAGAAAGCAATGGGAGACCTTGGACTTTTTGGACTAAGACCTTTTCAGGTACTCACCTAGAGGGAGGTAACACCCATTTAGCAAATTGGTCTCTTTAAGAGATACTCAGGGAATGCTCCCTTTAATGAGCAAAAGAAAAAACAACTGAATCAAGCCGGAAGGAAAGGAAAACAGTTCGTATTGATAATCACTCTCAGCCAGGAGGGTCCTGAAAACAGTCATTAAGTTGAGCTTGGTTGGGACCTATTGTTGTCTCATCTGTGAGCTTCAGGTTATACTGGATTTAAGGTTTGGGGGAAAAAAAAGAGAAAAAGAAGGAGAAAGAGAAAGGGGGGGGAGGAGGAGGAGGAGGAGGAATAGAGGGAAGGAAGGAAGGAAGGAAGGAAGGAAGGAAGGAGAAAAAGACATCTAACCAGTAAACCCCAAGGTAACTGTGTAGCCTCTGAACATCAAAATTTACCTTCCTTTGGAGAGGAGAAGGAAGGGGAGGGTAAATAAAACAACACTGCACAGCCGACCAAGGAAACCTCAAGAGTTTGAAGTGTATTCATAGCTGT
The DNA here is from genome assembly GCF_028372415.1 of Notamacropus eugenii. Lineage (NCBI taxonomy): Eukaryota > Metazoa > Chordata > Mammalia > Diprotodontia > Macropodidae > Notamacropus > Notamacropus eugenii. The sequence goes on from NC_092877.1 coordinate 133,824,367, forward strand.
CTCCATCAGATGCAAAATCCACGAAGAAGGATATGATCATTAATTGTAAAATACTTTGCAAAATTCACATTTACAAAATATGAAGTCAATTGCAATTCAGAAAAGTTTAGAATATACCTTATATATGTTTCTATGTATACCTATATATCTATGTTGATAATGGCCACACTAATCCTTTCAGGAAAATGTGGCTCTTTTAAATTAAAAAAAAGCCCCCAAAGTCTTTTGAACATGAAATTAACATTGTAGACATCATAGACTAATATTTTGGATAGCTGAGCAAAAACAAACAAAAAATGTCTTCAAGATAGTTTAGGAATTAAATTTTTTTTAAAAAATTGGCACACATTGTCCCTGTTGCCTAAACCAAAATATTTGGAAAATGTGGCTGAGGTGCAAGCTTGTGTAAAGCCAATGTTTATAAACTAACTTTATAAGTTCTTTTACCACCAAGAAGGGAAACTACAAGACTTGTACATGCTATAGGAACTAGTTCCCCAATTGGAAACATGGTCTCTCATTTTTGCAAAATGCACAACATTGTAGATAAATAATCATCTAATGGTTATTTCATTCTCGCGGCATGTCAGATTACCTGGGTTATTATCACGATGGCTAAGTTTTGGAGCTTCTAAACATGCAGAATTTTAACATCTGGTGTCTGTGTCATTCAAGCACCATGCTGAGTATTTCAGACGTAATGCTAAAAATACCCAGTAGCGGAAAACATGCTGAGGGATGGTTACTCCACCCTGTCATTCTTATTTTGGGTTTCATCTCATTCTTAGTTATGCACTTAACCCCAGCCATAAAGGTTTAGAATCCACCATGCATGTCATGTACATTTTAAATTGTAGCTGCAAAACAAGATAATTTCATCATTTTTGCAAACATTACTTTCTGGAACAGTTCTCATTTCTGAGATACAGATCATAGAATTTTGAAAACCTCCCAGAAGCAAAATACAAACGTTAAATGGGATAATATTTTACAACAGGTTATAATACAGTACTTCACAATGGAAATTAAAAGTGAGATTGGTGCAGTGGAAAGATTATCTCATTTTGGCATCAGAAGACCTAGGTCAAATCCTTGCTATCTATGTGACCATGGATAAGTCTCTTAAATTATCAGTCATCGGTTTACTCCTGTGCAAAATGAGAGAGTTGGAGTACGTAAACACTAAAATCTTTCCAACCGCCAATCCATTTTTCTATGAAAATGATATTTCAAAATTTTATATATGGATTTTCTGGGAAAAAAAATTCTTTAGGGTGGGTAGTAAAACAATTATCCCTATTTTACAGAAGTAATTGATGCTCGTAGAGGTAAAGTGTCTCAGTCATAATGCCATAGTTAGAAAATATTAGATCTGGGACTTGAACTCAAATCCTAATAGTTCATCCAACTCGAATACTTCCTCCATTACATCATGTTGCCTTGTGTTTGTATTCAGTAAGAAGACTGAAGCTGACTTTGAGACAGTTGTTTACTTTATCTAGGGTGAGCCAGGGAATTTGCTATTTGCTTATTAGATTCTTGATGGAATTTAGATACTGTCTTTGTTACCGGTCACTAGGTTACCAAGTGACTGAGAAATGATGCTCTCATTAAACAGGGACCAAATAGAAAAATGTGGAGAAAGGGAATTGATATGGTTTTCTTGTCTTTATACTTCATAAATCTCATTGTTCATGTTCCTCTCAGAATTAGCAAGAAGGATAAGGTGAAAAATGCAGTCAGAGACGCAAACTTTAAGTTGTAACTCCAAAATAGGCAATGAGTTCAGGAAGGAAAATGAATAATTTTAAATTCCACCAGTGATCCCTGGTAACCTTGGAGATAACAGTTCATCTGAATAGTCAAGTCAGAAGCTCAGTTGTAAAACGTTAAGAGCTGAGTTGTGATGACAAAGTGGAGATAGGCTAAAGATTCTTTCCAGAACCTTAGTAGGGAAAGGGAGAAGTTACAGGATTAGAGTATGAGGGACATATTTGGTCAAGCTAGTGGGCTTCAGAGAAGAAGGGAAGAGGGACATATGTGTGCATATGTATATATGTATGTGTGTATGTATACTCACATACATACATGTATGTATATATGTGTGTGCGTATATATATATACAGAGAGAGAGAGAGAGAGAGAGAGAGAGAGAGAGAGAGAGAGGGAGACAGAGAGAATATAAGATTGGGCAAGCTCTCAGAACACCTGAAAGAAAATATGATTAGGAGCAAAGTACAACAGTTGTCTTTGAACAAAATAAAGGGCATTAGATAACCTCTTTCTTGCAAACTGGAACAAAGGAAGAAAGAACATGGGAACATATTTGAGAACCTTGAAGTAAAATGTGAGGTGTGAGGTTAGAGGACAAGATGGTTTTGACCTCAGAGGAAGTATGAGGGTGTGAGAGAACAGGGAGGGATGAATCCATTATAGATTCCCAAGTGAAAAAGCATGGTTAGGAGGAGTGAAGGGGAGTGAGAAGTAAAACAGTGATGATTTCCAACAGCGATTGGGGTGGGGGTAGTGATCACGGATAAGGCATCTTCATAAGTCGTGATAAAATATAAGGCATAGCTATCTCTACTGATAATGTAGGGGAAATGAAAATGGTCATAAGAGAAGGAACCAGGAGGAGATGGTGCATATGGATGTAATATCTTCAGGAGAAAATCAGGTTTCTTTGAATATCAAAAGTTGGAAAGAGTGTGAGATGAGATCCAGGAAGAAAAGGAGTTTATTAGCAACTAGCAGCTTGTGATACAGTGGATAGAGAGAACTGGAATCAGAAATACCTCTGTTTAAATCCAGCCTTAGACACTTACTAGCTGTGTGACCCTGGGCAAGTCACTTAACTTGTATTTCAATTTTCTTCACTCTAAAATGGAGATAAAAAAAGAACCTACTTCCAAGGGTTGTTGTGAGGATTAAATGAAATAATATTTGTAAAGCACTTAGAAAAGTGCCTGGAACATACTAGGGACTTAATGCACATGTCCTTTCTTCCTTCTTTCCTTCATTCTATACTTCCTTTTTTCTGACTGTGGCTAGGTTGTGTGTGTGGGGGGAAGGGTGTGGATGTTCTAGAAGGCCTAGTGAAAGAGTAAAGGATAAAATGAAAGAAAAAGAAGAATCAGTGTGGGTGGATAAGGATGAATAGAGGAAGAGGGAATGTCCAGGCCTGCAGCTCATCTAAATCAGTGAGTGGAATTTAGACGCAGAGGCTTCCTGACATCAACGAAATCATTGCAGTCTAAATGAAAGGAACAGAGGCAGATGGAAAATATAGACATACACATAGAGACACAGACACAGACACATAGGGACAGAAACAGGGAGAGAGAGAGACAGAGACAGAGACAGACAGAGACAGAGATAGAGAGACAGAGACAGAGATAGAGAGACAGAGACAGAGACAGAGAGACAGACACAGAGACAGAAAGATAGAGAGAGAAACACAGAGAAACACACAGACAGACAGAAAGAAACCGAGAGACATCCATATACATGCAGATTGAGACAGAGCCAGAGAGAGACAGAGAAACAAAGAGGAAGAAGGAAAAGATAGATGGGAAAAGAAACAAATGACTGGGGATTTCACTTTTCAGCATCCTGTGATCCTGTGATGCCTGACATCTTCATCTCTTACAAAAATGAGTGGAAAACAAAGAAAAGGCTGAAGCAGGGGCAGACAACACTGACAGGCATGATCGCTGTTGTGCAGGGCTTGGAAGCTCTGATTCAGAGCTGAGATAACCCCGGCCCCTGTGGATACACATACTTCTTCCTATGCCTGGATCATCTCCCTTCTCCATTGCTCAGTAAATTTCTCAATAATTTTTCAAATCGCCCTCGAAGCCTGTGTGCTCTATGAAACTTTCCCTGATGGTCCTCAGTACATAAGGATTGTCCCACTTAGAGTTCAAGGATCACTTTACTTTGAAACTTCCTAAAGCATGTGTCTTTTCATATTTTGTATCAGAATTTTCTGTCTAGCACATATCCTCCTCTTCAACTACTCTCCATTAAAGCAGGGACTGTGATTGAGCCAAGATTTCCATGACCCCATCACATGGAGACAGCGCTGTGCATGCTCTCATACACTAATGGATATGTGACTTCATTGATGTGCACATTCCTTCCTATGCTTAATGTTTGTTAAATGAAGGAACGATTTATCATCATATTCCTAAGGTCGATGGGCGACAACTGAGAATGAACAAGACTGTTAATGGAAGCTTTAACTGTAGTTAGTGTAGAAATGATAATAGAAGATTGTGAAATGATTTGTAGAACATGTCATACAAGAGGCAGACCAGAGTTTATAGTGCATAGGCAGACAGTCTTGGAATTGAAAGACAGGCTTAGGCCCTAGTCCTGAAACACATTGGATATGTGACCCCGGGAAAATTACTTAAATTCTTTAAGTCGGGCAACACTTTGTGCCTTTTGTCACCCTTTAAGTCTTAGAGGCTAAGACTATAAGTTTCAGCACAGGTGTGGAATAAGGCACAGAGACACAGACACAGATGCATAGGGACAGAGAGAGAGGAGAGAGAGAGAGACAGAGACAGACAGAGAGACAATTTCCTCATTGGCCATACCCTACATGCAGAGGTATGCTACAGCCAACCAGCTCACACCTGCTCTTGAGAGTCGATTGTTAAATTTTAAATGTGAACGTTGACACATTAGAAATTGGCAAATGCTGCAGATGGGGGCTTGATTTCTTGTTTTGTTCATTGACTACACTCAAGAAAGAAATGGGAAAAATATTTACATTGCATATTAAACTTAAAGGTATATAAAAAGGCACACAGAGTCCTTTCTTAGACATTTACCTGCACAACCCTGTTTACTTCTGTCCCATATAAACCAAAAATTTCATATCTATAATTAGGTGTGGAAAGAAGGAGATAACAAGAATAATTACATCATCCATTCAGATATATCTACTCTTGGTTGAAGTTATCAGCAAGCTCATGTGTACATATATTTAGTCTTAGTCATTGCTGGCAAAATTCTTGCTAGAGTCCTCCTTAATAGGCTGATCCTCCACCTGGAAAATGGTCACATACCTGAGAGTCAGTGTGGCTTCAGAAAGGGCCGAGGAACAGTTGATACGGTGTTTGCAGCCCGACAACTCCAGGAGAAATGCCAGGAGCAGAACAGCTGTCTGTACATAGCATTTATAGATCTGACTAAGGCCTTTGACACTGTTAGTCATGAGGGCTTGTGGAAAATTATGTCAAAATTTGGTTGCCCAGAGAAGTTCATCAGTTTTTCATGGTGGCATGTTTGCCCAGGTTCTGGATAGTGGACAATGCTCTCATGCCTTTCTATTCACCAATGGAGTGAAACAGGGCTGTGTGCTTGCTCCCATACTTTTTTAGCATGATTTTTTCATCCATATTGACAAATTCTTTCAATGAGGATGAACACAGCATCAAGGTCAACTACTGTACTGCTGGTAAGTTCTTCAATCTGAAAAGACTACAAGCCAAGACAAAGTGGAGGAGTAGTGGTACATGATTCTCTATTTGCAGATGATTGTGCACTCAATGCACCCTCTGAAGCTGGGATGCAACAAAGTATGGATCAATTCTCTGCTGCCCGTGCTAATTTTGGCAGAATAAGTAACACCAAGAAAACGCAGGTGCTCCATCAGCCACCACTACCTCATCCATACGTGGACCCTTCGGTTACAACAAATGGAGAAGTTTTGAATGCTGTGAATAAGTTCATTTACCTTGGTAGTGTACTTTCCAGGGATGTATGCATTGACAACGAGGTTGATACATGCATTGACAGAGCTTCAGGAGCCTTTCTGAAAAGTATTACAATAAATATATAAGGAATTTTCTTAACATTTAGCCATTTGTTTCATTTTCCATATTGTTATATTCAGCCTGCTTCTCTTGGTAGAATATATTGCCAAATGTCCAGTCTCAGAATGCAAGTGTGTACAAAGGAATGTCTCAGTGTGTAAACAATTGTGAAATCTTATATAGCATCCGTCACAAAGTTGTTATAGAATCACCTAGAAAGTCTGAATATTGAAAGACAGATGGTGGCACATAGAAAGATACAATTAGATTAGATGTTCTAGTAGAAGTAACCTTCATGAGTACATAAAGCACCTTTTGTTCTGTCTTTGTATCCCCTGTAACTAGCACACATAAATTGCTTAATACATCTTTTTATGTGTTGTTTTTTTTCAAATTTGATTGACCTGATCAGCTTTATTCCATCTGAGTTTATCAGGAAACTTTTGGTGATTATGCAATAAACACATATACAAACACACATACATGTGTGTGCATGCACATGCATATACACCTATTTAGTAACTATATACCTTTTAAACTATGGTGAGAATTCATCTTCCAAAATCTATAGAACCACTTTTAGACATTAGTTAACCTGAAAGAAAATAATTTTACCTGTTAGAAACTTGACATTTTTAATAGGTGAGGCTTTTCATGCTAGTGAAAGATGCTTTATCTCTCATCTTATACATCTACCAAGTCAACTGAGTAAAAATATAACCCATGCCTTTCTGAGTTCCTATCCATACTCCTCCCCTGACTCTTACCCTGCTTTACAATGCCTACGAATGGAGGAGCCATAATACTCATTTTAATACAAATTTAATAAAGGTTCTTTAGAAACTTCAATCTTTTCTCATTGAATACATAAGATCAGAATGAAAAGGAATAACATTTAGTGGGTTTCATAGATGAAAAAAGGGCATGATTGAATCCTAATCAAGCTATATTAAAAAGCTGAGTGGAATAACATAAATATTATGCCTGGAAAATAGTTATTTGAAATAGTGATACATGATGAATTGATTCAAAATAGTCCTCATAATATCGTGGAAGGAAGGGCAAGTAAATGACTCTCCTGATGTTCTGGCCATATTTAAATCTATAGCGGTTTATTTCCCAATTCTACACAAACACATACATTAATTCAATTCAATTCAATTCAATCCAAGGGGTATTTATTAAACACTTACCAAAGCACATTATGAAATGAGTAAATTATTCATTTCATACATATTTTTCAAAAATATGCTTTTAAAAAGGTAGCTTATCGGAGTGCATAATGAACAGATAGTCAGTGAGGAAAACCAGCGTTCAAGTCCTGCTTGCCTCTGACTTATAATGACTGCATTCGTTAAATATTTGATGCCTCAGTGATTTGTTAAAATAAATGCTGTGTGTGTGCACACGCGCGCACGTATGTGTGTGTGTGTGTGTGTGTTCCATGGACACTTTGGGCATTCTCATGAAGCCCTTTTTAGAGTATTATTAAAATACTTTTCAGAATTTTTCTTTAAATGCATTATATTTGCCAAAGATTACACAGGTTCATGGATCCCATGATGAGAACCCTTTTGAACTACAAATTATAAAGAAGGTGCTAATCTGCATTTGGTAAAGGTAATAATTTCCACATAGGGAATTAATTCCCTAAATCCATATAATCGTAGTTCAGGAACAAGAAAAAAACATGTGTATATTATTCTTTAGGGGGAAAAAAAACCTTAACTAAGAAAGATTTTCTTTTAATCCTTGAAAATTGACTAAAAATTCCAAAGTACTACCATAAAAATGATCACTCATCCATATAGCACTAGAAAATTTACAGAGATTTTTCTCACAGCTCCCATGTGATTAATGGATTACCCTCCATTTTACAGTTGAGAAAACCAAGGTTACGAAAAGACAAATCAGTTACTCAGAATCATACAAGGGAAAGTTGAAGTAGGGACCCAAACCCAGGCTTCTCCAGATGCCAAGTTCACTGCTCATTCGAAAACATTGCCACATTACTTCCCCCAAAACTTGTCTGCTGCTGGAGGCATGAACAGCACAACACAGGATCGATTTTACAAAATAGTGTTTCATTGGAGAAAATCCTTCATATCACATAAAATCTAATTAGGAAAGACTGTTTTTGCTATTGTAGAGGTATAAAAGTTTCCATGATGATATCTTTAAAAAGCATCATGGTACAATAGAAAGGATGATGCCTCTTGAACCTACCAATCTGGATTTAACTCTCTTTTATTAATTTGTTGTCTGTATAACCTTGGACAACTCAAGTTTGTCCCAAGTCTCAGTCTCCTCATCTGTAAAATAAGAAGATGGCTTCTGACACTCCTTCCAGCTTTAAATCTATGATCTATATGTGATGCAAAGATTGCCTTAATGAAAATATAATAAAGTAATTCTTGACAAGAAAATACATCTTTATAATCATACAGCAGAGGTAAAGTTGCACAAGATCCCATTGTTTTTATCCTTTGTTGATTGTGAAAAATAGTATTTGACTTGGCAGAGCAAATGGCAACTTTAAGACTCTTGCTCCAATGGGGAGTATCTCATGGATGTCTTGGGGTCATGCAGTACTCTTTAATATATAGAACCACAAAGCTTACTTTATTCTACAATGCTGATTATTAGATCTTAAAAATATAGAGATGTGTGCTCACAAAGGTTGTCTACCATTCTTACAGAGGAATATTTATGAATTTCAAATGGAAAAAGTAGCAAGTAGCTACAAAAGTAACAAGATCTTTAGGTGCTCTGTTTTCAAACGATATTGTGTGCACAGTATTGAGTCCCAATATATTACAGGGCTTATCCAAATAAGACTCATCATTATGCAAGAGATTGACCTTTAACAGTCCATATAGGGAAAAACTAAAAGGATGGAAAATACCACCCAATGTACTATCAGCTATATATTTGAGACATGTGCTATAGATAATAATACCAAAAAATTATGTTTACGTGTATTTGTACATATACTTTACATTATCTCATTTTTGTCCTCAAAAATAATCCTACAGATATTGCTAATTTTAGTTTACAGATAAGAAAACAGATGAAAGTAATTAAGTGGTGTGCCCAGACAAGACTTTTTGCCCTTTTGAGGCAAGATTTGAATTCAGGACTTTCTGATCCCATTCAACTACACCCTTTATAGCTACTTAAAATGAACAATGAATAAATTCAGAGTTGGATACAAGGAAGACATATTGACTCACCTCTGGGGTATTGTGCAGTGTTTTTCCCAAACTCTGCCTGCTCCCTAGCAAAAAGGACCCTTCTTTTCATTACTTATGTGTTCCTGATGATGCTGAATACTGTAGATCTTGGAATATCATGATGTCAGTGGAATAAAGGTTCCTAATGATCTACAAGGCACCTGAGAGATAAAGGGTGGTTGCGATCATTCTGATGTTTCTTCCAGTGGTAAACTACATTCACAAAAAAGAATCAACTTCTATCTTCAAGAAAGGATATATTCAGAAAAGGAGGTGAAACAGCTGTAGTAAAAGTGAGGATTAAGAAATTGTTATGCCATAGTAGACTCCAAATGTAACAAGATATAGAAGACTTGTAGCATGTGGGGGTAGATACTCTGCAGAGGATGTATGGAAGAACTTTGAGAAAAATTACATAGAATGAGAAGGTACATACAGATTATGAACTTTAATGATAAAATAGTCTATAGTGACACTATCACAAATATGTGGAAATACTTAAATCTGTGTGCACACATACCTATGTCAGCATATATGAGTTTATATCTGTGTCTATAACTATATATGCAACTTACATACATATATAATATGTATGCAGACACAAAGGATACTGAAGAAAGAATGTTTCCTTTTCATAATCTATATAGTACAAATTGGAGATTTGATATATTTTCAAGAAGTTTCATCGAAATTGGTTGAAAATTTTCCTTTCATACATGTATGCAAAAAGATCTAAAGGATCCTCCTACAGGACTGATTTTCTTTGGATCTTCCAGATGTCATCCAAAACCGTGATATGACTGAGATCAACTTTCCATATCTAATGATGTAGTGTGTGTTCAGTTTATAAGTATGGATTAATTTATCTGGAAATGATAGGTTGTAAAAAGACAACGTATTCAAGGGATGAAAGGAAAGGAAGACTTTGTATTCCAAAACAAATATTAAGTGCCACTCTTTAACTACAATTCAGAAGAATTTGCTTTTTAAAAACATTATAACACACACACACATACATATATATATATATATATATATATATACACACATATATTCAGGGTTCTGGCATTCTTTTCCCATTAGCTTCCTCCTGGCCAAGCAAAGGAACAGAGATTTTAAGTACTAGGAAGAAAAAGCAGCAGTATATAATAGGCATCTCTCCTTAAAATTCTGTGGAGATAAGGACAAACAATAATAAAAGAGAAATAAAAATAAAGTTCAAGGTAGGAAAAATTCTTAAATGAGCATGAACACAGAGAGAGGTTGAAATTTGATACCAATGCTATGAGTCCCTCCAGGGGAAACAGCAATGTTGACTTTCCATTACATTGTGAGGAATGTGAAACTTTGATTTTGCATGCCAGAGAATGTGGAGCAAAGCAGAGCTCCTTAATGGGAAACAGTGTGGCAGACAGATTTTTAATTTTAAAGTCATTGGTAGTATTTTATTTTTTCCTTTGTATCTAAACATTAATAATACTAAATATATATATACTATATGTACATATGCACATATATACACATATATACAAATATAGCATGTATGTGTATGTGTGTATGCACACATACACATAATTTTATGTTAAAACCATTACCTTAGGTCACTGCTAATCTGACTCCATCCAAGGCAAGTGAAGAAAATAGCCAATTCACCAGAAAACTCAAGTAAAATTCCTTTTATTGAGAAAAAAAAAATGACCTTCGAGTAAATAATGGCGTACCTACAAATTATCACTCTCACTTTCGCTGAAAGTGAAATAATTACAAAGATCTATGAAAGGAATCAAAGATCATGAATTATCATAGTTGGAAGAGTTTTATAAGTCAGCTAGTCTGAAAGGATGTGTCTACAACTTGTATGATAAACGGGTATCCATTCTCTAATTGAAGACATCAAATGAGGGAGAATAAATTCCTAGGCAGTGCATTCCATTATGGCATCACTCTAATAATTAAGGAGTTATGCCTTACATTAAGATGAAAGTTACCTCTGAAACTCTCACTCATTGTTCCTAAGTCTGCATGTCTTTCCCACATGGCAGTCCTTCAGATACTTGAAGACGGTCATCATGTCTTAAGTCTTGCTTTTTCCATGCTAACATCCTTAGTTATTTTAACTACTTCTGTGGAATGAACTCAAACTCCTTCAACATCTAGGTCATCATTCTATGGATACTTTATAATTTATCAATATCCTCCCTAAAACAAGTCACCCATAACTACACCAAAATTCTCCAAATTTGATCAAACAAGCAGAATAGATTTGAAGAAATCATTAAAAGATAACAGTTTTAGATGGAAATCTCTCAGTTTTACTAAACAGACAGGTTCACCTCTCTTATGAGTGACTGGCTTATCCATTAAGAAATCAAAGCCCACACACAAAGGAATTGGGGTGTTCACCTCTCAGAAACATGGCTTTTGTGAACACCACTTCATAACAGAATCAAATGTGGGAAAATACGCTAAAATAATATTCCAGTTGTGATTATTTTCAAAAAGTTCAATTAGCATTGCATGATTTGTAATAATATTTTAGATAAATAAGCTTTCTACGTGATCTATAAGCAATTTTTTTTACAGAATTAAATCCATGATCTAGGGAAAATAAAATGTCTTTTCCTCTGTTTTCATTTCTACTTTATCTTCATTCTCTTATTTATGTAGCATAGCTATCTAAGTAGAAAAAGATGGTATTTCACACAAATTTAGTATTATTAAATTTTTAACTTAAATATTCATGCCAATAACCAAACTTTGGAAATTTTCCAGTGTAAGTATATTATACCAATAATAGAAAGAATATATGTGTGTATGTGTGTATGCATATATGGGTGCATCTATCTATCCATCCAAACATACATATACATATATACATGCATACATGCATGTACGTGTGCATACTAACAGAAGATTAAGCTTAAAGATAAAGACTGTAAGTCTCCTGACTTTTCTTGTTTCTATTTGCTATTTCACTTCACTGTCTATAATTGAGGAAAATAGTTTGTCATTGTAGTGGTATTAACAAGCTAACTGGACTGATACATTTCACTCACTCATAGGATATTTCATCCTCAAACTGATATTATATATATATATATATATATATATATATACATATATATATATATCCAAAAGTTCTGCATTAAAAATTTTATTTATTTTAATTTTATTCTCCTTAGTTTTCACTTGGTCAGCTAAAGGACAATTGATGGACTAGGAATTTATTTATTTAAATTCTCTCAAATCTGGTATTTGAAAATCAAGGTTACATAAATTTGGGTCCTTCTATTTCCACATCTCTCAAATTCTCTTTCCATTTTTCCCTTCACTTAGGTCTTCATCACAACTTGTCTAGACAACAGCCGTCAATTTGGTCTCCCTGCCTCGTGTCTCTCTCCTATCCAACCTGTCTTCCAAATCAATTTCTGTCAAAGATAGCTGTCAAATTGTTAGTCCTAAATTGCAGATCTGATCTTGTAACCTCTCCATCACCTACAAATCAGCTTTCTATACCTGTACTATAAAATACAAAAATCCTTAACCTGGCATTGGAAATGCGTCATGATGTCACTTCCAGAACTAATTTCCTCATTTTCATTGTCATAGGATTCTCTCCTTCTTATAATTTGTATAACTTGCTTTATGCTTTGTATTTACTTATCTGAGCACACATTTCATCCTCTTAGAACATATTTATGGATGAGCAGTTCTTCCATTAGAATGTAGTCTTTTAGAATGAAGTATTATTTCATGCATTACATTTATATTCCCAGTGCATGGGCTAATGGCCCAGATGCAAGAGATTCAACGTTAAGTTCAAGAATCTCATCCACGTCACATTCACTAGAATGCAGGGTGATTGATACTGTCCCAGAAACATGAGAAGGTTAAAAAAATCAATTGAATTGAATTTTTATATAACAACATTAACTACAACCACCACAACAAAATGGGAAGCAGTTGAGCTTTGAACAGATTCAGCTCATGAATCCCATTTTATTTGTTTCCTGCATGCCCGAATTGCTATCTGTCAGTAGTGCATAGGAGACCTTGGATGTGTTTCAGAATTGTTTGTAGGACAGTAGTAAAATGCCAGATCTGCTAGAATCCAGAACTTCCTTTCATCTGACTCATTTGATTTCGTTTAGCATAGCAAAGCACAAGGACAAGTCATGTTTCACTCTAATGGCATTTTGAAATGTCATTGCACATGCCCAGTAGTTACTTTTCCAACCTACATTAAACATCTGGTTCCTATTTTCTTTGCAAAAAAGGAAAAAAAATCCAAAGAAAACATGTTCTCCCTATGTTCTTAAAACATATTCAGTCCTCTGAAAGAAACTTCAAAAAAAGTTTTAGGTCATAAGAGAAGAGAAAAATTCCAAACTGATGTACTGTTTCATTCCTGCTTCTCTACATCACAGTTTACAAAGTTAAAGTTGATATCAAGGAGGATGAAGAGAGGTGGACCATGGTGGAAAAGAGAAAGGAGGGATTTATAAACGCGAAGAGCTGCTCTCCAGAGTTCCAGGGACGCTGGGTTATAGCCGGAAGCACATTTTTATGACTGTGGCATAACTTTCCATGAAAATGGAGGATAATGAGACCAATGCTGGCAGGTACCTTATAATAAACTAGAATGCACACACACACACACACACACACACACACACACACACACATATTTTAAAGTTTTCAGTTTTTCTGTCTCTTGGTTTAATGAGGGTGTTTCATAAAAGACCAAGAAACACTGTTCAAAAAAAAAAATCTGCAGAATTAGTTCCAGGTGTTTTAAACCCTATATCAGAGGGTCTGACTGTTTGAAACTCGGACTGAGAATAATTCATTTCAAGACAACTTGTTTTTATCAAGAAACAGACTTTGTAAAGAAACCTCTCTTTGTTCCACTGCAGGCTAACATGATTTCTAGTGCCTTCCCAAAGACAAGTATGTTTCTAATTGAATTGAATGCTAATGTTTTCCTATCCAGAGAAAGACATGGAGAAACAATATTTTTACAGTTGAAATCTCATTTCATTTGGGCTTCCTAAAGAATCCAACTTAACTTACTTCCAGTCTGAATGGGGGGAGGATAGAAAGAATAACGGTATATTTTGTTAAACAACATCAACTGCAGGCTTATTTATAGCAAGAGATAGATTACCATTTCCTGAAATACTTGATTTTTTAATTTTTATTAGTAGTAATGTTTGTTCTCTAAGATAGATGGAGAGAAAGAACAATGCTCTCTTTACAGAAACCTCACAAAACCATATGCATGTGCTCCCAAATCGGCTGACTCATATAATGGTTCATTTTTGTAATATACAAGTTGGAAAGTTGGACTGCCTGTGAGCCAGGATTGGCTCACATAATTGGGTCTGCCACATTTTAGCAGTGTGGCAACTTCATGGAAATCTGAAAAAAATGATCATCTTTTTGTTTTAAAATCATGGACTTTGAATGACCTTTTCTTTGACTTCTTCATAGTTTAAATTTATTAATTTTATACTACTCAATCACTCTAAAGAAAATTCCACCCATACTTGTTTTCAGAACTTAACATCTCATCTACTATCTTCCATACATTTGTATATGCTTCCCTCTATGACCAAAATGTATTTCTTTCTCACAACTATTTTTTTTAGAATCCTATGTTTCATTTTGGTTTTTTTTCGAGCTCAGCCTCAGTAATCTCTCCTACAAGAAAACTTTTCTAATACCCCTGGTCATTAATGTGTTCTCTCTCCTAATATTATTACATGTTTACTTACCTGTTTATAAGAGTTATACATTCTAAAAGAGCTTAAACTCCTTGAAATCAAGGGCAATGTTTGTTTTGTTTTTATGGGGTTCTTTGGTATCCCCAGAACTTAGTAGAGTGTTTTGGACAAATTAGGTGCTTAAAATAGCTGTTTAATTGATTTGAACTGCATTAACATTTGCAACTTGATGCAGTCCACTAAATAGCATAGTGTGAGAAAAGTCCCAAGATATTTAGAGGTTGCTTCTCTCCTTGCCACACAAGCACTGGTCAATAAACTCATGTCAGCTCTGGAAAGATAAAACTCCTTGGCCTAATTCTACCCCACAGGTATGACGAGACCAAGGTCTTACTCTGTTGAGTTTTATCTTTCTGACAAAATAAGAAATCTTATGAGCTCCATTCTGATTAATCACTCTCTAGGCCTGTACCTATCTCAATTCAAAGCTATAACCTAATGGGGAATGGACATGGAGGGACCAGGCCTCTGCCTTAGGACAATGAAATGTAAAAGCCAATAGGTGGCATAGTAGATTGAATGTAAGATCTGAAATCTGGAAGACCTGACTTCGAATCTAGCTCCAGACCATGGGCAAGATATTTATCTTCTGTCACACTCAGTTTACTCCGTTGTAAAATGGAGCTAATAATAGTATCTACCTCCCAAGGTTGTTGCAAAAATAGAATAAAGTGCTATACAAATTGTGAAAAGCTATAAAATTCCAATATTGTCATCATCATTAACATCATACAATGTTGACAGGATTTCCAGTCATTCAGCAGGGTTTGAAACAACTGAGTTTAGCTCCTAGTTAGGAAGCATAATTGTTAAAAATAGGAAGTCATCACATAACAAATTTCCTCTTTCCTCACATGGGATCACCCCAGAAGCAGTCGCAAAATATCTATTCTCCCACAACATAAACAACTTCATTTTTTCTTTAAAATGTTATTTTAAGAGTACATTTTGTGCTCTCTTTCCTAGGAGCAAAACTCGTAAGTTATCATTTTGAACTCCTTTCTGATATGCAAAACCAAGAATATTCAATCCTTCCATTTATCCATCATAAGTGCTCACTTGAGGAACAGACTTACCTTTTGTGTCAATACACTTTCCCCCAACCCTCAGGAAAACAGGGAACCTCACAATGGTTTCAACATTTGGTTTATTTCTGTTGTTTTCTTTTGTTTTTATTACTAGATAAGCCTGGGTAAATTGTTATTTTACTCTGAAGGGTTAACAGTGGTAGCTTTTCGCTAACTATGTGCTCAACATGGCATGATAAAGTCATACCTCATTTGTCTCTCTGTAGACACTCCACCAAGAATGGGTCAAAAAACATTCTCACGGCCTTGGCAAAATCTATGCGAAAAGGTCAACAGCATTCAGAAAATCCATTTCACAAACCCCTGGCTAAGCAAGAGCAGAAAACAATTACTGTGAACAGAGCCCAAGTTCAGATTTAATTCCAAATATGCACTTCCCCACAGACTTCAAAAACAACAAGAATGATCATTCTACCTTGGACATATTTAAATCACCCTCACAGAAACTCATTTGCTGTACACTTCAAACATGAATTTGTGGGCAAGGATCAGTGTCAGGAGGCAGCAAACATTTAAGAGTTCTAGAGAACACAGAACTCAGTACTCAATGGATAAACAATTTCAGGAAAATGTTGAAAGTAATCTGTGCTTGATAGAAAGACTATTTCAATGCATACTTTTATGGATGACTCTGTGTATGTGTATGTTTTAGCAAACATTTACCACTGTTTTAAGGGATTCATCCCTAGGACTCATTCAGTTTTAAAGAATTTTATATATATATATACATACATATATATATATATATATATATATATATATATATATATATGAAATATAAAAATAATTGTTTAGTCATTTTCAGTTGCATCTGACTCTTCATGACCCTTTTTTGGAGTTTTCTTGTTAGATATACTGGGGTGATTGCCATTTACTTCTCCAGATCATTTGACACGTGAGGAAACTGAGATAAACAAGGATAAGTGCCTTACCCAGGGTCACATAGTTAGTAAGTGTTTGAGGCTGTATTTGAATTCAGTCAGTGACCCTTCCTGACTCCAGTCCCAGCACTCTATCTACTGCACCACTCAGCTTACTTACTCTATCTACTATACCAGCAACACTTACTGGCTGTGAGGAGAGCATGAATCCAGCTGTTCTTGGCTCAAAGCACAGCTTGATAAGCACTAAACCATTGGCACTCTTGATCCTTCATTCTCAAGGAAGACCAATGACATCGAGTGGGTGATGTAATGACTTGTAAGTAAATTGAATTAAAGTGAGGCAGAGCCTCACATTCTCCTCCAGAGTCATCTGAGTCCAGAGGTAAGACAGGTCAGGATGACTGACAATGACCCTGGATACAGTGGCCTTGGCTTTTTTAAGCTAGGTCTTTCAAAGTTCTCAGTCTGTTTGAGTCCACACCCATTTGGTAATGAAAGGCTGCTTTTTGAAAGAAAATATGGAAGGTAACATGAGGGAATGGGGAAGGAGTGGATTCCAGGCATGGAAGAAAGATGTTTTTTTTTTAATTTGTTTGTTTGTTTTTGTTGTTTTGGGTTTGTTTTTTTTTTTTTTTTCGTCAATACACAAAGGTGGGACTTAGAATGAGGAGTCAAAGAACCAGTTATTCATCCAGTTCAAATGAGTAAAAGAATCAACCAAATAAGCAGGTAATACTATGAAAAACTGGAGAGGGATTAGATGGTGGAGTGCCTTCAATGTCATGCTGAGGAATTATTATTTTATTTGAGAGGGGACAGGAAGCTGCCTGAAAGCTTCTGAGCAGAGCAGTCATGTGGCCAAGCCTAGGTTTTAGAAAACAAAAAAATAAAACAAAAAAGCAAACAACATCATTTTGGCAGTTGTTTGGATTGTGGACTGGAGAAGGGAGGGAGTGGAAGCAGAGAAACTTAATCAGTGGGTTATTATAATAGTACAGATGAGAAAAGAAATATGTCTGAAATGCTATATGTGCAGCGTGAGAGAAGAGGAAAAATGGGATTTGACAAAATTACTAGAAATCCACAACTAAAAATGTAAGAGGAAAGACTGTTAAAATATGTGCGTTCATCCTTCTTTGCCAAAGAAGACCATGCCATCAGAGAAATGATGACATGACTTGCACTTAACTTTGATTTGAGTTAGGGAGGACTGTGCAGGTCACCAGGCTCATTTCTCCTCCACAGCCATCTGGATCCAGTGACCAGATATTCATCAGGATGACTGGAGATGACCCAGGATGAGGCAATTAGTGTTAAATGAATTCCCAAGGTCACAAAACTAGGGAGTGTCTGAGGTAAAATTTGAACTCAGGTCCTCCTGACTCCTGCACTGGTGCTCTATCCACTACACCACCTAGCTGCCTCTGTTAAGATAAGTAATTGTTAGTCAAGCACCATGATTTAAGTCTCAAGGAATTCAGAAGTAAGAATTTTGCGTTGTTTTATTTTTTGGTGATATGGGTACATTTTCGTTCAAAGGGGACCAGCATATCTCAGGGTAAAGAAAATCACCCAATGCTAGAGGCAAGAATAGGAACTTTTTTAATAAAGAAAAAATTATATTCCCAAGGTCAATCAAAACATTCAAAAGATATTACTATAGTTTTAAGTAATGACTAGAGAGTTTCTTTTTTGATATCCATATTCTGGGGTTGTGGGGATTGGTAGAAAAAATTGTCAAGAATGATTTTGAATTAATGGACTTTGGTGACCAGGATCACAGCAATCCCTTCTACAGAAATAAGGAAGATTGGAAAGGAAGAACCTTTCATGGGGAAAGACAATGAGTTTTTTTTGCACATGGTTGGCCTTAGATGGCCCTTGAACAAACCATCAATGTAAATTGGTCAAGTATAATGCCAAGGCTGTGAAGAAAGGAAAGTATGGCTTGGAGGGGCTGGGTGAAAAGGGGGTTGATGGATTGGGAGAACATGGAAATTTAGAAGGTCAGGAGGGTACAGGGAGAAGAAAGAGTAGGAAGAGTGAGGCAGAAAAGAAAGAAATTTCAATTAGAAAGAAGAATCTCATCATTTAAAGTGATCAAGGTGGTGCAGTTTTGTGTGAAAGGATTTGAGAAATATTCTCTCTGGTTGATCAGAGAATAAAATGGGGGTTGGATGGTTGTTTTGGTTATTGTTTCTTGTGTTTTGTTTTTGTTTTTCTTGAAAGGATGTTTGGAGTGCTTCAAGGAGAAACTGAAGAAAAAAGTGAGCTGGGAAAGAAGTAATATTAAACATTTTTGGACATTATGGGTCCAACAATATAACACAGAGAAGTAAAGGAAAACAGATATTTGTAGTTAACTAAATATTGTATAGGCAGCTAGGTAGCACAGTGGTTAGAGTCAGGAAGATTGGAGTCAAGAAGACTAAAATTCAATCCAATCTCAAGTCCTTACTAGCTGTGTGACCCTAGGCAAGTCACATAACCCTGTTTGCATCAGTTTTCCCATCTGCAAAGTGAGCTGGAGAAGGAAATGGTAAACCACTCCAGTCTTTCTGCCAAGAGAAGGGATCATGAAGAGTTGGACACAACTGAAATAACTAAATAACAACCACAAAAGAGTAATAGGTATAGTGCAGCACAATAGGTAGCTGGACCTCACATACTACATTTATCTGTATATAGGTTACTGAGGTCAAAGTTGTTGTTGCTGTTTTCTTTTTGGTTCTCCTGTTGAACATTGTGTCCCATGACTTACTGGTCCTCTTACTTACTATTCTCCCTATGTTCATATCCCTATAATTCTCTAAGTTTTGCAAAGTTCTTGAAATTCAATATCTCATTGGTGTTTAATAACAGTCCTGAAAGTTAGTTACTGCAGGTATCATCCCCATTTTACAGATGAAGAAACTGACTCTCAGAGAGGTTAAATAACTTGCTCATGGTCCCATTGGGGAAAGACTTGAATGCCGGTCTTCATGACTTCAAGTCCAAAACTCTATTACTATATCGTATTGCCTCTGAATACTGAAAGAACAGTTAACTTTGACTGCCCAGACTCTGCTGTGATCATTGAAAGATTTTGTGGTTGAAAAAGAAGAGCGGTATGTTTCCAATCAAGGTACGTTTCCATTCATGGCCAAAATGTTGGAACACACTATTAAAGATAAGTTTTTGGAGCATATCAAAATAGACACAGCAGTTAATAAATGTGAGTGTAGTTTTATCAAAAACACAGCATTTTTCCTTTTTAGTCCAAGTCAATAAACAAGGTAGATCACAGGCATGTAGTAGATATAGTTTACCAAGATTTCAAACAAGAATTTGGCAAAGCTGCTCCTGACAACCTTGCACGTGAAATGGAGATATACATCTTCATTGATAGCGATGACAAGCGAATTCAAAATAGTTGACCTGTGACATTAATGGAACAATTTAAACTTAAAGAAAACATCTCAAGAATTTGACCTTGGTCTTATGGCATCCAGTATTATAATCAGGGATTCAGATGAAACCATAGAATGGATCCTTATCAAATTTTTGTCTATCCTAAACTAATAGGGAATGATCAAGGAACTATATAATTCATTCATTCTTGCTTCACTTTATCCACCTATTATTTTCCCTGGTAGACTGAAATCCCCTTGAGTTCAGTTGGGATTTTTCTTTATCTGTTTCTTTATTTTAAGCCTGATCTTTCCAGTGTCTGGCACCATTATAACTACTTCATAACTGCTTGTTGATAGATCATTTAGGTACCTAACTTACTTCAGGAGCCATCTCCTATGTAAGCCCTACCCAGATCTTCACCAGCTAATAATACAGCCTATTTCCTCATTTCCCCAAATTATGGGGTATTTATTTTGTTTGTATTTACTTTACTATGTATATGTCATTATTCTCCAATAAAATCTAATTACCTCCTACAGGGAAAGGAGTATTTGCTTTGTTTTTCTTTCTCCATGAGTTGCTTAATAAATGCTCTTTAGATGAATGAATAAATTAATGTAGCAAATGTCAAAAAGGAACTGAGAATATAAAGCCTAGAGAAAATATGGGTAATAAACTAAATATCTTTGAATCTTTGGAAGGCAGTTGATGGACCTTAGGACTAGTTTAGTGGGATTTTTTTTTTTTGTTAAATTACAAAATATGTCATTAAGTACTTAACATTGAATATCTGTACAACCAACAATACTGTCCATTAATTAATCAATCAACAAACATCTATTTAAATGGACTTGCTATATAACAGGCACTGTACTAGAAGCTGGTGATATAAGTACAAAGAATGAAAAAAAAAATCCCCACTCACAATTAGCTTCCACTCTAATGAGGAAGGAAAGGATTTCAATAATTCAATACACCATGAGTATAAAATAAATAAATGCAAATAAACAAGTAAAAACAAATTTCATGACAATTTACCAATCGCTTTCTCTAAGCTCCATTAAGATTCTTTGTCTTTCACTCTTAATCTGCTTTTCACTCTTACACTGATGAAATGACTTTCCAATCTGTTTTTCAGGTATTTGTTTTGATTTCATATGGAATTGTACAGAATTCCATAGAGTCATGGAGTTGGAAGGGACCTCAGAGGCTATCTAGTACAGCCCAAATCGAAATAAGCATTATTTCTTAAGATTTCTTTGTATTTTGTATTTTTCATATATACGATTGAGATTAGGTATTTCTATGTGACACCACTAGGCCAAGTAATCAGAGGCCAAATGGAATGAATTAACATACGAAGGATCAAATCATTTGCCCCTGGAAAGGTTCACATAAATGTAAGATAATCTCATAACAGGGAATCCCTATATATGATGATAGACTGAACTAGATAATCCTTTGTATTCCCTTCTTATTCTTAAAGGCTAGAACTGTTAATCAAATTCTCTCTTATAGATAATCTGTCCATAACTAGGATAATGAATTATGGTTCCATTATAATTTCCAGTTACCCTTCCTTTAGCTGTTGCTCACTAATTTTCTTGAGAACAGAATCTTAAGATGCTCTTTGTTTCATTTCTTTGTCAACTAATCAAAATGAAGTGATGTGGTATAAATGGAAGAGTGCTAGATTTGGACTCAGGTGATGCTCAGTTTCAAATCTCATATTTTACTGACTTTACAAATGTGAGAACATTGTTTGGTTTGTCTGAATTTCAGTTTACTCATCCCAAAATAACTGGGATATTCAGTATAGGTTAAAAAAAACAACAAAGAAGTAGAAGAGTGAAACAAGAATCAGAAATCATAAAATTCAATAATAGATTGTTCAGTAAATTCTAGGACACTAGCTGCTTGCCTGCTCAATATGAACTGCTAGAAAGATGGGAAAGCAGTTTAGACAAAACTGTGTTTAAACCATCATCTTACACCATGTACACAACATTTTTTTTTACTAAATACACAACCTACGTACAAAACATCATGTCACTTTTTTAACAGAGGAGAACTGAAGGAGGCAATTCTCACTACCATGGCTAAGAGGGATATTTTGAACCAGGCAAAGGACAATCATAAAAAAGGATAATTTTTAGTTCATGAAGCTGAAAAACTTTTACCCAAACAAAATCAAGGGAACTGACATAAGGAGAAAAACAGTCTACTGGGGGAAAAATAAAAACCTGTGCACCAAATGAAAATCTGATATCCAAGGTAAATGGAGAATAATACAAATATATATATATATATATATATATATATGTATATGTATGTATGTATGTATGTATGTATGTATGTATAAGTTCAAGACCTAAGTGGTTAAGGGCTATAAAAAAAATAAGTATTTCTCATAACATTTTGAACCATTCAAAGCTATTTGAAGAATTCCACAAGTTAAAGGAATACGTGCATCAAAATAGCCTTTATCAGAGCTATATCACTCTACTTCCTGGCCCTCTTTTTGATAGTATTGCTATCTTATCTGATACCCTAAAGTTTTAACACTTTTATCTCTGGAACTTCAGTCCTGATTAGTGATTGCCTCAGCTGCACCACTATTTAAAGTAGATCTCACTCACATTTATTTCACTTCCGATTTTTTTAAAATACACTTCTCTTGTTCTGGAACCACAACCAAATTAACTTTGTCATTATTCCTAGAATGAGTGAATCACACATATACAAAAATCTTTATATCAGCTCTTTTTGTGATGATCAAGAATTGGAAATAGAGGGGATATCCATCAATTGCAGAATGGCTGAACAACTTGTGGTATAATGAATGCAATGGAATATTACTTTGCTGTAAGAAATCATGAGCACGTGGATTTCTGAAAAACCTGAAAAGACTTATATGAACTAATGCTGAGTGAAATGGTCAAAATCAGGAGAACGCTGTACACAGTAACAGCAACATTGTGAAGTGACTGACTTGGATAGACTTAGTTTTTCTCAACAATGCAAGGACTTAAGACAAGTCCAAAAGATTCATTAAGGGAAAATGCTATCCATGTCCAGAGAAAGAACTCTAGAGTGTGAATGCAGATGGAAGCTTACTATTTGCACTCTTTTTCTTTTGTCATTGTTTCTGCCTCTTCTTTCTCATCGTTTCCCCCATTAGTTCTAATTCTTCTTCACATCAAGAGTAATGTGAAAATATGTTTACTGTGAATGCATAAGTAGAGCCTACATCAGACTGCATGTCATCTGGGGAAAGGGAGTGGTCAGGAAGGGGGAAACATTTTAAACTCAAAGTCATAAGGAAGTGAATGTTGAGAACTAAATATTAAGTGTAAGTAATAGAACAGGTAGTCAGTCTATTCCATCATTCTCTCTGGGGGTTGTTTCTGCCTATTGGAAGATAAGCTCCTTGAGACCAGAGACTGCTTTGCTTTTCTAGTCATACCCTCAGTTCTTATCCTGGTACTTGGAATATAATAAATGCTTAGGAAATTTTTTTTTCATTAATTTATCCAGCCACTCACTTGTTAATGACATCATGGAACTACAGAAGCGTGGAAAAGCTGATGTTCCTCAAAGGAATAATTCTATGCTGTTCACGAAATATTTATCAAGTACTAGGTGCTAGATACTGTGCTTTTTATGGTAGACAAATAAAAAACCTAATCTTCGTCTTGAAGGAGTAACGTACTTATTGGGGAAAAGTGGTACATATAAAAACAAGTAAATACAAAATACATACATACATTGAATTCTATTTCAAAGGAGAAGAGTAGTAACCATTGAGTGGAGGGTTAAGGAAAACTGTTGATTTAAGATGTGACATGATATGAGCTTTGAAGAAAGCTAGGGATTTTAAGATATGGAGGCAGAGAAGTACATTCTAAGTATGACTTAGTCTACACAAAGGTGGGGAGGCAAGAGTTGGAAATCTATGTATAAGGAAGACTTTGTTGCACCAACTCTTATTTGTTATATAAATTTCATATAGAGAAATTAAAGAGTTGCCAGTTGTTTCTATCTTTGTATCTCTGCACCTGGAACAGTGTCTATTGTTTTTGTTTTTGTTTTGTACTCTCTTGAATATATAAATAAAAAAACTATTATACTTCACCTATCACAGAAAGGCAAACACTTTACATATGCAAATAGCAATCGAATAATAATGCAGAGGAACAAAATTTGCCATTACAATTTTTTTTAATATACAGACAACAACTAAAGAGTTATTAGTAAGAAATCAGATACCAGTGCCGTCTCTAACCAAAACCTGAAGTCATCAATTAGCGTACTTTTAAAGTGCTGGATATACTCTACATGCGCCCCAAGATGATGCACTCTGGGAGGCTAGGGAGACTAATATCGCCTTTTGACAAATTATTGTTGTTGTGGAAAACATTAAGGACACATTCTCTTCAAACTCAAATCTTCATTCTGGCACGATCAGCAGGGTTTAATTAGAGAACATGAATAATTGAACTTAGTCTGCTACTGTCTCTCTGAGCTAGAGACCCAAGAGTCATGTGGAAGCAAATGTGAGTTAGACAAAAGGGTATGTTTCATTGAATCTTCCTCTAATGTTTTTCTCTCTTTGACAGCAACCTTTTCAATGATAATTCAAATGA
The DNA here is from genome assembly GCF_028372415.1 of Notamacropus eugenii. Classification (NCBI taxonomy): domain Eukaryota; kingdom Metazoa; phylum Chordata; class Mammalia; order Diprotodontia; family Macropodidae; genus Notamacropus; species Notamacropus eugenii. The sequence goes on from NC_092877.1 coordinate 133,849,225, forward strand.
ACACCCTCCGAGCAAATACTATAAATGTGGGTCTTCAGCTAACAGGGGGCAAAAAGGATTCTTTAGTTTTTCAAATTTGACAAATTCCCACAAATAAAATACTCTGAAAGAGACACAGAGAAAAAACAACATGAAAACCATACAACTGGAGAGAAGATTTTGGGAATTATATGTAGACTTAATTGATACTTCAATATACCAATGTATCTCTGACATTTCTGAAGTTGGTATTCCCTTCAGTGATTCTTGTCCTTAAATCTGTCCAGCCTGTGATTCTCCTTCAAGACCTTTCATACATTCAGCATAACGGGCTCCCTCAGTTTTATGGAGACTTTCTTCTAGTTGTCAATCCATAGATATCAATGTAGCTTATACTTAAATTCAGAAATTCCTGAATTCAAATTCTGAGCATGTCTCTCATTGCATATATGACCCTAGTTAAGTCATCCATTCTCAGGCAACTCCCTAAGATTACAAGATATAAAGTGATAGTTAGGTGGTTCAGTGAATACAGTACTGGCCCTGGAGTAGGGAGGATTTGAGTTCAAATTCAAACTTAGATGCTTACTAGCTGTGTAATCCGGGGTAAAACACAATCCCAATTGACTCCCTCCCCTTCAAAATACTACAAAAAAGAAAAAGAAAGAATTACAGATTATAAAGTATGACAGATTACCTACACAGAGAGACAGTGTGGGGAGATTCACACACTAAAGAAACAGTAAGTTTGTTTACATAGAGAAACAGTAAGTTTCTCTTCCATAGTTCCTTGATTTCTCCATAGAGAGACTTTGGGTTTTAAAGCCCAGTACACTATCTGATGTGTCAGATTAGAGATAAAGGCTGAAGTTCAAGAACAGGCATGAAAATGGCCAGACAGGAGTGTGGTGGTTCACTAAAGCCTTCCATCTAACGTGTAAGAGAGGTACCATAAGCATTGTTATCTTTATTTTACAGATGAGAAAACTGAAGTTCGGAGAAATTGGCTTGTTCAGGATCACACAGCCACCAAAGGAAAGAACTAGGATTTTAACCCAAATCTTCCTAATAGCACATCTAGAAGTCCATTCTGTGCCGTCACGTAAAGTGTGTACAGGTTAGCAAATTGGGATCAAGGGAAATAAAGCACCTTGCTCAAATAAATAAAAATAACACATTTGTGGAGTGAGTTAAAGCTTACGCTTCTGTGTTTGTTTGTTTGCTTTGCTTTTTACAAACTTTAGCTCATTTGATCCTCACAACCCAGTGAGGTAGTTCATCCTTCTAATCCCATTACATTGAAGAGGACACTGAGGGTCAGAGAGGCTAAAACACTTGCCTAGGGTCACTTAGCTAGTAAGTATCTGCGAATGGATTCAAAACTAGTTTGTAGTGATATCAGGTCCACTATGCTATCCCCTATGTAATACTTACTCTCAATACAGCACTAACAAATGCGATTTTCCCATTCATTTCCTACACAAGTTGAGCTATCGATTATTGCAGGCATGGAAGAGAGGGAAATCTTCCTCATTTAGATTATGCAGTCATAGAAAGCCCCACCCTTCTTTTTAGTCACCATCTCAGTTGGGAGACAGAAGTGAATAATGGGAAAATACTGGACTTGCTGTCAGGGGACTTGAGTTAAAATTGGATTTATCCTTGGCAGGAAGGGAGTTCAAATTCTATTTCTGCCATTTCCCCTCTTTAGGTTTCAGTTTCTTTATCTATAATATGCGGGGAGCTGGACAAAATGTTTCAAAGATTGCCTCAACACATGAATTTATGATTCTTTGGGTTCTATGATCCTTCGAGTTCTGATCTAGAGAAATACCCACTACACCAGAAAACCTAGGAGAGAGTGGTGAGGGTGAGAACCTTTACTTGAATTTAAAATATCTCACACAGTCAAACTACTTTGAAGAAAAAAAAATAATTTTTCAGGAAAGTGTTTAAAACATGATCTCCATGACTTCTCTGGGGAGGAAAGGAAAGGGGAGAAAGTAGATGCATATGTCTGAATAGACCTATCATGGATGAACCAGAAAATGTGGGGAAAGAAATATGCACTCCATTAATTTTACATTCTGAAGAACATGTTTTATGCATTTATGAAAATACCCCTTAGATTAAGTAATATTTTAAAGACTGAAAGGATAAGCAAACATTTTATTCAAACCAGTTGTGTTTCATTTTCCAACTTTATTATGTGCCATAGAAAAGTGATTTAAAATTCATAAAGAAACACTGACTTACATCCTCAAACAATTTTCTGTTATATTTTGTAAGCTTCTCTTTAAAAAGGGAAAAAAAAAACCTTTTGCCAAAAAAATGACACAAAAACTTTCCCTAATAAGAAGGTGTTTGCATGTTGTATAGCAATTAACAGCAAGATTCTGAGCTCAAGACTTAGCACAGAATTTCATTTAGCTAAAGAGATATGGTGCTAACTCCAGGGTGATGATAATTCTGCACTGAGTCAACAAAGTGGATCTAGAGTCATAACTAAAGCAAGTCCAATGAAAATTCTACCAGTACAGGGGTGGGGAAACTGCACCCTCGAGAATATGTGGCTTTCTAGGTCCTTGGGTGCATCCTTTTGAGTGAATTCAGGTTTTACAGAACAAATCCTTTTATTAAAGTGATTGTTCTATGAAGTTTGGATTTGGTAAATGGGCTGCACTTAAGGACCTGGAGAGTTCCATGTGACCCTGGTTTAGGACATCCTTTGGACCAGTTTTCAAGTTCAGCTCCAAGGATGTCAATCCCAAAGTGATGATGACTCTATTTACGATATAATGTCAAACATTTGCAGGGGATCCTAAAATTCAGACAGATTCACTAAAGGGTAAGCCTCCACTTGTCATGGAGAGGGAATTTGATTGTTAATCACTTTTAAGTATTTGTTTAAACAGTGACACAGTTCACGAATTGCCACCCTCACAACTTCAAGAAACATGAACACAGAAAGAATATCATTTACCAGGCAAGCATATAAAAATGTGTACTCTGTGTGTGTGTATATCTGTACACTCATGTGATTTAGAATGGATCCAGAAAGAACATTAACTGTAAAATTCGGAACTAGTCTTAGATTTTATGGACTTGGAGAAGAAGTGAACAGCAATCTCATAGGATAAAATCCTCCATCTGACCCAGTGGAATGAATCCCTCCCTTTGATATTACACTGAATGGAAAAAAAGTTTCAACAGACGTAAGCCTGAGTAGATGAGCTGGGCTTCATAGAATCATAGATTTAGAGTGGGAAGAGACCTTAGAGAACACCTACTCTAACCCCCTTATTTTATAAAGAAACTGAGGACCAGAAAGGTTAAGTAATTTGTCCAAGGACACACAGCTAGGAAGTTTCAGAACCAGGGTTCAAAAATAGATTTTTTTGACTCTACGTTCAGCATTTTTTCTACTATATCAAACCAGTTTCAATTCAATTCAACAATCTTATATTAAATGTCTATGATTTGTTTACTGTGGAAGGCTCTGAGAATAAAAAGATGAAATCCAAACAATTCCTGTCCTTAAGTAGCTTGTGGTCTCCTACTTTTGATGACAACATTGTGTTATTCTTTGGATAGTGCTGAGTGGTTCTCTGTTGTGTTGAATCCAGGAGGGACTCCATCACTAATCTGTTATTGGACAGGATGGGAAGGCAATATAACCCTTTAAGCCAATGTTCATGAGATATGAACTATTTAAGTAGGGAGGGCAGATACATAGATAAGTGAGATTTTATTTGTCTATTTTACTGGAGTCGATTCTCCTGTCTTCCATATATCTATTTATAGCATTACTTATTTCACCTAATCATCAATTCTCTAAAACTCGGTGCCAACTTTGACTCCTACCTAACACTCAAACTTATACCCAATATATGGAACTTTAGCAAGTTCTAATGCCTCACTATTTCTTGTATCTCTTCCCTTCTTTCAATTCCTATTTAAGCTGTTGTTTAGTCATTTTTTTCAGTCACGTCCAACTTTTGTGACCTCTTTTGGGAATTTTTTCCTTCAGCTCATTTTACAGTTGAGGAAACTGAGGCAAACAAGATTAAATGACTTGCTAAGGATCACACAACTAGTATCTGAGATCAGATTTGAATTCGGGTAACCCTGACTTGCATGGCAACACCCTGTCCACTGCACCTCCAAGCTGCCCTTAATTCCCACTGCCATCAAGCTAAATCAGGTCCTGTTTTCCTCTTGCTGGAACCATTGCAATAGCCTCTACACTGGCCTCAATGCCTCCAATTTCACTGTTCTCTGCTGTACCCTTAATGCTGCTACTGCATTAATGTTTCTTATGCATATATTATAATGTTCCTCTTCTGCTCAAAATTCTTCTGGAGATTCCTGTTGTTATTCAACAAAATTCAAATTCTTTAACATTATGAATGCCTTTCACAAAATGCCTGCCACCCTATCTTTGTAGTCTTTAATCTGACAATCCTGTCACCAACAAGGGAAGGAGACTCTGAGAACGTAAGAATCTGTCAGATGGGATTAGTAGACAAAACATCAGTTAACAAAGCTGAGGGCATTATTTTCCCACAAGGACTACAGAATAATTACAGGTAGCAGTCTTCTTGGACTGTGATTTTATTTGCTTTTTTGTCAGGGAAGATTTGCTAATGGAATAGATGGTATAGAAGTTCATGAAGCCTTTCCAGCAGCTATCATGTCAGGAGTAAATTTTCCTCTGGTGATTGTCTAAAACTGGCCATTTATTCTGGAGATCAAAAGGGATCATTGGTGTGAAGGTCTTTAAAGGAATATTGTAAAATGCATCGAGGGAACATGTCAGCTTTTTCTTCTCACTCCATAGAAGACAGGAGAACAGCTAATAAATTCCTTTCCTTCCTCGTTTTCTAAAGTACCTCTGTTCAACATTACTCAATGAAAACCTACTCTTGCCAATTCTGTACTTTTGCCCTGGACCTCCCTTATGTGTATATATATCTATATTACTTTCAATCTAGTTCAAATGATTACCTCCTCTAGAACGATTTCCGTTATTCTTCAATTAGAAATTATCTTTCTTTGCTTGACTTTCCCATGGTATTTTGTACTGGAGTGCAGTCACTGTTATTTGTACATATCCTGTCTCCTTACTACAAGCCCTTTTAAGATCAAGGACTCTTTTATCTTGTAACTCTCATTGTCTAAAATACATTATTAAGGATTACATTATTTCAAGAATCAGTGTTTTCATTGCTGTAGAGGTCCACTAATAAAAATTGCAACTCTTCTGTGTCTTAAGAAGGGAATGAGCATTTATATAACATAGAATCTAGTATGTTCCAGGCACCACGCTAAGTGCTTTACAAATACCTTATCTGGTCCTCACAACAACCCTGAATCTTTGGTGTTCTTCATTGTATAGCTGAGGAGACTGAGGCAGAAATTAAATGCCTTGCCTGAATCACACAGCTGGCATGTTTCTGAGACCAGACTGGAACTTATCTCTTCCTGACACTGGATCCACAGCTCTATTCACTGTACCACACAGCCTTAATCCAAAAATTCTTAAACTTTTTTTTTTGCTCATTATCCATTTGGTGAAACCTGTGGACCCCTTCTGTGAATTGTATTTTAAGTGTATAAAATAAATATAAAATATATAAAATAAAATATATAAAATTACAAAAGAAACAAAAATATTGAAATAGTTACCACCATCATCATCATCTGAAACATTTCATCCACCCCAGTTTAAGAACCACTTCCCTAGAACTATTTGAATGAATTGGTATGGCAAAAGAATCTCTCATCCTTCATTCATAACACCTGGGAATACATTTCTCTAAATTTGGCTCAGGTGATAGATAGATAGATGATAGATAGATAGATAGATGATAGCTAGAAAGATAGATTGATAGACAGATAGACAAAAGGTAGAGGATAAAATAGAGAATTCATTAAGCACGTACTATGTGTCAGATACTGTGCTAAGTGCTTGAAATGCAAATATAAGCAGGATAGATAATCTCTTCCCTCAAAGAGTTTATATTGTAATGGGATAAGACAACAAATAAAGGGGAGCCAGTAGGAGGAGTTGCCTAATATTGTCCTATTTTGAGACTGATAGCTCGAAGTGAGGAGGGCTGGGTTCCAGAAAGGTTAGGTTGGATAGGTAGTTTGTTGTCCTTCATTCTCAAGAAGGACCCAAACTGACATTACCATGCTACAGTCAAGTTTCAATATATCCAACTATGGCTGATCAGAACAAGACAAACTCATAATGCTCTGCCACAGGTCAGACACAAATAGTCCCTGTGAACATTTGAGATGAATTCTCTAAATGTGTGCATCCTGTGTTTCCATTGAGCTGTTTCAATTCTGCTTTGCTCATAGAGCACAGTACCTTCTCTGATGGGGCACACCATGTTGAGCGGTCCTGTGCCAGTGTCTTCCATGTCACATAAGAAGCATGCTGGGACCATAACCCAGAGGTTAATGGATAGAAATCACCCTATGATAAAAAAGTTCCAGAAACCATGGTATAAAAACTTGCCTGTCAGAAACTATGGTGATTTCCCCCCAGTGGAGTCCAAGTTTCTGGGTGTGGAGGAAATGGGATAATTGAATAATACATAATAAAAATAGGTCAAAGAGATGATTTAGAGCTAATGGCTAGGATGTGAGGTGGTCTTTGTTTAGCACAAGATAATCTAAAAGCTTACCTATCAAAGTGATAGATGGGAGAAGTAAACGTTTTAAGTAGAGAGAAAGAAGGATTAGTAGAGTATATACCCTTTATGTGTCCCATCTTTATACACTTCACAACTTGAGATAAAGTACATTAAGCACAATGCAAATCTTAAGGCACTATGAAAATGTTCATTATTATCATTGCTAGAAGAAGGAGGAGGAGCATATATCATAAATTGTGTTCTAATGTCAAGGTTGTTAAAGGTCTGGAATCTCCTGTAGGTCATAATGATGAATCATCATAGGATTCAGGATCAAAGAACTCAAAAGGAATCTGAGGTCCAGCTATCTATTCCTTTCCTTTTATAGGGGATCAAAACTAAGACCTACAGGGATGAAATGACTTTCCTAAACTTCATAGAAAGAGTAAGTAGTAGATCTAAGATTTGAACTTGGTACCTGTGACTCCAAATCTTGGACTCTCCTCTTGCCATGCTGCCTCTCCATGATGTTTATCAAAAATTGGAATTTCATATTAAAAAAATAAAATAAATCCAGCTGTAATGTTAATTTCATAGTAGTGTTTAGCATGTTAAGTTGTGCCTTAGTGATGAGAGTATATGTACCTCTATAAATAGACACAGAAGCCTTGAAAGAATGTTGTCTATAATGCTCTGACATTAAGGTTGAAGTTGAGATTCCTGGTCCACATAAAACACAGACCTGGCTGGGATGCTGAGTGCGTCCATCTCCATATCCCAAACTACATGCTTTCATAAGGATCTGGACGCAGCAGGCATACACCTCACTGAAGCAAAATATTTTTATATCATCGGTTAAGAACCAGGGATATTGGAAAACTCTAATGGGAGGAGAATCAACATAACAAATAAAGCATAGCTTTCCAGAAATGACCAAGAAAAGAGACTTGAGAAATCCCATTACCATATATCATCCACATAGGCAAAATCTTCAGTATGTAATCTTTACATAACACATTTGGGGCACATTTGCAGGAAAATAAATTAAACAACCTGGGAGCAGAATAGGAGATATTTATATGTAGAGAAACTAATGGGGTCCCCTAGGCTAATCAGGTGCCTTCATTCTTTAAACTTTGATCCTGGTGCTGTTCTGAATTTTGGATATTCTTTCCCTTATATGTTTCTACTTGCCACTGAAACCGAGTATAGACCATTTAATGGGGGTATTCCTGACTCATGGATCTGAAGTATTATTGATAAGAATATTGAAAGGAAGGAGTAGGTTTATACTCACACACACATATTACTCCATGTAGACATCAAGGAAAATGAGTTAAAATTCACAGTAAACTGAATTATAATGAATAATCTCATTTGTCACCTAAACAAGTCCCCCTATTTCTTCAAACATAGAACTGTGAGATGCAATGTTGTGTCAGACAAAATAATTCTGTATTCACATAGAGATCTCTTATTTCCATGGTTCATTTTCCAGCTTAACCAACTTGTGAAAGGTTGAGCAGTGCTTTCGTTTGTTTTCTCATTCCAGTGCAAGCAAAGGCCTTCTCCAGAGAGATCTCAAATTCCCTGCATATACTTAGAAGAGATTTTGATGTTTTCTCATTGTTATTGTGCAGTCATGTCCAACTTTTCATGACCCCATGGATGACAGCACACCAATACTGTCCATGGGATTTTCTTGGCAAAGATACTGGAATGTTTTGCTATTTCCTTATCCAGTGGGTTAAGGCAAAGTTTAAGCAACTTGCTCAGGGTCACACAGGTGAATGTCTGAAGCGGAGTCAGGTCTTCCTGACTATTTTTCCCACAGAATAATTTTCTTCTATTGAAGTAGGCAACTCAGAAGATCATGAAATTTAGAATTAGAATCCTTAGTAGTCATCTAGTAGTCTTCCCCATCCTTCATTTTGAAGAATAGGAAACTGAGGACAAGAGAGGCAAAAGCACTTTTTCCCCAAATTCTGCATAAGCTACATATCAGATGTGAGACTTGAACTCAAGTCCTGGCCTCCAAATTCTGTGCTTCTTCCCTGATACTCACACCACCACTGCTCCCTTTTCAGAGTAGTAGTTCATCATTGATAAAAGTATTCTTAATAATGTGGAAGTAGCTTTTTTATCTCATGTGTTTTATTATATTAAACTGTGAGTTCCTTGAGGGCAAGGAAGTATCCTCAGTATTTAGCACAATGCAGAGCACATAGTAGGCACTTAAGAAATGATTACTAACTGACTAATGAATTTTTTCTTTTCCTTATCCTATAAAGGAATCCCAGTATAAAAGCCTAATCCACTTTTCTCTTACAATATTGTGTCCCAAAGGTTTGGATGCCTTCAAATGTACTTTGGATCCACATCTCTATTTGCCAAAGTTTATCTGCACTGAACCTCTAACCTTCCTGAGTTTCTCTCCCTAAGAGCAAGTGGTAGTTATTAGAGTTGGTAAGCAAATACAGACCTGACCAGTTCTAGGTGGCTGCTGCCTGAACCCTTGCTATCTGTCTGTGCCACTGGGTGATTGCAGGAGGATAAGCTCCTGGTAATGGAACATGTTGTGTGGTAAAAGTTATTCACCTGATACTCCTTTGCCCTTTGCAGATTCCTGATATCAGGACACAGTAAGGAGTACAAAAATAGAAAGAAAACCACAAGTAAATAGGAAGTAAACTTAATGGGGCAGACAGTGTCATGCCAGGAGGCTCCTATTCAGTCTTATTGTATGAGAAACAAATTGAATTTATAAAAATCCTGTTCTTTATTCCTTTTGAAGGGGCTAATCACATTCTTTCTCATCAACTTTCCATTACACTGAGCTGGAAAATGGTTGGTGCTGGTACCATTTTGTAGTGCTTTTATTTTTCAAAGAAATTGTTACCTCTCAGCACACATGCTAGGTGGAGAAATCACATGTTTGAATCTAGGAGATTTGTCAGAAGTGACTTGAAGGTATCCAACCCCCTAAACCAAATGTCATCTCTGAAGGAGGATGACTTCAGTGTGAACTCAACCGACATCTTCCTTTGGATAACTACAGAAAGACCAGTAGCCATCCTTTATTGATGGAGGTGATTACCCACTATTAGGGTATTCTGTGGAGAATTTTCAACTTGCAGTCACAGAACCTGAGCTCCATCCTCAGCTTTGCCATTTACTAGGTTGGCAACTACTTTCAAGGCACTTAAATTCCCTTTTCTCAGTTGCCTCACTTTTAAAATGAGGAGGTGGGAGAAGTTTAGAGGACCTTTCCACAATCTTTTGATCATATCATCTCCTTTTCCTGGTGGGCAGCATCAGGCTTTCTCAAAGAACAAGAGGAAAAGAGCTGTATAAAGTGACTGAGGCTATTTACATATAAGGCAGGAGATTCAGGACTCAATAATCCTCCCCCTTCTATCATCCTCTTTCATCCTAGATATGGTGTATTTGGATGAGGTCATTCTAACACAAATCTAACCAGTCTGTGTTGTTTGGCCTACTAAGCAAATTCACTCTTCTTCTGAATACTTTTCCATCAAATCTCAAGAGGAGAGGGGTCTGGGTCTTTTTATATCTCTTCCATGATTCTAGGCCTTTAATAAACACCATGGTTATACCTGTTTGTGGATAGGAGGGAACCAAACCTTCTCTGAAGTCTACAATCCTTGAACTTCCATATAGACCTCCAAGCAATTTATACAGTACTTAATTAGCAAGAATAATTAGTAGCTAGGGAGCTGTCAGTCTGTCCTTCCTTTCATAAGCAAATTCATAGAAAAAATACACTCCTCCTCCACTTCCTCTCTTTTCATTCATGTTTCATACTCACTAATTACGGTATCATTCTACTTTTATACTGGGGAAAAAATGGAACTTAAAAGTATGTTCTTTTCTTATTGTAACTAGAAAAACACCCACATTTCCAGACCCCTGATTATAGCCACATAGGACTAAGTGGTACAAGTTTCTAAAACGTGTCAAAATGTTTGAGCAAAAATAATTCGCAGTAATTCTCCCACAGAAGGTTCAGTAAGTAAATGAATTTAAATAAATCAATTTTATTTAATCCCAAACTCCCATGACTCTTTGGCAGATCACAATCCACCCATACCTATCTACTTTGTGCAACTTTTTATATATTTTCCAATAACTTACCCACAGGGAGTCCAACCAATATTCTGAGGCCTTTCTTGAGTCCTCTAAGCCTCATGAGAATATTAGTGAGTCATGTGGGCTGTTCATTTGATTTATAAAAGGGGTAAAATCCAAGATTTGTTGAGAAAGACAAAAAGTTATTTCTCTTTGTTTTTGTTCCAGTGACAACAATGCAAGGAAGTACCTAAATTAATTTATACCATCTAAGTTTTGCTACTTTTTTACATCCTTAAATTTACAAGAATAATTTATTAAATTCTATGAGTTTTTTACCTGTAGATGAGAATATGCAATGTTTCAACCCTGCATTAGTCCTTACCATTTATGTTGCTTTATCACAGTTTGTGGGTCACTTTTTAGTTGTGTCCAACTCTTAATGACTCTATTTGGGGTTTTCTTGGCAGAGATACTGGAGTGGTCTGGAGTCCTTTTACAGGTCATTTTATAGATTAGGAAACTGAGGCAAACAGAGTTAAGTGACTTGCCCAGGATCACACAGCTAGTAAGCATCTGAGGCCAGATTTGAACTTAAAAGGAAGCATCTTCCTGACTCCAGGCCCAGCACCCTATCCTCTGTATACATCTAGCTGCCCAAGTTGCTTCATACTTAAGTTTTAACTTAAAGCTAAAAAGCTGTCATTATAGTCAGATCCATCACCAATCATGACCCTCTACAGCACAAATCAAGAATGGTCAATTTCGACTTTTAAAAGCAGAGGAGAGAGCAAACTTGAAGAAAATTGTAATATGGTCTGTTTATTTGTTCTTGCCCCAGGTCACTGGAGCTCAGTAGAATCCCGAGAAATGCAAGCCTGAATATTCCAGAGGCCTCTCAAATTAATCCAGTGAATTTACTGTCACTTAATAATATAAGAAGCCTGAACCAATATTGATTAAAAAGCACAACAATTCTGACTTCCAGCTGGGCTCAGCCTTCTTGGAGTTAATAGAACTTTCAAGCAGGTACAAAAGACACCCACAGCTGAAACTCTGAGACATAGAAAAGAAGACCTTCACAGTCTGATGAATTAAATGCCAACTCAAGGCCCCTGCCACAGCAGACTAGATCCCACTTAGAGAATAAATCAAAGCATTAATCAGGCTTGTCAGGAAAGCAGGTGTTTTGACTGCTTTTATGGTGTATTTTCATGCAAAACGGTTGTGGGACACAGAAATCAGGAGGGATTGCCAGCCCATGGCACCAACAGCATTAAACCTACCCAGTAAGAAGACTGAAGTCAGCTTGTCTTTTCATGTCCTGATTTTTAGTGAATGGCAATACCTCTTTAAGCCCCGGCTGCACAATACCCTGCTTGTGAACACAGAATTTTCCTTCTTCTTCTTCTTCTTTTTGGATACCACCAGAAGCTTTCCCTGTTCTTTTATGATAAACTGCCCCAACAGCCATAGCAGGTTTAGAATGTTAAAGACCTATCACTCACATGACTTGACAAAAGGATTTTGTGTGCAAGGATTTAAAAGACAACATGGCCATGTTCTCTTGATCCTATTTCAGGACGGCTAGGGTTATTCTGTCTCTCCCTCTCATTTTCAAAATTCAGCCTTAATAAAGACCTCATTAAATACTTTATAGAATCAGTTTCCAAAAAGAAGCTCATTGCAGATTTCAAATTTGATCGTGTCAGTAGATACAGGGAAATTGAACTCTTGAAAATTCCAAAATGTTTATCTATCTGGTATTTTGAACAATGGACTTTTATAAAGGATGGAATTTTTAATTATAACATAATTTAGATAATCAATCAATAAACATTTATTAAGAGCCTACTATGTGCTAGGCATTGTGTGATGTTATAGCCTTGCAATGAGGCACTATTAAGGTACCGAATGTAACCATTACATAAAATTGAAAGTGTGTTATAACAAGCTTAATTGTTCTTCTATGCTATCTTTTTATACCATCTTGGATGCTACTTAGGTACTTAATTATTGGGGCTGAGAAATATCAGTGATTAATGTGATCTAACCATCTTATAAATAAGTGTCCTTTGATTTCGCAGAATTTCTAGGCTAGAAGGAATTCAGAGGCCATCCATGAACAAAAATCCCTTCAACGCACAGAATGACACTGGCAAATACTTGCATGTTAGTTTAATTTCTATATTTTGAATCATAATTTCTCATTAATTATCATTATAAAAGTGAAATCATTTTCCCTTAGAAAGTATTTGTTCTTAAGTTGTTATGGAACCAAGTCTACTGTATCAGTAGACCTTTGGCATTCAAGGTATTTGAAATGCATTCACACATTTAAAGGGAACCTCTTTTTTTTTTTTTTTTTTTGAACTGAAACAAATATCTCAGATAAAAGAAGTATCCATGGCTGGTGGAGGGAGATCTGTTGTTAGTTTACAGAAAACCAGGGCCCTTAGCTATGTGGTGGAGAAACCTGAGATTTCTCCTTTCTGTTTTGGTTTCACGCCTCATAAAGCTCTCCCTGCTGTTTAAATGTGCCATATAGCTCTCTGGCATTCTATGAGCCTTTTTTTTAGCTTAATCTATGTCTACAAAGGGTCAGAAAAGATTTTTTTATTATAAATCAAGTTAATCTATAACAGATTTGCATCCAGCTTTATCCCTCAGACACATATGTATATGTATATTTAAGCCTTATATGAATATACATGTGTAGGTATGAGTGTGTGTGTGTGTGTGTGTGTGTGTGTGTGTGTGTGTGTGCCTTATAAGCTTACAGACTTCACTCAGACTTCTGGGACATCCTGTATGTACCTACATAATATAATATATATACACACATATATTCATTATATATTCATGATATGTCTATATTATACATATATATTTTCTATAAGTTCTATGCATACATATATGGAAGCCCACATTACTGAAAGGCAGAATGGCAGAACAGATAGAACATTAGAATGTTGAATTTAGATTCAAGAAGAGCAAGGTTCGAATCTAACCTCTAACTAAATATCGGCTGTATGAGAACAAGAAAGTCACTTAGTTCTTTGAGTCCCAGTCTTCATTTGTCAGAAGGTAGGTAATATCTGTAGTATTTTTCTCCTAGGTTTCTCATGAGGCCCAAGTGATTATCATATGTAAAGTTACCGGCAAATAAGCCCAATATAAATGTCAGATACACATGTGTATATATGATAATGTTTGTGTCTTGTATACTTACACACATGTATATATGTGTATACACACACAAATATGTATATGTGTTTTAGTTTTAGCAGGCCTGCGTTCATGGATGTGTGCTTTTATATAAGTCTCAGGAAGCAGTGATTTTTAGCTTTGGCAACAATTCGTTTTGGCAGAGCGTGCCCAATCACTCATCCTAACATGGGTTTTTCCTTGTTAAAGAAAGTATAGAATTATGAAGTTTAAACTCTGATCTTGTTTGGGGGAATTTCTGCTTAAAAACTAAGATTATTTATCAATATGCAAGTTAGCTCAATGAGATGACCGATTTGCAGTAGGAACTTAGCTTCACAAACTTCTAATAGTAAAATTACACACATTATAAGCAGCAGAGAAGACCTATGTACAGGAGAAAAAAGAACGGGTCTACATTTTACAATAAGGCAGCTAGGTGGCTCGGTGGATAAAGTGCTAGATTCTGAGTCAGGGAGATTCTTTGGGAGTTCAAATCTGGCCTTATACACTTACCAGCTATGTGATCCTGGGCAAGTCACTTAACCCTGTTTACTTCAGTTTCCTCATCTGAAAAATGAGCTAAAGACAGAAATGGAAAACCACTCCAATATCTTTGCCAAGAAAACCCCAAATGGGGTCATGAAGTTGGGCATGACTGAAATGATTGAAAAGCAACAGCCAAAGGTTCCAGATAGGAGGAACAAACAAATGTATAGTGTACTCTATTGCAAAGAGAAGTAGAAACTGTAGTTTGCAGTTAATGTATCCCTGGAAGGACAAGGAAGAAAAATAAACGTAGCTTTCCCAGAGCTATATTAACTCTTCAATGTTGGAATAGGAGCTTTGGAATTCATTTTTAAGTAAAACAAACAAACAAACAGACAAAAAACACCCATCATCAACAAGAGTTTCTAATAGTTTTAATCCAAAGTAAAGAAAATCACACGCAAATGTACTCAAAATCACTCTCCAAAAAAAGGAAAGAAAAAAGAGAGAAAAATTACCTACCCCCCAAATAAGAAACATCAGCAACAGCAAACAAAAAAAGAAAAAAATATATACTGCCTTCTGTTTGTTCATCTTTCCTTTTCTGTCTCCAATTTTCTGACCCTTCTCCCCTCTCTTTATATAATATACATAGATATAGATATATAGATACTTATATATCTGTGTACATAAATTAGATAGATAAATAGATATCTGTGATAGAAGTAGTATTCTGTAGTGAGGGGTATGCAGATAAATGTTTAAAAACTGGATTTCTGCGAGGAAAGCATGTTATGCATGACATACTTTTTCACTGTTAATCTATAGTATTATCATTTCCTCCATTCCTATCTTGTCTATATAATTAATAAAATTTTAAATAAAGCCCTGGTTCTTAGCATTTGTTGATTTTCAAGGTGTAAATGTTTACCTGAAAATTGAACAATCAGCTCCTTTCAGGTGTTCCAAGATGGCTCCAGCATGCTCCTGGATATGAGGGGAAGACTGTGGAATGAGGGGTTATAGAACCAAGGTTCAAACACCACATGTGTGATCCTGGGGAAGTCCCTACAGATCTCCATTGCACTATTTCCTCATCTATGAAAAAGAGGAAAACTGAGTTTGAACCAGATGACCTCTAAGACCTCTGCCAACTCTAAATCTATGATTCTATGACTTGCCCTCCCTAATTTCCCACCATTGGCAGTAGATATCAAAGCATCCTTTGTTACAGCATTTCAGTCTTTATGATTCTGTAAACATTTGTCTCTTCTTTAAATAGAGGAGCTCCGTACATATCCAAAAATCAAACACTCCTTCACCCCTATTCCTCAGAGGAATCCTTGAAGTATAGCAGAATAAGGGGTAAAGTTCAGGCCTCTGCCACATATAGCAGCCAAAAAATATCCCCAAATGCAAGACATACAGTGGTAACAAGAAAATAATTAAAATAATTTCACTAAAAGGTAATTCACAAACAAAAACAAAACTGAAAAGCACCTTTCCAGACTATTACTTCTAATGTTCCCAACCTGAGACCTGTATGCCAGTTCCTCAACCAAGGTCCTTCTAGGAGGCAACCATACTAGTCATAAACTTCAGACTAACCTTTTGGTAATATCTCAGTTGAAATGTACTCAAAGAGTTGGTTTAGCCTTGTGAACCAAACCAACTAAGTTTAAAAGCAGAAAATAAGAAATAGAGTGGCTTCAGGGAAAGTATGGAGGATTCAGGAGAATAGTGTGAAGAAGCAAGGGGACCTAGTGTGGGGCTAGCTATAAGTAGTTAACAATTTACAGGAAAAAAAAAAGCTGACAGCAGCAGGAATGAGAGAAAGGGGCAAAAGAGACCCAGTAATGAAGCCTCCTGCCATTTCTCCTTAGTGGTACCCAAGACTACCTCTACAAACCTGTTGCAACTAGTAGTTCCCAATTCCCCATCACCTTCATTCCAAAGGAGAATCAAGGAACTGGAGAAAGATAGTTACCAAGAAAAATGTGAAACCCAGAAGAGTATGACTCCAACTCCAGTCTGGGAAGGCACCAAGGTAATGTCTAAATGAGTTGTCCTTAGATCTCCATAAGCTTCCCCATCTCCCACCTCGCCCCACTCTACCTGGTTCAAGGAAAGGGTGACAACAATACTGAACTTGTAGAATAAAAAAAAAATGTATTGAGAGTAAGCAAGGAGACTTTGAAAAATCAGCCAAGTAATTGATAAAGATAGCTGATTGGTTGAATGAGGAGAGGAAAAGAAGGAACAACCAGAAAAAAGAAAAGCCTCCATAAACAAGTACATCATGACAAAGGACACATATCCAGTCAATCGACTCAGTAAGCATTTATTCAATACCTTCTATGTGCCAATCAGAGACAGAGAAGTACAAGGTAGATAAAGGATAGAAATAGTTACCTTAGAGTGGATGACATTAACATCTTAATGGGACTAAAGGAAAAAAAAAATAACCTCCCCCTGCAGAAGACAACCCTTGATTCTTGAAGGAAACCAAGGCTCCTAAGGGGTAAATATGAAAAGGGAGAGCATTTCAAGAATGAGGGATAGTCAGAAGGCACAGAGCTCACTATTTGATTACAAGGTTTAAGACGCAAAAGATGTAAGGTGATAAATCAGGTAGAGGACAGGAAGAAGTAAATTAATTAATCAAGGACAAAAGTCTTATTCCCTCTTTATTAAATCTATATTTTAGATGGTAGGATAAAACATAAGAATTATTTTTGGGTTAGGATGAGTAGTAAGTGGTGTGGAAGATCTAGAAAAAAAAGAACTGGATTAGATAGAACAGAGTTTATTTGTCTCAGTGTTGAGGGAATGGGGGGATAACAAAGAAAATAATAATAAATCAATAATAATAATAGCTAATATTTATATAGTGCCTATTGTTTGCCAGATACTTAGCTAAGCAATTTACAAATATCATCTCCTTTGATCCCTCACCACACCCCTGGGAGCTAGGGGCTACTGTTATCACCATTTTACACTTGAGCAAACTGAGCCAAAGTGCTTACTTAATCTCACACAGGTGCAAAGTGTCTGAGGCTGGATTTGAATTTAGGTCTTCCTGACTTGGGTGCCAGTGCTCTATCCACTGAGCCACCTAACTATCTCTGAACTGCACTTCTATAATTTAGATCACCTCTTTCGGAGGTGGAGGAGGTAAGAGAGAGGCCTTACAGTAAACTTGGGTTGAGGATCAACAAAGAGATTATTCAAATTAGGACCATGATTTTTCAGCTCTAATCCCAACTACAAGGAAGTATTTAGGATTCTGAGGTGAAGATTAAAGATGACTAAAGAGGGGGTCATAGTTTCAAAGGAAAGATGGCATTACATCAAAATGTACAAATCATGAAGGAAAAGGCAAATGACAGGGACAGACACCACCACCCACCTTCATCTTAGATTACAGAGTGCTTCCTACTGTACTTTGGTGCCCCTGCCAATAATTACCATTCTTGGGGCTAGATTCTAAAATACTCTTAAGGACGAAAGGAATAAGAAAGAGAGCTGAATAAAAATATATACTGAAAAGTGGTATTAGAAATTTATGTCACTGAAGTCAAGACAATAGTGTTAGGAAGGTGAATTAGGTGAATTAGACCCTACAATGTTGTTTGAGCTGAGAAAGATCAAAAGAAGGAAATAATAAAATTAAGCTCTAGAAACAGGTAGAATAAGGGGAGGAGAGGGGAGCCACAGGAATGAAATTCTGATCAGATTTTTTTTTTTAAGACCATAGACTGGATTGGTATAGTGCCCTTCTTCTAACATTTGGGTTCAAAGACAAAATCATCCATGAAAAATCATAGCTTTGTCCCCTAGCTCCATGTCTTCGGTCTCATTTTCTCTCTCTTTCTGTCTCTGTCTGTCTCTGTCTGTCTCTGTCTGTCTCTGTCTCTCTGTCTCTCTGTCTCTCTGTCTCTCTGTCTCTCTCTCTCTCTCTCTCTCTCTCTCTCTCTCTCTCTCTCTCTCTCTTTCTCTCTCTCTCTCTCTCTCTCTCTTTCTCTCTCTCTCCGCCTCCCTACTCCCCCTGCACT
The DNA here is from genome assembly GCF_028372415.1 of Notamacropus eugenii. NCBI lineage: Eukaryota > Metazoa > Chordata > Mammalia > Diprotodontia > Macropodidae > Notamacropus > Notamacropus eugenii. The sequence goes on from NC_092877.1 coordinate 133,867,691, forward strand.
TCTATGTCTTTCTCTGACTCTCTTCTTGCTCTGTCACTGTCTCCATCTCAATATCTCTATTTTCTGTATCTCTCTGTCATTCTGTGTTTATATCTGTCTGTGTCCCTCTCCTGATTGTGAGCTCCTCCAGGGAAAGGATTGTTTTGGATTGCTTGTTTTTCCCTTTTTTTGTGTCCTAGGCCATAACAGAATGCCCTACTTAGGTAAGCTTATTGATTAGCTGTTTCCTCTGCTATGTGGTTTCTTTGTGCCATCTTTATAGGCTCCCTGATGGTTATAGTCTTACATATGTCTGCTTACATGCCACAAACAAGTCCTGCAAATAGTCTACACAAAGGCCAATGAAAGAATCACCTTTCCCAAGTGAAGAGAAGGCTGGTTTCCATGCACTCAGTCTTTCTTATAACATTTGCAAATAGAGATAGTGATCACTATCCATGAAACAATCTTCAGAATATTCAGAAAGGCAGTATAAAAAGCTTAGCAATTAAAGTATCCTCCTGCTCAGTGTCAGCCCAGTTTGCCTTTTGAAATATACATTACAGTCACCCATCAAGAATCCAAGTTCGAGCAGCAAATTGCTTCTGCCAGCAGGGTGATTTTAGTTTGTGGCAGAAAACTGAGCTTTGAAAAGTTTAGAAACATGTTTACAAATGTTAGGTGATCTTTTTATTTAAGGGTGGGGGGCCTTTCTATGCAGGCAACATTTTGTTCCAGGGCTCTCCAAGGGCCTTAACTACATCGCATTCAGACATTCAGCATCACTTCACAGACATATGCTTTCCTGCACATTATTGCTGACTTACTGAACTAGGAACAGCTCCGTGGTGGTTTTGTGGGCCAAACAAATATCCCCCAGACCTTGTGTTAAAATTGGGCTCGCTGACAGCTATATATGCCAGTTTAATCTAAAGCATTTAGCAGATTCGGTTACTAGTCTGTGAAATTGAATGCTCTCTGCTCCCTGCCATCCACTTTACCTAGGGCAAGAGAGGAGAAAAACCAAACGAGTCTGTGTTTGTATATTCAAGAGCTGACTCTAGACCTATTATTTTCCCAAGTGCCACCATTCATCCTTCGAGCATTATAGGATCACAAAACTATATTATTGAAAGGGATCTCTGAGGACATTTAATGGAAACCATACCTAAACAGAAATGCACTCTACAATATAGCCAGCAAATCATCTCATGTGCACTTCCTTGAACACCTCTAGAGACAGAGCATCTACTACACTACCTACCAAGACAGGCCTTTCCACTATACCTCCCCTTTATACTAATATTAAATTTACCTTTTCACAGTGTTTACTCATGGCACCCTGTTCCTCCCTCTGAGGCTAAGCCGAACAAGTGTATCCCTTTTTCTACCTCATAGACTTTCAAATACTTAAAAAAATGTATCATGTCCCCCCAGTGTAGTGATAATAATTAATAACTATAGGTAGCGATGACTACTGTTGATGTTCTGTTGTGACTGATTCTTCATGATCCCAATTGGGCTTTTCTTGACAAAGATGCCAGGGTATTTTGCCATTACTTTCTCCAGCTTATTTTACAGATAAGAAAAACTGAGGCAAATAGGGTTAAGTGGGTTGCACACAGTTTATAAGTATCTAATGCATCACCTACCTGACCAGCTGCCATTTATATAACCCTTTCAAGTCTACATACCATCATATGTACATTATCCCATTTCTTCCTCACAATAATCATGTTTTATCTTCTTTTTCTCAATCTCATTTCAGCTTGTCCCTTTTCCTCTTCTCTTCAAAGTCTATGCTAAACATACCTAATTCCTAAAGCTGATGCTCATATAACATGGATTCAAGGCCTTCCATTACAGATAATCCCAGGACACTTCCTTGAATTTCTTTGCTCTTTGACCTTACACGTTCCCCAAATATCTAATAGTAATGGGTGTTGCGAACTTCATTTTAGCTAATAGATCATTAAATGGTAGAGCTAGGAAGAGATTTTGAGACCCCCTTAAATAAAGTCTTCCATAGTATTGGTTCTCACCTACCTCTCTAGGTGAGAGAGATCACCCCACTCCATGTATTAACATTTTACATGAGGAACTTGGTAAAGCCCATACACCCTGTCCAAGTAGAATTATACAGCAAGGATATGAACAGTTAAAGTTTATGAGTGGTAGGAAAAATTCACATCCATATACCTACAGATGCCAACATATATCCATACTATTCATATACAGTATTAAGGACAAAAGTAAAATTATAATGAAAGCAACTCTGGAAGATCAGAGAAAGCAATAAAGATACCTTTTCCAGGACCCGATGGAACCATTTTTATTAGGGTGCTTTGAAGTAGTTGCTTAGGCAGAAAAAGAGTTTATTAACCTCTCAAACCTTAGGTGGGGAAAGGACAGAGAGACAGAGATAAAGAGAAAAACAGAGTTGCAGAAAAAGAGATAGACAGACAGAGAAAGGAGAGAGAAAAAGAGAAAAGAGAGAGAGAGAGAAAGATCTGAAACCTGAACAAAATCTACCAACTCAAGATAAGAAACAGCAAGTGTATATATCTGTTCACCTGAGCATGCATGTGTGTGTGTGTGTTTGTGCGTGTCTGTGTGGTGGGGAGGGAATTATTCTTTCTTCTTTATTTCAATCTTTCATACTCTGTAAACATGTGTGTCATATCTACATAAGGTGGTTAAATTATTATAAAAAAGACGACTATGTAATAGTTGAGTACTCTCTATAAGGGTCTAAAGAACTGACTGTGAAAGAAGACACACACACACACACACACACACACACACATATTTGTGCACACGCTTTTTTGGTGATGTTGATTGTACCCTGGTAAATTTTTGTCCTGGGAATTACAGCCCAGTCATGCATAGTTCTGTTAATATGTTAATACTTGTTTGTTTCAAGGCAAAGTTTGCTTATCTAGCTGTTAATTCATCTGTATCTTTACTCTGTCCAAGGGCTAGGAAGAAAGCCTGTGGCGAGCTAGGTGATAGCTAATCCTTTCAAATGAAAACAAATGGGCTCATACGAAGAATTCTGCAGGGACTTTTGTGAAGCAGATTCTTCAGATCTCTCTGCATCATGGTTTTCACCTGTGGCTGATTCACCTGCCAACTACTTTATCCACAAGTATTAAAGTGGCTTCAGTCTATATTTCACACATACTCTAGTAAGCACCTTGCTGACCGATAAGACACAAGTACAGGTTACTATTACAGATGATACTATATAATAGGTATAATAATAATAAATATTAGCCACGGGATGGCTAAGTGATGCAGTGTATAGAGTGCTGGGCCTGGAATCAGGAAGACTCATCTTCCTGAGATCAAATCTGGCGTCAGACTCTTACTTGCTGTGTGACCCTGGTCAAGTCACTTAACCCTATTTGTGCCAGTTTCCTTTTCTGTCAAATGAGCTGGGGAAGAAAATGGCAAACCACTCCAGTATCTTTGTCAAGAAAGCACCAAAATGTGGTCATGAATGGTCAGACCTGACTGAAAATGAAAGAACAACATACAGCTTGCATCTGCTTGTTATCTCCCCCATTAGAATTTGAACTCCTTGAAAACAAGGACTGTCTCTTTTTTTTTTTTGTATTCATAGTCACAGTGTTTAGCAGTACAACTTGCATACATAGATAAATTCAAGATTTATTTACATTTCTTTGTATATGCAGTATTCCATTAGTTAACAGGGATCATTAACTTTTTATCCCTCTTTTTATGTATCATAGATCTCTTCGGCATGTAGTTAAGGCTATGAACTCCTCAGAAAAAGGTTTTAAAAATACACGTGTAGCAAAGCCATAACCACATGTAGCAAGGCTGGCTCAGTGTGTGACTGGGAGGCAGAATAGATACATCTGTTTTGTCTCCTCCTCCCACCCTTCTTCAAGAAACACTGTAATTCCTACCAGGTGGGGAAGAGAAGGTTAGAGCCAAAAGCTTGGCTGTTCTGTTCTCCTCAGAGAGAAGAAGTACTGGGAGGGAGAATTCTATCTTTCTGCTTCCTTACATAGTATTAATCTAGGGGACGTGATATTTAGGTCAGGATAGAATTCTGATTGCTCTTTCTAAAAGGGGAAAGGAAGATTCCAAGTTTTATATCCAAGGCTTCTCTCTCTTCCCAACAAATGCCAGTTCAACAATGAGTGCACATAACTATAGCAGATGAACCCATTTATGCAAATCAAACACAAAGCAAAAATCAGAAAAAAGTATGTATGTATATTACATACGTAATGTATACTAGATTGAAGGAGCTCTCCTGTTGCAAGTGGATTAACTCAGCTAAACCAAGAGATTTCCACATCTCATCCAAGTGAGTGTGGTGAGTGTGTGTGTGTGTGGGTGTGTGTGTGTGGGTGTGTGTGTGTGTGTGTGTGTGTGTGTGCGTGTACGTGTGTGTAGGATATTCATCCTTCTGGCTCCAAGAAGCTGTAGCGTGCCTAGTGGCCACATTTCAGGAAACCATTTCATCAGATAGGCTAAAAGCAGAACCCATGGGCCTCAAATCCATTGATGAGTTAGGGTGATGTCTATCTCACACATGCGAAGACTTTCCCCAGTGGAATGGGTAGATGAGAACAATTTGTTACAATAGCCATGAAGGCAACTGAAGTGAGTTCTATGGAGCACTTAGAGCTTAGTTAAATGTAGAAGGTCATCCATTATATACCAGGCCATGGTCACTCATTCTGACTTTCATCTTCCCACTGAATTTGGATTACTAGAAAAGAGAGTGAAGCTGATAACTTTGTGTAACTCTGCCTCACTTAAATTTAATTCACACCCAAGTCAAAGCATTACTCTATGACATTGGTCCTGTTGCAAAACAAAGGGCAACCAGCAATAATCTAGAGGTCTTCAGAGATTCCTTTTAAGTAATCATATTTGTAAGGCACAGAGGTCTACAGTCTAGCAATATGTCTTTGTGCTTTACTCTGGGACTCCAGAAGCCTTAAACTATTCATTAAAAAATGGGATATTGGCAAGCAGTCTATGTTAAAGGAAAAGGGAGTCTTGGAACTAAAAGAGTTTTCTCCATTAAAAAAGAAAAAGAAGAAATATATTTTCAGAACATGTTGCCAAAGGGAAAGACAAAAACAAACTTGAATTTATCTCAGTCTATCCATGCCATTTCATTCCCTCAACTGGAAGATGGGGGTGGGAGTAGTAGTATAGAAAAACCTCAAAAATTACTCAGTCTTGAATTGCTCTACCACATGACCTGGCGTCAGTTCCAGTGGTTTAATGGAATTTCATTTCAAAAATAGTAAGGCTTCAGAGCCAGAGGGAAAAACGCACATTTCACTCAATCTTTGTTATTTGCAGATAAAAATATAGAAGAGATATTTTGCCCTTTCTCAAAACTCTGGTACAAATATTCTGAGGTTGTTTTTTTATTTCATTCATGACGTTTTCTGGAAAGTGACTGAATAATCAAATCACAACTTTTAAAATATGAAAGTTTTCCTCATGTCTGTTTCAGCACCTTATATCCCATGCCTCTCAAAGGAGTTCAGGCTCTGTAATCCAATGTCTGCTTTCCTTTTTTCTTTTCTCTTACTTTTCTGTTTGTGTACTCTGAGCACTATAAATATACAAGTTATTTTTGGTCATTTTTAACAGTATTGAGATGATCTGGTCAAAATAGCAGCAGCAGCCACAAGAAAACTCAATTTTTTTTTCACCTCAGTATTGTATCTTTTTTTGACCATGCTGGTCTCCTGAACAAGAACCTTAAATGACTCCCTATTACCGAGGGGGTAAAATACAAACTACTCCATTGGACGTTTGAAGCCCTTTACAATCTAACTAACTCCTTCCTATTTTTCAAGCTTATGAAAGCTCCTTGTAGTCTCTGTGCTTTAGCCATAGTGTCCTACTTGCTGTCTCTTGAATCTGACATTTTATATTCTACTTCTAATTCTTTGCATTGCCTCCCACCCCCCTCAAGTCTGTAATGCACCCTCTTCTCACCTCTACCTCTTAGAATCAAATTCCTCATGTATGACTAATGGACATCTAATTTTACATGAACTCCAAATCTATAATTCTGCAGTAACAATTTTAAATAAACTAATCCCCCAGAAATAGAATCAGAAAAAAACTGTTAATTCATCTTTTTAAAATAATTATTATTCCTTTAAAACACCTACAATAACAACTAGATTTATCTCCGGCTGCACCACTTACTAGCCGTGTGACCTTGAATGTTTCCTGTTACTATTCAATAAGTCTATAAATCCCAATTCCCTTATTTATAAAATGGGGGCAAGAATATTTTCATTAAAAGAATATCTAGGTCATATATATATTACATAGACATTTATATAACATATGTGTGTGTGCAAGTATGTATGTGTGTATATATACATATATGTGTGTATATATGTATTATATATATAATATTCGTCAAGTGCTTTATATAAATTGTCATATTTAAGCCTCATATAACTCTGCAGTAGGTACTACAGGTGTTAATATCCCCATTTTCAGATGAGGAAACTGAGGCTTATAGAGGTTAAATGACTTATCCTGGGGCCATTCAGCTAATAAGTGTCTAAGGTGAAATTTGAACTCAGATTTTCCCAACCCTAAGCTCCATAATCAATCTGTTATCTATTTTTCAGCAGCACTCACGGGAGAATAAAATGAATTTAATGGACATGAAGTTACATTGCAATACTGTTAGGTCATACAAATGGAAAATACCATTATTATTTCTCCCAAATAGTTTCTTGCAAAAGCCTTTAGTTATTTTGTCCCCTTATCTGGAAAGGAAAACAAAAGATAAGGCAATAGATCTCAGAACTTAGTAAAGGAAAACCTCTTTTTGTTACAATTCTGTGGCCTTCTCCTTTAACATGTCTCTTAAGGGAATGTTAAAGATATCGGTCTATCAGCATAGAGCCAAGCCTTTTTGACTGGTGTTTTGTCAGTGGGAAAGTTACTTCCTGATAAAACAAAAACCATGAACTTTTAGGAACTATAGAAGGAAGGGTTTTAAGTAGGAAATAGGGCAACAGAGAAAAGCATATCTGAAAAATTGCTTATCTGTGACTGAGTTCTATATCTAGGCTCCAGTTTCAGAAATATGGTGAAAGCTTAACAAACACAGATTGGGAGATAGTTATTTTTCAGGAGGGAAGGGGAAACTTTGACATCCTAGACCCAGAGAAGCAAGATAAAATACTAGTACATGGGAAAGTTGTCAACTGCCCCCACCCAAAAAAGTAGAGCTGAGGAGGATTCTAAACCAAGATTCAGTATTTAATGATATCTGCTTTCCTTGAGTATACAACTATTGGACAGAAAGATTAATGAAACTCTTTTACACATATCAAAACATTAAGCTATTTTTTCGCGTACTTGAAGGCTCTCATTTCCCTTTCCAATAAAGTATAAACGTGTTTGTCATGGGAAAAATAAAAGATTTATAGCATTATAGGACCATATATACTAGACAGAACCTCAGAAATCATCTACTCTAACTCCTTTATTTTACAGGCATTTATTAAAGGTGTTTAGACTCACATGGATGTGACCTCACAAGGTCACACCAGTAGTAAGTGGCAAAATCAGAATTGAATATATATCCTTTGACTCCAAATACAGTTCTCTTTGCACTCTGGTATGTAATTTAGTAGGCATCAGTCTCAGTAGCCTAGCTAATTTCTTCAGTACTTTGAAAAACTCTTAAAACTTTCTCAGATCAGTAGAATTTGTTGTGGTGGTCTAGTTGTTTCTGACTTCATGACCCCATTTGGGTTTGCTTGGCAGAGATATTGGAGTGGTTTGCTGTTTCTTTGTCCAGCTCATTTTACAGGTGGGGAACTGAGGCAAACAGGGTTAGGTGATTTACAGAGTCTCAGTGTCTGAGGCTGAATTTGAACTCAGGAAGATGAGTTTGCTGACTCTAGGCCTGATGCCACCTAGCTGCCAATTAATAGACTGGACTAATAGCTGGTTTGGGGAATTCAGGGTGAACATCACTTCTGGAAGTCACATGATGCAATGAAATGAGATAGCTTGGGTTAGGCTACAGGATATGGCCATGGAACACAATGGAGCTCATGAACTGATATGGAAACAGAATTCAGATGGGAGGCAGCTACAAGTGGTACAGGGAGCACTCAGGGTGCTGGAATTCTCATTCTTTTAATTACTATCTTGTGACCTTTAGTCAGTAACTAACCTTCTCTAGGTCACACTAGTTTACAGATAACAAAGAAGAGGAAGTATTAGGATGGCCATAGAGCAACATGTAGCTCTAAAATTGTAAAACTTGAGAAAAATTGCTTTGAAAACTTTATCACTCATATGCTTTCAAACATGATCATATCTATGAATATAGCTAGTAACTTCTCTTTAGACACTGAAAGTAAGAAGACTAAGCTCTTTCTTTTCCTCCCCTCATGCAGGTATAGATCATTGAATAATCAATGTGAGGTGAGACCCGTTTAAATAGGCTTTCAGGTTCAGGCTACATCTACAACAAGGATGCAAAAGAATTATTTGGATCATGGTTGATCCATGGTTGGTTGTTTTGTCTACTTGATGCTGAGAAACAAATTTACTTGTTTTTTTTTTTTTTTCTGCTGTATTGATCATTGTTGTCACATTTAGTTGACCCCCTTTATATTTTACTTTTATATACATGATAAGAGTACCTACTAACCAAATGACACTTCTGCAAGAGAGGTGTCCAGTTCATAATTTATAATGCATGACTGAAAAACAGTCATGCAGAGTAGATAAATAGCCTTCAAGTCAAAAAGTCCTTGATTCAAGCACAGTCTCTGAAATACGTGGTTGCCTTACATCATTGCTGCACTCATTACGTTTTTTCCCTCTATGCTAGGCCAACCTGAATTGAGCCATGGAACATATGATGTATGATGGGAGTTTTGTTGTTTTGGTGAGAATAAAAGTATGGGGAAGAAGGGCCTTCCAGTAAATCAGAGTTTAAACTTATTTGTCTTCCTCACAGACCATGTCCTCAAGTACCTTCACTTCTTTTCAACTAAATGAAATCTATTAGATGGTCAACTAAATGCAAGACTTTATATTAAGGTCTGGGGTTTTGGGAGAACTAGAAGTTGGAGGGAATATGCTATTGTTTTATCCTTACACATTCAGCATAATGAATTCTGCATGTGGAACTCCAACAAGTAAGACCACCAAATTCTCTGCAGCTCAAAGTCTTCATGACTCAAGGGTGCATTGATAGTTTGATTCCTTGCTCAGGGTCACATGGATATCATATGTCAAAGGCTGACCTTGAATTGAATATTCTGGACTCTATTGGCATGCCTCAATTTACCATGTCAAGCTGCCTGTCATATATCCTGTCCTTAAGGGCAGGAGATAAATATGAGGAAATAAATAAGCATAACACAAATGTAATTCAACTTAACTCAAATATTTATTAGATACATATTATGAATACGACACTGTACTAGGCACAAGAAGCAAAAGACAGAAAAGTAAACATTTTCTAGTTAGAACTTATGTTCTACTAGGAGCATACACGTGCATAGATATGTGTCAGGTACTGCTTCTTAGAGATGTGAACTGTTTGTCCTCTTAAAAGTACAAAAAAGAATTTTTGTTTAAGGGGGGAAATGATTAAATTAACTTGTGAAGGATATAATATGCTTTAACTTTTATAGATAAACTGTTCACTTGCTTAAAGGAGCAGAAAAAAGCTTTTGTCTAAGGGGAAAAAAGGATTAAATCAACTCTGTGAAGAATGTAGCATATTTTAGCTTTTATAGGTGAATGATTTGGTTGGTGAAAATGCAGAGAAAGAATTTTGCATTACATAAAATGATAAAAATCGTTTGTAAAGAAACAGATTCTCAAATAAAATGTGAGGCGATAGACCATTAGGAGGAAATCGATAGAGAACTATACCTTTTCAAAATGTACTGACAGCACCTGTGTAAGTATAGAGAAACAAGTCCATCTACAGTACATAGTGATCCCTAATTTCATTGGAATGTCACTTTTTAGAGTGTGAGAATGCCAGACAATTATAACTCAAAATATGGTCAAACAAATAACTGCTTGGAGACTATGGAAAGAATAAATAAGGATTGTTGGTTTCATTGGAGACTACTCAGAAATCAGCAGCAGAGAAGTCAGGAAGATAGCAAGAGCAAGGGAGAAACCAAGAGGAACTAAATGTGAAGACACATTTGGAGAGATGTTGCCTGACAAGAAGCCTTAGGTTTTCCTGGATGGGAACCTAATCATTGGAAGAGAGATATTACTTTGAACATTGACTCAAGAAAAGGCTGGAAGTCTACTGATTGGAAGAGAGATAATCCTTTTTCCTTTGTTTGAACTCCAACACCATCTACAACTTGAGATAAAACATCTAGGAGGTACCTTATTGATTTTCTACAGCCCACTATGATATGGAGAGAAACGGAGGTAGAAAAGATTGACCTTGTGTCTATTTTGCTGTGAGAATAGTCTAATTAATTAGCTGAAAGCCAATTAGACAGTGCACATTCCTGTTGAGTGAAGAACTTGCTAAGCTCGTCTCTGTTGCTGAAAAAACCAACTAGATTTTTATTAGAACTTTGTTTTATTACAAGCAGATGCTGAAAGGTGATCGGTTGGACAAAACAGATTCCTGGTGAGCCAAAGAGCTGGCTAGGATGTTCAGAATTGTCCAGAGAGTCAACTTGAGAAACTTTATAGTTCTGTAGATTAAGGGAATATCTTGGCACTGTTATAATATAACTGGCACTGCTTCATCATCAGCTGAATAGTGGAAGAGAAACAATTTCCCACTAGGGAAACACTGAATGAGTCATCTTCTCTGAAGAGTGGCTTTGCATGGCACAAATTATTCTTGAAAAGACCAAGAACATCAGAGGCTACACTTGTGAGTTTCCCTGAAAATCTGGACTTTCCTACTTTGCCCAAAAGATAGTGTATGCTTTGGTGAAAGAATCTAATCCAGGTATCATGTTCTCTAACTCTGGGACTTAGAAGCCAGAGTGGTAAGTAGTGATGGTATAGCTCCTCCTTTAACTACAAGGTTACCTTGGGACACTTGTAAGAGTTGGAGTCTTAGCCATGCAATGTTGGCTGCTACTTTGGAATCTCACACCTGCCAATGTAGCAGCAGGTTGGGATGAGCAAGTGAGAATGGAGGGGGTGCAGTCATAACCTTCAAGGATTCTGTAAGTAACAACAAATTATATGCAAAGTGTACAAAATAAGGAAACAACTAAAGAAATTCTGTTCAGATCTTCTTCTGCTGTTATCCCTAGACTGAGTAAATTACCTCACATCTCTAGGTCTCAGTTTCCTCGTGGTTGGAAAAGATGGCTTTTAAGGTCCTTTCCAGCTCCAATTTTATGAGCTCATGATCATCTGAAAATATCTTTCTGGCATCAAGCACAGTAGGAACAAGACAACTCTTGGGGATAACAAACACTCTATCTTGACAGTTTTAAATTTATTTTCAAGGCTCAGCTAAGGTGTTACCTCATCTGAGAAATCTTCCCTGATGTCTTTCCTTTAGTTATAACTGCTCTCTACCTCTCCCAATTGTCTTGTGTATATATACTTGCTCTATCTTTCAGTAGAACATAGTCCTTTGAAGGCAGAAATGGCTTCATTTGTATTATTGTATTTCTTAGAAGGGCTCTAGTAGGTGCCATGAGGAAATGCGCAAGGTGAATGTTTTATTCATAGTAGGTAGTTAAAAGATTCTTGAACTAAACAAGTGTATGACATTAAGTCTGAAAGATAGGCAAAGCTTTAAAATATAAAATAAATGAATTTTGCATCATACAAGGATTTCATTTCTCTTGAATAGCACTGCAGATATTCATCTGATCTCTGTAAAGTGAAGACGGTAATGACATTAGGAGATGGAAGATGCTGCTACCTCTGGACTTTGTGGAAAAGCAAGAATATTATGAATTATACATTTGATCAAAATGAATTTGATTTCAGTAACTTCAATTCAGAATGCCACTTTAGAGTTATTAAACAGTTGTTTTGCTCTTCTATCATGCCATCTCTACCATTAGATTAGAGTGATCTGAGAGATGTAAAAAAGTCAGGGGATTGCTCCGGCATCAACTTATGAAGAGAGCTATTAAGGAAACCCAGTTTAATGCCTCTAAACTATAGCTAAAGGATGGACAAGTGAGCTGGGAGAATAAATATTAGCTCAACCTCTAGCTTGATGATTTTTATGCCCTTGCATGTTGGGTACCTCACCATCCAATCTAAACCAACAAATATTGATAAAAGCTTTCCTGCATGCAAGACACTATGCTAGGCACCGCAAATGCAAAAAAATCAAGTTGCCTCTGTCTTGAAAAAACTTATATTCTACTTAGAGAGACAACACTCAAATAGTAAACACAAAGTATATATGAAATACCATAAATATTATTAAGACTGACCGGCAACTGACATTGGCAGGAAGGAAAGGGGGATCCTGAAATGTCTCATTGGGGAAGTGGTACTTTGCCAGATTTTGAAGGAAAATTGGGATTACTTAGGGGTAGAACTGTCAATCTAACCCTATTTATTCAACTTTGATCTTGGAATCAAAGAGGACACTCGATAAGTCATTGAATTATATAACAAAAGTATGTTTGCTTATCCTTAGTAAGACTACAAGGATGTAAACAAAGACACTGGCACCTAGCTTCTATAGAGGAGACCCCCTCATATAGAAATAAGTCTAGTCATCTAGGCAGAGTCTAATGACGTGTTTGATCTTTAGACAGCCACCCAAAGGGAGGGATCTCTGGACTTTACTGATGGGAATGGTTTTAATATTAGGTGACCAAAATGTGATTTCAATAGCCAGAAGTGACCAGGAAGTTGTATTGAGGGATGCAGAAGGCAGTCCAGTCCTAGGACCAGTTTTATGACCTTATTTTGAAAACTAATGGGGAAGGGGCAGAGGCAAGAGCCTTACCCATATCATAGTTCCTTTACAAGATTCTACAAGGAAGGTAGGTGATGGTGGCTTATACGACAGAAAATTAGATAATCAGTGCTTGGAATGATGCATGGAACCCAGAGACATGTTGTTGTCTAGTGTGTGCAGACACTTTATTTTTCCTTTTTTTGGAGGTCAAATTCAGTATGACAATCTGGGACGCATAACATCGAACATCAGGCCTTTTTTAGAAAAAAACAAAACACTCCTCCCCCCATTCCTTTATTCTTGTCACATCCTTGCCAAGGAAAATCTCTTTGGCTTGATGAAAGAACACACTCCCAATTTAACAGCCTCAATGTACCTTATACCAGGGCATGAAACCCGGTTTGAGATAAAGAAGCAAACAAAGAGAATGACTTGCCGTTAGGTGAATTATACAGATTATCAGACACACAAAAGAATGAATCTGTTCCCACTCTGACTTCTTTTGATGCCTGGAGTTGTCCTTCAACCACATTAATTTGACAAGGAGAAAAAAATATTATCTTCTCCAGGCTCCATCACTTCGACTGCATACCACTTAAAAGGCTGCTTTGTGTAGTCACCTGTTTGATGTTCTATATGGCAACAATACTTCTTTGTTATTTTTTCTTCTGAATTTCAATGAAAAAAATAGTTGAAATTCAAAGCTTTCTGCTGCTTCCTTCTTGTTTTTCAGTGATGGTATAGAACAGATCTTGGCATAATCCATTTTCTTCTCCTGTGGAATAGCCTTCCTCCAAGCGTTACGGTTTTCATTCACAGCATTGTCCTTTAATTCTTTTGCTTTTCTATTGCCCAAGCACAAATCTGAGCATTATTTTTTTTGTAAGGCCCTCAACTTCCATACCTTCTTTCCCATGGAGAAAAGTTGATATTTTAATAATTTCTGTCTTTGACTATTAACATTATCCTCATTGTAATCAAAATGCTACAATATTAATATCCCAAGTATCTCCCCAACATTCATGTGTGCACGTGTGCACACACACACACACACACACACACACACTTTCCATTAGGACTGGGTTGTTAGGTAATTGGTTCTTTGCAAGGTTTTTTTAAACTGAAGTCTATTTCATAGAATGAATTCATGAACAAGCATTTCTTGAGTGCATACTACATGCAGTGTAAATGTTATTTAAAAGTTGTTCCATTACATAAATATTATATCCTTCCTAGCATAATCTATTTCTAAGTATCAAGGAATTTTTTTTGTCTCTATATTGCCAGTGTACCCAGTAGGAGCTTAAAAAATGCTTACAGAGTTTTTTCATTGCCACTGAATTTTGCTACATATCTAAAGACTTAAGAAGAGTAAAAGATTCCAAATAATTTGAATTTTTTAAGGAAAAAATATATTGACCCTGGCATAAGTGGTTCCCAGAACAAAAAATACGGTAAGGTCAAAAATTTAGTCAACTAAATAAGGAGATACATGAATGTGAAAACTCAAATATGACTCTTAGAAATTGCTGGGAGGGAATAAGTGTAGATTATCAGGAAGAAATGCCAAGGAATAAATAAATTGAAAAGATAACAAAAAACAGTTCAAGAGCTAAATGATGCTTGCATTAAAAATAAAAGGAAACAGAGAAACATGATTTTTAAAATTCCAGAGCTGGGAATACTATAAGGAAGAGTTCAATGTCAAAGTTAAAAAGTTAATTCCAATAATTCTTCCTAGCAATCTTTTTCATGTAATTTGCCATAATTTTTTTCTTAACTACATAGTTAAATCGACAATGCAGGCTTTAAGGAAAAACTCATGAAATATTGCAAAATGGACAACCTCAATCTCATATTTTCATACTTATTAATAATTTTTACTATTTTTTAGTGTTAAAGCTTTCCATTAAAGGAGTGTTACCATTATTCTTATTATTCATAATGGTTTCATAAACTATTTATACATTTAGCCTAACCATCAATGTATCTCATTCTGTTATTTCTATGAGATGGAACTTACTAATTAGGCTGCAATGATAAGTAGGACAGTTGGGTAAAATAAGGCCTTGGTGTCATAAGTGGCCCCATTTTACCAAAGCTGGAGCCCTGTGATTCAAGAGGAGTCTTTCTCTTATTCTCATTTGAGCACAGATGACGTGCTGAAATGCCACACCGATTAAGAATTAGTGCAACAGACAATACAGAATCCTTTGCTAGTGTATGTACATTAAGTCATGATTTAAACATCGTGAACCCACTTAGCACCCAAGGTAGTTTGGGGTCTTAGGACACAAGGATCAAATTTTAAAATTACAGCAAAGAGAAAAAAAAAGCAGAGCTTCAATAAAAATGATAAAATTTTATTTTATTTCAGAGACTTAGTACAACGCTTTGAACTTTCTTTTGCTTGTTTATAAAAATCTCAAAGCTCTTCTTGACCTCTTCAGAGCATATCACTAATCCTCAGTAAAACATGCTGAAGCCAGGCATCTGGTTGGATGACTACATTATCAGGACATCCCTGCATTGTGCCAGGGATCTGAAATTAGATGCATTGTAGTTAGGCAAATTGTTTGAACTCTAATGGTCTTGGGCAGGTTGTGCAAATGATTTCTCCAGATAAGGGAAGCATGCAGAATAACTACTTGTCACCTTTAGTCATTTTGCACTTTTTACTACAATGTCATTAGCAAACAAGACACACATTTTTTAATTCCACTATCTCAATTAGAAAATATGTTTTTAATTGAAGCATAGCTTTTCACATGCTAATGGGCTAATAAATCAAATTCAGGTTTGGGTACATTCCAAGAAAATGTTGATTGAATTATATGTTGTAAACAGAGAAGGTGACAGGGATATACAATCAATTGATCTAAGTGACTGAATTCAAAAAACTCCTGACGTTGGCATTATGCTCATTCTTGTCTGAAGTCAGTTTCTCCGTTCTAACTGTACTGTAGTCTAAGGTAAGAATCCAGATTTTCTATTCTGGAGTACTTTTTTCTTCTCCTGTTGATTCTACCAGAAGTTTAGTTGTATTTAAATCAGAATGCTAGAACCCATCTGGACTAGGTGGAGCTAGATGGAGTAAGAAAGAAGAAAAAGAAGACAAAAAAAATGAGTTTTCCTTTAAATTAAAAGGTGTTAGTATTTTGGTAATTAAAGTTTGTTAGAGTGGTAAAAATCTCAGTCTACAGAAAGGTCACTGCCCAAAGGGTGTTTCCACTGTGCACATCTATGATTGCAAGGATATAGGGAAAAGGCTGAATGAGGAAACTCCTCCCACTGGTGCAGATCAGTATCTTTACCATGACTTAGAGCTTTGGAGTTGTCTAATGCTCTGAAAAGGTAGGGAATTTGCCTAGGTTCACACAGTCCATCACACATGGTACTTGACCTCAGGTATTGCTGACTTTGACATACTATGCTGCCCTCACCATTGACTTGATAGATTAAAAATAGGTAACTTCATCATGGTACTTTATGGTTTGCAAAGAAATTTATACATACCATCTGATTTGATATTCACTATAACTTTATCATAGAGTTAATCTTATCCCCATTTTATAGATGTGGAAATTGAGACTCAGATAACTTGAGGTTAACCTGTGGTCATGCAACCAATCAGAATCAGGATTTAAATCTGGTTCTTTGCTGACCCCCTAAGTGAAACCCTTTTTCCACTACTGGAGGGAGCCTTGGAAAATAAGGACTTGGATGGACTGCTTTTGAAATGAATGAAACAAGTGCAGAATTTTGGGAAGTGGAAATTAATGGAGAAAGAAAAGAACAAGAAAACACTTCTAGAAAATACCCATACTCATGATATTTTTATCAAAGGAATAGGACAAAAATCTATTTTCAAACACCTGAGAGCATTCAACTCAAATGGAAGTCAATAGTAAGCTAAGGACAAAGGTGAATTGTGTTCCTTAAAGAGAATTAATCTCAAAAACATGTATATTTCATTTCGTCTACAGCGCTGGTCAATCAAAGCAGACAAGGCAATCTTGCTGACTTAGATTTCCCAAAAAAACTTTAATCTTACATACCTAGAAAATCAAAGTAAAATCTACTAAATTTTGTTAATAGACTAGTTAATTTCTTTCTTTTCCTCTTCCTGTTAAGGTGCAGATCTGACCTAACTATTTAAGTCTTTGAAAATCATGTCCTTGTCCATATAATCACACTTTATTCACCCCTGGTTCAAACATGAAAGTTGTATTTTCTTAAGTAGATTTATTATCTCTTCTGTCTCATATTACTACTGGCATATTTCCAATTTAAATAAAATCCATAAGATAGAAGATTTGAAAGATTTCTAGCCTTTGAAAAAATATAAGTTTCCTTACCAGTTGTGAGTTGTAAAGGAAATGGGACATACGGATATTTCCTGTGGAATTTAAACATTTTACATAAAGCTGAGTAAGGGAAAAAAGGCTTAAGAAAGGTTAGTCTTTTGGATATTTGTTTTTTCTTTTAAAATATCCAGTATTCTGCACGTAGACAAAGAATTAGGGTAAAGGTAAAGTCATTCTTCAAAGCTGAATCTTCCAATTCTGTTTTTGCTCATGGTTATACTTAGTGTGAATTTTGACATTTAATAATCACTACAGTATGAGGAAAGACTAGGGGGAGTTCTTTTTATAAAGGAGTTATAATGTTTTGTTTACATTAAAGAGTTATTTTAATTACACTCTATTTTATTATAGTTCCCAAGGAATTTGGCTCATAGAAGTAATATTTCACTTACCATAGTTACTCATGAAGTAGTCATATTCAAATAATGGCCACCTTGTAATTTTATATGGGCATCACTAACATATTAAAAGATGTGACTATCACATAGAGTAAATATTTATTATCCAGATCTAAATCTACAAGTGGCACATTTATATTAATGTCACTCCTGCTCCATTCTCTCAAGTATACTCTAATGGACTGTGGATGGTTCTTAGAGACCTCTTGAGTACCATTTATAAGATGTTTTCTTTTCCAGTGTACAAATATCCTTGACAACTTAGAGAAATTAATAATGCTTGTGTGGTTTTGTATTTATTCAGAATCATTGAATCAGAAAAATCTCAATGCATCAAAAACCAGACAAAAATGTTCTCTAACAATTGGTTAGCCAGCTTTTCCTTAAAGACTTCAAGTGAAGTTCCCTCCCTTTGGAGGTAGACTGCTCCATCTTAGGGGTAGTCAACATTATTAGAAAGGTTTTCCTTTAAATAGCCCAAATCTGCCTCTGTGCCTGACTTTCAGAATCATGTACTTGCATAATGGTATCTATCAGCTGACAGAGCACTGGATCTAGATTCAGAAAGACCTGAGTTCAAATCTGCCCTCAGATAATTATAAGTAGGATGACCTTGGGCAAGTCATTTACTCTCTACCTCAGTTCCCTCAACTGTGAAATGAGGATAATGATGACATCTGTGTCATAGGGCTTTATGAGTAAAAAAAAAAAAAAAAAGAGAGTGATAGTATCTGTAAAGCTCTTAGCCCAGTGTGCCTAGCGTATAATTTTTCCTTCCTTCCTTCCTTTCTTTCTTTCTTTCTTTCTTTCTTTCTTTCTTTCTTTCTTCCTTCCTTCCTTCCTTCCTTCCTTCCTTCCTTCCTTCTTTCTTTCTTTCTTTCTTTCTTTCTTTCTTTCTTTCTTTCTTTCTTTCTTTCTTTCTTCCTTCCTTCCTTCCTTCCTTCCTTCCTTCCTTCCTTCCTTCCTTCCTTCCTTCCTTCCTTCCTTCCTTCCTTCCTTCCTTCCTTCCTTCCTTCCTTCCTTCCTTCCTTCCTTCCTTCCTTCCTTCCTTCCTTCCTTCCTTCTTTCTTTCTTTCTTTCTTTCTTTCTTTCTTTCTTTCTTTCTTTCTTTCTTTCTTTCTTTCTTTCTTTCTTTCTTTTTCTTTCACATTTTCTTCCTTTCTCCCTTCCTTTCTGCCTGACTTCCATCTATTTTAGCTTTTCCTTTCAAAAATATTGCTTTATTTAACTCCACTTTTCAGAGTGAGCAGTTGCAGTTGTATAATTTAATTCAAAATCTATTGAACACCTGCTACATAGCCAACTCTATACTGAGTACCACGGGAAGTGGGGGGACACTGAAAGAAGTTTGCAATGGCCCCTGAAAAGAGCAAACATACTACATTGTTGGAGAGAAGGAAATAAAATCACCAGAGGTTTACTGAACACAAGAATTGCAAGGATTCCTGTGGAATATTTGGTGTAAGACTGCTAACCTTGCAGATGTGGAAACCAAAGGTAAGACAGGACAAACAGGTTTGGCCAAGGTCACATAACTTGTTATTGGCAGGATCAGTACTTAAAATGGGATCTTTTGATTTACAAAATCAGAGGCTAACAGGATCCTTAAATCTTTTACTACTCTTCTTGTAACACACTAGTCCTTCTCCACTATATGCACCTGTCCTATACTAACCTGAAATTGTCCTATAGTTTCCTGACCAATGACTTGTGACTTCAAAGAAAAATGCAATGCATTGCAATCCAATCCAATCCAACAAATATTCATTTAGCACCTATTAGATGTAAAACACTGGCCTTAAACAAACAAATAAACTGAATGTACAAAGACAAATCATAACATTGCATGTGCAGAGTATATTTATGATTGTTTGGAGAAAGTTGGGAACATTAAAAACCAGGAAGATCAAGAAGAAATCTGATATGAGGGGAACTCCAAGCTGCAACTGAAAGGCAGTGATGGATTCTAAAAGGTCAAAATGAGGAGGAAGCACATTCCAGGCATGGGGATCAATCAACCTGTGCAGAAGTTTGGAAACAGTCAGTCCTCCAATAAATCAGGCACTATTCTAAGCACTAAGGATGCAAAGAAAGGTAGGAGAAAGTTTCCACCCTCTCAGATCTTACAATCCAATGGGAGAAACAATTCACAAACAATTATATACAAATAGGTGATACAGTATCAGTAGGAAATAATTAGCAGAGGGAAGGCATTACAATTAAGAAGGATTGGGAAAGGCTTCCTGGTGAAGATGGGCTTAAACTGGGAGTTGAAGAAAGCCAGGAAAGTCACAAAGTGGAGATGAGAAGGAATAACATTCCAGACACAGGAAATAGCCAGAGAAAATGAGTCAAGCTAAGTGTCATGGGGTCCAAATAGCCCACATCCACAGAGTCCATCAGGGTGTAAGGTGTAAGAAAAATGGAAAAGTGGGTAGGGAATAGGCCATAAAGGTCTTTGAATACCAAACAGAGGATTCTGCATTTCATTCTGGAGGTGATAGGAAGCTCCTGGAGTTTGTTGAGTAGGGAGATGCCATTGTCCACCTGAGTTTTAGGGAAATCACTTTGGCAGCTGAAGACAGGATGGCTTGGAGTAGGAAGTGCTTTGTAGCAAGCAGTACAACCAGCAGGCTATTGGAATAGTCCAAGTGTGAGGAGACAATGACCTGCCCCAGAAGAAAGAAGAGGTGTATTTGAGACATGTTGAAGCCCTTGACGATAGATTGGATATGAAGAGTGAATGACAGTGAGCAGGAGATGGAACACTGAATTCCAAGGACAAGGAAGCTAGATAAAACTGGAATGCAGATTATGGGAAGGGGAACAATGAAAAATTAGCCTGGAAAGTTACAATAACTGGAAAATGAACAGCTGTCTCCTTCTACCTCATGGGTAAACTAGGATACATTATTCTGCCTAAAAATAAATCTAATAAAATGATTCTCTGTAGGGTAGAAAACAATTGAACTTGAAGTCCCATTTCTGACAAGTACTCCCTTTTTGACCAAGGGTGGCTGTTTAATCTCTCTGAAACTAATTTTCTTCACTGTTAAGAATGGGGATGAAGTTATTTCCCCCAGCTAATCCGAAGTGCATTGAAGGAGAAAAGTGCTCTGTCAGCCTTAAAGCTCTGTAGAAATATGAGAAATTGTTGCTGTTGATTTTAGATCTTGGAGATAAGTAGTATTGTGCAAGTCTGTCTTCATAATTATGATGGTAGAAAAAGGAAAAGTTGCACAGGTCTTCTCCTGATTAGCAAGAGGAAGCCCCTACCCTCTAAGATTTCACAATGTAACGGAAGAGACAATTTGTAAACACTTATGTACAAACAGGTGATATCCAGGGCCAGTAGGAAATAATTAACAGAGGGAAGGCGCTAGAATTTAAAGGACTGGGGAAGACGTATTGGTGAAGATGGGACTTAATCTGGGACTTGAAGGAGGTCAGAGAAGTCTCAAAGTTTGGTAGCCTGGACTCACCCAAGCAGCCATTTTTGATGGAACAAAGATGGTGCTCTCTGTAGGACATGGTACCCTCTGCATGCATTGCCTCTTTTCATCCTTACAATGACCCTGTGAGTTAGCTTGAACAAGTATTAATGCCCTTGTTTCAGAGATGAGAAAATGGACCTCAATGCTGGCTCAGTAGATAATCAGGAAGACCTGAATTCAAATTTAGCCCCAGATGCTTACAACTGTGTGATCCTGGACAAATTACTTAATCTCTATCTGCCTCTGTTTCCTAATAAAAGTGCCTATCTCTAAGGATTGTTGGGAGGATCAAATGAGATTATATTTATAGAACACTCAATGCAATGCTTTTCACTTTCAAAGAAGACCAATGAAATCATGGGATGACCACTTGTGTCTGAATTGGATTTAAATGAGGTAGAATTGCACAAAGCAATCAGCTTCACTCTGTCTTCAAGAATTAGTGAAGTCTGTTAGCAATACAAAATGACTGGTGATGGCCCAGGATGCAGTGAATGACCTTGGTGTCTTTGATGTCTGATAAGTCTCTGAGTGCTGCACAATACCTGCCTCCATGCCCATTAGGGAAGAAAAGAAACATGTTGTCTTCCACCCATTCTTGAGAGGGAAGTCTTCACATGCTTGGGGTAGACATTGTCCTAACTCACCAACGGCTTTGAGGCTGTCAGTTACTTTCAACCTGATTTAGCCTGTCTACAGAGACAATTTTACCAGGGTGTGGTCACTGCATATATTACAGCTTCTTGGAGCCACAGGTGAGAGTTGGATGGCAGGTAGACGCCAAAGGTGGATAAGCAGCCCTGAAAAAGGCTCAGGAAGCCCTCACACCAGAGATGTTAGACCTCCTAAATACTCCATACACCCCTTGGCAGATGATAAACACTTAAATGTTTCTTTCCTTCCTACCTGCTATCAAGGGGACTATATGACTTGCCTGTGGCCACGCAGAGAGTCACCTCTTTGAGGCTGAATTTCAGCTCCAAGTCTCCTGTTTCTCCCTTCTCCAAACCCAGGGATCTTCTTCTCTACCACACTGCCTCTTTTGTTTCACTTAGTTTATTAATAAAGGAAGAAGTCAGAGAGTGGAGAATGCTGGGAGAGACAAAGGAGAAAAAGACTGTTTGAGCAAATATGGACATGGATCACTCTTGTGTTGTTTAAGAAAAGGCATCATGATGTGGATAGAGTGGATCCAGAGGCAGAAAGAATTGGGTACAAATCTCACTTCTGACCCATGGTGGGTGTATGACTCTGGCACAGTCACTTAACCTCTTAGCAGCTGCTCATTTGTATTGGTTGAGTGAGCTTCCTCACACTAAGGATTTCCTACACTGATCATACTGATGAAATGACAAATGTAGGTGTGCATACGACAAAATACACACATAATTATCAGAGAAAGGAGCAAGAATATGTGTATGTGTTAAAAAGATTTTACTCATTTAAGAATTCCCTAAATCGAAATCTTATTTATCTATGTACATTATATATATACATACATATAGTGTGTGTGTGTATGCATGTATTATGTATATATATATATATATATTTATAGTATGCATGTATATGTGCATATATACTTAATCTATCTATATTACAAACGTGTGTGCATGAGTCATATGTAGTGCCTAACTTCTTCATTTATTGTAGTTACTTTGGCTGGTTTGTGTTGGTTTGTGTTTTTAAGAAAATTTCTGAATGATGTCCTGTTATACAGACTCTGTGATCATCCATAAGAAGGCAAAGCATCATGTAAAAACCTTAGAATTTTTGCAACCATATTTCTGAGGACACACACACACACACACACATACACACACTTGAGTTTGACTTCTTCCCAAATGTCCATCTCTCATCCTGGAATGGAAAATACAATGAGCAGCTTGCCTGTTGCTAGTACATATAGTGCATACATACAGTAGACCATACAGCAGGAGTTTGACGGTCTAGGTAAGTTCTAATTTCAGTTCTGTTTGTTTCTACCTGTTTGTTTGGCCTCAAGCAAGACTGTTAGCCCCTAAGGGCTTTCCCTCTATAAATTGAGTAGGGGTTGATTGATGGGTGTGGGGTGGAGATCAACTATAAAACTATAAAAAGATCTAGTCAAGTTTAAAGTTGTATTTAGGCTCCATTCCCTGCTAAATCAATTATATTTTCTAGTTAATAATGTCCCTATCTATATGAACTGAAAAGTAATATTATATACTTCTTATCTCACGAATATATATATATATATATATATATATAATGTGTACGTGTGTATGTGTACATACATATACATGCCATATGTGTGTATTAGGCTGATATGTAAACAGATCCTGAAAAAAGAAATTCTGATAAAGAAAAATCTGAAGGATAAATTGTGTGCTATTTAAAAATCCTTTAACTTTTAGTTAGGAGAGAGCTTAACAAATATAATCTATTATTTTATTTTTCTTTAGGTCCATTTTATTGGTGGCTGGGGAGTAAGAAAAGGTCTCCAGCCTTGCGATTTCTACCACTCCCTCCACTGAAGCAGTGGAGCTTTTATTTAGATTGTGACTTGGCCATAGATACCAGGCAGGACATGAATCCAAGTCTTCCTTTCACTAAGACATCTCTACCACTTTCCTGTGCCATGTTGTCTTTCTTGAGATCTTTATTTCAACTTTCTTTAAAGGTTCAAATCATTTTAGAAACTAGATGGGCAGCAGTTTGCTATTTTCTGGTGTGCCCCACCTCACAGCATTGTTGAAATGATTAATGGCTAACATTGAGGTTTTTTTTTTTTTTGGTTTATTTCTGATTTTCAGAGTTCCTGAACTTCTTGAAGCCACCCTACCCCATCAGCCCTCTGCTTGCACTGACTTAAACCTTCCAAAGAATGGATGTCTCTGGAACAAACACAGGGAGAAAGGTCTAAATTAGGGACAATTTTTTAGCTTTGTTTTCATTTTCCATTTATTTCCATTGACAGTCAGTTACTGGGTAGTACAAGAATGACATTTTTATTCATAGAAATGACATTAATAGTAGTTCAGTAATAAACGAGAGCAGTGCAGGGCTAACCGTAATAGTGTACCCATTTACCAAGGCATTCAGGATTTCAAATAAAACTTCACAATAAATAAAGGAGAAGGCATAGCTTAAAACACAACCAAGCAAAAATAGACCAACAAGAACAACACAAAAATGTGACTTAAAAAACTTTCTTATGCTAAGAATAAAAGTTATAATGAAATCATGCACAGGGATGGGGGAATTAACAGTGAACATCATAACAAACCATTTGGCAAATAAGGAAAACATTCAAGTATCTGGGAAGAGATTGCGGGGTGTGGGAGGAGATTAGGATACATATCCAGGAAAAATCAAGTTCTATTTACTACCTTAGGAGAGACACCCAAGTGGCTCTCTGTGTCAGTCCAGAGTTGAGCCTAGGAAGGCAATAAGCAAACGACTGATTCCATTGTCTTTAGCACCTTTAACTAGTTGCAAGGATGGACTGAAACTCAGTGCTGGCATTGATTTTGGAACGAACATGAATGCTTTGAGACAAATGGATTCTTTCAAGAGTTGAGGTTTCACTTACACCAACATGAGTCCAAGTCACTAACCAAGCACAAGAAGTGTGGTTGGGGAATACAGGATAAAACAAAGGAAGATAGTAAGAAAAACAAAGTTAAAGTTCACCAAAGTTGCTCATTTATTATTCCAAGAATTCAGTTTCAAAACACAATGGAAACTGAGGGCTAGATAATACTTCAGTGGGGCTGATTCTGCAACAAGATGCTTATTTTTCTTTAAAAACCAAAAACCCAACACAAACAAACAAGTAATAGGAAGCAGTACCCTCATCTGTTGTGGCTAGATGATATGCCAGAATCAAATAGTGGCTGGTTTTTATATACTTAGGGAAGACATGCTTGCCATGGGAGTAGAAAAATAAAATTTATTTGTTAAATTACACATAAATATAAGGTACAAATGTATTTTTAAAATACAGATTAAGATAATCACACTTGCATTGTGTACATATGAAAATACAGTATTTAATATTCCATATACACAGACACATTTATGATAAATGCAACACATTGGCAATGCCAGTTCTGTCTTTTTTTCCCCTTTCCTTGTTTCCATAAAAATGGAAAAAAGATGCTTTTTCTTTTTCAAGCTTCTCTAGCTCTGTCGAACATCTTGTAGCAGCTTGTTAATCTCTGCCACCAGCTCACTGGCATCCATGAGTTCATGCTTCCCATCATTGAGATGGTTGAGTACATTATCAAAATCATCTTCCTCATAATTTTCAGGGATCTCTTCCATGGCAGGAAGCCATTTGGAAGAAGGCTGCACGCTTGAGTGAGTCCCTAGGGTGGGTCCCGTGGTGTTGGCAGGATTTTGGAAATGGGTACTGGCTGCCCAGGCTGCCACCCCTTGTGGGTAACCCACAGTCTTGGCTGGTAGAGTTCCCTTTCGACGCTCTAATGAATTGGCCCGATCCACCTCACTGCACTCAGTGTAGGTGTCCAGAGATGGAGGTAACAGGCGCTGAAACACACTGCTCATTTCAGAGAGCAAAGACGACGTGCATGTGTCCCCAGTATCTTCTTCATTCTGCACGTCTTTCCCAAAGGTGGAAAAACTCTTCTTTTTTTCACCAGAATCAAGGGGCTGGGATTCCTCTTCTAGACTCTGATGAGGGTGCTGGGGTTGTGGCTGGGATGGAAATTCTTCTCCTGGGATGAACATGTTGCTTCGATAATCAGAAGATGGGGAAGGAAGTGGTGGCATCCAACATTGGTCTGAGTGTCCCAGGATTCTGCATTCATCTGTGCATAGTCGCATCGCTGCAATCACAAAAGATGTTCCAGGTTAATAGTCCATGTTAGCCAAATGTCTGAGTCATAAAGGGCATTTATGCAGAAAACGGAAAGTGTGATTAAAAAATATTTAAATTATAGTGATGATGACTGACAGGTATAGCACTTCAAGATTTACCTTGATATATATGTCTTTTGAACCTTACAACAACCAAGTAGCATACGTACTATAAGTTTTATTAATTCCACCTTTACAGATAAAAAAACCTGAGCTTTAATAAGCTTAAAGTGACATAGTATCAACATGAGTTAACAGAGAATACAGTGATATCTGGAAGGAGCCTTAGAGCTTAGCTAGTGCAGCCCTCCCATTTTGCAGATGAGAAAACTGAAAAACTCAATGAGGTTAAAGTGGTTTGATTATAGTCATACAACCACTAAGGGCTGAGAGATGTGATTGGACCTCAGATCTTCCAGATTACAAGTACAATACTCTAATGTTTCCTGAGTCTGGAATTACTTCAGGAAGATCTTCCTAAGTGGCTGTCAGCAATTCCATTTCCCTAAATCCATTTTCCCCAATAATAATGATGATGGACTCTAGTGATTTAAGGTTTTCAAAGGACTTTAAAATATTATCTCATTTTATCCTCACTGTAACCTTGGAAGGTAGACGCTATTATTTCCATTTTACAATTGAGGAAACTAAGGCAAACAGTGATTAAATGGCCTTCTAGGATCATACAGCTATTAAGTATCTGAAAGAGAATTTAAATTGAGTCCTTCCTGACTTCAAGCCTTATGCTCTATCCACTGCTTTTGCTAGCTAGCTCTAGGCAGCTGGTATATAAAATGTATAAGATATGAGAGAATCCTTCCACAATACAGAATATTATATGAACAATTGCTAGACAGTGGTATTTATTTACGTCCATTTCTACTTATGAAATAATTTCAGGGCATTCAACACTAAGGAGCTAAAGTGAGCGAAGATTTAGGAAACAGAAATTGTTAAGCAGAGTCTTGGGGATGAGATGACTATATGGAGCAAGGTTGTAATTGACATGAGGAGGGTGATGTCATGACTTGCAAGTGAATTGGAGTCAAGTGAGGCAGGGCTGTGTAAAATCACTAGCCTCACTTTCTCCTCCAAAGCCATCTGGGTCCAGTGGTAAGATACAGACCAGGAGGACAGGAGAGGGCCCTGGATGCAGTGGAAGGCCTTAGTCTTCTTAAGCTAAGGACCTCTCCAGGTCTCAGTTTGTCACTTGTTGCTTGGCTGATTTAAGTAATGACAATAGCCATTGTTTGCTGTATTTGTAAAAACAGAACTGGTGAGAATGAGTCCCTATTCCTTCATAAGCTTTGCAAATCCTCCTCAGCTCGCAGCTTTCCAGGGGACTTACCCCTTAGCCAAATTAACATTCATCACATCTTCTCCACAGTCCTGATTTGCTTGTTCTACAAGACAAGAACCTGAAATCCAAGCCCTTGCTAGCAATAAGTTCCTGATAGCAATTCAACTCTCCAGACCCTATTATTTTTTTTTCCTTTGGGAATACTCTCCTTCCTTTCAGGCAATTTCTAGTTAATTCTGTCTCCCTCTGCTAATTCAAGTCCTTCTCATCTTATATTTCGAATTTCTAAGCTAAGATTTCTGCCTTGTCTTTCTGTCTTCATCATCTTCTCTTTCCTTCAGTCCATTGCATCAGTTCAGCACATTGATTCCACACTTCATCAATCCTTCAAAAATTCAGAGATTCCATCAGGGTGGTTTTCCCTTTCATATTAATGAAATCAGAACCCCCTCCATGGCAGACCAATTCACAAATTTCTGTGGCCAAAAAGTTCATCACCCAGTTGTCAACTGTTTGGTAATAAGACAGAATTGGTCAAATTGACCAATTGATTTGGTCGAAAGAAGGTCTCTCTCTTTCTTTCTCTCTTTCTCTGTCTCTCTCTCTCTCTGTCTCTCTCTCTCTGTCTCTCTCTCTCTGTCTCTCTCTCTCTCTCGCTCTGTCTCTCTCTCTCTCACACACACACATGCACATGCAAACACACGCAAGTTTGATGTAGGAATATATGCACATGAATCATCTTTGATAAATATGCATTGCATCATATGACCAGGAATGATAGCAAGAATAGGAAGGAAGAAAAAGGAAAAGTCTAAGACATAAGTATTAACGCCTAGCCTATGAGAAACTCTGCAAGGAAGCTAGACTTCTGGAGGGAAGGGTTTGGTTCACCTTTTTCTATGTACCTCCAGTGCCTAGCACAATGATTGTAACATGGAATAAGACAATTAGAGCTATGTGGTACCTTATAGGTCACCTTGTCTACCTCTCTCCCCATTTTATAGATGAAAAAAAGTGTTAAATTAATGTACGTTTCATTGAATTGAATTGACAGAAAAGTAGGGCAGAGAGAGGAGGCAATGAGAGCCACTGGATTAAGTCTGCCATGAAATTCTAAAACTAAGGAGTGGAAATTAATTAATTAAGGTGAAGAGAGAGTTAAGTAAGGTCAATCTCCAACTTTATGGATTGCGGATGCATAGAAGGAGTTACCAGCTATTGGTCTCCATCTCTTATAACCAAAGAGGTTAAAAGAATAGGATCTTGCCTGGAATATTTCCATAACCTCTTACTTTGTGTTCCTAAATTCCATCCCCCACACATCTTCCCACAAATTTTCCAAAAGTACAGCTCTAACCACGTCACTCTCCTGCTCAGGAAGCTCATGGGGCTCCCTGTTGACTCAAAAAGAAAATGCAACCTCAATCTGGCCTTTCAAGCCCTCCACAGCCTGGCTCCAAACGTTCTAGACTTATTTCATATTATTCTTTTTTCCCTAGCCACTTTCAGCCAAACTGGCCTCCATAATTTTCCTTAAACTCAGAGTTGTACTTCCTGCCATGCCACTGCCTAGGTTGCTCTCTATGCCTGGGTTGCACTCTTATTTTATTTATAAAATCTTCCTTCTCCTTTAAGGCCCAGCTCAGAAGCCACTTGTCATGGAAAGTCTCTGTTAATCCTCCTGGCTTTCAGTGCTTTTCCCCTTCCTCACTTATTGAGAAAGAAGATTCAGAATGGATATAAAAGCTGACCACAGAGGTAGGAAGATTTGGGTTCAAGCTCTTTTGTGGCTCTGAAGAGGATACGTTAGGTCTAGTCAAAATTGTGTGTATCCATCCAGTCATCCTTCCTCATATGCATGTGTCCATGCATACATAGATATAATTACATATGTACATATACACATGTATTTCAGTTTTATAAAAGTGCTTTATATGTTTTACATTTTTAAGTAAAATATCATTACCATAATTCATAACAGATTGAACATATATATAAACACAAACCTTTTTATAAAGATATATATGTTGTTTTGGGACATAAGTGGCACAAAAATTTCCAAAGAATTGACTATATCTATTTTATCTACGTATGTATTTATATATGCAATACATATTTGTGCATATCTATATACATACATACATAGAATTCCCATTTACACATTACATCATCCAATACTATGTGAACTCCCTCAGAGCAGAGACCCCTTTTCCTTCTAGTATCTGCAGTGTTGAATACAATGTCTCATTCAAAAAATGTGAAAAGTTCATTGAATTTAAATGGTGAATTGAGTTAATAAATTGATGTTATTGAACAATGCTGGATGCCCCATTTGACAGTTTTAAAATAGAAGAGATAGATAGATAGATAATCTTATTATGTCCTTTCTGTCATATTTTCAGCAGGTAGGAATCCTAGCTTCATAAGCATAGAGGCAAAAGGGGACTTGGAGGTCACCTAACCCAACTCTCTCACTGAGCAGACAAAGAAATTAAACTCTGGAAAGAGGAGCAGGGCATAACGGAGGTTACCTGGGTAATAAACATCAGGGCTTCTATTTGTACCCAAGTCCTTTGATTCTAAATATAGAACCCTGGGAATAGACAAAATGTCATTGAACTTGCCTCTGTGATGTGTCCTTCTTCAGTTTTATAACTGGAAAATGCTTGAAATGTTTTACATTGTTAAATGAAGCATCATTCCTATTATTTATAATAGGAAAAATGCACATTCTTCTGGGAATCTTGAGTCGGGTCAAATTTCCAGAGAATTGAACACAGAGATAATGTGGTCAACAACATGGTGCCAAAGAATAAAACTGGGTTATTAAAGAGGTATATATTATACTAAGCATCAAAAGAGCAGCCTCTGCCCCATGAATATTTCAGAAGTATTAAAGGATATATACAATATGGCATAATTGTGAGTTCTGTACTAGGATTGGGGGAGATCAATGTTCTGTTCCTACTTCTGACAATGACTGCCTGTGTGACCCTAGATATTTGATTTTTTGGTGCTTCAGGCAATACCCCAGGAATGACTAATTAAGCTATAGGGAATAAGCAATCTATATTCCCATAGGAAGTCCTCATCCTGAGAGAAATTCTAGACTCTGAAGAAATTATAAATTCTTTGCATGTTAGAATGATAAGAAGTACTTTTCATCTTTACTGCACAAAGGAAAGATGAAGTATGCTGTATTGAACTAAGAGAAGGGAAAGGAGGTCAGCCTTCAAAAAAGAGTAAGTGAGAAAGAAGGAATCAAAGCAGTGATGAGGAGTATTTCCTCTACTTTAGTTAATATTTCTCATCTTTCCTCTAGGGCCTTAGCTGCTAACAAAATATTGAGATAAAAATGGAATATGAATACTCTCTCTGGATTTTCAGGTTTCAGTGCTACAAATATGACATAGCAATATTGGCTCATCTGTCAGTTTTAAAAGGCATACTCCATAAATGAATCTATGAGATAAATTGTCTAAGTGCTGTTATCCCCATTTTATAGATAAGGAAAACAAGGTAAAAAAAAAAAAAAAAGAGTTGAGAGACCTGCACAGAATCACATAGCTGGTAGGGCATAGTCTAGGAATTCAACCTAGTTTTTTGACTTCCAATCCAGCGTTCTGCTCAATAAACTAACAACTGCCTAGCACTCAATTTTTAGCATTTGAATAGGTGGGGAGGGGAAGGTGGAGAGATAAAAATGTTCTGTATCAGAAAAACTGACAAATATTTGGTTGTGAGGATGAGAGTGATGTGTCTGAATGACTATAAGGAGGCTGCCCTGATTTTTTTTCTTTATTGGGGGAAGGGGAATTATATATTAATTCACCAAGTTTTTAATAAACCTCTTTGTGCCAGGTTCTGTACTTGGGAATGCAGGTACATTGATAAACATGAGCTGGTTCCAGGTGTCAAGGAACTTATATTCTATTGAATGTGTCAGTTGGACAAGTAACCTGGGAACAGAGTTATAGAAGATTTTGAATGCCAAGATTTGTCAATAACCAGATCATCAAGGGATTTAGAGGAGAAAGGATTACCAGAAGTCATTTAGACCAATTCCTTGACTTTAAAAATCAGAAAACTGAAAGTAGGAGAGGTGAAGTCAAACTTTGCAGAGTGACTAAGAGAAAAAAAATGAGAAAAAAAACAAAAAAAGAACAAGGGCCAGGATCTGAATTCAGCTGTTGTGATTTCAAATTAGATAAAAGAGGGAAGAGACAGGCAATAAAGATACAAGATAGAAAGCTGTTGCATTAAACCATATGTATCTACTTATAAGAAAGAGACAAATGTCATCAGAATGATAGATACATCTAAGGAGAATTTTATGAGGTACTGAATGTTCATTTCACTCTATATCCAATCAGAAGATTCATTTACTGAATTACAGAATGCATATTTATGCATATCTATATACATATGTAGGTAGACAGCTATCCTCACAGTCAGGAAATCAGCTTCGAGTCACACCCCAACACATACATATTCATATCCCTGAGCAAGTAACTTAACCTCTTAGTGCTCCCATACAACTGCTAATACTGAAAGTTACAGAACAGGTGCTGATATACATTGATAGAAAAAGTTTCCACACTGGAAGCTCCCTATACCATTAAAAATAAGGTCCAGTACATACACATAAATGTGCCTTATGAGGTAAGTGAAACTGAAGTCTCCAAAGAAACTGCCTCATACATTGAAGATGCTATAAACTGCTTGAGAGGAAGGGATTTTTTTTTACCTTTCTCTGTATCTCTAGAACTTAGCATTGTTAAAGAATACTTGTTGACTGATCAACTGATGAAAGATACAGTACTATATGTTCAGTGGAAAGTGAATAAGACTGGGAAATGAAACCAAGGCCTCAAATCTCAACTCTATTGTCATCTTGATGAAGTAAATCACTCCTTTTTACTCTCTGTATCAACAAAATGAGTGTCAAACTAGATCGCTTAAAGTCCTTTCCAGCCACAAATCCTATATTTCTTGGCCTAATAATCTCAAAGCTCTACAATTCTGGGAGTCAGTGAATACATCTAATATCCCACAAGGGAGATTCTCAAGATGAGTGAAGAGGATTTGAGAAGCTCTATACAGATGGAAATGGAGTTATGACACCTCTGTGTCCTTCCAATTACCTAACAGGGCAAGGAAAAAACCCAGAAGAAGAGTGATAGGGTAAGCAAATACTAATATTCTGGATATGTTCACACGGAGCTTCCTTTGGAGATTTTGTGACTCTTAACTATATTCAAGAGCACCCTGAAGGGAGAAGGTGTTGAATTCAGAAAAGAAGGAAAGGACATCCTTTTTACATAAAGAGAGTGATTGGTATTTATCACTGCCCACAACACAACGTATGGACAATTATGGAAATACACTGAAGATACTTAAATAAGGAAATTTGATCTTGAATTAAAAACAGAGTTGACGATATCTTTTATAGAGTTCATGTTATGAGTGGGTACAATGAATTTATTGGCAACTTTCCCCAAAGCAAGGTTGTTTTCCTCTTTCCCCTCCAATCTAAATCAAGATTTGTTGGTTGTGTACTACTCTATTTTTTAAAATAGATAATGTTTGTGAGGAAAACATGATCTATGAATTGAATGATTCAATCTATTGTGCCCTATTTTATTCTTCTTTGGACAATCTTATCAAGATGATGATGATGATGATGATAAGCCATGTTAATCCTTCCCCAATTAATCTTCTCTTATAATATAGGAACCCTTTTGAAGAACAGAGGACCCTGAAATGGCTATTGTATTAGAAATAGAATGACTATTATATAGGTCACTGTCTCAATTAGATGGCTATAGCAGAGCCTATCCTTGAAATGTAGTGAATGGAAGAAAATAGGCCAAAAAGTGATTTATTCAATGACTAGTCAAACTATGGATTTGTATTTCCCTTAACATGTTAATGTGATTATGTATGATAGACACAATTTTCATATGTAATGCCACTGAGTTATTTTATACAATATTGGAAAGAACTGTAGATCTTGATTCTGAAAATGCCAGAAGATACAGAGTCCTAGACACCAGAAGACTTCTTGTCCAGGGTCGCTCAAACTTCCTGTTTCTAGGTCTCAGTATGTTCATCTATAATGTGAAGGGGATGGGCTAAGGCCTCAATGGTCCTTTCTGCCTCTGTGTTCTATGACTTGTGACCTTCTTGTCTACCTTTTTACCCTGCTTTTCTTAGCTTTTGCTTTAGTATCAGACACCAATTATTTATGTCTTCATTCCATAGTATTTACCAGGACTTAGAACAGCTTATTGAATTTCATTGTACCTCATTTTTTTCATTTTTAAGTGAAAATCATATTACACTTTAACCATTTTTCCACAACTAAAATTCAAGGGATATGCACTAATTCTCTGGGGCCTGTAGAAGTCTGTTTGCATCATAGTTCTAGAGTAGAGATTCTTAACCTGGATCCAAGAAGGAGAGAGGGAGAGATAGGAGGAGAGAGAGAGAAAGAGAGAGAAAGAGACAGAGAGAGACACAGAGAGACAGAGACAGAGACAGGGAGACAGAGAGAGACAGAGAGAGAGAGAGACAGAGAGAGAGAATTGCATTTTAATATGATTGGTTCCCTTTGCAATCCTATGTATATTATCATATACATTTGGGGTTCGTAGATTTCACCAGACTGCAAAAGGGATCCATGGCAAAACAAAATGTTAGTGATCATTGTTTTAGAGCAATGATGCTATATGTTATAAGAGATATTTTACATCTACAGGGTCATAAAGTTATTACAACTTTATCTATCTATCATTCTATCTATCTATATCTATCTATCTATCTACCTCTCTATCTATCTCTGTATCTATCTATCATCTATCTCTTTGAATGTGCCCTAAGGAAAAGCCAAGCACAATTGTGCTCATCCCCATGTAGCTGCATAATCTTCAAGTGAGCCTTGCTCTCTCAGGGCCCTCTCCCTCTTTCCCCAATGGGTTGGACCAAACAACTAGCAGTGGTAGTCAATCTGTTCTTCCCTTACTATGTTTAGAAACCAAAATATGGTATCTCTTGCTACACTTTAGCTTCTGGATCTGAAAAGCAGTTCCCAAGATAGGAAACATTTCTTCTTAATTATAGTTCTAGGCAAGACCATACACTAGGACAATAAGGCTACATGGAAATGTCCACCCAGTAATTTTAGAAAGAGAGCTCCATGGAGGTTTAGGGGTGGGGTACAGTGTCCTGCTTAAGGCCAATAGCTGCTAAAAGTAATTTTAAATTGTTTCATCCTAAGTGTCACCTTCCTCCCTGCTTTTGGAGATGACATATATTTATCTGGAGAGAATAGAGGGGGAAAAATGGAAAGAAGGAATTAAAGAGTGGGAAAAGCAAGAACATAAGGGGCCCAATGTTTTCACTCTACTGACATATCATTTAGAGAGTCCTGGAAATAGCTACTCATTACACAGCTATTCATTACATTCTTACCTGCAGGAATTCTTCCATCAGTGAGGAAGAGGTCACTGAAACCTTCCCCAAGTAGCCGGTCTATTGGAGAATCGCGACCCAGATCATAATCACTGTCCCCTGCTTCACTGTCACCCCGGCCACTGTCCTTCAAGCTGAATTTATCCATATCTTGAAGGGCATATCTATAGACAGATATCAGGTCATAATGAGTGTATGGATATTACTACTCAAAGTTGTCCATTTCTGTTTGAGGATACCACATAAGAAATAAGCAGAATCATAATAAATTTCTTACCTATAGCTCCTGGAGTATTTGTTTCCCCGAAAACTTGGTCGTGGCTGATATTGGCCCTGATGAAGCATGGAGAGAAGCTGAGAGACCTGCTGGAAGAAAGATAGTAAGCACCAAGTCCTAGAAATTAAATTCTGAATAACTGCTAGAACTATTTTGGGAAATAGGGGAACAATGAGGGTCCAGAACTATGATTTCATCAATCTGGAAAATACTTGATGTGAAATCTATTCTCTTATGCAAATCAGCAGCTCATCTATAACTCATAGCCAAGTTGCCTGGGGCATTGAAAGGTTATGTGATTTGCCTAGGGTCATGGAGCTAGTGTGTATAAGAAGCAAGACTTGAACCCAAGTTTTTCTGACCCTGAGGCCATCTTTCTATACACTGTACTGTACTGCCTCTCACAAGTTCAATATTATGGGGAAAAAAAGAGGAATTGGTTATTTCCTACTCCTTAGTGAACATGCTAGTTCAGCTTTAAAGTTTCACGGGCATAAAGAATACATTAGAGTCAGCATCTGCATGGTTCACTGCCTGTCACCAAAAGATAAACATTCTCAAGTCATTTCCCAGCAACTAAATCATAACCTCAAAGATCTTGCTAATTCAGTGTCAGCATCAATGGCAACTGAATTTAAAGATTTGTCAGTAATTAGATTTATTGGATTATTTCATTGAAAAACAGATTTCCTTTAAATAACTAATAGATCTATTTCTATTTCAGGGTCAGATCAAACAGATTGGCCTCTATTTCCAATTCAAGTGATCAATTATTGATATTAAGATACTGAGGGCATATTACGTAAGACTCTGGTCTACAAGATCTCCAAGTAAAATGATCACAGTACTATTATATCTGCCAAAAGGCTATTGCAACACCTATTGCAGACAGGAGAATTGGTTTACAATCCTGACTCTATCACCTTGCTGTGTTGGGTTATCTACTAAGTCTCTCTGGGCCTCTGTTGTCTCATCTGTAAAATGATGAGGTAACCTCTACAGCTTGAAAATTCATGATTTCATGTAAAATGTATTTGGACAGTAGGATTACTGATTCAGAGTTACAAGAATCTTCAATGGTCATCTAGTCTGAACTCATCATTTTACAGATGAGACCATCTGAGGCCCAAGATGATTAATTGACTTGCTCAAAGCCAAACAGGTTATTGGTGGATTTTGAATACAAGTACTATACTTACTCTAATTCCATTGCTATTTCACATAGAAGGAAAATGGAAAATAGTGTTCCTCACTCTAAATCTCTCTGTGTATATTTATATATGTGTATATTTATACATATATACATACATCTATAGTTTGTATATATAAACAGGTAATATAACACATATGCATGCACATGTATGTATATATACACACATGTGTATGTATATGTGTGCATACACATGTGCGCACACATATATGTGCATATGCTGTATATGCCGAGTGACCCTGGTCATTTAAATTCTCTTTACCTCAGTTTCATCATTTCTAATTTGAGGATATATTCGTGTGTCCATGCATATAATGCATATAGATAGATAGACCAATACCAGCTATTGTATGATATACACATGAGTATATGCATACCTACATCTATTTACCCACACACACATATGCATAAATATCCACATAAGTATACATATAAATGCACATCTATGTTATTTGTAGGTTTACTCTATTTTAATTGCCTTATATTGAATTTATATTATGCTCAATTTTCTATGGATTAAGAATAGAATATTTTTAGTATTTATAAAAACCATTTTAAGATTGAAATGTACTAATGCCCTAATTCTGGTTGTGTAATAATGAATGGACTTAGATGCCATAGTAGAGGATCTTACCTCAACAGCAGGAGTAGCATGAGTGAGTTCCAGTGAGAAATTCTCAGGCACATGGTTTGATGAGATTGTCACTAGGCTATTGAGTGACTGGTGGCTGTGGTGACTCTGTCGACTGCTCATCTGTCCTCTTTCCAGAGTGGGAGAAGAAGAAGGAGATGATCTATGATGGGATCTAATGGGCAAAGTGCCATTAATTGTAGGCACTAGAGTAATATCTCCTTTGTGAATCTGTCTGGAGGGTCTTTTTGGATGATGCTGGTAAGTAGATTCTGCAACCCTACAGTTGTAGGATCGGTTGTCTTTCTTTTCTCTGTTGCACCGGGTTGCAAAAAGAACCATGATGACCAATAAGACTGCACAGATAGCTCCCAAGGAGATAATAATTATCATAGAGACATCCATAGAGGTCTGACTAACCGAGGTCATTGCTGTACTTGTCACTGATTCAACAAACTCAAAAACTGAACACTTCAAAAATGCTTTGGTATGGAGCTGGGGACTGCCTTTATCTTGGACAAGTACAGTAAGCTCCCATTCAGTGTGTGGAGTGGACTCCATGCTCACATTGGTATAGATGTCACATGATTTGGGGTCTATGACAAATATATTGTCTTCATTGCCTGCTACTATGGAACAACTTAGTTCTGCATTCATACCAGAGTCCCGGTCTACAGCCCTTATTCTGGTAATATGGAAGCCACTTTCAGCCCCTTTAGGGATGGGGATTTCCGCTGAATTATTTCGAAGTGCAGGGCCTACAATCACAGGGATATTGTCATTTTCATCAATGATAGTGAGCACAACTGTGGTATTGCTGACAAGTTGGTTTGGACTTCCCCCATCCCTGGCTTCAACCACAAAAGCAATCTGACTTACTTCTTCATGATCAAAGATTCTGAGGGCATAGATGGCTCCATTAGATGGGTCGATGGTTACATAGGTAGTTATGGAACTTCCAAGAATAAAACTCTCCAAAATAGTATAGGTGACCTGTCCATTTTCTCCTAGGTCAGGATCAGTGGCTGTGACAGAAGTGATATATGCCCCCGGAGAATTATTCTCAGAGATGACAAATTCATATCGGCTTCTCTGGAAATGGGGTGGATTGTCATTTACATCATTGATTTGGACAGTGAAGTGTTTCACTGTTGAGAGACTAGGGGTTCCCCTGTCCTCTGCAATTACAGTCAAACTATATTCAGATCTCTTTTCTCTGTCCAGTGTGGCATTAGTCAAGATCAAATAATTATTTTCATAGGTCTTCTGAAGTTTAAAGTGACCATGTCCATGAAGTTTGCAAACTATTTCTCCATTCAGTCCAGAATCCTTGTCTTGTACCCTGACCAAAGCAACAAATGAGTCGATAGGATCCCCTTCAAAAACATAAGATATTTCCTCTTTGCCAGGAGACATCAGGTTTATGTTAATTTCAGGCTTATTGTCATTCACATCTACAACCTTAATGATGATTTTGCAGTGAGCTGGAATTGAATTGGGGCCCATATCCTGGGCCTGAGCATCAATTTCATAGGATTTGGTGGTCTCATAGTCCACTTGCTTGAAAAGGGTCAAATGGCCTCTTTCAGAATCAATCTTAAAAGTCTCTATAATTTTGGGAGACACATGACTGCTGAAGGAATACACAATTTTCCCATTAGCGCCCTCATCTGGATCAGTGGCATTCAGGTCTAGGAGTAAAGTCCCCACTGGGGAGTTCTCCAATAGCTGTATTACGTAAGATTGTTTCTCAAAAACAGGACTGTTGTCATTAGAGTCCGAAATGCTTATTTTGAGGATGGAAGATCCAGACCTCTGAGGCACTCCCATATCAGAGGCAGTGAGCTGGAGTTCATAGCTGGACTTCAGCTCCCTATCCAATTCTCTCACCACAATGAGCTCCGCATATTTCGCCCCATCCGTCCTAGTACGCACCTCGATACTAAAAAAGTCATTAGGAGATAGAGAGTACGTGTGGAGAGAGTTCTCCCCAACATCTGGATCGAACGCGCTATCCAAGGGTATCCGAGTCCCGACAGCTGCGCTCTCGGATATCTCAATGGGGATGAGAGGTCGGGAAAACTGGGGAGAATTGTCATTAATATCCAACACCTCCACTTCAATGTGGAAAAGCTGCAGATTATCCGTGGGCAGAGTGATCACATCGAACTCAATGGAACAGTTCAAGTTTTTCTGGCAGAGTTGTTCCCGGTCAATTTTCGCCCCTATGCTGATTTCCCCGTTATCCTCTCGGACTGTGAGTAAAGGAGAATTCCCCCTTTGCATCGCTCGGAATCGCACCGTAGTCGGATTAGGGAGTTTAAATAGAACATCAGCCACATCTTCCGAGAGTCTCGCAATGACCGAGCCAACCCTCTGTTCCTCATAAATCCTGTATTTCAAATTCTTGCCCAGCACGTCTCCCTTGAAAGACAACAGGGACAGTGCAAAAAAGCCTATAAAGTGCATCGTCCAACTCATTTGGTGCATTGGGTGAGTTTCTGCAATTCACCTCTCTCAAGAACTTGAAGAAAAGAAAAAAAAAGGAAAAAAAAAAGAAAACAATAGCAGTCCTTTTAACTTCCTCAGGACACTTAAACCCAGTCTACATCTGGTTCCTTAAACTTGAAGACCGCTCTTTCTAACCCAGTAGAACAATTAACCTTTCACAAACTTCTTATTAAAAAATATATATATATTTTAAAAAGAATTAAAAAGCCTGGTTTATACACACCATGTCAAGACTTCCAGCTCTGCTCTGCACGTAAGCTGATTCCAGGCATATCTTCTCCGCTGTTCCCTTTTCCAGGCAGAAATGTGTCACATCAGTCCTTCCTCCCTTGAGCAGTCCGTATCCATTAATGCAGGATGCCCGCCGAGCGAGTCTGCAGCGTATCTTTCCTGAGAGATCCTTTCCCCCTCTTTCACTGCTCGGCTGCAGACTAAACACCCTTGATTGCTGACTCCAGTCTAAAATCTGTATAACTTCAGTTCAACTCAGACAAAGCTTTTTTTGCCCGGCATGTGTTGAAACGCTTCCAGCCAATCAGCGCACTCCCAAATCAAAGGCTGGTGGAGTCACAAAAGAGGGAAAGAGAGAGGGAGAGGGAGAACAAGGGAGAGGGGGAGAGCTGGAAGATCCTGGGGGCTGGGGGAAGGGCTGGGGAGGCTGGAGGAGGATGATAGCTATTCCTTCCCTCTTGCCTTCTTTCCGCTGGGCTCCTCCCTCCCCTCCACCACACACCTCCCCCCCTTCATTTTACTGCATTCACTTTCTTAGAGCGTGCCACAACAAAGAGGAGACAAATTACTGAAGAAAAACTTTAAATCAACTTCGGGTCGTGTCTTTATTTATATGACACTTGAAATTGTTCTTGTAATCTTAATTAGGCTGCTTTCTTCTGCAAACATGCGATCATCATCCTTCTGCTCTGCATAGTTTTCAAGTCCTATTTTCACTTCTTTTCTTTCTTTCTGAGTGCATTTTGTTCCGAGAGGAGTTTAATAAAATGCAAGTGGGGGTTGGCTAGCTCTGGATATGCGGCTTCTCAATCCTCCCTCACTATTAATAGTTGGATCTTCCTGGTTTTATTTTTGAGGGGGGAGCAAATTGAGGTGCCCCCTCATTTTTTTTGTCCTTAAATAAAGTGCTGAAGCAACCTTTATTGAATAAATCAATGTCTTAAAGAGTCAACTTAGGAAGAAAAAAAGATCTTCCCTTATTTTCTGTTTCTTTTTCATTTTAATGCCATTCCTTCAAGACCTTGCTCCCAATTGACTAGCAGAAGAAAACTGTGGGATAGAGAAGTTACTTCATGACAACATATTCCATTTGCCCCCATCCCCTCTGCCTCCCTAGATTTCAGCACATGATCTACATCTATATGTGTTTATTTTGTTTCCTCTGTCCTCCAAAAATTCCTTTTCATCTTGGGTGAAAAAAGGCCATTCATGTTCAAGCATGACATTTTCTAGTAAAGCATATCCTACCCATATTAAATGCTTCAAAAATATCCCAAGGGGCAGCTATCTACATCACCTATAAGGGGAAAATCTGCAATACCTCTGTTGCTCACAAGAACTATTAGATGGATAGGTAGGTAAATAGATAGATAAATAGATACAAAGATAGATACAAATAGATAATACAAACATATGCATACATACATGTACACAAATACACAAATAATACATATGTGTTTTAAAACACACACACCAACAAATACAACCCTGAAGCATATATAGGTAGAAAAGAATTAAACAAGCCAGAACTTAATTCCTTGTACTTCTAAATCCTTTGGAATCTGATGTAAAACTCTCAGTCTATCCAGGTCACAGAAACTGGTCTGTTATTCTTATTTCAAATATGATTATTTATGATGTGTTTTTTGTTCTGAAATACCTTTTAAATTTATCATCAGAGAAAGAGGATTGCTGTTCTTTCATTACCCTTTTGCATTATATGCCTTTGCTGACTTCATCCACTCATTTATTTGCTTTTTGACATCATCTAGCAGTCTCCTTTTTCCTCATTTTTCTCTCTCTCTACCTCCCCTGAAATGTTTTAAAAAAAGGCAAAGTAAATCTGTGATTTTCCCCCCACTTTGCTTACCCTCAACAGAGCCCAGCCAAAGTCACTAAGAGGCTCTTTGAAAAAAAAAAAGAAAGAAAGAAAGCAGAAAAGTAAGAAAGCCAACAGAGGAGTCTCAGTGTGAACTCTCCTGCTTTTTAAGCATTCAAAAGCATTTTATAAGCCATTGTCTCCTTTTTTTCAGAAACCAGTGCCGTGTGGCAAATTGTGCAGAATAGAAATACCGATAATGAATGTATTTAGTCCTGGGTCACGCCGATGAACATTCTGCCCCCATGAATAATACTGTTTTACAAGTTTGCAGCCTTTTCAAAGTGCTGATCCCCAAACCCTATAGGCAAACTTCGAAAGCTAACACAAGCAACTGCGACTTTAGAAACTCATAGCCATCTGGCCTAGATCTTGAACAATCCAAGCCAATAATTATATCAATTCAGGCTTTAGGGAACCTCTTTGCAAACAGCAAAAGAGCAAAGAAAGGCATTAGTGACTACTTGGAATTGGGGTGGAGAGAATTCAAAGATAATCTAATTCCATTAGTTCACAGGGCAGCTTTGTGGAACAGCTTTGTCCCCAAACTTTTTTCCCTCTTTCTGGCCCCCAATATTCCCAAGTATAATCCCTTTGCTCATCACCATTGAAGCAATAACACCAGCAAAAATATCTTCTAGCAGAATGTCAGGGTATATATTTTTTCTTCGACAAAACACAAAAGTTATTGCCTCTCGTACCCCACCCCTACCCTAAGAGTAGGCCTGAGCTGAATTATTCATTGTGAAAAATAGTTTCACTGTTACATGCTGAAATATTTAAAACAGGTTGTAAATGAATATGCCTCTATGAGGAATTTGTTCTGGTGAGTTATTGTTTTATAGGGATGGAAATGCTGCCTTGAGGGAAGAGTTTTTACACTTGTCCTATCCAATTCTTCCTCACCCAAGCCAATTTACATTCAGCAAATCCATCTTTCAAAGAGAAACGCAATCCCCTGTACCTGCTGGGTAGAAGCCTTTCTCTGGCCTCCTCTTTTACTACTATTGCCCTTTTTTTAAAAAAAAAAAAGTCTCTTTCTAAATCAGAGGTGATTGATCCAGATATCACAGAACAAGTCAGCAGAATCTATCTTTCTATCTTAATGCCCACAACTCCAGAGTCAAGTGCTCAATACCCTTCCCAATAAATACTAGAAAAAAGAGACCAAGGGAGACTGCAGCTTGTCATTTGTTTGGAGGCGGTGAGCAAAAATGGAAAGAAAATAATACAGATTTCACTAAAGTCAGTCAATGCTAACTATTTTTTACTTTAATTTAGATTTATATTAATATTACTATATAGGCATTAAGAACCCCCTGGTAAAACTGCTTAAATATAAGTGAGGGAATTTGGTTTGAATCTCCCTTAATCTTCAAACCTTTGACGTGGCCAGTTTCCTTTACAATGGAAAGAGAGAGTGCCATATGGGGCCAGCAGACACTTCCTTTGGATTACAATATTATGACGGTGTTGTTGGATATGGATGTGACCATAGGGCTGCCGATGATCTGAAAAGTCATCTTGGTTCCTTCTGCTTTGTCACTCACCTACTCGTCGCAAAGTCTTGATGCTTGGGGGAAAAAGTTCTGTATACCTAGACAGAAGACATCATCTGAACCCTGAACTACCCCACTTCTACATCAAGAAGACTAGAAGGAGAGAAATACCATTTCTTCTCTATGATCAACATTGATCATTGCAATTAATAAGCTGTCTCTTTTTAGTATTGCTTGAATTTACTTACTGTAGTTATTTTGTATCCTCAACCAGTCAATATTTGTTAAATACATACTACTAAAGAGAATATATAAGGTATTCTTCTAAGCTTTGAAAATACAAAGAAAGCAAAAATAGACCTTCCTAAAAGAGTTTACATTCTAATGGAGGAATATAAACTCTAATGGATATTGTTCTTCCAGTTCTGCTTGTTTTCTCATTTATATCAATTAACTCTGTATTTAAACAAATGTAGCTTCCTATGTCTTGGTCTAACTAAATATAAATAGCACAGGGGATAGAAAACTGGATCTTGAGTCAAGAAGACCTGAGTTCACATCTAGCCTCAGATACTTATTAGGTAAGTGACCCTGGGCAAATCACTTGATTTCTAACTTCTTCAGTTTCTACATCTTTAAAATGGGTATTATAATAGTATCTTACCTCCTAGAATTTTTTGGGATAAAATGAGATAATATGTGTAATGAACTTTGCAAACCTTAAAGTACCACATAAAGTTAGCTATTATTTATAAACAAAAAAAAAAGATCTTTTCTCTCTGGAGAGATGCTAGGAGATATGCTTCCCTTCTCATACTCAACAATTCAAAGACACATGAAGGATATTTTCCTTTCCTTTGGTATCTGAAGTTGGAATAATGAGGGTTTTGGGAGAAAGTTGAGAAAAAGAGATAAATGTATCTCTAAAAGTATTGATTTATTTTTGCTTCACATCAACCCTTCTCCACATCCACAGACCCACAATGAGTTGGGATGAAATTATTGACTGTTTACATTAATTTGCTCACAAATCATTCCTACTCTTCCCTTGTATAGAGATGATTTCAATTCTGAAGAAACTGTTGCTACATATTCTCAAAGAGTGTAGAGCTAACTAGCATAAGATCAAGATCTCTAAATCTAATAAGCCACCCTCTCACCATGGTCTTTAACCTATACTTTTGCAATGTGACTGGTTCTGACCTGAAACAGATAACCCTGGTTTACATTTTAATGTGACTGAGGAGACCCAGACACTGAGGGTCAGGTACCAGTGACAATCTATTCTACATGGCAGGTTATGACAG
Source organism: Notamacropus eugenii (assembly GCF_028372415.1). Classification (NCBI taxonomy): domain Eukaryota; kingdom Metazoa; phylum Chordata; class Mammalia; order Diprotodontia; family Macropodidae; genus Notamacropus; species Notamacropus eugenii. The sequence continues at coordinate 133,912,047 of NC_092877.1, forward strand.
AAAGTGTATCTTGTTTTCTGGAAGCCAAGGCTATGTGTAAAAAATGGTGGACAAACTCACATAGCTCTTATGGATGTTCAAGTAGTAGATCCATTTAGAGGTTTGTGAAACCTGGCTCCTATCTGCCTTTCTAGGATTATTTCACAATGATCCTCCTTGTATACTTTGCATTCCAGTGTAACTGATCTACTAGCACACACTGCATACTGTACACACTGCATCTCAATTATATGCCTTTAACCTGTCGGCCTTCCTTGGGATGCATGAGAGAAAGAAAAAGGAAAGGGAGAGAGAGAGAGAGAGACAGACAGACAGACAGAGACACAGAGAGACAGAGGGAAACACACACAGAGAGAATATATACATATAGAATGCATACATATACACACACAAATAATATATATATGTATATATTTTTTTTAAAACACACAACAGCAATTCTGAAACACAGAAGTGGCTTCCTTACTCAAGTAACTAAGAATCCTTAACCTTGTTCAATGCTCAAATCATGTGCCATAGGAATCTTTTTCTACTCTTTAATATTCTCTCTTTTCATGTCTAATTGCCATGCATGTACTGAAACCATGTAGAAATGGTGCCTTCCAGTGAAGGATAAGGGCAGAAAATATTTTTATTTATTTTATCTTTGTATTCCCAGAACTTAGCACAGTGCTTTGCACATTGTAGGCACTTAAAGGATGACTATTAGAATTTATGACCACACAAGAGATACAGGATATTATGAAATATAAAATGTATAATTTGATTACCTTAAATTAAAAAGGGGTTGCACAAACAAAATCAATGCATCCAAAATTAGAAGGGAATCAGAAAGTTTGGAAAATATTTTTAGAGTCTCTAATAAGGGCCTCATTTCTCAAATATATAGATAACTGAGTCAAATTTATAATACAAGTCGTCTGCCAACTGGTAAATGGTAAAAAGATATAATGAGTAGTTTGTAGATGAAGAAATCAAAGCTATCTATAGTCATTTGAAAAATAAATGACTAAATCACTATTGATTGGTGAAATGAAAATTAAAATGATTCTGAGGTACTACATCACATCTATCAGATTGGCTAATATGACAGAAAAGGTAAATGGTGGAGAAGATATGGGAAAACTGGAAAACTAATGCATTGTTGATGAAATTGCAAACTGATCTAACCATTCTAGACAGCAATTTGGACTATTCCCAAAGGACAACTAAATTGTACATAACCTTTGATCCAATAGTAGCATCATTAAGTCTGCATTCCAAAGAGATCATATGAAAGGGAAAAGGACCCTCTTGTAAAAAATATATATATAGCACCTCTTTTTGTGGTGACAAAGAATTGGATATTGAGGTGAAGCCCATCAATTGGAGAGTGGATGAAGAAGTTGTGGTATATGACTGTAATGAAATACTATTAGGCTGAGCAGGCAGATTTCAGAAAAACCTGGAAATACTTACATGAACTGATGGTGAGTGAAGTATGCAGAACCAGGAGAACATTGTACACAGCTACAGAAACATTGTGCAATGACCAATTTAGCTTTTCTTAGCAATACAATGATCTAAGACAATTCCAAAGACTTTTGATGGAAACTGCTACCCACATCCAGAGAAAGAACTATAGTATCTGAATGCAGATTGAAGCATAATATTTTTCTCTTTTTTTCTTTCCCATGGTTCTTCCCATTTGTTCTGATTCTTCTTTCACAACATGACTAATGTGGAAATATGTTTACTATGAGCCTACATGAGATTGATTGCTGTCTTAGAGAAGAGGCAGGGGAGTTAGGGAGAAAAAAATTTTGAACTCAAAATCTTAAAAAAGGCAATGTGAAAAACTATCTTCACATATAACTGGGAAAAAAATTAAAAATACTATGAATCTTAGACTGGATTAAAGAGTCTACTTTTTGACCATGGGAGTGTATAACACCACTACAAGGCAAAAAAGATACAACAGACTAATGCTGATTGGGATATTTACTCATTATATTGATGCATGAGAGAACATATATATCTACTTCATTTCAGTCAATGAATTTAACAAACATTTATTAAGCACCTACTATGTGTCAGGTCCTGTGACAGAGCTTGATGTTACAAAGACCAAAATAAGCAAATGAATAAAAATTCTGCCCGTGGGGGCTTACATTTCTTTGGAAGTCAAAAATAGGAACTAATAAGGTAAAACAGCATAGACACAAAGTGAATGGAGTGGGCGAGCATATCTGAGAAGACTAGATCTACATTACCAATGGTGTTGGGAATTTTGAGTTGTAGAGGTAAGGAGGGAGGGAATTCTGGGCATGGCTCACAGTTTGTGAAAGCTATGAGGGAAGGGATGGAATCCCATGTCTGGTGAACACCAAGCAGGACAATTTGACTGGAATCTAGAAAATGTGAGTAGGTAGGAGTTGTGGGAAGGGAAGAGTTTCCAATGTGAAACTGGCCTGGAAAGACTGGTTACAACCAGACTGTGAAGGACTTCAAACTCCAAACAGGTGCTATTTTCTCCTTGATGCGCTAGGGAGCCACTATGTGGGCATGGCATGGTCTGATCTGTGCTATAGAAATAACAGTATGATAATTAGGTAGTAGATAGATGGGAGAAAGTAACAGCCAAAACTAATTCTAATCACAACATCCTAAAAGAAGGATTATTTTTAATTGTTAGTTTCTTAAAGGAAGGGACTGAAGAGAGAATTGTGGGAAGGTGATGGAGTAGGAGGGGGGAGAGAGAGAGAGAGAGAGAGAGAGAGAGAGAGAGAGAGAGAGAGAGAGAGAGAGAGAGAGAGAGAGAGAGAGAGAGAGAGAGAGAGAACATTGCCACCCTCAGAAGAAGTAAATGTGGGCTTAAAGCAGTTCTCCTCTTAGAACAATTTCTGAAGACCTCAGGAAAGGCCAGATTTCCAGGGGCAGAGGTAGGTCACTGTGAAATACAAGCACCTCCAGGCCTCCTCTGCAGCATCAACAAACAACAAGCTCTGGGGACATCTGCACTGAGAGGCAACCTCAGCCTTAGAAACTTTCATCTGTGGTCCTATGGCTGAGCAGGAGAACATTAAAGGATTTTCCACCATTGAGTGATGCCAAGCACAACAGTGCTAACCAGACCCATCTATCCTGGGCTGTGGATGCACTGAGAAGGAGTTAGCACACACCTGGTGAGTGTAGTAGTGAAGGACAGGGACCCTTCTTGGCTGTTGGGCACTTGCAGGAGAGCAGAGTCCCTGGTTTCAATTTCATGGCAGACAGGACAACTGTAGTTTGCAGTGACTGGAGGAACCTCAGGGAGCAAGATCATTTGCAGGACAGTGTGGCTGGGAGCTCCAGCTATGACTTAGGAGTGGAGAGGAGATCCCAAACTTGGACCCTGAGACAGATCTCAGAAAATAACAGTAAGAAGGACCTGAGGCTTGGGTCATCACTCCCCATACCTTGGGATTATAACTTGATTACAATAGTAGTTGCTAAAAATAAAATAAAATGAAGCATTTATTAAGCACTTACTATATGTCAGACCCTGTGATAGCACCTGATGATAGAAAGACAAAAAAAATCTGCCCTTAAATTTCCTTAGGAGTAAAAAATGGGGACTAATAAGGTAATAGAGCATAGGTACAAAGTGAATGGAATGGGAGAGAATATCTGAGAAAAATGGGTTAATAGGGTGAGAAGGATAGTAAAGAAAAGTTAGAAAGGGGGAAAATATACAAGAAGTAATCGTAGCTTAGAATGTGAATGGGACAAATTTACCCATAAAACAAAAATGGACATCAGCTTAATAATATGAATTCAACTATATGTTGCTTTGAGGAAGGATTATAAAGATGTAAAGATTTTTTCAAAAGAGCAGGAGTAGAATTTGGTATATAAAAAGGCAGAGATAATAATCATGACCTCAGACTCAGTTAAAGTTAAAATAGATTTAATCAAAAGTGAAAAATAGAGAAACTATATTGTGTCAGCAATATTATTCAATATTGTTTTAGACAATTCAAAGATCCTAGCCAGTATAAAATACCTGAGTGGATAACTGCCAACACAGACACAGGAACAATATGAACATAAACATAAAACATTTTTTATGCAAATAAATTCAGATCTAAATAATTAAAATTATTATTCATGGGTAGGTAAAGTCAATATAATTTTTAAAATGGCAACTTTACCTAATTAATCTATTTATTCAATGTTATCTCTATCAAATTCCAAAAAACAAATATTTTACTGAGTTAGAAAAAATAATGGCAAAGTTCATTGGGAAGAACAAAAGATCAGGAACTTCAAAGAAAGCAGAAAAACAAAGATGTAAAGGAAGTAGATTCAGCAGCATTAGACCTTGAGCTATATTATAAGGCGAGAGCATGGTTGAAGTATAAAAAAAAGTTTTTGATTATTTTAAATTAAAATGTTCTAGAATAATAAAACCTATGTATCCAAGAACAGAGGAAATGGAGAAAATTAGGGGGAAAATAACTTTCGTAGGCAATCTCTAAGAGAGGATGTAATTGGGTTGGATAATGACTTTTGTGTAGGAAATGATGAGTTGGTTGATTTTGAAAAACAGAAAGACTTGAACTTAGCAAGGAAGATACTATTCACCTTTAGAGAAACAGATGTTAGGAGCAAATAAGCACAGTATGGTCTTACATACATGTGCATGAGTATATATGTATATATAGGTATATGTTTATAGATACATATGTGTATGTGTGTTTGTGTACATGCACACACATACGTGTATATACACATATATACATATATGCATGCACACACACATATGTCCATGCTTAATTGTAGTCTCTTTTATGATGATGGTGGGAGGGAGGGGGAAAAACAGAGTAGAAACTGCATAGCAGAGATCATAAGGAAACCAAGGAAGCAAAGCAAAGCTGGGCAGCTTTGAAAACAATGTGTAGTGTTTATTACATAGGTTTTCTTGAAATGGAAAATTAGGGTTTTATATTGAATCCTCTCTTATGGTCTACTGTGTACATGGCATTTTTTTTTCCTTTCTCATTTTGTATTTAACTTTCAAATAAAAAATACAAAAATTAAAAAAAAATAGAAAGGAACTGTATGTATTATTTTCATTTCTAGTATCTAATCCAGAGCCAGAGACATAGTAAGCATTTAACCCATGTTTCTGGAATTAAATAGAATCTGTCAATGGCAACCCCTTCCTAGAGTTCTTCCCTCCAGTTAAGGCAAATCATTAAATAAGAAGAGCTGGGGCCAGGAGGAGGTAGTAGTAGAATGTGAAGGACAGTTACTTTTTCCTGTGCCTCCAGAACAATGTTATTTTGCTCCTTAAAAGACTAGAACTGAATATCTTGCTTTATGTTATATTGGGTCACTATATGTTATAAAGCCAAGCAGATTTTTTTTGACATGACACTTTAGCAATGACAAGGGAAGATAGACATGTCAAATCTGATTTTCACTAAGGATGTCTTCAAGAATTTAAGATGTTTTGCCCCTCTTGCTTCTTCTGGACCTTGCCATCTCCACTGAAGCTACACTTGGGATGACAGGGTCCTTTCATATAAGCCCATAGATCACTATAGCTCTTCCTTTTTTCTAAAGAGAATGATATGAAGTCCTTAAGAATATTTACAGATTAGCTTTTCTCTTCATATTCCCCAGAAGTGATCACAGTGCATAACACATAAGAACTAAATGTTTTCCATCCATTCATTCCATTTCAATTTAACAAATATTTATTTCAAGTGCATATTATATGTCATACTCCAGAGATACAAAGACAAAATGAAGGATTCTTCTACCCTTAAAGGGCTTATAATCTATAGGAGGGCAAACTGAATAAGAACACATAAGTAAACATGAAGTAATATCTGCAAGGAAAGAACTCTTAACTGGTTGTCTTTTCCTTAGAATTCTCACCATTCTTATGTCAAGGAGTCATTTTTTTTTTCACCTCTTAGTTTGGTCTGTTTTTTCAATGTAGAGAGCTTTAAGAAATCAGTGAAAACTCTGTTTTAGAAAAAATGTAAATAAAATGCTGCAGAGTTGAAGGATTTGATTTATTACTATGTGTGTGCAGTAGGTGTCTTATTAACTATTTGTTGAAAAGGATTGAATTCTGAGCAATTAATTTTTGAAAGAAAATCTAATATCAGGGAGAGAATTTTGCTGTGTTCTTCAAAGGACCATTTTCTTGAAGAGCTAATGTAATAGGAGGGGAGATGTATGCCTTTCAGATGCCTTCTTCTACCTTCCAATCTTAACCTCTGCTCCCCAAAGCTATGACCAAGTCTGTATTTACAAGTCTTTATAACTTGGAAAAACCCAATAAAGCTTATGACACTGTTTTCAAGGATTTATATTATCTTCCACACCACAATTAAGATCTGGAACAGGATTTAATTCTTTAATTAGGAAAAGTACACATTAAGCTTTTAATTTCATTGTACGATTGTGGAAAAGCTCACTTGAGTCTCCTGTTTCTATCTTAGCATCCAGCTCATGTACACATCACTTTGTAATGCTTATGATTAATGTTTAGTGTGTTGAAAGATTTGCCACTCGGAAACAACTGAGTTTTTATGTCCCTCACAGGTATGTCTAGTCTAAGAAAGACACCACTAATGATACAGAAATACAGAAATAAAATAATGAAAATTTTACAGATTCACGTTCGCACAAGTGGTTCAGTTAAAGGGTCTTTTATGTAATTTACATAAATGAAAAAGCACTAAGAAGGAAGAGTTTAATATAATCTATTCAGTATAAACAGAGTGGTTGGCTGGGAATTCCAGCACTAATTTGGATCACACCCAGATCATCATCATCATCTTTTCCAAGGGAATGGCAAAAATTGTTCAAATTATAACTTCAGGTTGCAAAAATTTAGCCATCTCCCATATGCCTAGAAAGGCACAAGTAGCCAGAACTTATAATCCAGAGGCTCGCTACTATTCAGAAAGTAAACATATGACAAATCCTCATCCTATAAATACAAGCCCCAAATATACTTAAGAATGTAACAAATAAATTTTATTAGAAGTGTAGCATGAACACAAAATTGTTGACCACAATGGTCTGAACATAAAATTAACCCAAGAAAACTGAAAAATGATACTTTAAGTAGGTTCTAGCGTACTAAACATTCCTAACCTCCAACCTCAATGGAACAAAAAGATCTCAAACTATAAAAATCTAGCAGAAGAAGTTAAAACCTGGTGACCAAAAGAAGAAACAAGTATCATCCCTATCATTTTCTTTACTACTGGAGCTGACATGAAGATGATAGTAGAGAAGGAGCTTCTATTTCAACCCTTTTTATTCGATTACAACCAATTATTTTATCCAATTGAAATTGCTCTAATTTCACCAAAAATTAAATACAAAAGCATAGTAGTGTACCTACTTTCCTCAAACCACTTATCACTGAAGCCAACTGAACATAAAGATGAGAAAAGTGAAATAATAATAACGATGATGGTATTGTTAATAAACATAATGCAAATTTGTACAGGATAACACTTTAAGATTTGTAAAGCACAGGAATCCAAGAGTTTAGTGTCAGTGGAATATTGATTTCATAACTGATACTACCTCAAAGGAGCATCTAGGAATAAGTACAGCTTTGTACTTCAGGAGACTCTCTGAAATTGAAAGATGTTCTTCCTAATTTCCATTTTTTTTTAATTTACAAGCTATTTTCTTTACAAGATCTGTGTGAGATAGTCTGTGTTACTATGTCCATTATACAGAATAGGAAACTGAGTGTCAGTAAAGTTATGTGACTGAGACAAGGTTACATGATAGTAATAACAGAGTGAGATTTGAATTATAATCCTCTAACTCCAAATTCAAGGTTCCTTTCATTGCGGGTAAAAGCCAAGTGAAAACGTGAAGCCTCATCTTCCAATGCCAACTTCTGTATTCTTTTTAGTATATGCCATGCTATTTGTATGTTTGAAAAAGTACATGGAAAAGTAAATGGAATTCAGAATACTCTCCCAAGTTATTACATTCATTAGAAGCAAATGTGTTTCTTCTAAATGGCAGGAAGCAAAACTTTGATGGATTTAGCACATGTGCCAAATGCTGAGATACGTAATTCATTTCTGGCGATTTCCTTGTTTATCTATTTTACCAAATTGCTGAAGAAAGAAAAAATACCAAAAGGCCCCAAGTTTTAATAAAAACCAAATGTTTGGGAAGAATACCTGAATTGTCTGGAAGACATTTCCACTGCTACAGAGCTGAAGGAATGTGGCTGTTTCCGGTTTGAAAGTCTTGGGGCCCTTTGCTTTCAATATGGGAAGCTGAGTAACCTTCGTATCCACACTGTGCCACTTTTGATTATAGGTTCAAATCTGATGATGTGTGAATGTATTGGTGGTAGATTCATCACAGGAAATTCAGTTTCCAAATCAGGCTCTCATTAAACAGTGAAGTTCTTTTAGCCAAGAGCTCAGTTGTAAAATGGGTAATTAGGAGCAAATTTAGGTGTGAATATTTAAATGACATATCCTGAAAATCGAATAATATAGCTGATAGGAGTTTACTTTCCTCAACATATGCACCTAAGGACTTTTGGTTTGTTAAAACGCAGTGGATTTAATTCTTTCTTCAGCAAACATTACTGTTCTAACTAGGAATGGACTGAAAAATGTTTCCTTTTGGCTTACCCAGAGTTTTCCACATCATCTTGCCTGTGTGGTGATTGGGAATCATCTTGCCTGTGTGGTGATTGGGAATGACTGCTGTAGTTGAAAATAACAATTCTGAGAGGCAAAGCACTGCACTAGAAAGGTCGGTGTGTCTCTTATACCCTGTTACCTGAGTTTAAAGACCCCACTCTGCTACTTAGTACCTGTGCAACCCTGGGTAAGTCCCTAAACCTTTTGAAAGACTCAGTTTCTTCATCTTTAAAATGGTGCTAATAAATACAGACTTTACAAAGTTGTTATGGAGATCAAATGATATTATTCAACGGGACACTTTGCAAAACCTAAAGTGATGACTATAGTGGTAGTGGTGGTGGTCTTCTATGATCTTTCCTGCCTGGATTTTGATAGAGGTCATTACTATGTGCATTCACCTGTTCCAACATGATAATTTATAGAAGCAGTGTGGAGTAATGGAAACAGTAATGAAATTGGACTCAAGGGCACTGGGTTCAGATGCTGCCTTTGCTACTTTCTATCCCTGTGAGCTTGAATAAACTGCTGAACCTTTCTGGGCCTTAGTATTCTCTCTCTGTCTCTCAAAAAAATAAAAGGATTGGTCTTATATTGGACCAGCAGCTCTTAATTTTTCTTTTTTGTTTGTGTATGTGTGTAACAGCTCCTTTTGGTGGTCTGATGAAGCCTGTGAGTCTTTTTAAATATATAATTTTCAAATACATACAATAAAATATATAGAATTACAAGAAAACCAATTATATTAACATAGTTTTCAAACTATTTAATTAAGAAAAACAAATTGACAGGCCTCAGTTTAAGGACCTCTGAACTGGATGATCTTTAAGTTCCCTTCCTTGAAAATGCTATTATCTTAACCAGTTGCCCTAATGCCTGAATCATTGTCTTTAGCATTTTTGATAATGAATGACCTAGAAATGCACAGAAAAAGCTAAGTAGGAAATCTGGGAAAGAAATTCTATGGAAATGAGGACAGGAATATATCAGTTCACCCAAGTTCTTCACAAACATCCCATTATCTAAAGGACAAGTCAAGTTTGGTCCATCTAACTGTAACCCATGCAAGCATTTTTCTTCTTTAAAAGAAAAGGAAACTCACTCAATAGATTTTAAGAAGGTCAGCAATAAAGCCCTGGCAAAGTTAAATGTAGGAAATTAGCATACATTCTCCTTCTTTATACTATCATTAGAAATACCCTAAAGGGAGGGAGATAGTTACTCTGGGGGCTTTCTACAGAAGTAGCAAAACCGAGAATTAGGGGTACTAGGTTGGAGATCAAGGACAGTAGTTTTCCTCTTTAGCAACTCTTTGATATTTGAGTGTCTGCATGTGCCACTTCTCCAGAACTCATACCATATGCCCTGGGGCAGCTAGGTGGTGCAGTGGATAGAGCACCAGTGCAGAAGTCAGGAGGACCTGAGTTCCAATCTCACCTCAGACACTTGACACTCATTAGCTGTGTGACCTTGGGCAAGTCACTTAACCCCAATTGCCTCTTCCTGGGTCATCTCAGTCATCCTGATGAATATCTGGTCATTGGATTTAGATGGCTCTGGAGTAGAAGTGAGGCTGGTGACCTGCACAGCCCTCCCTCACTCAAAATGAAGTCAAGTGCAAGTCATGTCATCATTTCTCTGATGGCACCGTCTTCTTCGGCAACAAAGGACTAACACACAGACACACACACACACACACACACACACACACACACATGCCCTACTTTCCAGATCTCTTTTTTCAAGTCAGATTGAGTCAGAACTTATGGAGATGGATAACTGGAAAAAGTAACCAGCAATCCTATCCATCTGAACCCTCAGAGTGGGATGTCAATACAAGTTATCTTAAAAAGATACTTTCTCTTTCTGTGTAAACCCAAACTAAGAGATAAATACTCCTTGGAGGGCAAATGGAAAAGGAGTTAATGGTTTGAAAAACGTGCTTTTTCTCTTTCAATTCAATCATTTGAACTTATCTACCTATACAATAAAAATACAGTTTCTATAATCCTAATGCATGTAGAATACCTGCAACTGTACTTAAAAAAAACAATAAATATATCTTCTTTAATTTCTCCTGAAAATTTTCATTCTTAGAAAATGGAAATCCTTCACATAATATGAATAGGTCAAAGAGAGAGAGAGAGAGGGACATACTGTACATAGAGCAATATTTATAATAGCAATCTTTATCATAGTACAGAACTGGAGGTGAAATAGATGCCCATCAACTGAGTAACACCTGAACAAATTGTGGTATATGAATGTAACAGAATTTGACTGACGTGTAAGAAATGATGCCTGAAGAATTGAGAAATAAGAGAAGTGTTGCACAAACTAATGCAGAGCATAAAAAGCAGAATCGGGGAACAATATGCATGGTGTCCTCAGTTCCATTTAAGGTTAGCTAAGTTTGAACAGCAGTAAGACCTTGGAGACCTTCTGCATATGACTACAATAACATAAAGGAAGACAACTCTAAAAATATATTAGAATTCAGATCAATCTTCACTCTGGAGAAATTATGCGGAAACATACCTGTCTTCTGATGCAGTAAAAAAATTTTTAAAAGCATTCAGTTAGGAGAACTGGATTCAATTTATAATTCTACTTCTCATAATCTGAGTGACCTTAGAAAAGTCATTTACACTCTTTGAGTCATAATTTCCTCATCTGTAAAATAAGGAGGGTGAACTCGATGATAGCTGAAGCCCTTTCCGTCTCTAAACCTATGATTCGATTACACTCTTGCTACAAGGTGAACTAAGATACAGAATTAGCATATACACTATCAGATACTGTCAAATATTGATTTGTCTTCCTTAACTACATTTCTTTCTTATAAGAAATGGTTCTACGGTAGTAGGGAAAGGGTAGTATTTTGAGAAGTGACAGTGATACAAATAAACTACAATTTTAAAGAAAATTTTAAAAATAAGAAAGCTGGGAACCCTTCCTCGTCCTCTTTAAGAACCACTACCGCATCCAGGTTTCATGAGCAAAATCATGAGTTGTCTAGATTTATATTTAATGACACACATAAGTGTGAAATAGCATATCTTCAAAAGAACTTTATGGGTCCAGGTATTGTCAACAACATATGGTAAAGCTGTCTAGTGAAACTTTGCTTGGATAGTACTATTTTGTTTTGTTTTTAAACTACACCCCCCCTTGCCTGTGCTCTCTCAAAAGCACTAGAGAATGTATGATCCCCCACCCTCTGCCAACAAATAATCAGAAACTCTGCAACTTGTTATGGTCCTCTCTGCCTCTTTGCCGTATTACAGGGCTTTAAATTCAAAAGTATTCTGCTATGACTGGATTATGATTATTATTCAGGAGCATATCTCAGTGTAAACAGCTTCCTTGGCATTTACATATTGCTCCCACATGCTTCCATCCCTGACTTCTGAGTAAAGCAGACCACATAGTTTATTGGTATAAAAGGAGACAGCTTTTATTTACTATAGAATCTTGGGTCTTCCTCTACACAGTCATTCTTCTAGAGCAGAAACAACATATAGCATTAACTGTTCCTTAGAAAAGCCTGTCATTTAGAGAAGTAATCAAATTTCTCAATATATTAATTTCATTCCTGATGTATCATAACCAAATTCAACCCAGGTTTCACTTAGGAATCCCATTCCCCATGGTTAGTATGTAACCCTGTAGAAGAAATGACCTCTTTGTGAAGTAATCTAATGTAAGGATTCAGATAGCTTTGGTCCACATAGGACGAGGACATGAAACATCCCCACTAAGGAGTGGTAAACATAACCATCTGCCAGGATGTGATGTGCTATCAACTCCCTGCATTTGTCCCTTGAGCTAAACCTGCTTTCCTTGGCATGGGAAATCAATCTCAAATTACCAGCACAGATCTGTAAAAGATGCACGGTTACCTTGAGACTCCTGAAGAGCTGGGACACACAATTTCTCCCAATAAAAAAGTCACAGTATCTAATAGCCATTCCCCTGGCCTTCCCACTTTTAATTCACAAAATCTTTAACTCTGCTATATACAGAAGATATATGTGAGCCTTTAGAAAAGCTGCCAGCACACACTATCCTAAGGAATGACCCAGTGATAACCTCGGCTGAGAGCTAGAGGTAATCCTGACATTGTCTCTCAGATTTTGACAGTGCCTTTGCCAAAGGGTCCATCCAGCATCCTGTGATTACAGCAACCTAAATCACAGAAAGCATCAGCAGCCACCAATATTTTCTTAAATTCCAAACATACATGAACATCTGATATCTGATATCGGAAGGTCACTGATTTTGCTGGATAATAACTGAGGGAAAGACAGAAGAAAGGAAGGTAGCAAGGGGGGAGGAGGAAGGAGGAGGAATGAAAAGGAGGAAAGAAAGAAGGAAGGAAGGAGGGAGGGAGGGAAGGAAGGAAAGGAGAGAGAGGGACAGAGATAAAAACAAAAGGAAGAGCATAGAGGGAGATATCAGGCAAAAAAGAATGAACCAGAGCTATCTTTTTTTATTTAGAAATAAATATTAATAGCAACTTTACCTGAATTTTTGTTCTTTTTCATTTTCCTGCAGGGAAACAAGTATGTCTCCCTCTCTCAGTGCCATGGGAAAACATGTGACAACGTAAAGCAAGGTTGAAACAGGCTCAGTGGGAGTTGTAAAGGAAAAGGGCAGGCCTGGTTTATCAGAATATGCAACATATATTGAACGTTAGTGTTTCCAAGTAAGTTGTTAACAGTGTTTGGTACAAATGTTTCTCTTTAAAGAATCAGATGTTCCTCCTTTTTATTTTTCAATGCCTCCAGGATGGTAAAGCTGGTGCCATAAAGTCATTGCAAGAGACAGCAAACAACTTTGTTATTGTAATGGGTTTTCTTTAAACAATAGGTCTAGCAGGTGGCATGTGGCTACAACTGGGTCTATCACCATCTCCAGGGTGCCAAGATGTCCCTCAAAGTTTCTGTGGGAGGAATTTGTTGGTGGGATTTGGATTGTAAAGGCACGCGAGCATCTGCTGCCTACCCGGTCTCATTACCATTCACACAATTAACTCCTGCAGCTCTCAGCCCAGCAGCCAGGACCACGGACTTGGTTTTACTGCTTCTTCCACAATACTCATTACCATTCATCTGGACTTCGAGTTCTCCCTCTTTCAGCTCTGAGGAAAGTTTGCTTGGAAAATTGATCACATACAGAAAAAAGGCTTGTCATGAAGAGAGAAGAAAGACAAAAAATGCTTCTAAGAACCTGAATGGCTTCCGTCTGGCCCGTGCCTTGGGTAAAGGTGGAGGCTCTGGGATTTTGGTTTTTTACTACTTTCTGAAAAAAATCATGCTTCTTTGCGTTAAAATTGGCTGTCTGCAATGAGGGCTCTTAATGTATTTGTTTCATTATAAGTATTTTATTTATTCTAACTTCCAGTTTCACTTTTGTGTCCATCTCATGGAGCTTTGGCCAAGAAGCCAAACCTTTTAAGAAACTCTTTAAGATGATGCCCCAGATGATTAAGCAGATTATATGAAAGAGCAAGTGCTAGAAAGATTTAAAATAATTTTTAAAAATCTTTCACAAATACCTTATGGCATCCCTCTGACATCTCCTTCCTTTAAAAATGTCCACTGGTTTCACAAATCAACATAAAACTACAAAAGTGCCCCTGCAACACTATCAGAAAACCTGAAGCAGGACTTATCCTTTAACAGCTGTCTCATGATAAATATTCAGAAAACTGCAGTTATTAACATTTTATGTTTAACTGGAACGAGGTAGTATATACGATACTTTCTTTCTATCCTCATGAAATAAGTCGGTGTGTTTCATGGAGATGTAGAATCAACCAGGTTGGAGTTTCACCATAGTATGAAATACAGATACACAGTTGCACCTTATCTAGAGATGTAGACATTATGTAGACATACACACACACATATCACATGCACACACATATGTCTGTGTGTTTCATTTGTTTAAGAGAGGTCCAGGACAATCAGACTTCACCATGAACCAGGCTGCTTTGTTTGAGACAACAAAGGAATTATTAGACGATCTCAAAGTTGAGGGAGCAGATCCACATTTTTAAAGCTATAAAGTTGTTCATTCACAATCTATAGAAGAATTAGGTTCAGGAAAAAAATATGTTTATGCAACTATGTTTTTCTGTAAGTGAAAACTTTATTCTGATAATTACTATTAGAAACATAACCATAATAATTATTATATGCTATAGAGAACTTAACAAACATAGGGCACGTGATGATTTTTTTAGACTGAGGCATCAAACCATCAATGCTGAGGCCGCCTGGTAAAATATAGCATAAAGTGATTTGGAAAACAGAACACTGGGGTAAAATCCTTGCCTTTCACACATACTGTCTATGAAAATTTGAGAAAATCCCTTAACTTCCCCGTACCTCAGTTTCTTCACATTTACAATGGTGTGATTGGATGATATGGCCTCTGGGTTTTCTTCTAGCTCTATGGCCTTATCACCTGACCTACTTGTTTATTAAAGGTATATTTTCATAAATATTCTTTTAAAGTTTTGAGAACTAAAATGTCAAAAAGAACAGTAATAGCCTTTAATAGGAAATTTATATTCAGTTCAATTTAAGAAAAAATACCACAAGTATCTATTCCATTGGATACACTCTACGGGAAGCTGAGGATATAATGACAAAACAGAAAAGAGAAAACAAACCAAAAAAAAAGAAAAGAAAAGAAAAAGAAAAACACTCTCTATCCTCAAGAAACTTTCATTCTAATGGGATTCTGGTATTTAGAATCACTTCTTGAATTTTCATTTAATCTTTTTACTATTTAACTAAAACTAAAAGAAGGAAAGTTTGTTCTCAAACCTCTCCAGAAGATGCATCTGTTTAAATGAGATACTATTTGTAAAGCATTTAACACAGCACCTTGCACATAGTAGGCACTTAATGAATGCTTCCCCCATCCTCCCCCACCTTCACCCCAGCTTTCTCCACTGACTTACTCATGGCATTCCATTCCCCTTCTAGGTGTCTTGTTGCAGACTGACCCTGTGAAGTAAAGTTTTCCTTCCTCATCACTTACCCATTAGAAACAGGCACTCCCTTCTTGAACTTAACTCAGCTCCAGTATCCTCTCCTATAAGAAGTTTTCCATAATTCTGTTAGATCTTAATAACTGCCCCCCATTTCTTCATTTTTTGATTTGCCTTTGTGCATGTTGCATCCTTTGTATTTTTGCTCTTCAATCATTTTATATATATATATATATGTATGTATGTATGTATGTATGTATGTATGTATGTATGTATGTATACCTATTGCATAAAATTAAACTGGTTTCAAATTTGGCAATATAGCATTTGAGAACATTCACCACTTTAGGTCTCAGCTCTTTACAAGTCAATTAGCTGGTTTGGAACTTATTTACTAAATTAAGGGGTCAGAGTAGATGACTTCCAAAGTCCCTTCTAATTACAAATCTAGAGAGATAATGTGTCAACGTTACATAAAGAGCAAGCCTCTGTGACTGGAAGAACTGAGTTTAAATTCTTTAACACATACTGGCTAGGTGACCCTGGACAATTCACTTAACCCCCAATGATCCCCAAGGGTTCTTAATCATTGAGAGTCATGGAATTCTTTGGCTGTCTCATTGAACCTATGGATCCTTTCTCAGAATGCTTACAAATGAATAAAATATATAGGATTATGGAGGAAAATAATTTTTTGAAAGTTATCCAAAATTTAAAAAAATGTTCACAAATTTCTGATTAAGAAACTTTGTGAACTTAGAAAAATCTCTCAAACTAAGTGATCAGGAATTTGCTGACATGCATCAATACCTGAGATGAGGAAACTCCCTCTGGGATGGATAGAACTTTCTGCCCAGTATGAAAAGCCAAGCTTCTCTTGAAAATATCAATGCCACTTATCTTCCAGGATATACTGGAAATTTTTCAGAACCACTCTTAACTACAGAGAGAGAAAATTGTGTGAGGTTAGGACTGTGATCCTTAACCTGAGAAAGATGTAAGCAATCTACTTGGGAGTTTTGCATGGCAAGGAAGAAAAAAAAGGTCTTCCCTGGCTGCTTAATGATCTGGAGGAGAAGACTTTTGGTAAAATTTTTCTAGACCCTCGTACACTTGCATGCTCCCCAGTCATCTCATATCAATGGTCATTCAACTTTTGTTAACCAAATACTGGGGGTGGGGAGGAAAGATGAGCATTGGATTTGGAGCCAGGAAAGTTCTGTTTGAGTTCCACATCAGTCACTAACCATCTGTGTGATAGCCAATTCATTTGACTATGCCTCAGTTTCCCCTTTCATCACTATGTAATCTCTAAGGCGCCTCTAATTTAAAGTGTTTTGATTCCAAAGGAGACTCTCTAGGAATAAAAAGTAAGTCTCCACTGGCATAAATATTGTACCAGATGCTGCAGAACTCTGATGTGGCATATTATTATCTGAGCTAGTGAGATATCAATAGCTATCTGCTTTAACTTAATTAGTCCCTTCATTAAAAAACATGTTTAAACTGTCAAAGCCAATTAAAATTGTGATCCAGGTGTGTTTATTTTTTATAACTTCATAAGAGCATACTAGTGAGCAATTCCCAAACAGATTTTAAGCCACATTTCTTAACTATTAGTTATGCTAAAAGAGAAAAAAGAAATGATCCATAAACAACACAGTTTGTGGACTTGCTGTCTGTTTTCTTTGCGGGGGGTCACAAAAAATCAGATGGAGATCCAAGTTTTTGTATTAATCAATTGCCAGTTCTCAGTTTTTCAGGCAGAAATCTCTCCTCGTTCAGTCTTTTCAGTAGTGTCTGGCTCTCCCTGTCTGGCTCTCCCTGACCCTATCTGGGGATTTTCTTGGCAATGACACTGAAGTGATTTACCATTTCCTTCTCCAGCTCATTTTACAGATGAAGAAATGGAGATGAACAGAGTTAAATGACTCACCCAGGATCACACAGCTAGTAAGTGTCTGAGGGCAGATTTGAACTCATGAAATATCTTCCTAATTCTAGGCCTTGCACTCTATTCACTGTGCCATCTGTCTGAACTGAAATATCTCCTGAACAATTATTAAATTAATGGATGGTGCTTCCTTTTGAGTTTAAAAAGATGGTAATATATGAATGTTTATGAAAATGTTTCCTGAGTAAGCATGTTTGTCCTGACGTGAGGCAAATCCCTGAATAGTTGCAATGCATAATGGAATACCTGGAGTCATTTCTTTATAAATTAAAAAGAAATACCATGTTTTTAATAGTTTCATGAATGGAATTTAAAGGAATTTGAGTTGGGGAATTCCATGCATATACCCACCAAAGCCTTTTCAACTTATATTCTTCCAGTTGATGAAAATGGATCAGATTCTATCAAATGGAAATGCTGCCATGGTAGCTTGTTAAGAAGAAGCCTGGATATGTCATCAATAAAATGGGCTTAGTGAAACTGGGTTGGGACATAACTAGCACCATAATATTTTAGTTGTTTATCAATTTTAAAAGGCCATAGATGAAGGTTTTTCTCTTGTGCGCCCTTTTAAGACCACCATGTTATTGCAATGTTGTTTGATGGTTTTGCCCTTACAAAATTCTCCTTAAATCATGAAATAAAGCTATGAAGCAAATACAAAAGAATTTAACCATGCACAGTATGGCATATGGGTAATTTCCATTAAAGAACTTTTATATGTGGATAAAAGTGAAACTTGCTAGAAAAGAAATGCCAAAATCTAAATGGATTTGAAAAGGAGCTATTGTGAATAAACATTACATTGGTTAAGCTTTATGGGCAAGGTTAATATTACTGCTAGTGATTAACACTTCAACTCCACTCACAGTTTAAATGCTAATGCTTTAGAAGAGTCATAAAGACCATAGCCAAACAGAGCTAGAGTAGATCTTTGTATTGAAAAAATCTGCTTTGGGTCATTATATTTTCTATACCAATTGACTTTTATTTTTAAAAGAGCTTTCTGTTGAACAGTTCTTTCAAGAAATATATTTAAAATGTTAAAGGAACAGACTGGGTCATGTCATTAACTGAGTAAGCAAAAACAACTCCTAAAAGTATTTTAGGTCAACATTGTTCTGATTAAAAAAAAAAAGAAAGGAAAAGGAAGAAAGATAGGACAAAGGTCAAGAGAAGGGAAGGAAAAAGAAGAGGAGAAAAGAAAGTAATGAAAGAAAAAGGAAGTAATGAAAACAAAGGGAGAAGGAAAAGAAAAAAAGGAAGGAAAAGAAAAGAAATGGAAAGCTCAAATAGCAAAGAGTACTATGAAAATTTATTTTATTGCATTATTAAATTATTATTGTACCTTTTTATAAATTTTCATTTTTCCTTGGTAATTCACACATCTTTCTTTAGATCTTAATAACTGAAAATTCATTTGTTGATTGGAATGCCAGTATTAATGAAAATGTCATTCTTTTTTAATCAAGAAGGAAATTAATTTGCGAAGAACTTAAGCCTAGATTCTTATGTATTATTGGTATTTAATGATTTCTTTCCATAGATTCTCCCCAAATTAAGAAATTATTTTAATTCAACAGTATTTAAAATAAATAAATAAAAACTACTTATGAGGACACAAAAGATAATAATTAAGTCATATTTTGTATATTGAAAGAAATTAATTTAAATAAAGTGATACTTATACGCCTACACACAATTCTGTAGACATTGGCTATTAGCAGAGTATGTGTAGTTGATCAAGATAGAAGATATGAAATAGACCAAAAATAACTGATCTTTCAATGAAAAGACCTTAATAACCAGAGATGACTCAGGAACATAAAGTTTAAACTTAACCTCTTAAAATCTTGCTAAGGTCATCAATAATCTTTTTTTTTTCTTAAATTTTATTTTATTTTCAAAGATCAACTTTCTCTCCCATTTTTCCCCACATTCCATTAAGAAAGCAAGAAAACAAAACTCTTCTTAAAAACATGTATATTTGAGCAAACAAATTTCCACATTGACCATATTTTTTATTTATTTTATGTTTAATTTATGAAATAAAATAAATGTTTCCATAACAGTAGAATAAAAATGATAATTGCACATGAAACTGCAAATATATTATGTACAACTTCCTCTTTCTTTGATATATATAATAAAGTTACCATGTAACTTTGTTTTTTTTTTCTTTTTTTCTCTCCTCACCCTAAAGATGGCTACCATTAGACACAAATATGCATGTGTGTATACGTGTATGTACATATGCATGGATGTATATAAAATCATTCAATATATATACTTCTACTTATAACATCTCTCTCAGGATTCAGATAGCATCTTCCTGTATAGGTCCTTTGTAGTTAATTTAGGTATTTATAACAGTCAAAATAACATAGTCACTCAAAATTGTTCTTAAAACAATATTGTTGTTACTTTATACAATATTCTCTTGGTTCCACTCATTTCATTCTTTATTATTTCACACAAGTCTATCTATATTTTTCTAAAGTCA
Source organism: Notamacropus eugenii (assembly GCF_028372415.1). NCBI lineage: Eukaryota > Metazoa > Chordata > Mammalia > Diprotodontia > Macropodidae > Notamacropus > Notamacropus eugenii. The sequence continues at coordinate 133,932,185 of NC_092877.1, forward strand.
ATGAACTCACCATTTCTTATAGGAGAGCAGTATTTCATCATGATCGTACACCACAACTAGTTCAGTCATTCCCCAATTGGAAGACATCTCTACAACTTCTAGTTCTTTGGCACCACAAAGAGAGCTGCTATAAATGTTTTAGAACGTATAAGTTATCTTCCTTTCCCCCTAATCATCTTTGGACATAGACCTAGTAGTGGTGTTGCTGGGTCAAAGGGTATAATAGTTTATTAATTCTTTGAGCATAATTACAGATTGCTCTCCAAAATGTTTGAATCAGTTCACAGTTCCACCAACAGTGAATTAGACTCCCAACTTTTCCACATCCCCTGCAATATTTGTCACAATCCTTTCAATCATTTTAGTCAATCTGAGAGGTATAAAATGATATCTCAAAGATTTTTAAATTTGCATTTTTCTAATCAATAGTGATTTAGAGTGTTTTTATTTGATTATAAATAGTTCTGATTTCTTCATTCGGAAAACTGCCTGTTTGTGTCCTTTGACCATTTATCAGTTGGGAAATGACTACTATTCTTATAGATTTTGCAAAGTTCTTTACATACTTGAGATATGAGAACTTTACCTGAGAAACTGTCTATAAATTTTTCCCTGATTTTCTGCTTTCCTTCTGATCTTGGCTACATTTGTTTTGCTAGTACAAAACCATTTTAATTTAAAGGAATTGAAATTATCCACTTTACCGTGCCCTCTCTTTTCATTCATAAGCTGTTTGCTTATCCACAAATCTGAAAAGCAACATGCTTCTTGTTTTTTCAATTTTTTGACAACCTCTCTCTTTATATCTAGGTCATTTATACATTTTAATCTTATCTTAAATGGTAGAAGATACTGGTCTCTGCCCAATTTCTTCCAGACTGCTTTATAGTTTTCCCAATAACTTTTACCAAATAATGAATTCTTATCCCCAAAGCTTAAATCTTTACACTTGTCAACATAAGCATTAATTTACTGCTCTACATTATATGTGTATTCTGTTATACTGATCCATTTTTCCATGTCTTAGCCAGTACCAGATAGTTTTTGTAATTACTGTCTTGTAGTGTAGTTCAAGATTTGATACACACACACACACACACACACACATTCCTTTGATATGCTTAACTTTTTGTTCTTCCAAATAAATTTTGTCATTTTTCTAACTCAGTAAAATATTTTTTTTGTAATTTAATTGTGATCAGTGCATATTATGAAAAAAATGTTTCAGCCTGAAGTCTGAGTCTATCACCACTGTAAGGAAACAGCACGTTCTAGCACCAGTCCTCAGGAATTCTGATTGGTCTTTGTGTTGATTGGAATTCACAAACTGTCTTTACTCATACATATGTCCATATCCATTTATGCATGTTTGTATAGATACATACATACATGTGAATATATAGATATACATATTTACACACATATTCATATATATGGTTGGCATATTGGGTTCCCATCATATTGTATTTCTGTAGATCCTCTGATCTGGGTATGAAATCACCTGTAGCTCTGATGTTCAACCTCCCCCTAGGAGTTGGAATGATCCACAGCTGGGTCCTGGATGGAACTATCCCCACTGCAGGTCGGCAGACCTCCCCATGTCTGTCTCCTCATGTCCACTGTTACTGGACAAAGGACTCAAGGTGAGCTGTGTTTTGGTTTTCCCCTAAATTTCCCCATCAGGATTCTTCCTGGTGCAATTTCTGGATTTATCTGTTGTAGTTTGCAAATGGAAGCTTGTTGCACTATTTCCTACTACTCCGCTATCTTGGCTCTGCCCTATCTACCAATCTCTTAATTGATATATTCCATAATCTATTATTTCAGTCTTTTTTCTTTCTCATTCTTGACCTCTCTGAACCATCTGATTCAATGGAACATTCTTATCTCCTATCTTCTTAGGATTAACTTATAAGAAGACATGTCAATGATCCAACCATTCCTTTTCAGGTTTGTAATTTGTGCTCTATTCCCCATATGTTAGTAATCCTTTAAGTTTCTATCATAAACCTTCTATCCTTTTGGACTTCTAACTTTCATAATCATCTCTTCAGTTCTACTTAAGTTCTATCTTGATTTCTACTATTAACTCTATGTAGACAACTTATAAATCTGCAACTTTTAATTTCCTCTTTGATCCTTGGCCCAACCTCATCAACTTCCATGCTAAGCATCTTTACCCACATGACCCATAGACATTTCAAAATTAACCATTCTAAAAATGAATTCCTTATATTTTACCCTAAGCTGACTCCTCTTCATAACTCTTGATTTCTTTCAATCTTTCAATCTTTTGGTGACCCAAACTCACAAACAGACCTATCTTGGGTGCATCACTCTCCCTCCTCTCTTTTCCTCCCTCCCTCCCCACCATATCCTATCAGTCTTCACTAACTGAATCTCCACATCATCTCTAATATCCACCTTTTCCTTTTCACTTAAATGTCCACCTCACTACTTCAGGGTCTCTTCCTTGGATGACAGCAACTGTCTTCTAATTGATCTGCTTCCCCCTACTCTCTCTTTTCTCCAGTCTATCATGCACATAGCTGTCAAACTGATATTCCTAAAACATAGGACTGCCCAAGCCACTCAAATGCTCAAGATATGTTAGTAGCTCCCTATTGCCTTTAGAATTGAATACACATTTCTTTGGCATTTAAAGTTCTTTGCAATCTGACTTCAAACTATATTGCCAGACTTAATTTATATTACTCCTCCTCACACTCTACATTCTAACGAAATCACCCTACTTGTTATTTCTCGCACATTTAGACAACTTTCAATCACTTAACTCTTATTCCTTAACTCCTTCAAAACTCAACTTCTACCACTTCTTATCAGAAGATTTCCCTGACTGTCTCAGTTTTCATGACACCTCCAAATTTATTTGTGTGTGACATATATATGTCATTCTTACATATATAAATATGTATCAAACTTTATTTTGTTATATTAATAGATTGTATTTATATATGTACATATAATATTATACTTTATTTTGCTATGTTTATATATTTTACATATTTATTAAATACATATTTCAAATTCATTTATTTGTATACATGTTGCTTCCTTAAGAAGGAGTGGCAATCCTAGAAAACCTAGAAAACCTTCCTTGATTTTCGTCTTTATCTTCTCAAACTTTAATAGTGTCTGGCATATATTAGGAATCACAACAAAAACAAAACAAGGTGTTGAACTGGATAACTTAAGGTTTATCAAATCATTGCCTGCCTGGATTAAAAAGATTTTTAGAAGCACACTTACTTTAAGAATGGATTTCTTATCAAAAGAATTCTAGGGAAGGTCATAAAGAGAAATATGGAAAAATTTATGGGGGAAGAAAGTAGAGTGAGCACAAAGTAGAAGGAATGAAATAGTAGGACAGGAAGAGTATCAAATTCCAGAGAACAAATGGTTTTCCATCTCACTTTGGATTGTTCATGGCTAGTAAAGACAAAAGGGTTTAATAAATAATACTTTAATTGTATTCAATTGTGTTGCGTTGTATTGAAATAGGTTGTATTGTTTTGTTATATGTTGGAAAGGATTCCTTGGAGAAGAGCCAAGGGGACACTCAGCAGTTCAGCAGTTGAGGTGCCTAGGAGGACAGCAATTTTCATATGAGGTCAAATGGAAACAACTTGAAGCCCTGACAATTAAGTGATGAACCAACAAGCATTGGTTAAATGCCTATTCTCTACTAATCACTGTGGGAGAGGGAAAGAGAGACAGAGACAGAGACAGAGGGAGGGAGGGAAAGAGGGAAGGAAGAGAGAAAGGGAGAGAGAAAGAGAGAGAGAGAGAGAGAGAGGGAGGGAGGGAAAGAGGGAAGGAAGAGAGAGAGGGAGAGAGAAAGAGAGAAAGAGAGAGAGAGGGAGGGAGGGAGGGAGGGAGGGAGAGAGAATAAAAAACAAAGCATAATGGTACAAGGGAAAGAGAGTTAGTTTTGCATTTGAAATTTAAAAAACCTGGATTTCAAATCTGTTTTATTTGTTACTAGCTGTGTGACACTAGGGAGTCACTTATCCTCTCAGGGATTCACTTTCCTTGCCTATAAAATGAAGATGTTGGACAAAAGAATTTCTTTGCTCCCTTCTAATCCTAACATTTTGTGATTATACGGAAAGCCTTCTTCTTGAGGAACCCAGTGGACTAAAAATGAAAAGTCAGCCTCAACAGAGTGGAAAACAGGTCAACTAATACATTGATTAAGGACCCTGAGTTTAAAGGCTAAGAAGAGAGGTCATTGGAGCAAAAGAGCAGGGCCAAGAGGGACTGCCTGGAAAGAATTTTTAATATTTTATCCTTATGTAAGACTGCACTTTTAATTTAATTTAGTTGTATTTAAATCTACCTTGAGTTTCTTTCACACCACAATAAATGTTCACTTTTAAAATCTTACTATACGCTGCAAGTAATATCTAAGAGAGGGAAGGGTACCAGTAGAGATGAGAAAATGAGGATTGTTCATGAAGCCAGAGGCTTGGTCATTAGAAGTGGCATCTCAGCTAGTTCGCTTGAGAATCACTTTTTTTTTGAGGGAATCAACTCACTCTCAGGGTTCGATAAACCTTTATTAATCTGTCTTCTGGGTGAAGGCACTGTGTTAAAGGCTGACAAGTTTCATCTCAACTTCTATGAATGAGAAACAGCATGGATAGAAAGCTAAATTTGGAGCTAGGAAGTCCTGGGTTTGAATTACAACTCTGATATACAATGACTGTGTAGCCCTGGGAAGCTCATTTATACTCTCAATGCCATAGGTGACTTTCTAGGATTAAACATGGCAAAGAAGATGCATGCATACCTGTATTAGTAGAGGCAGTTTCCTCATCTGAGAGTTCCCTATACCAGTGATATCATAGGTCCAGCGCCTACTTCTATCCTGTACTCCAACTGGTCAAATGTCATTGCTTCAGTCATTTTCAGTCATGTCCAACTCTTCATGACCCCATTTAGGTTGTTTTTTGGCAAATACTGGAGAAGTTTGCCATTTGGAAACCAGGGTTAAGTTACTTGCCCAGGGTGACACTGTTCATAGGTGTCTGAGACCAGGTTTGAACCCAAGTCTCCCTGACTCCATGGCTAGTACTTTATCCATTGTACCACCTAGCTGACCCGCAGACAAATGAGAGGTAAGAAGACTTTACTTATTTTCTCCTTAAATCATGTACCAAGGTACGCTGCATCAAAATGGAATGTTTTGAAATAATTAATCAACATATTAACAAACATTTATTGATTGTGGAACATAAGCTCCTTCAGGGGAGGAACGATTTCCCCTTTTTATGTATCTCCAGTGCCTAGCACAATGTATAGGGTAGGTGCTTAACAAATACTTGTCAATTCATTGACTGGACAACCTCTTGGATTTTCTTGTATTTGGGTTTCCCAGTTCATAAAATGCAATTACTATGTGCTACCTCTGCTGACTCAGGAAATTTGATCTCAGTACTAGAGCTTACTATTTTCCAAAGCTTTAAGAAAATGAACTAAAAATAACTAGGTGTATCTTCCTTTTGTGTCAAATTTAAGCAATCAACGACAACAAAATATGCTCCTAGCCAGCCTATTTAGTTTAGATGCCATTTAGACATGGAGATTACTTTTGTAATCAATCAATCAATAGGACAAGTCAATACTTAATGCCAGGAATTCATAACAAAATCTTTCCCAGCACTGTATCTTTCTGGCAGCTTCCCTTACAGAAACTGACACCCTAGCTGAAAATGTGAGGTACCCATAATCCCTTCTCAACCTTCCTTGACCTTAGAGAATTTCAAGCCATTCTCAGGCTAGCTGCTCTAGTCCCTTGGTTTTCATTGTAGAGCTTAGTGTTGTTTAGTTAATTGGCATAAAAGAGTCCTCAAGGACTCAGGAAACACAAGGGAATGTGGAGGTATAAGTGACAGCTGAAGTAGAAAAGTTATTTGGTAAATCCTTTCTCATTGAATATATTCAGGCCACAAGTTTGTAGGAATAATAACCACTCATATTTCACATAGTGCTTTAATGTTTAAAGCACATTGTTTCTTCTAACCTCATCATAGTCCTGTAAGGTTGGTACTCTAAATGTGCTTTGTTTTCATGTTGCAGGTAAGGAACTTGAAGCTCAGAGAGGTTGCGACTTGTCTGTCACCACTCAGCTAATAGGTATCAGATGCAAATCCAATGCCCTACACAACCAACCATGCCAAATTTATATAATTTAGACATTTTCACACGTGTACATAAAACATCTATCTATCTTTATTTTCCTATCATCTGTCTATTCTCCCAGAAATTTCTCTGGCTGGTCTACACCCAGATAGATGAGTGGTGGAAACTTGAATACATTGCTTTAATTTTTCTCACGCCCCCTAAAACAGCCACCATTTATCCCTTACAAGCAGTCAAACTCACATTGCTTTATTTTTAATAGGCTTATTTGTACAGTGGAAATAACAGAAAGGACTTGCACATGAATCCACATAGAGTTCAATTTCCATCTTACTGTACCCTTTCATTTACAGAAATTCCTGTTATTTATATAGTACAGTCTCTATGATTCATAATAACAACCTATTCCAATTCATTTTCAGTTATTAGTGTTTTGCTCAGTTTGAACCTTGGACAACTATGATATTATATTTCTCTGGTACAAAATTCCTTTTGTTTCATAGCTCTACACAGCTACTTCTTCCTCCTTTACATTATTTTGTCTGGCCGTCACCCCCATATATCCAGAGCTCCCATCTTCTTCTCCTGATCATTGAGGCTGGTTCATTTCCCTCATGTATGTTTCTCAATCACCTCTCTGAAGTTCTTTCTTTTCAACTTCAAGTCCTTCATCTAGATGGTCTAGGTAGGAAAAAAAAAAACAACATAGTATTATATGATCATAAGTTTAGAACTGAGAGGAACTCTAGATGCCACTAAGCTTAAATTCTCTCATTTGACAGATGAGGAAAGTGAGGTTCAGAGATACTAAGTGACTTGCCTAAAGCTACAACTAGTAAATATCTGATTCAAGATTTATCCCTATCACCGTCTGCCCAAGAGTTCCTATGCACAAATAAGTGAATTAAAAAAAAAGGTATTAACAGTATACACAAGTAAATGAGCACAGTCATGGAGTGCTTGGTAAACCTAAAGATGGAAAAAGAGGAAACTATTTGACAGAAAACTTTTTTGTTGTGGTCGTTGAGAAAATTGGAAAGGAGTCTAGCAGAAAGCAGATATAAATCAATGTCTCACACAGTACAAGAAGATAAGCTCAAAATGGAAACATAATTGAGACATAAAGTGTAATGATGTCATAAGCAAATTAGTGGAACATGAAAGAAATTTCCTGTAAGATCTATGGGAAGGAAAGAGTTCATGACCAAACAGGAGAGAGAGAGATTCACAGGAGATAAAGATTATTTTGATTTTATATTTTTTTAAATTGCATATACAAGGTGATGTACTTAAAATTAGAATACAGGAAAATGAGAAAAAATCTTTGCAATAAATTTCTGTAATGAAGGTCTCATTTCTAAAATATATAAGGAATTGAGTCAAATTTGTAAGAATCAGATCCATTTTCTAATTGTTAAATTGTCAGAGAATATGAATAGAAGTCAAGCACATCAATAGTTTAAAGGGAAAAAATTCTTCTAAATCCCTAATAATTACAGAAATAAAAATCTGAGATAACATTTCACATTTATTAGATTGGCTAATATGATAAAAATAGAAAATTGCAAATGATGACAGGGATGAGGGAAAAGAGGTATAAAAATGCAATGCTAGTGGAGTTGTAAACTAGTCCAACCATTCTGGAAAGCTATATGAAGCTGTGCCATAAAGTTATTAAAAATGCATAACTTTTTTCCATCATAATACCACTAGTAGGATGTCCCAAAGAGATTGAAGAAAGAACAAATGGACCCATTTATACAAATATATTTATGTTATCTTTTTTTGTAGTGACAAAGAAATAAACACTGAGGGATATACATCAACTGGGGAATGGTTGAATAAGTTATAGTACATGAATGTGAAAGCATTCTTTTGTGCTATAAGGAATGATAAGGGAAGATTTCTACAAACTTACGCAAAATGAAGTCAGCACAAACAGAACAATTTATAATATGGTAACAGCAATATTATAAAGATAATCAATATTGAAACACTTAGTAACTCTGATCAACACAATGACCAAATACAAGTCCAAAGGACCTACGGTAAAATATGTTGTCTAACCTCCAGAAAGCGAACCGATGGAATCAGAGAGTAAATTAAAGCATATTTTCTTCTCCTTCAATATCCATTCTTTCTTTCCGTTGTGCATAAATAGTGTGGAAATTTATTTTCTATGACTATACATATTTTAAAGGATTCTATATTTCTTGTCTTCTCAATAAGTGAGGGAAATAAATGGTAAAAGGAGGTAATCTGGAACTGAAAATAACATAAAAATTGAATAAAAAAACATTTATTAGGTACTTACGTTGTCTAACTACCATGATGTACCCTAGAGAGACAAATAAGAAAATAAAATGCAGTCCTTGCTTCCAAGAAACAGGGATTAGGGATTCACATGACAAGGAGGGTATATCTATGGTAATAGAGAACCTGCTGAGAATATGCACACAGTATACAGAGTGAAGTATAGCTGGATCTGACCTTGATATTTATATAAGGCACTCGCTAACTAAGATGATGATTCAGCGTTGGAATGATTTGAGGGTGAAGGGTAAGGGGAATATTGGAATTCCAGAGTTGAAAGGGTTAAGACATCCAGAGTCTGATATCTGGTCTAGATTGCAAGGGGGTTGGAAAGTTAATAAATCAATAAATATTTATTAAATGTTTATAATTTGCCAGAACTTGCTAAACATAGGATTTTATAAAGAAATGATTCCTGTTCTCAAAAAAATGGTTCCTGTTCTCAAGAAATTCACATCGTAATGGAGACAAGATGTAAATAAATAGATACATACAATTAATATAGAAAATATTCTCAAAAGGCCAGCAGTTGGGTATGAGGGCACAGATGTGGGATCTCAAATGTCATATACAGTAAATATCTAGTATGTCAGTTTAGTTGAAAGGTTAAACTGATGAAGCAGGAACATGTAAATTAGTGTGGAAAGGTAGATTGTGAGGGTATTCGAATACCAAACAGTCATTGGTACTATATTGTTTAGGCAATAGTGAATTTCTTGCACAATGAATGGAAGCTTTATGAACAGTGGAGTGACATGGCCAAACCTGACTTTTACAAATGTCAATGTGGCAGTATTTTGGAAGATGGAAAAGAAAACACATTAGGAGTAAATCCCTTAGTTCTCCACTAAACATGAACAAAGGAAACATTAGATTTTCTGTCCAAAATCAATACAGCTGTCGATAAGAGGTGAAAGGTTTGGGACCTTAATTTTCTCCAAGACAGGGTTACAAAGCTGATTTGTTCTTTTTTTTCTTCACTTTTTTTATGTCTCTCAAAATACTCAGAAGTCTCATACAAATTCTCAGTTGTTCAAAAAAGCAAATAAGAGACGGTCTCCTTTTATCATGTCGCAAGCTTTGGAAGCACTCAGTCTAAATGAAAATTCTGCTAACAGCAGCCTCCAAATTATCCATTGTTTCTGGGAGAAATGAATAAAATTCTTGCCTTGTCATCATTCCTGGGGAAGCCATATTCCTACTTCACTTTTCTTAATGTTTAGTTGAAAGCAATGAAAATGCAAACCCATCTACACTTGCCATGCAAGCCATGTCATCCTTAGTCATTTTGTCATTGATAACAACAGAACTGGAAGCAATGCGCAAGAGTTGCAGAAAGGAGGATTTCAACAGATGGGCTAATGATAATATATAATAATAACAAAGCTGAAACTTCTAGTCTCCTAGTGTTTGTTTTCCTAACTGTCTTCTAGAACACTGATAAGTGAACATTCCTTAAACACAGGTCTTACTATAACAAAACTAGACAAGAAGTTTCAGTAGCCCCCTATTACCTCTAGGATACAATACACATTCTTCTTTAGTATTTAATAGCATCTTAAAGTTTCAAGGTTTCCAAAGCACTTTATGGTTGAGATAGCAAACATATTTATTTATTTCTCATGATAACCCTAGGAGGTAAGTACTGTAATTGTCTTTATTTTAAACACAAAGAAACTGAGGTTGTGGGAAATTTAGTGACTTTTGAGGCTGACATCTGGTGCTGTGAAAAGAAGAGGCAGCTAGATGGTATAGTGGGTAGAGAGTCAGACCTGGAGCCAGAAACACTTATCTGACTGACTGAGTTCAAATCTGGCATCAGATATTCACTAGCTTTGTGACTCTGAGCAAGTCACTTAACCCTGTTTTCCTCAGTTTCCTCATTTGTAATATGAACTGGAGAAGGAAATGGCAAACTACTCCAGTATCTTTGCCAAGAAAACCTGAAATGGAGTGACAAAGATTCAGACGCAACTAAAAAATGACCAAACAACAACAAAGCTGGGAAAAAATTCTGACTTTGAGGTCAGAAGAACTCATTTGAACATGGGTAGAACCTTTGCTTCTTGTCATTGTATATGTCAGAGTGACCCTTGGGCAAATCACTTAATCTTTCTGGGCCTGAGTTCTGAGTTGGACCAGATGACCTCAGAAGTCATTTTTAGCTCTAAAACCATGAAGGATATTTCCCACAGCTAACTTGTTTCAAGAGGCAAGACTCAAATTTAGTTTCTCTTTCCTCCTGCTCTCTTTCAGTGACATTCCACTACTTCTCATGATTGAAATTTGCCAGCTCCTTAGGGGTAGGAATTGTATCATAGTCATCGTGGTATCCCCAGAACCTAAGGATCACAAAGTGTCTTAAACAAAGTTAGTATTTGACAAATTCTTATTTGATATTAAATAAAAAAGAGAAGTGCATCTTCACTAAAGTTCTCCTTGATGTGTTGTCACAGTGGGAATGCAATCCTGACTGCATAGGGTCAATGTTAGATGAATATAGACCTAACAAGCTAGAGAGGACAGTAGTGTATGCCAACAAAGACACTATGTGCCCTGCCATTGAAAATCAACCACGCTAAATTTAGAGAGTTTCCTATCCAGAAGGCTACCCAACAGGTAGTTAAGATACACTCACTCGTGAGTGGTTCCCATGGGGTAAGGGGCTACGATTTATTGGTGACAAGAGCATTCACAACAGTAGTTTCTCATATTCTTAAATACAGAATACATGTCTACATATAAGGCACAGTGTCATTTGTGACAATAAACTCCTTGGGGCTGGTACCATGTCTTGTCTAATATCTTCCTCCATTATTTAATACAGTATTGGGCAAATAGTAGGCATTTAATAAGTGTTGAATTGCTTGAGTAGGATTCAAAAGAGGACATCTATTGTTAAAGGAAAAATATGTGGATGTGGCTTCTACCTCTATCACTGGCCTATATGGCTTTATAATGGAGATGTTTTTAAAAATGAGGAGACACACTTCACAGATTTTGCCCTTTGAAAATGATCATTTCTAATCTTTTGCTAAATTTATTTTTTATTTGTGTGGCTGGACTGAATTGTCCAATAACACAGAAGGGAAATGGTGAACTATTATTCACAGATCCTCTATAATGGATGAGATATGAAATGAGTTTCATGGAAGTTAAGCACCCCGGAGGTTATTAGTTTTGCCATAATATATAACACTATTCTGACATCATGTTATTATCATTATTATATTGTTAGGCAACAGACCTAAAATATATTTGAAAAATTCAACAATTTTGTCACTTATGGAACTTAATAAAGAATATAGGTCCTTTCCTTACAGCCATTAAGCCATGAAAGGCAGGCATATTTTATTTTAAGTTGAATACATGCACTGAATATTTAAGACATGAAATTTGCTTCTGTTGCCAAAACCAGACCAAAACAAAAAACCCTGTTAACCCTTTGACAGATGTGATTATCTGATTTAGTGGAGAATGAGGTGGTTTCAGGGTAAGAAAGCCTGGATTCTAGGCTAGGCTATGTCAGTGACTTGACCTTGATGACATCATCAAATCCCTCTAGGCTTCAGCTCTCTCATCTATAGAATGGTGGAGTGGACTAGATGGTCTCAAGATATCTTTGAGTTCTGAAAGTATATGATCTATGTTTCCCACAGAGATCTAGAAACGCTCTACTCAACTGTCATTTTAAAGACAGATTTTGTACCTAGAAAAATAAACATTTAAGGAAGAGAAAAAAGAAGAAGAAGGAGAAGGAGGAGGGTCCATACATAAAAACATACATACATACATATATACATACACACACACGCGTATGTATGAATATTATCAGTGATTTGCATCTGAGTGACTCATTCAGTGTAACATAGCAAATATGTGTCAAAAGCAGGATTCAGACTCAGGTCACCCTGACCCACAACAGATCTCTGTCCACTGTGCCAGGCTACCTTTTCTACTTGGATTAAAAAAAAGGGGGGAGGAGCCAAGATGGCAGAGTAGAAAGATACACATATGCTAGCTCCGAACCCACAGCCCATAAAATACCTGTAAAGAAGAACTCCCAACAAATTCTGGAGCAGCAGAAGCCACAGAACAATGGAGTGGAGGAGATTTCTGTTCCAGAGAGACCTGAAAAACCGACACCAAAGTTGTGTCGCACACTGGACATGGAGCAGAGCCCAGCCCTGCCTTGGCCACAGGGCACCAAGAGGAGCAGATCTGAGCAGGCTTCAGGAACAGAATCTCTAGTGGCCGTGCAGGTCCTTCAACCCACAAGCACCAAAGGTCAGTGAGAGAGTCTTTTTGGCTGGCTGAGAGGCGAGCAGGGTGTCTCCATAACTCAGTACTGCTCAGGAGGCAGCAGCAGAGGCAGCAGCAGACAGCGGCTCTCAAAGCAGGCAGGAGCCAGGATCCATTGTTGAAGGTCTCCTTGTAAACCCCCTGAGGAAACTGAGCCCCGTGTGGTGGCCCTGCCCCTACCTGAGCACCTGAACTTAATCTCACACTGACTAGCAGCCCTACCCCTGCCCAAAGCCCTGAGGCTAGAAAGCAGCATTTGAATCTCAGCCCCTAGGCATTAGCTGGGTGGATCTGGAGGCAAGATGAGTGTGGAGAGGAAACTCAGAAGTCAAGAAACTGACTGGGAAAATGCCCAGAAAAGGGGGAAAAGAAATAAGACCATAGAAGGTTACTTTCTTGGGGAACAGGTGTCTCCCCCCATCCTTTTGGATGAGGAAGAACAAGGCATACTGCCAGAAGAAGTCAATGGCCCTCCCTCCAAAGGGGACTTAAACTTGGCTCAGGAAATAGAAGACCTTAAAAAACAAGTTAGCAGCTTACTAAAGGAAAACCAAAAAAATACTGAGGAAAATAACATCTTTAAAAAGAGGCTAACTCAACTGGAAAAAGAGGTTCAAAAAGTCAGTGAGGAGAAGGAGGTTTTAAAAAAGCAGAATTAGCCAAATGGAGGAGAAGGTTCAAAAGCTCACTGAACAAAATAATTCATTGAAAGAGAGAATTGGGTCCAGGGAAAAGAATGACTATGATTTAAACCAAGAAGTTAGTAAACAAAATGAAAAATTTTAAAAAATAAAAGATGATGTGAAAGAACTCATTGGAAAAACAACTGACCTGGAAAATAGATCCAGGAGAAACAATTTAAAAATTATTGGACTACCTGAAAGCCATGATCAAAAAAAAGAGCCTAGACATTATCTTCCATGAAATTATCAAGGAAAACTGCCCTGATGTTATAGAATCAGAGGGCAAAATGGATATTGAAAAAATGCATCCATTACCTCCTGACAGAAACCCAAACAGAGAAACTCCTAGGAATATTGCAGTCAAATTTCAGAGTTCCCAGATCAAGGAGAAAATACTGCAAGCAGCTAGAAAGAAACAATTTGAGGACTTTGGACATACAATCAGGATAACACAGGATCTGGCAGCTTCAACATTAAGGGATTGAAGGGCTTGGAGTGGGATATTTCAGAAGGAACTGGGACTGAAGCCAAGAATCACCTACCCAGCATATCTGAATATAATACTTCAAGGGAAAAAATGGACATTCAGTGATAGAGACAAATTGAAGATTTCATGGTGAGGAAAAGACCAGATCTGTATTTAAAAATTTGACTTCCCAAGACAAGAATCAAGAGAAGAATGAAAAGGTAAACAGGGGAAGAAAAAAGAAAAATCATAAAAGACTCTCTAAAGCTGAACTGTTTACATTACCACATGGAAGGAAAATATTTTTAACTCTTGAATCTTTTCTCAGTATTTGGGTAGTTGGAGAGATTGTACACACACACACACACACACACACACATACATATAGATAGAGAGTACAGGGTGTGTTATATCAGAAGATATGATATCCACATACACACAAACACACACAAAAATAAAATAAAATAAAAATTAAGGGGTGAAGGAGGAAAATTCCAGGAAGAGAAAGCGAGTAATGAAATGGGGCAGGCTATAACTCATAAAAGAGATAAGACAAATCTTATTCAATAGAGGAGATAAGGGAGAAGGGGAGGGGGGAGAAAAATAAAGTTACTCTCCCCACATGTGGCTGAAGGAAGGAATAACATGCTTACTGAATTTGATAGGAAAAATTATATCACACCACAGGAAAATAGGAGAGGAGGCAACAAGTGGAGTGAAGGGAATGTTAGAAGGGAGGGCAAATGAGAGAAGGGAGTCACTACAAATAAACACTTTGGAGAAGAGACAAGGTCAATTGTAGGGGGGAAAATAAGCGGAATAGGGTAGGTGAGAGGGCAATATAATTAGTATTACACAACATGATTACTATGGAAGTCTTTTGCAAAACAACACAGGTTTAGTCTGTATTGAATTGCTTCCCTTCGTAGTGGGGCTGGAGAGGGAGGCAGGGGAGGGAGAGAAGTTGGAATTCAAGGTAGCAGAAACGAATGTTGAGAATTTTTACTGCATATAATCAGGAAATAAGAATTACAGGGATAGGGGTATGGAAATTTATCTTGCCCTGCAAGAAAAGAAAGAAGATAGGGATAGGACCGGGGTGGGGTGTGATGGAGGGGAGGGTACATTGAGGGAAGAAGCAACCAGAATGCAAGGTATTAGTAAGTGGGAGGGAGGGGGGTGATGGGGAGAAAAATTGGTCATGTTACAAAGTGAGGTAAAAGCAATTAGTATTAAAACAATAGACTGAATTAATTACTGAGAATAAATCAATGACATCTTTAGTTTGGAGAAAAGAATTTCAGTCTAACTTTCCAAGAGGAAGGTATCCTCTGATAAAATCTGGCATTGATGGAAAAGTCAAGGTTTTAATGGTAAATTAGATTTTATGATTGTCATTTAATCAGGAACTAGAACATGTATAGAAAGACATGTAAGCCAATTAAGACTTGCCTAAAAGATGTTCCTTAGCCAAAGTGAAACTATAATCATATTTTCAACCTGGTTATAGGAACTTGCTATTTTTAGATGCAATGGGACTATTAAGTGACTGTTCTTCTGAGTCTAACTCCAGGTATGGGAAGCAAGAAAGGCGATCCAAGCCTCCATTACATGATGCCAGTATGCTCATGAGATGCTGGTATGAACTGCATAGGTGATCTCAAGGGAAGAATGGGAGAGCAGCTGTTCAGCATGGTCTGAGGTGGGATTCTCTGGACTCAATTTCCCCAATGACACCTGGCAGACTTTAAGTTTGACTGAATGCAAGTGGACAATCTACTCGTGCCTGGAACTGACGTGAAGTTGGGGAGATATTGTATCCCTGCAATGTCCTTACTATTGGTGGCAATTTCCTATAGTCCAAAGGTTTGTAAGCTTAATACCAGATCTATTCAATTATAGATTACAGGTAGGGGAACATCCAAAGTTGTCTAAAATTAAGCTATTAGGCATAGGACTTTAGACCAACAACATTAAGTTAGGATCTTTTTATTCTTAGTAATACTGAGGAGACAATTAGATCAAGAGATTGTGAAGTTAGCAACATAAATATTATCTGTGTCTCAGTTGGCTTATGTTTGAAAAAAAAATTCTTTTGTGTTCCATGTTGTAAATGCTTTAAAAAGATGTATCAGCTGACCAAAAGTTGGAATTGCTTTATCTGTTACAAACTGTGTTAAAAATAAATTAAAAAAAAAAGTCACTTCACTAGTAAAAGGCTATGGAGGTCATGCTGGACATCACATGTCTGAAAGCATCTGAGTTTAAATGGATCACAAGTACAATATGAGTGAAAAGTCAAACAAGCTAATAAAATTTTAGGCCACTTTAAGAGAGGTACATTTTCCTGGAATAATGAGGTAATAGACAGCCATATTGGCTAGACCCTTCCTGCCACATTGTGTTCAGTTCTGGGCAGCACCTTTTACAAAGGTTGTCGATAAGCTGGACGTCATCAGGAATGGGACAGCCAAAAGAATGATGAAAAGTCTCAAGCCAATGGCAAATAAGAATTGGCTGAAAGAACTGAGACATTTAGTTCAGAGAAGAGAAGACAGGAAAAAGAAAAAAGAAAGATAGCTGTCTTCAAAAACTCTTTTCTCAAAGGAGCGTTAGACTTAGGGTTTTGGACCTCAGGGGAAAGAGTTAGGAGTAATGGGTAGAAATTATGTAGAGACAAATTAAAGCTTAATATGGGGGGTGGAATTTAGTAAAATTTGAACTATCAAAGAGTAGAATGGACAAAATTGGGAGCTAGCGGATTCTCCTTCACTCAAATTATGCAAGTAGAGGCTAGAAGGACAATTTATTGACTTGTTTTATGAGATTCTTCTTCAGGTATATATTGAATTAGCTAGCTTGTGGAGTCACTTCCAGCTCTGAAATTCTGTGAAAATAAAGGACTGGAATTTGACTGATGGGTAATTACAAAGAATAGCACCAATATTTATTTACCTAAAGTTGATGCTGTATCACTGGAATCATTAACATCTCATTGTAAATATTTATATGATATTATTTGTCATTCTTTATCTCCTTACTTTTTCCTGGACAGATGACTAGGACACACATTTGAGGGGTTATGGAGTTTTTCCAAGAAGCTCTGCAGTGTTCTAGGAACTCAGCCACCAAGAAGTATTTCTGCACATTGGAGCATCTTAAGACCTCATCTACAGGGCAATTCCTATTCAATTTTACTCTGTACTGATCTCCATGACAGTGCTGGACAACTTTACGCAACTTGTACAGATGTGGGAGATGTGTGTGCCTCTGTGTGCATGGTGGGGAGGAAGAAAGGGAGAGAGGGAGACAGAGAGACAGAGAGAGACCTAGAGATAGAAAAAGTGAGAAGCAGAGAGACAGTGAAAGAGATAGAGACAAGGAGAGACAAAGAAGCAGAGAGACAGAGATGTAGGGAGATAAGAAGGGGGAGAAAGGCAGACAGAGACAGACAGAGACACAAGCAGAGACACAAAGAGTTTACAGACATCCATTCACTGATATAGGGCTAGAGATTAGATTTGTGATTTAATTGGTAAGAGGAACTCCTAGATAAGAAAACTCTGTAGCAATGAATGTCAGTATGTTCTTAGTCATTTAAAGAGTTAAGAGCCTAGGGCTCTGAAAAGAAATTGCATGACTTGCCCAGGACCATATAGCTATGTCAGAACTAGAAAATGAATGTTGGCTTTTCTGAATTCAAGGTCTACCCTCTATCCCCTATGTCATATTGTCTCTCACATGTACATATGTACACGCACACACACACAAGGACAAATGCACACACACAGACTCTTTTCACAGACAACTGCAAATGGACAATAAACCTGGAATTAAGCAAGAGAAGCAGAATGGGCCAACTTGTTTTTGGAAAATGGCAAAGTTCCTTTAATGACTTTGTTTTACACCCAGTAACAAAGGCACATCTTTTTAATACCAACACTTTTATTGTTTTTTTTTATTACTATGAGTCATGAAAAAATAAAATTTCCAAAGAATTAAATCTGAGTATAACTCAGAGATTAACGGAGACATAAATTCTGTGACTGAGTAGGCTGAAAAACAAATAAGAAACTACAAGGAAGGACCAGAGTAAAGGATATCTTTTTTGTGTGTGTGTAGTGTGTATGTATGTGTATATATGCAGGTATATATGTATGGATGGATATATATGTGTATGAACATGTGCATATATATATGTATACATATACATACGTACATATATACATACACACATATGAATGTGTGTTTGAAATACAAAATGAGGGAGAGAGTAACTACTGGACAATTCGTGAACTCATCATTTCTGTAGTGAAAAAGTGAGGAGAGATCTCACTAACAGTTGTGATCTGCCTCATATGATAATTGCCTATCATCAGTGAGGTCACAGATGTATTTGGGTCTATAGTTCAAGAATTCTGGTCTCCTTCTCAAGGTTCCTTTCTGCAACTCTAGTGGTATGATTCAAACATAATAGACTGGTCAATTTTATAATATAATGCATGGGGAATACTGTCTTGGATCAACACTCCCCTCTCAAAGAACTCTTGAAAACCAATTTTGAAAAGCTGACTGAAGTATTAAGTCCTGTAAAAAATGTACAGCATTAAAAATAAAACTAATACCTATCCTTAGATTTCTAGTAGGAAGTGTCAGGAGACTTTCCTTGATGTATGTACTACATTTTCTTGTTTTTGTCATCTAAAAGATTTATGGCTATTTGTCTATTTAGCTAGCAGATGGGAAGTGATTTTGTGTTCTATATTCATCACTAAGTGACTGCTTATTTCTTATTTCACTCCATTTTTATGGAAGTCCAGTGAAATATAACTTTCATTGTGTGGGCATTTCTTTCATTACTTTGGTATAGAATAGTCTCTGTCAAATGTCCATGGTAATTTATTCTTAGTTTTCTTCCTTTTTTTATCTGGAGTAAGAAAGCTCTCTCTGCTCACATTTTTTAAAGAGATTATGTTAAATCTCAATGGTTATTATAATTGGAGTCAATGTTATAATTATTCTTATTAGTTGTTGAATAGCTCAAGCTTTAAATTATTAGTGTTACATGACTTCCCAGTTCAATGCATTTGACCATATCTCGTTGGATCCTTTGAACAGCCTGGTGGAATTAGCAATGATGATATTATGACTTCCACTTTTAAAGTAAGAAAAATAGTATTCAGAGAATACTAGTAGAGAGTTAAAGTTAGTGTAAGCATGCCCAGGGTTGACATTCTTTCTCTGACACATCCTGGCTGTCAATGGGCAAGCCATTGTTCTCTCTGTCTCAGGTTCTTGTCTGTATCATGGGTGTTCCTTCATTCATTGAAATCTCATTTATTAAAAATCTCCTATGTGCCCACCACTGTAGAAGTCACAGAAGGACAAAGTAAAAACCAAATCATTGCACCTGTAGTATTTTCTTTACAATATGATTTTGAGTCTTATGTGAGACAATTGGACATGCCTTTTAAAGCTCTATAAAAATCTCGGTTGGGGATGATAGTATTGTCACTACGCTTAATATTGCTTACTGCTACTACCACTATCATCATCATGGCCAAAGATCACAAAGGTAGGTAGGACATGGTAGAACCCAAATTCAACTTCTCTCATTTTGGGTTCAAACTCAGTTTGCTTTCCACTATGTTACATGGATTTCAGCTTTAAGTCATATCTTCAACACTTTATTTTCTTTTTCTCTTAATTACTGACGTAATCTCATGCACTGGGTAGAGTATTGGATTTAGAGCCTGACTTGAGTTTTAATTCTTCCTCGACTTGGTTAGCTGTACGAACATGAACACATCACTTAACCACTATCTGCATCTGTTTCCTTATATGTAAAATGGGAATAAGATTAGTACCTACCCAAGTGGATTGTTGTGAGGAAACAATGAGACGGTTATAAGTAAAGCACTTTGTAAATGGTAACACACTGCATTCATTCAGGTTAGCTCTAATTTTGTGACATATAAATTTCTTCCTTCAGTAAACGCCTTGTCTTGTTTTCTATTTGTATTTTTCTATTTCTATTTTCTTTGTAAGTGCAGATTTGATAAGTGAAAGTTATTGCTATTTCATGGCAGAATAGAACAGTATTATTTTGACTGTAAGATGTGGTAATACCAAAAAGCTATCTCTATGCATCTTTGTTAGTAGATAGAAAGGCTAGTACTAATCAGTTCATCCAAAAGCATAACTCTAAAATATAGACAAATGGGACTTAATGCATTATAGTATATTTTAAGCACATTATCACATATACAAAAAGTAGCGTTGTGTAGAGAATGCTGGACTTGGAGTCAGGAAGATGGAGGCTGGAATCTTATCTCTAATACTTGGTAGCTAGGAGATCCTGGGCAATTCACTATGCCTCCACGTTTCTCAGTCATTTATTACTAAATGCAAAATAATCATAATCTGTTGGTGGATGGAATACTTACATAGAAAATTCCTTATAAAAAGATCACAGATTCTTTACTTGTTTATACATGAGACATGCTACTAGAAGAATTATCTGATATTGTGTTTTGAAAATTACATATGAAAACACAATGCAGAATAATCTCTGGCAGCAAGTCATAGACTAGAACAGTGTCTGAAGACTTAAAGTTGAGGGTCACCCAAAGACTCATGGGGACATGCATGCTAGGTATGAGTAGAAGACAACATGTTAGCAACCAAGATATGCACAAGAAAAGTGTCATAAATGATGCCATCAAACTTATGTGCAACAGGAATAGAAGATGGGTAGGTAAAATGGTGAGAATAACAGATAACAAATATACAGAATCTATGTTTCATTGGTATTCACATAATATCAAGATAACTATGGGAAAGGCTTTCAGTATGTTGGATGGACCCTTAGTGGAATATGTAAGGGAGGACAATGACTACTACCGCATAGCTAAGTATGTGGTCAACACAAAACTACACAAAGGGAAAGCCTGAGTTCAAATCCTTCTTCACATATTTACAAGCTATGTGCCTTTGGACAAATTGCTTAACCTCTCTTAGCTTCAGTTTTTTCATTTATAAAATGGAGATAACAGTACCTAGTATTGTTGAAGGATAAAACAACATAATATTTATAAGTTCTTTACAAACCTTAAAGTGCTGTATAAATGCTAGCTATCATCATCACTATTCCTATTACAGAATGAGAGGAAATGTTTATGTTGCAATTTGCATTGTTGGAGAAATCACTTTTGACACAGAGATCACAGATCCTAAATTATCATACATGTCTTTGGGGTAAGATGTAGACCTTAGAGATATTTGACTACTATCCCTAAAACAGAACTATGAAGACTGATTTCTGTAAACTTTCATCTTATTGTCCTCAGCTACCTCAAAATTGCAAAAGAAAACTCTCTGAAAAATATCCAAGCATTAAACCATGGTTTTCATATTCTCATTTCCCATTGCTGAGCACAAGTCTGAATAAATCATCTAGGACTTTTAAGAACAACTTGCAGCAAAGAGCAGTTGTTGATGGAGATCATCGCTAAAGCCATTCTCAGGAATTACACCTTCTAAGGTGTCACATACTATATCTGCCCTGAATCTGAAAATTATAGTATGCATTTTTTTTCTGAAACTTGAATCACTTAAACTCATCTCACAGTGAACTTATAACATTTCTTGGATTTACGAATTCCTTCATACCTCTCACCTTGATTCTGCTGAAAAATGAAAAAAATTGGTGCATTGAACTGAGTGAATGTCAGTTTCATCAGAACCTTAAAATGTTTCAGGTGCATAATCTTCCTATCTGCTTAAAAGGGACCTGGGAAAGCTGTTGGTAAAAAAAAAAGTCACTGTTAGAGAAAGGAAACATAACTATAGACAATGTGCTATTTTGAAATAAGGAGAAAAATGAAAAGATTCAGAGTAGAGTTTTCACTTCCATCAGCTCCCTAACCTAGACTTTAGAGAAGTCAATAGGACGATGTTCATAATAACAGGTGTTATGATCATTATATAATTGACATTTATAAAGTTATTAAATGGTTCTAAAATATCAATAAATGTTATCTTATTTACTCTTCACAACAGTTTACTGTAGATAGTTTAATACTTACTTTCTAGTTGAGGAAAGTGAGGGTCCGAGGGGTTAAGTAAATTTACCATGGTCACATAGCTAATATGTGCCAGAAGCAGAATTGGAACACAGATCTGACTGTAAGAGCAGCAATCTACTACATAGACCTTGGGTAATCTGGCATTCCCATCTCATTCCATAAGCCCCTCCTTTCTGAACCTCATATTCTAGACAAACTAGACTATGTAACCATTAACCAAATCTGTCTGCCATTTTCCCCCTCCGAGTTTTTCTAAATGTCTGGAATACACTTCCTCTTCATGTTCGTCCTACAAAATTCATGTCTTTCTTAAGTGCCCAACTCAGGGACCACTTCCTCCATGATGTCTTCTCTTGAACAATTCAGTTTTTAATGTCCTTGCTCCTTCTGAAATGACTTTCTTTATCCCCCAAACCTTCCTCCACCCCCAGTGGAATGAGGACAGGAACTGTTTCCTTTTTTTCTATACATCTCCAAGACCTAGAATAGCGAAAACAGACAATGGACACCAAAGAATTCTTGCTGAATTGCTTGTTGAATTCATAGTCCATTTGTCCTAAGAATCTCTGGAATACTAGTTTCACATAATTATTACTCAGTGGGAAAATAAGTGCTATTACTCATTTTTACCAACAATATGCATTTCTACCTATGCTCAAGAAATGTAGCTACACCTTTCATTAAATTTATTAGCAAATGCAGAACAAGTTGGTCTGACCTGCCTTTCTGAAATTTTAATGAAGCTCTCAGATGACCCAGAGAACTAATTTAAAAGCAATATATTCCTTGGGGATTTGGAGAGGCATGACTTTTGGAAGGAATACAGATCTTCTGACAAATTCAAGAACATTTAATTTCTTTACCAAAAAAAAAAAAAAAAAAAAGCTTGGTAAGCAATCAAAACAACATGACAGAATGACTAACATTTCACACTTTAGATGGTTTGCAATCACCAAGTAAATTAAGATCCATCTGGATCCTTTCCAGAAAAGCTTACTATTAGCTATGAGCTTAATTTATGGGGTTCCATCATGAAGAGTCAAGTGAATATGTTACAACTATGAATAACATTAGAATTTTAAATAGGACAGCTACACACGATTTCTAGACAGTAGGTAATATGGTGGGGTACAGAGGGGCCTAGTTTTGGAGTCAGAAAATCTGGGTCTTAGTTGCACATCTGAAATTTAACAGCTATTGCATCTTGAGTACTCTCAAAGGTTCTAATTTTCTCATCCCTAGACACAGGATTAGAGATTGGACCTGTGATTTTATTGGCATAGGGAACTTCTGGATAAGGAAACTCCTTCTACCAATGCAGCTTGACACCTTGCAGTGTCAGTTTCCTTGAGTTCTGAGTAATTTAAGTGGTTTCTCCAAGGTCACACAGTCAGAGCCAAGACTTGAACTGGATCTTCTTGGCTTCAAAGTCTGCTAACTATCCACCATGCCATGTGGCTTCTCTTTCTCAAAAAGAAAATGGATGCATGTGTGTGTGTGTGTGTGTGTGTGTATTTATACTACTCTCATTTCAGATTTATTGTAAAAATAAGAGATATTTTTAAGAATAAATATGAGTTGTTATTTTTAGAGGCAAGAGTTTATAATGAGAAGAATGCTGGACTTGAACTCAGGAAGTGTGAATTCAGATATTGGGTCCTATGACAAAGGACAAGTCTATCAACTTCTCTGAACCTAATTTTCTCTTTCAGAAAACAGGTATTCCGGGGCGGAGCCAAGATGGTGGAGTGAAAGCAACTACTCACCTAAGCTCCTGGAAAAACTCCTCTGGATATCTCTGGGGGGAGAGTCTGACCAGACTTTGGAGGTGTAGAATCCAGTGGGTGACGGACTTTGACGGATTCGGAGCCCAGGCTGGACCGGAGGGTCCACGGGAGGGATCTGTTCCGCGGGGGTAAGACCCCGGCGCACAGCGCAGCGCGGGCAGGGTGGAGGGGACCAGAGGAGCCTGAGAGTGGCGGGTGAGACCAGCGGAGCAGGAGATAAGCCAGGCCGAGCCGGTGAGAGCCGCTGAGTGCCAGACATCAGCGCAGCAGCCCTTGAAATCTTCAGCCTGAAGACGGACTTCGGTGGGTCACTACTTGAACTTCCAGGAACTGGGATGGCAGAGTGATCAGTAAGTGCTCTCTCTTCCCCCCTGATGACCGTGAGGGAACCATAAAATTCTTCCCCAGATTAATCCTGGATCAGCAGGAACAGCAGAAGGGGGCGGGTGGTCTCATAACACCAGAGGCTGGAAAAGTGGCAAAGGGGGACTCTTCCTACTGTGGTGGAGGCGATCTGGAGGGACAGACGACCCAGGGCAGAGAAAATTCGCACTGAGACCCAGGCAAGCCTCAGAGCCGGGAGACGAGCCCCAGGAGGGGCGGGAACACGTGTTAGCTTCTAGGCGTGCCCCAGCCCTCCAGGGGAAAAGGGAAGACAATAGGGAAGCTGGGATCACCATCCCCTGACCTTGCCTTTGCCTCAAGTCAGCTGAGGAGATATCCTGAGACCAGACCACACCTCCCACACACCTAACAAGCTAACCCCAGGGTTGATCGGGGAAACAAAAAACAAAAGCCTGCTTTTAGCCCAGACACACATCAGCTCAACTTAAAGATCTGTACCTTCTGACTGAAAGAACCAAAAGCTACAACACTCAGCCAACATCATGAATAGGAAAAAGCAGACGAAAAGTGAAAAAACCATAGAATCTTTCTATGGGGATAAGGACCAAAACACAAACACCAAAGAGGTTAGAGCTGAGACTGTACTTCCATCTGAAACCTCAGATGGGACTATGAATTTCTCGCAAGCGCAACTAGATTACCTGGAACGTCTGAAGAAAGATATAAAAGAAAAACTGGCCAATGATTTTAAAACTATAAAAAAAGAATTCACTGATGAGAACATCACCCTGAAAAAGAAAATTGAAGAAATGGAAAAGGAAGTTCAAAAATTAACTGGAGAGAATAATTCCCTAAAAGGAAGAGCTAATCAAATGGAAAAGGAAACCCAAAACCTAATTGGAAAAATTGATCAGATGGAAAAGGAAACCCAAAACCTAACTGGGAAAATTGGTCAAATGGAAAAAGAAGTACAAAAATTAAATGGAGAAAATAGCTCCTTAAAGGGAAAAATTGGTCAGATGGAAAAGGAGATGCAAAAGCTAACTGAAGAAAACACTACGATGAAGATTAGAGTTGGGCAAGTAGAAACTAATGACTCAATGAGGCAACAAGAATCAGTCAAACAAAATCTAAAGAATGAAAAGACAGAAGAAAATGTAAAATATTTAATTGGAAAAACAACAGACCTGGAAAATAGATCCAGGAGAGAAAATCTAAGAATTATTGGCCTGCCAGAAACCCATGATGAAGAAAAGAGTCTGGACAATATCTTCCAGGAAATCATCAAGGAAAACTGTCCAGAAGTACTAGACTCAGAGGGCAAAATAGTCATCAAAAGAATCCACCGTTCCCCTCCCGAAAGGGATCCCAAACTCAAAACCCCAAGAAATATAGTTGCCAAATTCCAGAGCTATCAAGTGAAGGAGAAAATACTACAAGCAGCCAGAAAGAAACAATTCAAATATCAAGGACACACAGTCAGGATCACACACGACCTTGCAGCTTCTACATTAAAAGATCAAAAGAATTGGAACCCAATAGTCCGTAAGGCAAAGGAGTTGGGACTTCAACCAAGGATCAACTACCCAGCAAAGTTCAGCATAACATTTCAGGCAAGGAGAAAGTCATTCAACGAAATAAGGGATTTCCAGAGCTTCCTGACCAAAACACCAGAACTCAATAGACAATTTGATCTTCAAATGCAGGTCTCCAGAGAATCATAAAAAGGTAAACAGAGGGGAAAAAACAAAAACAAAAACTTGCTACTCAATTAGGGCAAACTGTTTACCTAGCTATAAGGGAAGATGATACCTGTTAATCTTGAGAACTGTGCAGCTATTATGATAAAAGGGATATATGTAGAGGGAACGGGCATAAAGTAAATGATGTCATGTCAAAAATATGATGTAAGTATGAGAAGGGAATGTAATAGGAGGTGTGGAAAGGGGGAAGCAGAAAATGGCAAATTATATCACAGGAAGAAGTACAAAACTATAGTAGAGGGAAGGAGGGGAGGGAGATGAGCATTGTTTGAGAGGTACTCTCATCTGATTTGTTCAAAGGAGAGAACAATAATCTTAAGTAGATAAGCCTAACTAGCTCTATAGGTAGTAGGAGGGGAAGGGGGAAGAAAGGGGAGGGTGGCTAAAAGGGAGGAAAGAAGCAATAAGAGTAAAGGGAACTAAAAGGGAGGGGGGTCAAACGAAGGATGGGAAGGCTGCAGGAGGAGGGGGAGAAAAGTGAATACTATTGAGGAGGGGAAGGGAGACGGGAGAGCTAAAAGCACAAATGGTGGGAAAGAGGTTGGAGGGAAATACACAGATTGTAATCATAACTGTGAATGTGAATGGAATGAACTCTCCCATAAAATGGAGACGGATAGCAGAATGGATTAAAAGCCATCATCCAACAATATGCTGCTTACAAGAAACACATTTGAAACGGGGGGATACACATAGGATAAAGGTCAAAGGATGGAGCAGAATATATTGTGCTTCAGCTCATGTAAGAAAGGCAGGAGTAGCAATCCTAATCTCAGACAAAGCAAAAGCAGAAATAGATCTAATCAAAAGGGATAAGGATGGAAACTATATCCTGCTAAAAGGCACCATAGACAATGAAGCAATATCATTACTAAACATGTATGCTGCAAGTGGTATAGCATCCAGATTCTTAGAGGAGAGGTTGGGGGAGTTGAAGGAAGAAATTGATAGCAAAACTATACTAGTGGGGGACCTCAACCTTCCCCTCTCTGAACTCGATAAATCCAACCTCAAAATAAACAAGAAAGAGGTTAAGGAGGTAAATAAAATTCTGGATAAGGTAGATATGACAGATCTTTGGAGAAAATTAAATGGGAATAGAAAGGAATATCCTTTTTTTTCAGCAGTACATGGAACATTTACAAAAATTGACCATGTACTAGGACATAAAAATCTCACAATCCAGTGCAGAAAGGTAGAGATAATCAATGCATCCTTTTCAGATCATAATGCATTAAAAATTACATGTAATAAAAGGCCATGGAAAGAGAAACCAAAAATCAATTGGAAACTAAATAATCTAATTCTAAAGAAGGGTTGGGTTAAAGAAGAAATCATAGAAACAATCAACAATTTCATTCGAGAGAATGACAATAGTGAGACAACATACCAAAACTTATGGGATACTGCAAAAGCAGTTATTAGGGGAAGTTTTATATCTCTGAATGCTTACATAAATAAAATAGAGAAAGAGGAGATCAATGACTTAGGCTTGCAGTTGAAAAAGCTAGAAAAAGAACAAATTGAAAATCCCCAAGTAAATACCAAATTAGAATTACTGAAAACCAAAGGAGAGATTAATAAAATTGAAATTAAGAAAACTATTGAATTAATAAATAAAACCAATAGTTGGTTTTATGAAAAAACTAATAAAATTGATAAACCTTTGGTCAATCTGATTAAAAAAAAAGAAAGAAGAAAACCAAATTACTAATATTAAAAATGAAAGGGGTGAACTCACCTCCAATGAGGAGGAAATTAAAACAATAATTAGAAACTACTTTGCCCAACTTTATGCCCACAAATTCGATAATCTAAATGAGATGGATGAATATTTTAAAAAATACAAATTGCCCAGATTAACGGAAGAGGAAGTTGAATACTTAAACAACCCCATCTCAGAAAAAGAAATTGAACAAGCCATTAATGAACTCCCTAGGAAAAAATCTCCAGGGTCAGATGGATTCACAAGTGAATTCTATCAAACATTTAAAGAACAGTTAATTCCAATACTACATACACTATTCTTGAAAATTGGGGAAGAAGGAGTCCTCCCAAATTCTTTCTATGATACAAATATGGTTTTGATACCCAAACCAGGAAGAGACAAAACAGAGAAAGAAAATTATAGACCAATTTCCCTAATGAATATAGATGCAAAAATTTTAAACAAGATTCTAGCAAAACGAATACAGCATCTTATCACGAGATTAATACATTATGATCAGGTAGGATTCATACCAGGACTACAGGGCTGGTTCAATATTAGGAAAACTATTAGCATTATTGACCACATCAACAACAAAGCTAACAAAAACCACATGATTATCTCAATAGATGCAGAAAAAGCTTTTGACAAAATACAACATCCATTCCTACTAAAAACATTGGAGAATGTAGGAATAAAGGGAACTTTCCATAAAATAATAAGCAGTATCTATCTAAAACCTTCAGCAAGCATTATATGCAATGGGGATAAGCTAGATGCATTCCCAATAAGATCAGGGGTGAAACAAGGTTGTCCATTATCACCACTATTATTTAATATGGTACTAGAAATGTTAGCTGTAGCAATTAGACAAGATAAAGATATGCAAGGAATTAAAATAGCCAAAGAAGAAACTAAGTTATCACTCTTTGCAGATGATATGATGATTTACCTAGAGAATCCCAGAGATTCAAGTAAAAAATTACTAGAATTAATAAACAACTTTGGCAAAGTTGCAGGGTACAAAATAAACCCACACAAATCTTCTGCATTCCTATATATTAGCAACAAAGTCCAACAGCAAGAGATAGAAAGAGAAATCCCATTTAAAGTTAGGGTAGACAGTATAAAATACTTAGGAGTCTACCTGCCAAAACAAACCCAGGGATTATATGAACACAATTACAAGACACTTTTTGCACAAATAAAGTCAGATTTAAGTAAGTGGAAAAACATTAGTTGCTCATGGGTAGGCCGTGCTAATATAATAAAAATGACAATTCTACCCAAATTAATATACTTATTTAGTGCCATACCAATTATACTATCAGACAATTACTTTCTAGAGCTGGACAAAATAATATCAAAATTCATTTGGAAAAACAAAAGGTCCAGAATATCAAAGGGACTAATGAAAAGAAATGCTTGGGAAGGTGGCCTAGCGCTACCAGACCTCAAACTCTACTATAAAGCAGCAATTATCAAAACCACTTGGTATTGGCTAAGAAACAGAGAGGCAGACAAGTGGAATAGACTTGGCACTCAAGATGCAGTAGGCAAGGAATATAGCAACCTTCTGTTTGATAAACCCAAGGACCCCAGCTTCTGGGATAAGAACTCATTGTTTGACAAAAATTGATGGGAAAACTGGATAACAGTGTGGCGGAAATTAGGCATAGACCCATGCCTGACACCGTACACAAGAATAAAGTCCAAATGGGTACATGATTTAGGTGTAAAGATTGATACCATGAATAAACTGGAGAAGCAAGGAATAGTGTATTTATCAGATCTATGGAGAAGGGAAGAATTCTTTACTAAAGGAGAGATAGAATGCATTATGAAATGCAAAATGGATAACTTCGATTACATTAAACTGAGAAGTTTTTGCACAACCAATGCAACCAAAATCCGGAGGGATGTAGTAAATTGGGAAAGAATTTTTACAGCTAAGCTCGGGGATAAAGGCCTCATTTCTAGAATACATAGAGAACTGATCCAAATGTATAATCATACAAGTCATTCCCCAATTGATAAATGGTCAAAGGATATGAACAGGCAATTTTCAGAGGAAGAAATTAAAGCTATCTATAATCATGTGAAAAAATGCTCTAAATCACTATTGGTTAGAGAGATGCAAATCAAAACAACTCTGAGGTACCACATCACACCTATAAGATTGGCAAACATGACAGAACAAGAAAATGATAAATGCTGGAGAGGATGTGGGAAAGTTGGAACACTAATTCATTGTTGGTGGAGCTGCGAGCGCATCCAACCATTCTGGAGAGCAATTTGGAACTATGCCCAAAGGGCTACAAAAATGTGCATACCCTTTGACCCAGCAATATCGCTACTAGGACTATATCCCCAAGAGATCATAAAAATGGGACAGGGTCCCACATGTACAAAAATATTTATAGCAGCACTCTATGTAGTTGCCAAAAACTGGAAGTCAAGGGGATGTCCATCAATTGGGGAATGGCTGAATAAATTATGGTATATGAATGTAATGGAGTACTATTGTGCCATAAGAAATGATGAACAAGAAGACTTCAGAGAGGCCTGGAAGGACTTATATGACCTGATGCTGAGTGAAGGGAGCAGAACCAGGAGAACTTTATGCACAGCAACAACCACAGTGTGTGAGAGTTTTTTCTGGTAGACTTAGATTTTTGTAATAACACAAGAACTTCTTACCAAAAAAAAAAAAAAAATCCCAATGGAGGATCTCAAGGCAAAATGTCTGCCACACTCAGAGAGAGAAATATGGAAGTCACTCACATATTTTAGCAGATCATGTTTGTGTATGTGTATGTGTTTGTGTATCATGTTCTGATTTGTTATACGATTTCTTTCATTTATCTTAGTCTGACTACATAGCATGACTATAGTGAAAATATACTCAATAGGAAAGTATATGTAGAATCTATACAGAATTGTATGCAGTCGTGGGGAGGGAGGTGGGGGGGATAAAATCACAATTGTATGGCAGTGATTGTTAAACATTACAAAA
The DNA here is from genome assembly GCF_028372415.1 of Notamacropus eugenii. Lineage (NCBI taxonomy): Eukaryota > Metazoa > Chordata > Mammalia > Diprotodontia > Macropodidae > Notamacropus > Notamacropus eugenii. Next base: position 133,962,820 of record NC_092877.1, read on the forward strand.
TAAAAAAAAAAAAAAACAAAAAACAAAAAACAGGTATTCCTAGCAGCTAGATGGAGCAGTGGATAAAAGTCCAGGCCTGCAGTCCAGAAAACCTGAGCTCAAATATGGTTTCACATACCTACTTTGGAACCCCAGGCAAGTCACTTAACCTCTAATACTCCCACCTCATGGGGTTACTGTAAGGATCAAATGACATAATAAAATCAACATAAAATGGGAAAATGAGAATCATTGCGAAAACAAACCACATAGCATAATGCCTAACACAAAGTAAGCACTGTTTAAGTGTGTTGTTTCATCATTTTTCAGTTGTGTTGACTTGTTTTGATCATTTTGGGATGTTCCTGGCAAAGATACTGGATTGCCATTTCCTTCACCAGCTCATTTTACAGATGAGGGAACTGAGGCAAAGAGGATTAAGTTATTTGCCCAGAGTCACCCAACTAACCAGTGTGTGAGGAAGTCTTCCTAACTCCAGGCCTGCTGCTCTATCCACTGCACCACTTAGCTGCTTTATAAATGTTAGCTTTTATTATTATTGTCCTTATCATCATCATCATGATCACCATTGCCATTATCTTGACCACAAGCTTGTGGTGAAAGTATTTGGTAAATTCTTAATGGCTACACCAACGTGTTGTCTTTATGTTATCTTACTCCAATCCTCCAATGCATCTACAATATCAAAAGGGTGAGAATTGCTTCCATGACATAACTCCCAGATGCCTCAAGACTTTCTCTCTTGCTTGACTTATCTAGTCTTTGGTTTTGCTTGAAAGTCCCCTCCCCCCTTTTTCGACAGAACTTTCCAGATCTAATACAATGTCTATATTTCTATTTAATCAACAAACATGATTAAGTGTTTATTATGTACCCAGCGTTATACTAAACACAGCAAATACAAATAATAATATTTATATGGTACTTCAAGGCTTACGAAAATGCTTTCTATTTATCTCATTTGGTTCTTACAACTCCTTGAGGTAGGTGCTCTTATAGCTAATTTATAGATAAAGAAACTGAAGCCAAAAGAAATTAAATTACTTACTAGTAAGGACTTGAGGCAAAATTTGAACTTAACTCTTCCTGCCTAGAAGTGTAGCACTTCATCCACTACAATGCCCCTCGACTGCTGTCCTTTTCTGAGCCTCCAAGAAAAAAATGAAAATAGTCCCAGCCCTCAAGAAACTTACACTTCCTTGATGACATCCTTTGCTTCAGTTCTTATCCGTAGTTCCTAATGTGGTCAGTGCTACATGTCTTCTCTCCACCATGCAACTGTTTATTACCTTCTAAGAGATATTAATTCTTCATTTGTTGGGATATTTAGTGTTCTAAAACATCAGGGAGGAGATGATGTGATTTGCAATTGACTTTGATTTGAATGAGGGAGGACTGTGTGAAGTCACCAACCTCACTTTCTCCTCCAGAGCCACCTGGGTCCAGTGGCCAGATATCAATGTCCAGGATGACTGGAAATGGCCCAGGATGCAGTGGGAGACTGTGGCACTTTTAAGCTAAGGTCTTTCCAGGTTTTCACTTTGAGGGAGGCAACTCCCATTCAGTGAATAGACCTCTTTAAGAAGTAAATTAGGGGATGACCTTTTTAATGAAAGAAACTCAAACTGGAAAGGGGAGACTCCCAGGGTTGCTGGCCTAAGGAGAAACAGTTACTATTCACATTCACTCTGAGCCAGGAGAGCCCAAAATATAACCATTAAGTGGTGCTTTGGCAGAGTCCTATTTTTGTCCAGTCCCTGTGACCCAGAGTGAACTGGGTTTAAGGCTTGGTCTTTCAGAAAGAAATCTAGCCAGTAAAACCCAAATTAACTAAGTAGCTTTAGGCCATCAAATATTTCTTTCCTTGGTGGAGAATATCCTCAAATAAGGGGAGAGGAGAGGAGAGAGGAGGGAAGGCGAAAGAAGAGGAGGGAAGGGAAGGAGAAAAGGGGAAGGGAGGGAAGTGAAGGGAAGAGGAAGGGAGGGCAGGATGAGCTAAGCTGCCCAACTGGAAAAGGACAATCTCTTGCATTGCATCCTAGGTCATCTCTAGTCATCCTGATCAATATCTGATGACTGAACTGTGATGGCTCTGGAAGAGAAAGTGAGGTTGGTGACTTTTTTTTTAATGTTTTATTTTATTTTTATTTTATATAAAATAATATTTTATATTTTTATAAATATTTTTTTTATTTTTGAAATTTTGAGTTCCAAATTCTTTCCCTGCCTCCCTCCCCACCCATCCCCACTGAGAAGGCAGGCAATTCAATACAAGCCATACATGTGTAGTCATGCAAAAGACTTTCATAATAGTCATGTTGTGAAAGACCAACTATATTTCCCTCCATCCTATTCTGCCCCCGATTTATTCTATTCTCCTTTGACTTCATCCCTCCCCAAAAGTGTTTACTTATAATTACTCTGTCCTTCCATTTTCTCTCTCTTTTATCATACCCTCCACACCTCACTTATCCCCTTCTCCCCTATTTTCCTGTAGTGTAAGATAGATTTTCATACCAAATTGAATTTGCATGTCATTCACTCCTTAAGACAAATGTGATGAGAGTAAGCTTCACTTTTTCCCTCTTGTCTCCCCCCCCCTTTTCCCTTCCATTGAAAAAGGTTTTATTTGCCTCTTTTAGGAGAGAAAATTTGCCCCATTCCATTTCTCCCTTTTTCTTCCCAAAATATTCCTCTCTCACCCATTAATGTTATTTTTTTAGATATCATTCTTTCCTATTCGATTTATTCTGTGCCCTCTGTAAATATATGTATATATATACGCATGTATAAATGTATGTATGTGTGTATGTATGTATATAATCCTTCCAACTACCCAAATACTGAGAAAAATTTCAAGAGTAACAAATGTTACCTTTCCATGTAGGAATGTAAACAGTTCAACTTTAGTAAGTCCCTTATGACTTCTCTTTCCTGTTTACCCATGCTTCTCTTGATTCTTAAGCTTCAAAGTCAAATTTTCTATTCAACTCTGGTTTTTCATCAAGGAAGTTTGAAAGTCTGTCTATTTCACTGAATGATCATTTTTCCCCCTGAAGTATTATACTCAGTTTTGGTGAGCAGGTGATTCTTGGTTTTAATCCTAGTTCCTTTGACTTCTGGATTATCATATTTCAAGCCCTTCAATCGCTTAATGTAGAAGCTGCTAGATCTTGTGTTATCCTGATTATATTTCCACAATACTTGAACTGTTTCTTTCTAGCTGCTTGCAATATTTTCTCCTTGACACGGGAACTCTGGAATTTGGCCACAATATTCCTAGGAGTTTTCCTTTTGGGATCTCTTCCAGGAGGGGATTGGTGGATTCTTTCAATATTTATTTACCCTCTGTTTACCCTCTGGTTCTAGAACATCAGGGCAGCTTTCCTTGATAATTTCATGAAAGATGATGTCTAGGCTCTGTTTTTGATTGTGTCTTTCAGGTAGTCCCATAATTTTTAAATTGTTTCTCCTGGATTTATTTTCCAGGTCAGTTGTTTTTCCAATGAGATACTTCACATTGTCTTTTATTTTTGCATTCTTTTGGTTTTGTACGTGTGCTTGATAAAAGTGAGTGCTAATCTCTCAAAGGTTGCCTTTCCTTTTATGAATGCAAATCTAAGAATCCCCTAGTAGGCCCCCCTGTGTATATTGGAGTGCTTACTGAAACAGTTGCCAATATAATAGCTATGAGATAAGACATAAGAGTTGCTTTAATTTGCACTTCTCTACATATTATCTTTTAAAAAAAAATCTTATTTCTTCATTTCAGCATAGAAGATTGAACCCAAGTCAAAATATATAAAATTCAAATGATGGTGGACCCTATTGTGCTCTACAAACTGTTCTTAAATATTGAGTGGAGTTACTCTTTACAAAATTTTCTAAACCTGGGCACCATGGCCTTCTTTCTTCTTAAACACCAAAATACGATTCACTCTGATGTATTGGTATGGAAGGGTTGCTTATTTGAAAGGAAATCTATCTATCTATCTATCTATCTATCTATCTATCTATCTATCTATCTATCTATCTATACATACATACATACATATGCATGTATGTGTGCATATGTGTATATATATTCATACACACACATACATATATATATATATTCTAAGTTCTTAAAAGTTGTGTTTTCCTCCCCTTCACAAAATCAAAGAAATACTTACTTATTTACATGTTATATTCTCATAGCAAAATATAAAGCTTTTAAGGGAAAAGATTATTTTTCTTGCTTTGGCATCCCCAGGGACTAGAACAGTAGGCATTTAATTAACAGTTGTTGGATTAGATTCTATTGAATTGGATTAACAAAAGTACAGGATATACAAGTGTAGACACCATCACCACTTCCCCACACACCAGTCTAGAAAGAGTTTCTGTCATTCAGAGAAGAACATAAGGCAATTTGAAATGACCAAAAAAAAAAAGTAAGACAGCTGGAAAAGCTTTCACAACTCATCCAGCTTTAATGCAGTTGATTGGACAGATCTCAGTGAATTGTGCTTCAAAGGGGAAAAAAAGAACATGTCATTGCTCTGAAACTGTCTTTTCTAATTCAGTGCATCCATGTATTGTTATAAACCTGTTTCCCAATCTTGCTCACTTACTAAGAACTAGAGTCACATGGGAGCAAACTTGACTTAGTTATTGCTGGGCATAAAGAAAACTTTCAGTCTTAAACTGATAGATTATTTTAAAGGAGGTCAAAGATGCAAATGAGATGGAGAATTATCAGTGAATGACTAGATTAATGCATGAAAACAGGAATATGTTAGTACTTTTTGTTTGGTATTTTCATATCTTTACACAAGAATAGTCGATAGTTTGAGTAGAAATCTTAGTTTTCTTGTGCAGGCTCATCATTTTATAGTTTGTCTTCATTGACTGATGACTGTAGAAATTAGATATATCTACAGAAAAAAAGGAGGAAAGCTAGAACTTGTCTTCTAACTTAAGAAATGTGTGGGATGCCAGATGTCTCCAATCCCATAATATGTCCCATGGTTTTTAGGACAACCCCCCCAACTCTCTCTCTTGCCCCCTGCGGTTGTATTTCCTTTAGTCAAGAATGTGTGGGTCTTTTTGGAATGAGATGAAAACTAACTGAAACATTTACTCTGAGCTTGAAGGGAACCTAAGTTTTAAAGACATCCATTTTTCTTATTAGTTTTCATTTTCACACGCCTATACACTTTCTGATCCTGGACGGGAGAAGAAGTATAGAAAGAAAACCATGAGAAAAAAGATTTCCTTGTAGAAAAGTCTGGGTTAATTGAATTCAGGAAGTGCTCTGAGTAATATGAGAAAGCAGAATCTTGTGCAGGACAGTTCACTTGTTCAGATACAAAAAGTTTGAAGATGATTTTAAACCACATTAACATTTTAGTATGCTTATGCAGAATAAGCCCAACTTCTAACTCAGAATTAATATCTCTCATCAAAGTCTTGATTCTTGCATTTAATAAATGCAGATTTTTTTTTTAATTTTGGAAAAGTGAATCATAAACCAGAATACTCATTTTCAAGAAAATAATTTTCTAATACATGCATCTTCAACTGCCAGATGCAATCCCAGTTCTGGTCCCTTAGGTCACTCTTCCTTGCTATTAGCCCTCTCTTCAAATTATCTTGAAACACTTCAAATATTGTATCTGTGGAGCATCCATGAGCAGCTGAGTTGCACAATGGATAGAGCACTGGACTTCAAATCAGGAAGACTCATTTTTATGAATCTCAGAGACTATGTGACCCTGACTGAGCAAGTTACTTAAATGCTATTTACCATAGTTCCTCAGTTGAAGAAGGAAATGGCAAACTACTCCATTATCTTTGTCAAGAAAACTCAAATGGAGTTGTGAAGAGTCAGAAACAATACAACTGAAAAGCTCCTAGAGGCCAAGAGATTGCTTTACATTTCTTTTTTTTTTCTAGTACTTAGCTCAATGCTTTGCACATAGTAGGTGCTTAATAACTAATTTTTAAATTGAAACTTCAAACTAAGCTCAACTGATGATCCCTCTGATTACTTCTCAAACTCTACCCAGTGACATTTTTACACTGGCAAAACCTCTTTCCTAAAAATTCCTCTTACAATTGGTGATTTCAATACCAAATTCTCTATTTGTTTCCCTTCATTGATAATATAAGCTAGTTGAGTGCAGGAACTGTATTTGTGCATGTATATGTATTGTCATTGTTTAGCATAATGCTTAGGATACAGTAAAGCTGAATAAATGCACTCTCTATCGATCTGAATTGTCATGAAAATTGCAGAAAGTTGACTATCCATATTTATTATAAGAAGTTTTTTTCTTTCCTTTTTTTTCCTTTTTCCTTCCCTTGGGAGCATTTTTGAATAAGTGCTTGTTAAACACAAGCAAATGAAATTTAATTTAAAAATAGGGGAAAACTATTCTTTTTCCTAAGGCTATGTCACTGCCATAACATTGACAATGCAGTCCCCACAGCTGCCAGAATTATTGATGGAGTATTCTGAACTGCTGCAAAGGCCCATCTCCAAGTGGGAATACAATTTATTTTCAACAGGAAGTGATTTCTAGTAGTAAACACACTGAATTCCTTATAACTCCCAGCTGGAGATGTGTCCTGTGTCATAACATATCTTCAGGGTGTCTTCCAACTGATTCCAAATAATGAGATGGCCCTCCATCACATTGCACTAGGGAGGGTCATATTACAGCTTTAAATAATGTGGAGAAAATCTAGCAAACATTCTTGAAAGGGCTAATTTAGTGGCCTTTGAGTACTAACTATAGGCTGTGATAGGTGTCCTCCTTCTTCATCTTCTAGTTTCATTTCCTGTGTTTGGGCCTCTAGGAACATTGAAGAATTTCATTTTTGTTATCAGATTCTGTCATATCAAGAATGTAACTACTCTGAGAAACTGGGAGTTTGTTTCAGGGTACTAATTTATGAAGGAATGTTAGAGGGGGGATGGAACAGAAAACAATTTTCCTTCCTATTCTGAAAAAAAATATCCCTATGCCTCACCTCAGTTTCATAAGCCCTTAATGTATAATACAAAATTAACCCACAAAAAGCAACCAAACAACCTTGACTCCTTGGAATTGTGTTGACCTTCTCCTTGGTTCTCTTAGCAATGCATAACTTGATCTCCCAACCACAACCTTGGCTCATCTCCAGGGGGATAAAAGTTAGATTCTTTTGGAAACAGACCACCCCATCTTCCATAATGACATACCACTCCCAATCCCCTTCCTCCCACACCTCACATTACTCTCCATCTCAGCTGAATTTGTCCCAAATTCAAGAATTATTTCACAGATAAAGCCCTCAGTCTAGGATTTGTTATTTAAAAGAACATTTAAAGCTACTTCTATTGTTTCCAGGTAAGTGTCCTTCCTCCATGTATCCCAAGAACAGTTTCAAAATGTTTTCTCAATTTTCCAAAAGTATGATTCATCTCCGATCAGATGTCAAATGGATCCATGGACCTTCATCTTCTAGTTGCACAATCTAGAAATTCCCTCCTACAGAATTATTCCAAAAATGATACTGATACTCTATATAGAAGAGTCTAGAAAAACTAATAACCAGAACAGTTAAAATGGATTGTAGAAGACCAACTCTATTTTCTCAACTACCTGGCAAAGAAATTTCCTGGTAATTCTTTAATCCAAAGAGTTTTTTGAATTAAAATTTGGATAAAAACCCAAATCATTCTTGGTTCTTTTACTTAAAATGATTAAATATAATGCTAATTTCTATTCAACAATATGTCTTTTTGATAATATGAAGGAGTCATTCTATTACCCTCAAATTCCAGATGCTCAAAATTTAAAAAAAAAAAACTGATGTGATTATATCAGTAGAAAAAACATTAAACATGATGCATTATCGTTTACTTTGCCACCACACCCTAAGGACACCCTACATCTGATTTACACAAGAAACCTTTCCTATGCATTGTCTCTCCCATTTGAATGTGAGCTCCTTGAGACCAGGGGCTGGCTGTATTCTCGGTTAACACAATGCTTTGAGCAACATCAGAATTTAATAAACGATTTATTCATTCATGTATTCCTTCATTACCAATACTTATTCACTTTCCTCTATATTCCCAATTTTGAGGGGCAAATTTTAAGATTTAATCTATTTTCATTGAAAATTATGCTGAAATGTATTGTATGATTCCTGGGCCTTCTTAAGTTAAAATTATAAAGCAAAATTTAATCTCTTCTTGATGATATAGGACCTCACTATGAATATGAATTATTGAACTGTGGTGTAATACAGTAGATTGCTTTTGTTTCTGTTGCCTTTTCCATTTTATTCCTTGTCAGGCTGTCACATCAATTGTCAGTAAAGTTGCCTCCTGCAGGCATCTTCTTTGTAAAGTTCTTATCTTAACCTGCTCAGATCTGTAAAATGATATAATGAAGCCCATAGAATATGGTATAAATGGAAAGTCATTAATTGTGGTAAGATGACTGGACTTTTGAGTATGGAGATCTTAGTCTAGTCCAGTATCTCCCACTCCTCTCAGGAATCAGTTCATCTTCATTGGCTTCTGTTCTCTTATATATAAAACCAGGGATTTGGAGTAAGCTATGTCTTAAGTCTTCCCAGCTCCCAAATTATATAAGTTGCAAACTTCAGGTATGTCATGAGGCTTTCTCCCATTGAATAATAATGTGCATGGGCTTTACATCAGTTATTTTTGCAGCTTTTCTTTCTATGTTTATTTGTTTTTAACTACTTTCTCTTCTTGGCTATATTTAATATAATAGATGTTACTGGAAATCTGATGGCTAACAAAATGAGGCATTACTGTATCTAAAGGAAAGCCCACAAGCATCTAAGGAATTCAAACCAGGAAATCTTTGTAGTTACAAAAGTTCTTATCAAAATTTACCTCTTACAGTAACAAGGGGCAGAAAAGGCTCTGACCTTTTGGTCAGTTGACCCAAGTTTGAATCCTTGATCTGAAATTTACTAGTGGTTTGTCTCTAAGGAAACTATTTAATTCCCCTATGCTTGAGTTTCATCATCCCACCTCTACCCTGTTTTTCAGATTTGTTTTTCTTAATGTGTTTTCTTCCCCTATTGAAATAAAAGAAACTTTCTTTCTACTTCTGTGTATATTCCTAGTGCTTAGCAAAATATCTGGGATATAGAAAGTGATTAATAAATACTTGTTGACTTGAATGTGCTTTTTGGATATCTTTCCCCTGCTATGGCTAAGCAAATCCCCTTTTAGTAACTATTTAATGAACTACAAGCATATGAGAAAAGTGTCTCATTTTGTTCTAATAATGAACCTAAACCACCAGGGCACTGACCTAGGACAGAACCAGACCAGAAAAGCAGTATAGCTTCAGGTGCCGAATGAGTAGTCTGTGAGGTATTTACAGTACACCAAATTCCCTCAGCTCTGTGTTTCCATAGGCTGCCCTTCTGTCTGGGATTTTCTGCCTCTTGAAACTCCTAGTGTGTGGGATGGCTCAGATCCCTACTTAAATTAATTACTCAGAGGCCTCTCAAAGTGATGACAGAAAGTTTATTCTATTCTCGAGAAGCGGGACAATTCCTGTACCAGTTCACCTGGAGCAGGAAAAGACAAAGACAAAGAAAAGGCAGTGATTTATATAGACCCTACAGCAAGTTCCTCCCCCCTCCCCCCCACTGACCATTATCCTCATTGGCTGAGAATATGATTTTACATTCTAGACAAGAAATCTAACCAATCCCTTTTGAAATGAAGACATCGAAGAATTATGTAAATTTCATCTAATCGTTGAGACCCTAATATACTACACAGTTTTATATCCTTATATGGAATTATTCCACTCTAAAAATATTGTAACCTTGAGCCTCTCTGTCTTACCTCACCCCTGGGAGAAGAATTACAATCTGAGAAGTCTTCTCTAAACCTATTCCACTCACTAGCTCCATTCAAGGCTAGAATCAAGTGCTACCTCATTAAAAGGCAACCCATCCCACCCCTACCCCCAGTTGTTAGAGAACTGTTTGTACTCTCTGTTCTCTCTCTTCCTCAAAATTCTTTTATATACACATACATATCTATTTATGTTATATATACACAGTAGTTACGCTCTATAAAGACTCATCTGTAAGAGCAAGGACTGTGGCATACACAGGAGGGCCTGTTGTACAGGTTGCTAGATCTGTTTTTCTAAAAGGAAAGCAACTTTTGCAGGGTCAACAACCTACTTTAATCAAGCACATATATCATTCACTTAGTTCAGGGGAAAAAGTCAGTACTCTGAACTTCTGAGGAAATACACACAGAAAAATAAAGACCAACAGACAGGGCTTCCAGCTCTCTGACCATAAGCAATGCATAGTTATGGGAAAGCAAATACCAGTGTACAGATATTCAAATCTGGGGGGCAGGGGGGCACTTAGCAACTTCCCAGAGTCTCCTCTGGCCAAACAAGCACTTCCAATGAGTAAGCCCCAAAGTAAAACCTCACCTCAGAGTATTTATACACTTTTCAGAGCTGGAGGGCATGACTCTGACCAAGTGCCTCAATAGAAATTACCAAAAGGTATCAAGGCCTATTCATAGGTAGGAAAGATCTTTAATTCTTTTCTCCACCCACCATTAACCTTACATTAACATTACACAAACCTGTCAGAGTTGGTCTCTCTTCAATTGAATTTGAATGTTTGGTAGTTCAACATAAGAAAAGACCTAAGTGTCTGGTACTTTATCTTGCCAGGTGATCTTTCGACCCTTCTTAACACAATTCACATGGAAACAATTCAGTTTCCTGGCATGGTGCTGGTATGCTGTCCAGGTTTCATTGGTACACAACAATCAGGTCAGCACAATGGCTCTGTAGACCTGTTTGGTAGGCAATGTAATACCTCTTCTTTCACACATGTTTCTTTGGAGCCTCCCAAACATGGAACTAAGTCTGGCAATGCATGTGTCAACCTTATCATCCATGTATATGTCCCTGGAAAGTATATCGCCAACTGAACTTATCCATAGCAATAAAAACTCTGAAAGTTCTGTGGACTTTAGGCAAGTAATGTAACCTTTCTGTGCCTCAGCTGTTCTCTTATAAAATAAGTTAAGAGGAGGACACCTATTTCATTGGTAGAGGTGTTTTCTCATCCTTATATCATTCCTTATATCATTGAATCCAAAAAATGTCATTATAGTTCTTACACCCAAAGTCTAGCACTCTAGACACGCATGCGCACAGTAGGTTCTAAAATGTCTTTTAAAAAATTGAATGGCATGGAAATGGTAGCAGGCAACAGTAGGCCTCAGCAAAAAATAACAGTGGAAGAAATACTAGTTAAGAGGCTATTGAGGTATAAACAAATTTATTATAATACCTAGTTTTCTCTCAGGCAAACGTGAAACAATGTATACAGTGATAGACTAAGAAACAGGAAGACCAAGACTTAAATTACAACTCTAGCATAGATAAAATCTATGATAGTGAGCTACATCTCTGAGCCTCAGTTTCTTTATTTGTGAAATAATATCTGAAGTATGTAATTCTCAGAGTTCATTGTGTGGCTCCACTGAGAAAATGCAGGCAAAGCATTTTGTGAACCTCAAAACACTTTGTAAATATCAGCTGTGGATCAAGGAGTGGAAAGACAATATACCAAATGGTGGTCATCAAAGAGGAAATGAGACTTCAAAGTTTTTTTGTCAGGTAAAAATGAAAGGATGGATTGAAGACATTGGTCAGTACTTTCAAATACTGCAGAGATCAAGGAGAAGCTGAACAAAATAATGGCCATTGAATTTGGCAAGAAAGTGGTCACTAACCAGCTTCTAGAGCCCAATTTCTGCATAATGATTAGAGACATAGGCTAGTATTCCAAAGGTCAAGGAGGAAATGGATGATTGAGGAAAGAGATTAGCATATTCTAGGAGCTGAACCCTTAAAGCAAGGAGAACATTACAAAAATAAGAAGGGGTTGTGTGTGTGTTCGACCTTCGTTGCTGAAGAAGACCATGCCATCAGAGAAATAATGACATGACTTGCACTGGACTTTGTTTTGAGTGAGGGAGGGCTGTGCAGGTCACCAGCTGCACTTCTCTGGAGACATCTGAATCCAGTGACCAGATATTCCTCAGGATAACTGCAGATGACCCAGGATGAGGCAGTTGGGGTTAAGTGACTTGCCCAAGGTCACACAGCTAGTGAGTGTCAAGTGCCTGAAGTGAGATTTGAACTCAGGTCCTCCTGACTCCTGCACTGGTGCTCTAGCCACTGCACCACCTAACTGCCCCAGGAGGGGTTATAGGATCAAACGAAAGCTCTCTTTTTTAATATACATATGTACATACACACATGAATACATACATAAGACATTTATTTGTGTTTGAAGGTGAAGAGAAAGAAATTAGTGTAGAAGATAAGACTGAATATTCAACAGAAGAGAGAATTTTCACCCTTTTTCTTCCTTTGGCACTCACTGGTGAAGTCTATGTATCCCTTCTTAGAATCATGTTTTTCAATGCTAAACACATGGGGCATATACTTATAAAAGAAGCAAATTATATGGAAATATAAAAGTTTATATATTTCAATAAATGTAAGAGGACCCACATTAAAAACTCCAGCTAAAAGGCAAAAATAGAATAATAACAGAAATCATCAGAAATTATATCTTCTCTGTAAAAAAAAAAAAAAACACAACATTTTTGAATCATGAAATTTCAGACTTCAAAGGGAATGCAAAAGCCATTTAGCCCAAACCATACCTGATGGAAAACATCCTGTTAAGTTCTCATCCAGCCACTACTTTAAGACCTCCAGTAAGGGAAGACATGATACTTCTTTAGGCAAGCTGTTCCAGTTTCGGACACTTCTGATTGTTAGAATGCTTTTTTTTTTTTAACCTGTGAAAGTTTTCTCATTTTTTCCTATGAGAGAGTACTAGCAACTGGAAAGATTAGGACATATTTCCTGTAGAAATGCTACCTGTGATGAGCTTTGAAGGAAGTCATGGATGCTGTAAAGTAGGGATGAGGAGGAAGTCCATTTCAGGCTTGTGAAAAAGTCATTCCAAATTCTTGGAGACTAGAGATCAAATGTTGGGTAGTAGGGACAACAAGTCAACAAAATTGGATAGACCATGAAGTCTGGGAAGGAGAATAATGTTCAATGAATCTGGAAAGGTAGTCAGAAGCCAGATTATGAATGAATTTAAAACCCCAAAGTCGAGTCTGTATTCCATCCTACAGGAAAGTGGGAGTAAAAAGAGTTTGGTTAGCAGGTAAGTGACCTGTTTTTAGGTATTTCAATTTGGCAACTGGGTGGACATATTGTAGACAGGAATAAGAGACATATTAGAAAGAGAGAGAATAAGCTCTTTAGATTACTTACAGGACACAAAAACTGAAGCCTTGGCTTCATTCCATTTCTGATATTCATTGCTTAAACATTTATTTCCAGCTAAATAAATGATATAAGCTGTTCTGTTCGAAGTGCTGATATGCAAGCATAATATATTTGATTGTTTCTATTAAGTTTTTCTTTAGTAACTTTAAGTTAACCAAGGAAGGAGACATATATTTGGGGGTAAAAGTTGAAAAGACCATTTAAAAAAATAACTTATTTTCTACTGGATTTTAGGATCTTTGCCATTTTTAATAAAGAAAAGCTTAGTGGAAAACAACATATTCTCAGACAGTATGGGAAAGTACAGTCTCCTGTGTTTTATAAGTCATTACAACCCAATTTAATAGGCTATGTCAACAATCCCAATATCTCATATAGTCATTAGATATTTTCCCTTGTATAAATTTATGAGTACAAACGATCTCAATAACTTAAAAGAAACAATGATGGAATATTGAAATCTTCATCCATGTCTGAGTTCAAGCCTTGAGATCTCAATCGAAACTGTGTGAGCTTATGATGTTACTATAAAAATTAAAAATAACAATATATCCAGGGTCAAACAAGCATAAAATTCAGCTTTGATGCAGCTAGAACAGATATCATCTAAAGAAAGCTGAGATAGACTGCTTGAGAGAGCATCATAAAATATTAAAGAATAAAGGATGATGGTTTGGAGCAGTTTATTTTCTTTTTAATAAACCAAGTCCATACAAAATTAGTTGCTTTAGAGGATTCCTTTGACCCATAGCCTTACAAGTCTAGAGAAACTGGCAACATTTCTCTCCTCTTGTCACTCAACCTTATGTGAATGTAGATGCTCTTTAACTCACACAACTAAAAAGCCTTTGAACCAAATTCATGAAGTTACAAAGGCCAGAAACTGGAATTTCCAAGGAAAACTGCAGGATGACATTCTTTGAGATAAGAGTACATCAGTGTATATTTTAAAATGACGTGATATAAACAAGTGTCTGGGAGCATTCCTTCTGTTAGATTTATCTCAGTGTCCCTTGGATAGATTGGGAAAGATGACCATCATTTGATTTTTAATTCAACGCCTAAATTGCCAGTTTCTCCAAATAGTGGCAATGTTTTCATTCTGTTGCCAGGTAATTTGGCATTCCATTCCTTTCAGCTGGGTAAAACGACCAGCTAACTCTGCAACTGCATAATGATGTGATCCACAGTTACTTCAGATTGGGTTTATTCAATCTGTTCTATATCTGGGTATTCCTTAGATGTTTCTGTTCACCTGAGTTATCACTTACACTGGCTCTTCTTGAACATTCCCTGAGGTAGGACTGGGTTAAACCACCTCCCAACAGCTATGAGTCACAGTGCTGTAATGCTTATTCCAAATTGTGTTCATGACACAGCAATCTCCCATCTTGAAACACATCTCCTGCATGAGCATTGCCATACAGAGGACTTTCAAATGCTTTTAAGGACATATGAGATGGCCGGTTGAGTAAAATGAGGATTGTGCTAAACCTAGAGGGTTGACTTTGCACCTTCTGATCAACTATTTTGTCTAGTAGTTTTCAGCATTCTTCTGTATGGGCTCATTCACAAATGATTAGAATATGATGCCCATACCCTTCTATTCTCCTAATCGCTGAAGTATTGAAGTCTGGGTTACTGAAAAACAACTTTCCTCTCCTCCTCTAGCTGCATGCTTCCTCATCCACCTCAAAACTAATCCTGGTCCAGCTCTCATTTCAGGTCTTCTTATTCTGTCTGCGGTACCCTTCGGAATATCTGCTCCATCATTAATGACCTTCATTGCATCTTACTAGGTTTCTTACTCCTATTTACTGACATTCATGAAACCTGGCTCATTCCTGACAAAGCTTCATCATGGCTATCCTTTCTAGTACTCATTATTCTTTTTACTCAAAGCCAGTAAAGACTGCTTTGGCTTTTATTTTGTATATCCAACATTTATTACTGTGTCTGACTCATAAAAGTGTTTAATAAATGTTTGGTGATTGTTTATGGAGCACTCAGACAAAGCAGAGATGGTAGAAACTCAGTCTTACATTGATTTTTTTTTAATTACTAACACTATCTTTGGAAGAAATAGGAAGAAAGGTGTAATGGAATTAAAGCTGAACTTGGAATCTTAAGACTTGTATTTAAATACTGACTACCACTTACTATGTATGTAATCTTGGTAAGTTTCATTACCTTACTCTGGTTTGTTAATCTGAAAAATACAGAGGTTGGATAAGATAGCCTCTGAGATCTTCTCCAGTTTTAGATAAATTATCCAATGATCTATCATCCCAAGTGAGAACATTTAAGACATGAGATGTCTAGTAAGAGCAATTATGCTGAAAATAAGCATTAAAAAAAATCAAAATTTAAATGGACACGTAAATTTGGGCCAGTAGAACAACCTAGAAGAACCTTGGGCAGGGAGTTGAATGAAGTTAGGCCTGAAATTTCCCTTTGGCAACAGCCCCATATTTTTAGATAGTTTTGACTGGAGTTTTTCCACATGAACCAAATAGGATCATAACAACATAGATTTAGTGCCTGAAGGAATCTCAGAGGCCACTGAGTACAACCCTTCCATTTACAGTTGAGTAACTGGTCCAAGATCACACAGGTATTATAGTATTACTTTTATGATTTAGACAATGAGTGTAGTATTGGGCATAGTTACACAAATCATTATTTTTCCTTCTTCTTAACACTCATTTATTAACTAGTAGGAACAGTCTAGGGAATCCCTATTAATGAATAATAGTGCACATTTTCAGTTGAATTAGGTCCTTAACAACAAACTACATCAACAAATTATAATTACAAATGATATATTACTACGTAAAATATAGAAATGAATTATCAATTTAAGTAGCATGAATCAATAGTGGAATTTTTCTTTTGATGTAAGCTCCGTGAGAATAGGGATATTTTTCCATAAGATTTATTTTCTGACACTAAACTCTGAGGGTCTTGCTCTCCCAAGATTGATTCTTTCATGAAGGCAAATTAGGTCAGCCTTTGCTTCAATTCTTACCTAACCTTTAACTACTGTATAAGAGCTGCATCAAACAGGCAGAGAACTGGGAAAGACTTGAGCTTAAAAAGACCAAGGTCCCCAGTTGTCCTGATCTGTGTCTTGCCACTGGACTCTGATGACTCTGGAGGAAAGAGGCTATTGACTTTGCACAGCCCTGCTTCATTTCAATCCAATTCACTTGCAAGTCATCACCCTCTTGATACCATTGGTCCTCTTTGAGAACAAAGGACAAACATTTCTGTCTTTTACGTACACACTTGTCATTTAATAAAGACTTATTGATTAATTGCTCTTGTTGGAACATGACATTAGTCGTTTTAGTAGAGAAATCTACCAAATTCTTAAAGCTTTGCATTGCCATAGACTAAAGAGAGGGGAAGCAGTGTGGTCAGTCACACAACAAGTTTTTAATAATTGCCTACTATGTGTCAAGTGATATGCAGTTACTTAGGATGGGAAGAAAGGAAAACCAAACCATAAATCTTTGCTTTAGAGGAGACAGAATTCTAATAGGAGAGAAGAAATAAATTCTATATGTACCAACTATATAGAGAAGGTAGTTTCAGAGGGGAAGCATTAATAGTAGAGGGGGCTAAGAAAGGCTTCCTATAGAAGATGGGATTTAAGATGAGTCCTGAAGATAGCCATGGAATCCAGGAGGTGAAAGAGGACATTGATTCAGTCATGAATGCAGCTAGCAAGAAGACATAGAGTTAGAGGGATGCGGTGTCTTGTGCACCAAGAACAGCAAGAAGACAGGTGTTCCTGGATCATAAAGTACATGTAGGAGAGTAAAAGAGAAGAAGACAGGAAGACTAGGAAATGGAAAGATGCTGAGGGGCTTTAAAAGCCAAACAGAGCCTTTATATTTGTTCCTGGAGGTAGATAGCAAGTGGAGATTACTGAATAGGTGGGAATCATGATCAAACTTATCCTTTAGGAATTACTTCTGAAGCTAATTAGGAGATGGATTAGAGTGGGGAGAAACTTGAGATATGGAAATCAAAGGAAGGGCTGACTGCAATAGACAGCCCAGGTGGGAAGTAATGAAGGTTTGCACCAGGATATGGCTATGAAGTGGAGAGGGGGATTCAGAAGACTAGGGATAATACTTGCAGTGCCTATCATATAGGGTGATGAGGAAAATCTTTACAAAGCATACTGGTTGGTAGAACTGGGCTTCATTATTGCTATATAAAGAAGAAAATGGCACAGTCTCCATTTATAGTGTCCCAGGTGTCATACAACTAGATAGTCTCAATAAATCACTATAGATAGAACACAACCTTCCATACAGCTGGAGCCATGTTGTTTTTTGACTTTGTACACCTAGCATTTGGTACAGTGTATACACATATAAAGTGCTTGATAGAAAATTGATTGTTAATTTAAGAGACCCAATAGAGGTGAGAGGTAGCTCAGGGGATACGGGACTGGAACCAGGAAGACCTGGGCTGAAACTGGTTTTCAGACATTTAGCTGTATGAATCTAGACAAGACACTTAACCATGTTTGCCTCAGTTTCCACATGTGTAAAATGAGCTGGAGAAGGAAATGTCAAATCACTCCAGTATCTTTGCCAAGAAAGCCCCATAATGGGGTCACAAAGAGTCAGACACAGTTAAAATGATTAACCAACAACATAAACAAGGTACTGTTGAGTATATTCATAACAATAGTGTTTATTTAAAAACTAATTAAATAATTTGAAGTATTTTGGTTCATGAAGTTTGAATGAATAAAAGAGAAGTTGTTCATGCTTTATTTTACTTTAAAGACTGTTACAAAGAGCTTGTTTATCTGATGGCTATGTCTGCCATATAAAAAGTGGGAGTTTGTTCTAAATGGCAATCTTTGCTCTGTCAAAGCATAGTGATTTAGGCTGGCACATTTATATCACACTATACTTAAAAGTTTCAGCCACTGGTTAAGTAAGACTTCTGAAGCTTGCTTTTCTCTCTTTGTTAAATGATATGTTTAACTTTTCAAGCTCATGTATTTGTGCTCATGTAATCTGCTGACCCAGGAACCACTTCTGTTTTCATCTATTTTAAAAGAAGTGTTTGCTTTGTATAAAGCTCTATTCAACATCTGCATGTACAACTAGACATGACTAATTCAAATACAAATAATTCATAGTTTAAAGCAATTGTTACAGGATCTCAGGTGAAATTTACCTTCATTTGTTGCTTTAAAAAAGTTTCAGGGTCTATATTTAAACTGCTTAAGAGAACAATATATTTGCATCTCAAATGTTTTAAAAACTCCCATCTAAAATAAACAGATTTAAATCAAATTAGGAAGGATTCTTAGCCAGTCAGTAATTTCCTTAAGGGTTTGTTTTGTTTTTTTACCAGATATGCTTGCATTAACCTGGTTTGAATAGTTTTTTTAGGTTAAAAATTATTCATTGAATTTTCCTATATTTCAGATGTCTCACTAATTCAGATAGTTTTTAACACCACTGTGTGAAATACCAGTATTTGAATTTATATAATTTATGTCTGAAAATAAATTCTTGTCTGTGTGCCAAAGGCCTAAAACTGATATCTGTCTGTCTATCTATCTATCTATCTATCTATCTATCTATCTATCTATCTATCTATCTATCTATCATCTATCTATCTATCTATCTATCTGTCTGTCTGTCTGTCTGTCTGTCTGTCTGTCTATCTATCTAATCTATCCATCTTTCTGTCTGTCTGTCTATCTATGTTATTAGATAATATCATATTCTCCAAATACAAGGTACAGTGGGTAGGAAGTCAGCTTTAGACATAGGATGACCTAGTTTCAAGATGCCTTTCTTACATATATTAGGTGGGGTGATACTGGGCAAGACACAATCCCTGTTGAATCACTGTATTCATGACCTGAACACTGCATTGGAAAAGATCGTCCTTATCTGAAGAAAATGGAAGATGAGAAGTATATGTCAATGATGCGAATATGTAAGGATTTACACATTATACGGATTGTTTTTATAGAAGTTCATATGGTAATTTAAATGAATTAAATAGTCAACAACATTAATCAGCTTTGCACTAATACTTGGGACCATAAAGTAGACGGTGAAAATAAACCACAAACATTTTAAATTTAAGATTTAAACAGTGAAAAAAAGTGTCGCATGGACTTTAAAATAAATTGAAATGACCAGCTGCCCTGTTGTATTCAAGATGACCTTAGTGTTAAAGATCTACTTTCTCATATACTATGTGAGTAAAAAAGGACTTTTATAAATTGAATTGACTCTTTCAAGTCTATTAATTGCCATTTATGCTAGTGACACCCAGGTCTATTCATCTTGCTCCAACCTCTCTGCTGACCTCCAATTTCACATTTCTAAATGTCTTTCAGACATCTCAAACTTCATGTCCAGTAGACATCTTAAACTCAATATGCCCAAACCCCTTCTCCCCATAACCGTAAAGGACAACATCATCCTCCCAGTCCCTAGGACTCACAATGTAAGTGTTGTCTTAGACACCTCACTATCTCTCATCACCACCTCCATCAAATCTGTTGCCAAGACCTATCAAGTTCACATTTGCAAGATCTCTCTTATATGTCCCTTTCTCTGCTCTGATACTTTCATCACTCTAATACAGACCTTGTTTACTTCAAGGCTAGACTATTGCCACAGACTGCTGCTGAGCGTACCTGCTTCAGATCTTCTCCTATTCCAATCGATCCTCCATTCAGCCACTAAAGTGATTTTCCTAAAGTGCAGGTCCCACTGTGTCACCTATCCTACTCAATAAACTCTAATAAACTCCCCATTACCTTCAGGATCAAATACAAAATGCTCTGTTTGTGATCAAAGTCCTTTATAACCTATTTCCTGCCTACTTATCCAGTCTTCTTACCCCTTAATCCCCAATATATAGCCTTTCATCCAATGACACTGGACTTCTGACCATTTAACAAAGGAGACATTCTATTTCTTGGCTCCAGGAAGTTTTTCTGCTTGTATCCTATGACTGAAATATTCTCCCTCCTCTTCTTAGCCTCTCTAGCTTTGAGTCTCAACTAAAATCACTTCTTTAAGGAGTTTTTTCAAATCCCTCTTAATTCTAGTGCCCTCCTTCTGTTAATTACATCCTATTTTTCTTGTATACAGCTAGTTTTGTATGTCTATGTACGTGTGTATAATATGCACATACACATATCTATGCACATTGTATGTGCATATATACATGTATGTATGTGTATAGGTGTATACATATACATGCACATATTTATTGGCATTATATTCTAAGCTCCTTGTGGACAGGGACTATCTTGTGTCTTTTTTCACATCCCAAGTGCTTAGCACAGTCTCTGGCACACAGCAGGTGCTTAGTAAATGTTTTTTGATGGATTGATATGCCTTCATGGGATAGTTTTCATACACCCTTCATCCCATCTAAATTAATGTTGTCTTTTGTTTGTATGTTTTTGCCAGTTGCCTCTCTTCATCAAGGATTTGTGTGTTCTGCTAACATTCATTGTCTCCTCAAATACAATTCTCTTACCTCTGTCCATCAAATGACATTTTAAGTTATTTAAAAGCTCAAGTGGTTTCCTTTAACCATCTCTTTGAACTATTATTTAGAATTTGTGAGTTAAGACACCAAAAATCATTTATGTTGATCTTCTAGTTCAATTCAGGGATCTCTTCTACAATACTCTTTAAAAAATCAGTCCACACATTTCTTTTTTGATTTTTAAATATAATTTATTTATCTTCAGTTTTTGATATTAACTTCCACAAGACTTTGAATTCCAAATTTTTCTCACCATCTGTCTACTCTCCCCAACCCAGGACAGCATGTACCCCAACCACTGCCTTCCTGCAGGGTTTCCATACCCAATTGAACGTGTTCTTATTCCTTCCTTAAGCCAAATCCAATGAGACTAAGCCTTACTTATTCCCTGTTACTTCCCCCTTCTTCCCTACATTTTCATATTTCTCTTGATTCTGATATTCGAAAGTCAAATTTTCTATTCAGCTCTCATTTTTTCAATAAGAATGCTTGCAAGTCCTCTATTTTATTGGAATTCTATTTTTTCCCCTGGAGTATTATACTCAGTTTTGCTGGGTAGGTGATTCTTGGTTTTAATCCTAGTTCTTTTGACATCTGGAATACCATATTCCAAGTCCTCCAATCCCTTAATGTAGAAGCTGCTAAATCCTGTGTTATCCTAATTATGTTTCCACAATACATGAATTGTTGCTTTCTGGTTGTTTGCAATATTTTCTCCTAGACTTTGGAATGCTGAAATTTGGCTACAATATTTCTAAGAGTTTTCCTTTGGGGATCTCTTTCAGGAGGTGATCAGTAGATTCTTTCCCTTTCTATTTTACCCTCTGACTTGAGAATATCAAGGTAGTTTTCCTTGATAGTTTCTTGAAAGATGATATCTAGGCTCTTTTTTTGTCATGATTTTCAGGTGATCCAATAATTTTTAGATTATTGGATCTATTTTCCAGGTTAGTTGTTTTCCCAATGAGATATTTCACATTGTCTATTATTTTTTACATTCTTTTGGTTTTACTTTATAATTTTTTTTTCATTTCTCATAAGGTTGCTAGCTTTCATTTTCTCTGTTCTAATTCTTAAGAAATTATTTTCTTCACTGAGCTTTTGGACCTCCTTTTCCATTTGGCCCATTCTGTTTTTTAAGGTTTCTTCTCTTCATTGGCTTTTTGAACTTCTTTTCCATTTGAGTTAGTCTCATGTTAAAGGTGTTACTTTCTTCAGTATTTTTGGATCTCCTTTACCAAGCTGTTGACTAGTTTTTCATGATTTTCTTGCATTGCTCTCATTTCTCTTCCTAATTTTTCCTCTCCTTCTCTTACTTGATTTTCAAAATTCTTTTTGAAGTCTTCCATAGCCTGAGACTATTTCATATTTTTCTTGGAGGCTTTGAGATGTAGGAGCCTTGACCTTGCTGTCTTCCTCTCATTGCTTGCTTTGATCTTCATTATCATAAGATAATACCTTTTCACCAAGAAAGTAACCTTCTGTAATCTTATTTTTTCCTCTTTTTGGTAATTTTGCAAATTGATTTGCGAGTTCTTTGTTAAGTGGAGGGTTTACTCTCCTAAGTTTCAGGAGTTTTGTGCAGCTGTTTTCAGAGATATCTCCAAGGACCTGTAAATTCTCAGCTCCTCCAAAGTGGTATAATCAAAGGAGAGGAGATTGCTCCTCTCCAGTCCTGCACTCTGGTCTGTGAACAACTACAAGCACTCTTTTCTGCCCTGGAACTGTAGGTAAGATTCCCTCTCCACAGCTGCTACCAGCTCTACCATGCCAGCACCCCTCCTTGCCCAAGGACTGTGACCCAGATCAGGTGCTCTATTCCCCCATTGTCTATAGGCCTGAGAGCTGCAGAAGTAGCCGTCTCTGCAGCAGTGGCTACTGACACGTTGGGGCTGAGGTTGGGGCTGGGGCAGGGACATGTTCCTCTCTCTCTCTCAGGTAAGATAGCTTTCCCATTGACTTTTGAATCTGTCTTTGGTATTTGTGAGTTGAAAAGTCTGGAAAGCTCTACAGATGCTGGTGATTCAGGTCCCTGAGGCCTGTTCCATTTCCACCTGTGCCTGTGTAACCCAAACTAGACTGCTCTCACTCTGAGCCCAGTGCAATGGACCCTTCCTGTCAGCCTTCCAGAATTGTCTTGATTGAGAAATCTGTTTCACTCTGTCATTGTGTCTTCTGCTGTTTAGAATTTATTTAGAGAGATTTTTAGAGGCATTTTCAGGGGCTAGGGGGAAAAGCTCAGGCAGGTGCCTGTTTCTACTCCACCATCTTTGCTCTGGCCCCCCAACACATATTTATTAAGAGTCCATCCTGTTCGAGGCACTATTGTCAATAGAAAAATAAATAAATAAAGAAGCCTAGAAGGGAATTAATGCTAGTATGATAAGAAAACTCAGAATAGGTCTCATCTAAGATGTACTTAGGTTGTATTTTGTTTTGTTTTATGACAGTTTATTTTTTTGCTGTTTCTTTTTAACATTAAATTCCAAATTATCCTCTTTTTTCTTGCCACTCCTCCATCCATTGGGAAGGCAAGCAATATATTATTAATTACTCCCATGAAGTTATAAAAACATTTCCCTATTAGCCACATAGTCATAAAAAAGCAAGAAAAAATAAAGAGGAAAGAAAAAAAGATTCTCCAATTTGAACTCAGAGTTCTTCAGTTCTTTTTCTTCTAGTTGATAATTTTTTCCTCATGTATCTTTTGGAATTGTCTTGGATCATTGCAATAATCAGAGTAATTAAGCCTTTCGCAGTTGATCATCATTACAAAATTGCTGTTACTGTGTACAATGATCACCTTATTCTGCTCACTTCCCTTTGAATTAATTCATATAGGTCTTGCCATTTATTTTAATCTGTTTTTTTCTTTGTGAAATCATCCCCTCATTATTTCCTATAACACAAGAGTTCACCATCACAATCATATAGAACAACTTGTACAACCCTTCCCCAACTGATGAGCATCCCCTTGATATCCAATTCTTTGCCACCATAAAAAGAGTCACTATATTTTTGTACATATAAATTATTTTACTTTTTCTTTGATCTCTCTGGCATACACACTTAGAAGTATACTACTGGGTCAAAAGATATGCAATTTTTTAACCCTTTGAGTATAGTTCTAAATTGTCATCCAGAATGGTTGGACTAGCTCATAATTCCTCCAGGGGTTTGTTAGTGTACCTGTTTTTTTTCATCCCTTCCAGCATTTTTTATCTCTGATAAATATGAGGTAATACCTCATAATTGTTTTAATTTACATTTCTCCACCTAATAACATTTTCGAGCACTTTTTATGCTAGCATATATAATTATGATTTCTTCTTCTGAAAACTGCTTGTTCATATCCCTGGACAATTTATCAGTTGGGGAAAAGCTCTTATTTTAATTTGACTCACTTCCCTATATATTTCAGAAGTGAGACCTTTATCAGAGAAATTTGCTCTAAAGAATTTTGAACTTTATTGTCCATGGTACCTTTTAGCAAAATATAGTTTTCCTGCTTATCTCTTTCAATTAGGCTTATTTTTCCTTTTTCTTTGTCTATGACCATGATTGTTATGCCTGCCTTTTTTTATTCTGCTAAAGCATAATAGATTCTTTTGTATCTCCTTATTTTAACTCTATGTGTGTTTCTTTTTATTTCAAGTTGTGAGTCTTGGAAACAGCATATTGTTGGATTCGTGTTTCTATCCACTTTGCTATCTATTTCTGTTTTATGGGTGAACTCATCCCATTTCCATTCCCAATTATTATTAACTATGTATTTCCCTCCATCCTATTTTCTTCTGTTTATCCTTCTCACTCTCTTTTTATATCCTGCCCTTCCTCTAACATCTATTTTGCTTCTGACTTCACTTAATCCACCCTCCTTTTTATAACCCCTTTTCTATTATCCCCTTCTTTTATTTACCTTTTGTGTAACACTTTTCTATACTCAATTGACAGAAGGCAAGGGAAGAGAAAGGAGGGAACGGGAAGGCAAGAAAAGGGAAAGGAAGACAAGGGAGAAATTGAGATCTGGAGTCAGTGTAATGATAATTTAAGGTTAATGGTGGTTGGGGGAAGAGTTAAAAATCTTCCCTGTCCATTAATAAGCCTCACTACCTTTTATTTATTTCTATTGAGGCCCTGGGTCAGAGGGTCCTACCCTCTGGCTCTGAAAAGTGTATAAATACTCTGAGGTAAGGTTCTGTTTGGGGGCTTAGTTTTTAGAAGAAGGTTTGTGTACTAGATAAGACTCTGGGAAGTCACTAAGGAACCCTTTGGCTTTGAGAACCTAAGTGTTGGTGCTTCTCTCTCTGGTAACTATGTATGTACAGTCAGACAGCTGGACCTCTCTGTTGATCTGTGATGTATGTATTGCATATCATCAGACTGTTACAAGCCTTGTCTATTGGTTTTTTTGTGTGTTTTCCCTGAAGTTCAGGGTGCTGACTTTTCCCCCTGAACTAAGTGAATGATCTACGTGCTCGATTAAAATAGATTGCTGACTCCTTGAGAGTTGCTTTCCTTTTAGAAAAGCAGGTCTAAAAACCTGTACAGCAGGCCCTCCTGGGGCCCTTGCTGATGCAGTTAGAAAAGAGAATATGTAAGACAAACACCAAGTATTTTTTATAGAGAATGCATTCTTATAAAGTAAAGGTCCTTTAAGCATCTTAGGGTCATAGTTTATTCTCTTATATGTTTTCCAAGTATCTAGTAAAATGTATCCTTTCTGCCTTCTGGGTACTACATAAATACAATACTTGCTGACTAACTTAACTGTACCAACAATAGACAAAAGAAAAAGAATTTTGCGAAGGTAAAATCAAAACCTACCTTTTTTTTAACCTCCAAAGAAATTTATGGGGAATCATGAGACTACACAAAGAAATAATACTTGCCCATATGAGACAAGATATATTTTTAAGAAATATGTGGGGAAAAAATGATGAAAGAAAAAGCATTATTTAAAAAGTCCCAAATAGTCATATATTTAGAGCTAGAAGGAATCTTAGAGTCTATTAAGTCAATTTCCACCATTTTGCAGATAAGACAGAGAGAGGAGATACTTGCTACAGGACACATAAGTAGTAAATTTCAGAGGTGGGATTTAAAAACTGCACAAGAGGCTCCATATCCCAGCTCTTTCTCCTTTAGACCATATTGCCACCCATATGTCTTCCTTTAGAGGTTTTGTTTTGTTTTGGTTTTTAAGCAAAGTATATTTGATAGCGTTGTGGATATGCAAGTTAGGTCATTGGTCTACTTAATGCTTTTTTCAATCTTTTTCAAACTGTACTCTAAAACGCTGCATGGCTTAAATTTGAAATGCAGGCAAGAGGGGGAGAGAAAGAGATTTATGTAGCATTTACAGAGCTACCTTTATTCATGCTCAGCTTTGACAGTCTTTTCCTGCAACTGCATGGAAGCAACTTGGGATGAATAAATAATTTGCAAATATGTGAGTCAATAAAGAAAAAAATGCCGAGTTGCAGACTGATAATGGAAGTTACAGGGGTTATAAAATATCATATATTGCACTGCCATTAAGACAAGGGAAAGACGGGAAACTATAAATAACTGCTGCCATTTTTTAATGAAAGGGATGATTTTTAAATATTTCTTCTCAAAACCAACCTCCCCAAAATCTACCTGTGCCCTTTGTGAAGGTTTTCTATTCAATCAACAACTCAACAACTACTGGGTAAAATAGAAAATCAGTAAGTGACAAGGTTAGTTTTACTCTGAAAGGGAGAATGTATTCCAGTTCCTAGTATTTCTGAAGGAAGTTAAGGGTCACATCATGTAGCTGGCAGAAGTAAGACAGTAAAAAAGGTTTATGCAAAAGTCCAAACTACTAGTTACATAACTAAAACTATTAGAATTTAACAAGACTACAGAGAGATAAATGAATTACAGAATATAATTGGAAAGAAATTAAAGAAGTCAAGCTTTTCTTTTAAATTCTATGAATTCAAAAGATAAAGGAGTAGAAACCTTGGTAGGAGCATGGGAGGAAGAATACTATGAGGCAGGGGCTATTAACTGGCAGTCCATGGACTCCCAATGTCTTCGTGGAGAGACTACTCTGGGTATATGGCTTTGGGCGGAAAAAATAGCACCTTTATTTCACTATAATTAGTCTCCTTTGTAATTCTACAATTCTATTTTATGAGTGTTAACGCTTTCTTCTGAGAGTGAATTCATAAGCTTCTCTAGAGAACCAAGGAGTTAATGATGTACAAGAAAGGTAAATACTCTTCTTATAGAACAATATAGATTCTATATGTTGCATGCATGCAGTTTCTTTGTTTCAAAGCAATATGTGTGTGTGCATATACATATATACGTACATATATATGTATATATAACCTTATCATTATTGTAAACTAGAGAGAAACTCACACTACAGAACTTGATGGTTCAAACCACTGATTTTGATCACCAGTGGAGGGATGTCTTAGTGCAGAACCTCCCTTACACCCTCTCCAATCCAGATTAGGAACTTGTTTGTAATTTACGTAGTCTTAGTCTTTCAAGAGCACAACAAAGAAAACTCCTTGAGGACCTAAAATCAAACTCCATGATGTGTGTTATATGTATGTACGTACGGATATATATATGTATATATAGTATGTATGTATGTATGTATGTGTATATATATGTGGTTTGTATATATGCGTGTTTTATATGTAGATACTATATATGTAATTTATGTATATATATAGTACATATATATGCACATGTGTGTGTATGTATGTAGCTGATATAGAATTTAAAAGAATAATTAGATTGGAATAGGTTGGGGGGATATTATAGAAAAACCAATGTGTAATAAGACAAGGAATCTCAGGCCTCAGGTCTTCAGACCACGGCAGGAAATTCACAATGGTCTTGGAAAAGGCTGCTTCCAGAACTTGGAAGAGGTTTACAGTCAGTCAGTCTTTGCTTCTTGCCTCAGGAAAGTTTTGAGATAGGGTTTGGGTGCAAGAAAATCTGGTGATTTTAGTGTCTGGCTCACCCAAGTCAGATTCGCTCCTAACTCCAACATCACAGACATGGAAACAACAGTCTGTTGATTGATATTTGAAATGTCTAGATTGGAAACTTCTAGAAAGAAGAGATTCTAGATGTGAATAATTTTAGAAAAGTGGAAGGGAAGAAAGATGGATATAGAAGGCTGGAGGAGAGAACAGAGTTAGATATGGCCAGTAGGTTGGAGGGAAAAATAAACTAGCCCTAAAACACAAAAGACTTTTTTTTGCCATGTTATACCATCTTCTTTAGTGGGTCCTACAAATGTATTTCTGGAAAGACATATTTACAATAGTATTTAAAAGTGTAAAGACAGTGATGCACACTCATAACAACCTTATTAATGCAATTTCACTAAGAAAAAAGAAAAGAAACCTGCCCTAGCCCTCATACATTTCTAGCTTCTGATGTGGTCCAATTTCCAATTTTTGTTTTTATTTTGGTCCTTTGACAAATGGTAGAAAGGCACTTTTTTAACACAAGGATACAGCACATGCATTCCAGCTACAGATCATGGCTCAGGTCTCTAGATTAGACTCAGTCACTTCAGTAACACTACAGTCTGCTGAAGATTTTCTGTATGATTTTATATTTTATAATGTTATGCAATGAAAATATAAAGATATTCAGCATGCAAGCACTGTAAGGTCAGATTATCTTTATCAGTGCTATTTTCATGAATGTTTATTTAAAATGTGGTATTTCTTGCTTCTTAGAAGCATAAAAAATGCTTAGAAACTTAATTGATGGGGAAGATGTGATGTAGGAAAAAGAAGTTAGATTTTTATTTATTGGAAAAATGAAATTAAAGCAAAATTATTAGACTGGTACATTGCAAGATAATATTCAATAAATGCATGATTTTGTATTTCTCTGATTGCATTACGTATAATATCTGATTGATTAAATTTGTATTTAAATTTGATTCCAGGATTAAGGAATCTATGGTCCCCCAGTGTGATTTCTTGCTTGGACCATACCTAAAGAACTTTGTTTATTTCTATATAAATATTTCAAGTTAAGCCAAAAACATTTATTAAAGGTCCACTATGTGCTAGGCACAGTGCTAAGTGCTTTTCTGTATAAACAAGATATAGATAGAATAAATTGGAGGTGATCTTAGAGGGAATGCACTAGCATTTAGGTTGTTCAGAAAAATCTTCTTGCAAAGGGTCTAACTAGGTAGGACCTAAGGAAATCAGGGAAGCTAGGAGGGGGAGAAGAATGAGAGTATTCTAGGGATGGAGGATAACTAGCAGAAATGTGCAGCTTTAGGAGATGGATTATCCGTTGACAGTAGGATCAAAGAGGTCAGTGTCACCGAATCACAGGCTATGCAGAGGAAAATGAGGTATGAGATGACTGAAAAAGTGCTAATGTTTCAGGTTATGAAGGGCTTTAAAAGTTGAAGGGAATATTTTATATTTCATCCTACAGGTAACAAAGAACCATTTGAGTTTATTGAATAGGGGGGGTGATATAATCAGACCAGTGCTTTAGGAAGATCAATTTGATAGAGAGTAGAGGTTGTTCTGAAGCGGAGGGATAAGTCAGGTATGTCAACCCAGAGAAAATCATGACAGTCTGGACAAGAAGTGATAAGAACCTGGAGCAAAGTGGAGGAAGAGTCAGATCTTACAAAGTATTGTTAATACAAACACGTAGCAGATGTGATAAGGGGGAGTCAGACGGTGAAAACTTAAGGATGACACCTAGGTTTTGAGCCTGCGCAGCTGGGAGAATAGTGCTGCCCCTATGGTAAGAGAGAAGTTAGGGGAAAAATACAATGATTATTATAACCCCAAATGGTTATTGGGGTTAGAGGTGGGGGAAGAACTATAACAAGTTTGATTGTGGACTTGCCAAGCTTAAGAGAGTTACAGGAAATCCACTTCAAGTGTCTAATAGATAGCTGGAGATGTGATCAAAATTTTAATCTGGAGAACATCTCAAGAAGAGTAGTTAGGAGAAAGGGGCCTCCATTCCATGGTATGTAAGAATTGGGTAATTGAGAATATTTAGTCAGTACAAGAGAAAACTTGGGAGAGGTAGAAGGGAGATAGGGTATCCCCGGTATCACCGAGTATTTAGAAGGGCTGTGTGGAAGAAAGTTTATTTTTTATCTGCTTAACCCCAAAAGGTAGAGCTAAGAGCAATCGAAGTCGCAACACAAGAAATGTAGGTTTAATATAAGTAAAAACCTTTTAGGGGTAAATGAAGCTATTTGACAAATGTGTTGGGTGCCTTGGTAGATAGTGGGCTACTCCTTCTTGGAAATTTTCAAGCAAAGTCTGGAGAACAACTTGACAGGTTCTTAGTCACTAAGATTCTGAAATTCTGCCAAGTCTTCTTAATTTTGTAACTTGTACATATTGAATATATATTGCCAGATGATGACTGGGAATACATACCTTAATAAAATTGATGTGTATGCATATGTGTAGATTGGCAGTTTTACTTCCTAACATTCAATTAAAGAAATATTATTAACTTCTAGTATGGGACTAAACTAGACTCTGAGCAAATTCACAAAAGATATGGTAGTTTTCCACCAAGACATTATAATCTAAGAGGCCATCAAGACAAGCTGCACTGGAAAACAGAATATGAGAAGAAAAGGGAAAAATGGGCCAAGTGCATTTTCAGAGTTGAGAGTTAGAGTTGTGTTGTAGAGGAAAATGCATCTGCTAAAAGTATTGAAAAATAGTAACACGTATGTGTATTTATGTGTATATGTATAAGTATATACACATATATCTTTAAAGTTTATAAAATGTTTATATATGTTATAAAATTCCCCTGCTGCAAAATCTTCTGTGCCTTCTTCTTGTCTCTGTAATAAACAGAAACTTTCTTTTCTGGTTTTTGAAGGTTTTTCTTTTTTTTTCGCAATACAGCTATAGCCTAAGCTTACAGGCTTTTAACAATTAGTCTTCTTCATACATACCACATTCCAGACAAATTAGCATACTTGCTATGATGTTCTATTTCCTGTTTCCATATCTTTGGGAACACTGTGCCCTGTGTTTGTAATGCACTCATAGAATTCATAGCTTCCCTCAAAGCTCAGCTCAACCAGGTTTCATGTCCTATAGGTAATTCATTTGATTTCTTCTGGTGCAAGTAACCTCTCTCTGGAAATTACTTCACAGAACGCTCCCTGTCTTCATTAGAATGTAAGCTCTTTGAGGACAAGAAGTTTCCTTCCTTCCTTCCTTCCTTCCTTCCTTCCTTCCTTCCTTCCTTCCTTCCTTCCTTCCTTTTGCCTTTCTTTTTCATTCCTTCCTTTTGTCTTTCTTTATTTTCTCTTTTTTTGTCTTTGTATTCCCATTGACCAGCAGAGAGTAGACTCAATAAAATGCTGTTAAATTGAATTAAATCTGACGAGACTTAAACAACAAATCTGTGAGGTAGGAACCACTAATATTATTAATGTACTCCCTTTTATAGATAAGGAAATTGTACCCACAGAAATTTAAATAATTTGCTGTCCCCATAGCCACTAACTGACAGAGGCAGAATTCAAACCCATGACCTTCTGACATCAGATATAATCCTCAGTTGACAATTTATGTCTCTTAAAAATGACTGGGGTTTTAACAGATAGAACTATGGAGGAGGGAATTCCAGGTGATAAAAATAATATAAGCAAAGTGGCAAAGGTGGGAGAGTGTATGGTACATGGAAAAGAATGGATAGGTTCTTTGGATGCCTCTGCAAACTTCAAGAGCCCCTGCAAGTTGAGTTTGGGATTTAAGAATGGGCTTCAGGCAATATTTCAACTGTTAAGCTGAAATTTAAAAACTTTTATTCCGCAGGCATCTGGGAGCTAAAGAAAGTTCCTGAGGGAAGGGAATGATGGGATCAGAGAAAACCCTGATACTTTAAAATTACAGCTCTAACAGGAAGCCACAGAATTAAATACAAGCCTGTCCTCTCATTTATGTAGTTCAATGAAAAAGGCAAAACGAGCCAGAGGATCATAAAATTAGAACTGAAACAGCCTTCAATCACCATCAAATACAGTTCCTTCATTTTACAGATGAAGAAACTAAGGTCCAGAGAGAGAAGGGGATTCATCCAACATCCTGGAGGTATGAGGTGGAAGAAGCAGAACTCTTTCTACCACCTGGTTTTATCTAGCAGAACAATAGCCTCAAAGTTAATTGAAAATATTTCAAAACTCTTGACTGTATGGCTTGAATTGAAAATGAAGGCACACACTTGTCTGTAAAGTGAGATGAGGATGGTGACAATGTGTTTGTTTTCATCTGGCCTAATTGAATTAAGTCTGGTGTATCCATTTTTGTATTTGTTTTCTGTTAGGTAATGCGGCTCTTGGGACGCAGCCATCTTTGTTGTTAGAGTATGTTTGCCACTTATGATGCACTTCATTGGCTTTGCAGGGAGTCATAAATTCACAGGGAGTCTAGTGGTTTGGAATGAAGCTGTATTTACAGGGAGCACTGCCTTTCTAATGCCATTAAAAATGACATAGTTTCCTAAAAGTGCTCATCATGATTCTCAAAGACAAAAGGGTCGTTTTTTTTAAATCCAGAAAATGATTTCCAGTCTTTACTCTGAGATAAAAAAAGAGGTAGACACACACACACACGCACACACAGAAAAAGAAAAACTAACAGATAGACATCATCTACAGGGTGACTCCTTTTAGTATGCTTTTTTCAAACCACCCTTAATTGCTTTTTGCATTGAGAGCTATGTTCATGAATGTGTACTCATCAGAGGGTGAAGAGCACTGTGACATTTTTAAGTTTGACTAAGTTAACTCACATCTGTTGCCATGGCATTCAGAGAGAAGGGAACTAGGAAAAGACAGAGCTGCTTTTCATTATCTATTGTAAAATGTCGGTGGGATTAACATGTCAGGGCACTGGCAGATGATGAGAAAGTGAATGACTTACCAAAGAACTGTAAGTGAACGTGAAACATGAATAGGAAATATGCAACATGAAAGTAGAGTCCCTGCTTAATTCTACATGTGAGGCATGAAATGCATAACTCAGGTATATATTTCTTTAATAATTAAAAATCATATGGTGTGTTTGATTCACCCCTTCCATATGCAAGAGGAGACTCCTTAAAGGTGAGTAATGCCATATTAACCAGTGTTACCCTATTGCCAAGATTGTCCTCCACCATGCAAGATTTTATCTCCAGGTTGCATAGAGCGCTCAAGGCACTGTAGATAAATCTACACCATCTTATACTTCAGCTCAGCAGTACTTGATGGTCCATTCATAAAGGAGTCAGTCAAGAGTTTAGAGGGGGCCCCCAAAATAAGCCAGGAAACTGACTTAAACTTAGAGGAGTGCATGCAGCATGGACTGTATATACCCCTCTCCCCTGGCATACAACCAGCCCCTCTTCTGCTTTACCACCTTTCATATTTGAAGACCATAGGATCATAGCTCTAGAACAGAAAGGGTTGTCTGGTCTAATATCCTTGTTTTTGTAGGTGACCAAGCCAAAGTCCAGAGAATGGATTTAAATGATTTACCCAAATTCTTATAAAGAGTAAACAGCAGGCCTGTAGCAAAAACCCAGGTCCTGTGTCTTCAGATTATTCTGTTATGTAAAAATGTAGTTTTGTATCTCATCATTAGTTCTATATAGAGTAAAACTAGGGAAAAAGCCTCAAACTATACTGAAATTTGCAAAGGAAACATCTGACATATTTGGATACACTTCTGAAATAGCATTTGTGAAATAGTTAATGTTTTATTTGCAAATCATTATAAAAATAAACATTTTAAATAGCTTATTAAATTTTTGGCAGCCCAAGAGTTATAAGCACGTATTCTTACTGAGGCAACTAGGTGGTACAGCGTACATAGAGGGTTGGATCTGGAGTCAAGGAGACCTGAGAACATATATGGCCTTAGATACTAGTTGTCTGTGTGACCCTGGGAAGCTTATTTAACCTTTGCCTCAGTTACCTTAACTGTAAAGTCGGCATAATTGTAGTACCTACCTGGCAGGTTATTGTGAGGAACCAATGAGATGTTATTTTGTAAAGGGCTTAGCAAAGTGTCTGGCACATAATACATACTATATAAATGATTGTTCCTTTGTGTTTCTCCTTCCCCTTTCCTTTCTATTACAGTATTCTAGTTGACCCTTGTTCATTCTGAAAAATGAATACAGTATTCCATATGATGACTGACCAGGACAAAGTACTGGAGGACAATACATCTGGATGCACTTCTCACTTCTTCTGAAGAGGATTCTAGCTTCCTTCAAAGTGCAGCTCTGGTTCTGCTGACAAGTCAAGGCCTTTCTTGACCCTCCTCTCCACTTCCTCAGTTATTATTTCTCTATGGGTCTTGAAATTATTTTGCATTCCTTTGTATACACTTTGTATTTAATTATATACATGCTGAATTTTTCAGTGGAATGTAAACTCCTTAAAGATAGGGACTTTCCACCCCCTTTTTTTCTCTTTTTGTCTGTATACTTATAGTGCCAAGAATACTATCTTCATGTAGTAGTTATCTAACTGATGTTTGCTGAATTGGGTTGAATTTGTACATGCTCTGAAAAGAGTGGGGAAGAACAAAACTCAGAAAATGGCCCAGCTTGAAAGATTAGAATTACCTCCAATTTTCAAACAGGAAAACTGAAATGGAATAAGTTATTTACAGAAAAATGCCAGATGAGAAAAAATTAAATTCACTTAGGAAATCAAGGCTACCATTTGAGTACCAAGACTTAAGAGGAGATACATGGTGATGCTGTTCAGAATTTTGGGAAATGTCAGTTGCAAAATTGACATGATCTCACAGTCAAGCAGTCCTTTGTCATGCCAATTTTATGGCAGAAATAAATCCCAGATGAATGGCTCAGAATCCTGGTTATTGTAATAACTCAGAGAGCTTAGAGACTACCTCAGAAGGCCAACAGCCCAAATGAATAATCTTGTGTGCCATACCTAGTTTTCCAAGAAGCAAACATTCTGTACTTGTATTAGATGCTGTCCACTATGGAATGGATTCCTTCACAGCCATGGGAATCACCATGACAGTAACAAGTAAGGTTGATAGCAGAATTCTATACATCTTTGTCAATTGTATTAAGAAGCATAACTTTGCCCTAAGTTTGCTCATTTTGTAGCTGGAAATAAATGTCCTCACTGTGCCATCATATAAACTTTCACCCTTTAATCCATCTGCTATCACGGGGAGATCAACTTCACTACCTAAATCTAGTTGGCCTAGGGAGCTTTCTGCCATGCATTTCTATGCCACTTAAAAGAAAGTTGTTGTTTTATTCTAACATTTTTTGCTCATACTTGAGACTCTAAGGATGTTCAATTCAGAGTCCTCTTACACATATTAGTTTTTTTTTTTTAAAAAAAAACATGTCATAGGGACATAGTTTTAGAACTAGAAGAGACTACAAAGAGTCTAGTTTAAGTTCCTCATTTTATAGATGAATTGAGACTCAAGGAGGCAGTCATTTGCTACGGTCACACAGTAAATATTAGTGTTGGGATTTGAAGTGACTCTTCATCCTATGCTTTTTTTTCTACACTATGCTACACCTTAGTACTTGAACCATCTTATAAATCAATAGAGCTTAAGAGATATTGACAGCATTTCACCAAAGAAGAGAAGGAAAAACAAAAACAAAGCCTCCAATGTGTTGGCCAAACCATGCATTGGTGGCTTTTTTCCAACTACACTGGCCAAAGGATAATTCATGGAAACACAACGTGCAGCCAATGGAGAGAATTCGGCCTCCTTCCTCGTCTGGGGACGTCTTGCATGCTAATAGACCCGGTTTCTATCACCCATGCCACCTCCAAGTCATTAATCGTATTTCTTTTCTCGGTAAGTTCAGTACCTGACTCACAGTCTTTCTCTCCTCCTAACACTTGTCCTTGTAAGAGGGTAACTAAAGATGGGTGTTGAGGTTCCCTCACTCTAACCTCCTAGTTCCTCACTTTATTCTTTCCCCGTGACCTACTTCTCCACTTCAGCTCAGTTATATCCAGAGATATCTGCGTGCTTCACCTCGGTATTACTTACAAATGGATATCTTTGATGTACATGAACTCTGAAATTCCTTTATCTTATCACAATCTGTTATCATTACACCTTTCTCCTTGCCTTGCAACCCCAGTCCCTGCTTCTCATCCTCACCTTGACCTCTTAGTTCTTACCTAGGCTATCACTCCTGCACTAGCTATACTTCCTTCCCTTCCTCATCTTGACACCTTGGTGAGCCAGTAACTAGCCATAGCAGCTTTTGCAAGCATTTTCATAATTCCTCAATAAATCCATTGTTCCCTCTCTTCCTATCCTCTCAGTTGAGAACTGTACCACATATTTTAGTGCAAATATTGAGGCAATTCTCCAAGAATTCCCACTTCTTTCTTTTTCTTCTTCTCACATCACCTGATTGCCTTTGACCACCATCCCCTGATTTATCCTTGTTTTCCTTGAAAAGGTGGCTATTCTCCTTGCCAAGGCAAAACCATCTGTACATGCCTAGCAGATACCTTTCTATCCTATCTTCTCTAACAGATTGCCCCCTCTATCATCCACCAACATCTCCTTTATCTTCAATCTACTGGTTGCTTCCCTACTGCCCACAAACATGCCCATATCTCCTCTATCCTCAAAAAAACCCCACTATCAATCCATCCTTGCCATCATCCTATATCTCTCACATCTTTTGCAGCTAAATTCCTTGAGAAGCCATCTACAATAGGTGCCTACACTTTCTTTCCTCTCACTCTCTTCTTAAGGCTCTACAGTTTAATTTCCATCATAAAATTGCAATTACTTCTTCCAAAGTTTCTAATGATTTCTTAATTGCCAAACTGAATGACCAATTTACATTTCTCATCCTTCTTGACCTCTTCACAGCCTTTGACACTATCACCAGTTCTCCTTGTTACCTTCTACTCTCTAGGTTTCCATGAGCATACTCTATCCTGGTTCTCCTCCTTCCTATCTGACTACTCCTCAGGATCCTTTGCTGGAGACTTTCTCTGCTAAAGTAGAAGTCCCCTAGCACCATGCTGGATCTTTTCTTCTTTCTTTATACAATTTCATTGTAGTGATTTCAACAGCACTCCTGGATTCAGTAATCATCTACATGCTAATGATTTTCAAATCAATTTTTCCAGAACTAACTCCTCTCTTGATGCACAATCTCATCTCTGGATGTCCAGTAGGCATTTTGTTAAATATCTGTTAAAAATGCTTGTATTCTATGGTTTACGACTCTCTGTCTCTCTCTGTCTCCCTCTCCGTGTCTCTCTGTCTCTCTCTCTCTATCTGTTTCTCTCCTTCTCTCTCTTTGTCTCATAATAGTAATAAAAATCTCAAAAAAGAATATGTATAATATTACAGTGCTTGATAAAGTCATTTTAATACCAACAATCCTTTGGAGAACCTGGACGCCAATAGGAAAGGTCTTTCAAAACAATAGAAAATGAAACTCTGTATAGCTCACCATCCATCACATCAGCAAGACTTTCATTGAACACATATATTTCTTCCTGTTTTACACTTCACTTTATGCCAATACTTGATGAATCACTGGATAGTGATCCCCATGCTCATATCTCTCATAGAATCCTCTGTGATTTTAAGATATTAATGGAAGATACAATGCTAAGGAGGACCTTTAATGCTATATTATGTTTAGCAGACTCAAATCCTTTGGTGAAGTAAAGAGCCTAGGTGGGATTGAATATTCTTTAGACCTCTCAACCAGTCATGTCTCTCTGAAGATGAGCTCAGCTGAAGAAAATTATATGTGAAAGCCTGTCTGTTCCCTTCTCAGCTTTCCATCAGGTATGGCCTCTATGTATGCATAGATTATCCTCATAAATAATAACTGACTTTTGTATATTGCTTGAGAATTTCCGAGACACTTTACATATATTATCCTTCATCTGCCACATTGCCTTTCAACACAACAAATAACAATTATGCATGGCCTGATATATTTTTCTGAGAATGGCTTTAGTGCAATATCTTTTCCCCAGGAAGTTCCCTGAAAATCAAAAAGTTACAGTGTCACCTTATCAACCATGAAGCATAGGGGATGGAGCTGCTGTGATAATGTGAGATGTGCCTTCCCTTGTTAGGCTGGGTTTTGCTTTTCCAATTCCAATGAGCCTGATCCCTTAGGAATCATGTGTGCTTTGAGAATATGCTACCAGGTCAATAGTAAAGCTCTAGGGTAAACTCTGTAGACTTTTCTTAGAAGCTAAAGCCTCGATCAGCTTGCCT